>NC_089801.1:52509439-53218814 GCF_029633855.1 Hoplias malabaricus | reverse complement strand
ACAGAAGTGGTTCATGCTGAGCAAGACATAAGTGCTGGTTTACTCACTGCTCAGACCTCCTTGACTGAAGAAAATGAAAGTCTCAAGGAAGAGATTGAAAAGACCCGAGAGGAACTCTTAAAAATGGAGACTGAGCTGGTTGATACACAGCTAAAGGAAGCTCAGCTGAGCCAGCAGCACACAGAAAATGCTGAGCAGTTGGCAAAGGCACAGGAACAACTAGAACAGTTTTCTACAGAAAACAGTAAATTGCTTGCTGCTTTGGAAGAAGCAAACCTGAAAGTGAGCTGCTTTTTTTTTTTTTTTTTTTTTTTTTTTTTAACTTCTCAAAAATGAATGTTTCTCACATTCATGGCTATGCAAATTGCATACAAGTTTATTATATAAACATACATTTGTGGTAGTTACCTGTGATGTGCCAAATTGAAAAATTCAGGACATAACAGGTTCTGGTATCCTGACCCCTTTTTAGTGGGTTTGTTATTCCACCTTCAATGTTGCAACAGTTACTTCTCGCACCATTTAATGAAGGACAGAAACTGAAAGAAATTTGTTACATTTTAAATTCGATTTCAGCTTTTAGAAGACTGTGCCATTCTGTCCTCCTGCAGGTAGCACAGTTGTGTGAAGAACGTGAATCTTTTAATTGTGAAAGAGATCAGCTTCCCTCTGAGAGCGTAAAGGAAGCTCCCCATAACTCAGAGGAGTTGGTGAGCCTTCATGAAGCACTTAACTCTGTAACTGAGGAAAGGAACCAGCTTCAGGAGATTCTTCAGAGTCTAAAAGAGCATGACCAGCTGAAGAGTGACCTGGAAGAGAGCAATGACATGGTATATAAGAGATTCAGTTGCTAAAAACATTTGATTTTTGTATTTAATAATATGAGATTGACTTTTTATATTCTGATTAGCTCATACAGGCCCAGGATAAACTGAAGCTGCATGAGCTCTCTTCAGACCAAACAACAGCATGTGAACAAGACCAACAACTTCAAGTATGTACAAAATAATAAACACATAATTTAGAAAAAATGTTTGTAGTTGTTGATGTTAAATTGTTTTACTGTTAAATTTCCACCCTAGACACAGCAGCTGCAGAAGCAACTTCTAGAACTTACTGAAGAGAATCGCCAAATGAAAATGGATCTTGAGGAAAATGTGGAGATGGTAAATGAATATAAACTATATGTTTTAAAAAGTTGATATATATATATATATGCTTACTAGCAACCATTTAGACTTTCACAGATCCTCATAAAGGTTTCTCTATGGGATGTGGGATGTTTTGAGTGTTTGACTCTTTTCCAGTTTATCATGGTACAAATGTTAAGTTTTCTCTACCATAATTCAGATTCTACATTCAGGTGGAGCTGTTGTCATTTATGTAGCTCTTTTTCACATAATGCAACAGGAAGACTTACTCAAAATATGCATGCATGCAGGCACAGTGTTGTATGTGTTTGTTACTAAGTCACAGTTATGTGACTTAGATTTTAAAGATAAAGACATTTAAGAATTTTTTTTTGGCTTTGCAAATCTGACTTGTTATAGTATAATATCTGTTACTGATTTTGGTTTTCGGTCTCTGGTAGTGAAGTTATTAATGTGATAATATAGTCAGCAACCATTTCCATGACAGTATTTGTAGAGAGTGTGCAAACAACTCTGACCTTTTAATGAAGGACAAATGTTAATCAAATACTGAAGTGCTCTGTACATTCCACATTCAACCAACATTAATGTCCTTGAGCTACACCTTAGAGATGAATTCTGGGTGAGCACCTGAAATGTTCTCTAAGAGTGGTGCTTCACTTCGACATTATTAATCATTATTAATGTTTAATTTACTACAGATGATTGAAAATCAAACCGAGTTGAGAGTGGCACTGGATAATTTGAAAGAGCTTCAAGGCAAAGTATGTGACCTAGAATCCCAGAGGGATGAACTCCAGTCCAAAGTCACTAATTCTGATGCCTGTGAAGACAGCAAACTGGAGAATCTTAAACTTGAGGTATTTGCATTAATCTCTGATGAATGTAAATCAAAATAGTTATTGCTATAAAACAGCAAATGGATTCTTTTTTTAATTTAACAATTAAAAATATAATTGAGTGACAGATTATTAACAATATTCTGGAATATTGCCCTTTTTCATTTAACCTCAGATCAAACAGTTGGGTGAAGAACTGAAGATAGTTTGTGATGAAAAAGACCGCCTTCTTTCTGAGAATGCAAAGATTAAGCTTGAAGCTGCTGAACTGGAGCAAGTACAGTCCAACATAAACTCTCTTACCAAAGAAAGGGATCAACTCATGGATGTACTGCAGGGCATGAGAGAAGAGAATACTCAATTAAAATATACTCTGGAGGACAAGGACATTGTGGTGAGAACCAATTGCAAAAATGTTCCTACATCTTCATAGGGGGCATTTGTATTTTACATAAGGCTGCTGTCTGTTGACACATTTTAAATTTATTGTGATTTATCAGGTTTTTTAATGTTAGTTTTAGTTTGTGTGTGGGTTTATTAATTCAGTTAATTTTTTTAACACTTAATATTGTGTTATGTTTGGCTAATTTATCTTCATTTTGTATTTAGTTGTTGGTTGTTGTTTTTTTCTTTTATTTATTAAATTATGGAATTTAACACTAAGGTCAACTCTGCTTGAAAGTTGCCCTCAGTTATAGCCATGTTTAACTTTGCCTAAACCAGAGACGCTAAAGTTAATTTCACCAATAACAGCAGTAGTGTTCGTGTTTCCAGTTGTGCTTACTTAATGCGGACATGAATGTATTTTCAGATAATGCAGTTGAGGGAGGAGCTCGAGTCAGCCGGTGAAGAGAGAGATCAACTTCTGTGTCTGAAAACCGAGGACAATGCAGAGAACGCTGCACTGGAAATGATTCGGGCCAATGTCACTGCTCTCACTGAAGAGAGAGACCAACTCCTGGAGATGGTTCAGGGTCTGAGAGAAGAGAATAACCAGATGAAGATTGACACAGAGGAGAAAGATGGCATGGTAAGATTATGTTGTTTGTTCTAAGAAGACTATTCAAGAATATTTCTCACCGTATAGATGTGTACTCGGGCTGTTTGAAAAATGCTTCTGTATCTTTGTCAAATCCTACCCAATCATTTTGTGATAAATTTTGACAGATTTGGCTTAAATTTGTTTTATTAATTAATTAATTTAACTTGTTTATTTAATGTTCTAATTTAAATTTTTATTTTGCCTTCTTAAGCAAATTAATTTTATTTAAATTTTGCCTTTGAGCAACAAAATATTTAAAATGCTGATTAGGCTTTGAGGTTATTAAAAGGCACAGACATTTGTTGCCAGCAAACACCCCCCCCCCTCTTTTTGCCTGTGTATTTGTGCTTTTCCTGAATATACAACAATGACACATCTCTTAAGGCATTCTAAAACATTTTTTCTGTCAATTGCAGTTGATGCAGCTGAGAGAGGAGCTCATCATTAATGCTGAGAAGGACAATGTACTACATGATCAAGCACAACTGGAAGAATGTCAAATCAGCATCCTGTCTTTGACTGAACAGAGAGACCAGATCCAAGAGGAGAATAAACAACTGAGGACAGACATAGAGGAGAAGAATGAGATTGTATGAAGTAACAGTTCTGTAATTTTACTTGAAACGTGGCTGTATGAAGCATCTGTATTAATTTTTTTTTGTTCCCACTACAGATGATGCAATTAAGACAAGAAATTCAGTCTTTAACTGCTGAGAAAGACCAAGTTTCTAGTGAAAATCTTGCCAGCGTTGAGCAGATTCGTGCAGAAATTGCTGCAATCACTGCAGAGAGAGATCAGCTTTTGGAAATATTGAAGGGCCTGAGAGAGGAGAAGGTCCAGCTTAATACAGAGCTTGAAGAGAAGAACGAAATGGTAAGACCTGGTCACTTTTTCACTTTCACTGCCTTCATTTATGAGATGCAAGCCCATTAATGGATACAGGTTTTGAACGGTCAATCTCATTACAGGTGATGCAGCTGAAGGAAGAAGTCCAGAGTTCTACTGCTGAGATGGAACGTCTTTTGGCTGAAAGAGCTGATAGCAACAATCAGGAGCTGGACAGCCTTCAAATGAGTGTCAGGTCTCTGAGTGAAGAGAGAGACCAGCTCCAGGAAGTACTTCACATCCTAAGAGAGGAGAAGAACCAGCTTCGAATAGACTTGGAGGAGAAAGAAGAGATGGTAGGACCAGTGCAGCTTTGTTGGCTTTATGGGTTTTTGGCATATTTGTTGCAGTGAACACACACACTAGTGCACTAGGGGCTGTGAACACACAAAGACCAGGGGGAGCTTTTGGGGGTTCAGTGCATTGCTCAAGGACACTTTAGCTGTGGGTGTTCCTGCTGGTCCTGGTGATCAAACTGGAAACATTCCTGTATCAAGCCCGGTCCTCTAACCATTAGACAGAGGTTGGGACAAGTTCAAATCAGAATAGAAACACAACTTTTGACTCTGTTTCTGATCCACTTAACTCTCCATCCTGGGTTGAAATAGATGTAAGTGTATCGATAGCATTTAACCACAATGACACTGACCATCCCACCCTCTTGTAGGTGGTGCAGCTGAGGGAGGAAGTCCAGTTCACTGTTGCTGAGAAGGAATGTCTTTTGGCTGAAAATGCTGAAAGCCATTTGTACAGCAAGCAGGACATGGAGAGACTTCAAGCAAGTGTGCTGTCTCTGACTGAAGAGAGAGACCAGCTCTTTGAAGTCCTTCAGGGACTGAGAGAGGAAAGGAATCAGCTGAGGAAAGATATGGACGAGCAGAAAGACATGGTACATTTTTTTTTTCTCCTCCTCCTCCTCCTCACCAATTCCTGCTTTTCAGATGCATTGATGGAATCAAAGTTGAAATGTTTGATATTCCTCATGCAGATAATGCAGCTGAAGAAAGACGTCCAGCGTACAACATCTGAGAAAGATCATCTTTTAGCTGAAAGTGCTAAAAATGAAATGGAAAACATGCAAGAGTTGGAGAGACTTCAAACAAGCAATGCATCTCTATCAGAAGAGAGAGACCAGGTTTTGGAAGTACTTCAGGGACTGAGAGATGAGAGGAATCAGCTGAGGAAAGATCTAGAGGAGCGAAATGACATGGTAAGTGGGGTTTCTCATTTATTTGATCCCGAATCTGATCCGTGTTTTTCTAGATGCATTGGTGGAATTGACGTTGAAATGTTTCTCTATTGCTGTTGCAGATAATGCAGCTGAAGAACAGTATTCACTGTACAAATTCAGAGAGGGATCATCTTTTAGCTGAAAGTACTAACAGCGACCCTGAAATCATGCAAGAGTTGAAGAGACTTCAGATGAGCAATGCATCTCTGTCAGAAGAGAGAGCCCAGCTCTTAGATGAAATTCAGGAACTAAGGGAGGAAAAGAACCAGCTTAGGGTGGAATTGGAAAAGAAGCAAGAGTTGGTAAGGAACTATGAACACATGGTGTGTTTGTGCTTCCTTCATCTCATAGCCTCGTAGATGAGATAAAGTCTTAGTTGTCTTCCCTGTGTTTGCTTTCAGATACTGCAGCTGAAGCAATTCCAGATTTCTGAGAGAGGCCACATATTGAAGAAGGATGCTCCCTGCAATAGCTCTGACAATTCTAGTTTATCTAATGAGGAAGGTGACCAACTACAGGAACTGCTGCAAGGAGTAAGAGAGGTAGGGCAGTGTATCAAATATCATTTAGCAGTACAGTGCATGGGATGCAAATCAAAATTCCAACATGACTCGAAAAGACCACTATTCAGTCATTTTAGCCAGGTCATAGATTTCACTATACCCTGAGTTAGCAGGATCTGAACATTTGATCATATTTGTTTTTGTCCATTTTTACAAATTTTTATCTTCCTTATCTAGCTGATCCAAGTCCAAGGGGAATTAAAACAGAAGCGGCAAAGTTCAGAACAGCTGAGCCCTGCAGAGAAACGGGAAGCTGAGCTCCAACAAGTCAGTGAAAATTAGTCTTTTCTAAAAATTAGTCTCCAACAAGTCTTTTCTAAATTAGCCGCGATGGTAACTGATTTTATGCCTATTACTCAAATGCCCTAAATAACTTTTTACATGGTGCATACATATGAACTTTTTTCAGACAGTTAATATATGCCAGGCAGGCATTTGTGCCAGGCAGAGATGTGGTTAAGCATGGCTTAGAATATTCTTAAATGTATGATTATTGTACAGATGCTGGCCCTCAGGGAAGAAATTGAGTCTTTGAGAAATGAGAGGACAGTGCTCAGAAAAGATATTCAGGAAGCTGCAGAAATGGTAAGATCCATCAATGGTGACAAGGAAATGTTTTGCTGCTTAAAACTTTATAAATATTGAGTAAATGTGGATGGACTTTGTTTTTTAGTCCAAAGCCTATCAAGATTTACTCCGTTCTACCAAAGAGGAGTTGAAACAGCAGCAGAAAGAGAACATGGACTTGATGACCCAAAGTGCTGAAAAAGAGTCTGACCTTAAACAGCAAGTAAGTGCTCCAGCACTTTACTTTCTCTTATTTATAATATAAATGACATATTTTACACTTTTCATTTTGCTGTCTCTTTAGCTGAGCCAATTGAGCGAAGATCTTTTGCATCTGAGAGGCCTGAATGATCAGCTGTTAGCAGAGAAGACCTCTGAATCTCAGAATGTCAGTGCAGAGCTGCAGAAACTTCGCGCATGCATTAGCTCTCTTGAGGAAGAAAAAGTGAAACTTGATGAAATGCTTAGGAATGCCAGAGATGAGGGACTCAAACTGAGTACTGATCTTAAAGAGAGTGAAGAAAAGGTAAGAAACACAATGTGTGTGTATAATTCTGGAATTCAGGTCTTTTTTTTTTAATGTATTTATTTATTTTTATTGAGCATTTTGTATTGTTTATGATTTTTTTGTCTACAAAAATGCACATCTTTTACAAACTGATCTTATCGTCTGTAGATAAAGCAGTTGACTGAAGAGCTTGAATGCCTTGGTAGCATCAAAGACCAGCTCCTGAATGAAAAGACCCATGCAAACCAGCTTCAGGAGGTCCTTAATGGAGTCAGAGAAGAGCGTGACCAACTCAGGAAAGAGCTGGAGGGAAAGATGGAGGAGGTGACATAAATAAGCATATTATTAATTAAATCAGGAGCTTTCTTAATTTATTGCAAAGGTTTTGTGTGCAGACTTAAATTTAAAAGTTTCCTCCGGGTGCTCCGGTTTCCTCCCACAGTCCGAAAACACACATTGGTAGGTGGATTGGCGACTCAAAAGTGTCCGTAGGGGTGTGTGTGTGTGGCCCTGTGAAGGACTGGCGCCCCCTCCAGGGTGTGTTCCTGCCTTGCGCCCAATGATTCCATGTAGGCTCTGGACCCACCGCGACTCTGTTATAGATAACAGATATATGGATAAGCAGTTACAGAGAATGAATGAATGAATTTAATAGAAAAAACACAGATGTTTATCTAAAACTTCATATCTCACAATTCCGCAGCTGATCCAGATAGAGGAGAAAGTACAAACACTGGAGAAGCACAAAATACAGCTTGAATCTGATGTCAGTTCTTTGAGCAATGTAAGTGTTATCAAATTTCGAAAAATGTATACATGCATGGTGCTGCAGTAGATGGACAAACTAAGTGCTATAATTTTTTTTATGTGAATAAATAGGCCAATGTTGCACAAAGGACTGTGAAGTTTGTGTCGGAGATTGACTCTTTTAATGAGAAACTTAAGGTAAGTAATTTCAATTTTATTTTTGATTACTAAGCACACTTTCTTTTTCTGACATTGAGGACATGATGTCAATTTCTCGATCCATTAACACAAAGTTTAAAAAGAAAACAATGTTACATGAATTTTCTGGGAACTTTACACTGTTGCTAGTCTGTTTTTCTGTTAAATGAAGGTAGAAGAGAAACAATCACAGATGTGCTTAACTGCATTATACTATCTTTTCTGAAAAATGGGGTTTGTATATCATGTTGCATAAATAACCATGTTCTTTTATTTCCCCCCCACAAAGGCTGCTTTCTCGAAGCTACAGAGGATCATCGATCGGCCAACGCCAAAAGATCCTTTGATGGATGACAACAAAGAAGAATGTTCTTTAGTCTGTCAGTTGCTGCCATTTGTTCCAAAACCTCATAGAGCTGTGTATGATGATCTCTCAAGGAAGACAGCCTTCCTTAATGAAATTCTTGGAAAAAATGGGGTAAGGATCAACAGCATTGTTACCAAAGACATGCACACATGAACATAGAATAATTCTTTAAAGCTGCTTTATGACATAAATTGAAAAAAACCCTTCATAAATAAATTGATTGTAGTATTATAGTACAGGCCACATCTTGGCCAATGCAGAATATTGTACATGTAAATGAAAAAAGTGAAGATAGGAATATAAAAACATTTTTTTTTTTCATGAGCACAACTTGGGGATCAACCCTAAAACGGATCTGAAGTCTAAATTTGAGGGGGAATGGATACACATGACATAATGTAGGCTAAGGATTACTTTATTAATTTATTCTGCAAAGTTTTATTGACTTTCCCCCCATAGGCAAATCCTGTTTACCCTCGGACTGAACTGTGACAACTTCAGAAGTAATCCTTTGACACTGACCATTTTCATTTCTTTAGATGACCCTAAAGAGACTAGCTGAACGCCACAAGGCCCACTTTATGGCCCAAATTCAGCATGATGTGGCATCCTTTGAGGAGAGAAGGTTGCAGGATGTGCTTATTCGTCGAGCTCAGGCTCCTTCACAAGCTCTTCATATAATCCAGGAAGACTTGCAGGAAATTTGGGACCAGCGACTCTCAGAGTTGTTGGACAAACGCAAACTGTATCTGCAGGTATGTAAAGCCAGTTTCTAACTTTTTTGCAGAATATCTTGAGTGGTTTTCAGAGTAATATAAAGGCTTTTGTGGAAAAAAAATCCCCCATTTCTTCATATCTCAGTTGAATTGAAATCCCCAAATCTTATCCTGTACTCAATCTGGAACAATGGGCCATTAAATCTAAAAATTCCGTTTTATTTGTTTAAGGTGTTTACAAAAGCTGTAATGTTCAGTTGACATATTCTACCTCTTTGTTTTTTTTTTTTTTTTTTTTTTTTTTTTTTTTTTAATGAGTTAGAATAGGTATATGGGCTATACAAAACATGTTCATGAAGATCTTTGCACAAAATCACTCTCACATGAAGAGATCTCACTAGCTCTATTCATGTCAGTTTCAGTCCCTGAATTTTGCATATGTCCCGTTTTAAACAAAATTTATACCTGGCATTCATTGAGAGGGAATTTACTGTGGTGATTCAACAATTAAATAAAAAAGAAAAAAAGTTTAGAAAACACATTAGGCCACTAGGAGTAAGTTTAATTGCTGTTTTATTATGAGAAGAATTGTCCTGAAGGAATATGACTCATTGATTGTTCATTTAACAATGAAACATCTTTTGAAAAGAACTGAACATATCTTGTCACTGCATGGTGAAGCTGGATGACTTTTCTTTTTGTGCTTCAAATGTCTGTACGCTGAGGAAAATCTATCAATGTTCATTTGGCAGAAAATGGACAGCATTCTTGAATTCCTGGAAGATGGTGTAGCTAAACATGCAGTCACTCTCTCAGAGGAACATCACGCACGGAAATGTGCCCATGAGGAGGGCTTGGCACTTGCCAGAACTGCAAATACTGCCTCTATAGTGCAGTTCTTCGAGCGAGAGCTTGCACGCCGTACAGCTTTGAGGAATCGTCAGGAAACAGTTCGAAAAGTAAGGCCCAAACTTTCTTTAGCATTTTTGCATGTAAAGACCTGTACATGGACTTTGGTGATCATCAAAATTTGTTAATTTTGGATTTATTCCCTTGTAGCACTTGTTGGACACACATGATTCTGCAGTCTCGGATTTGAAGCCCTTGGAGGTGGAATCAGCTCAGAAGTTGAGAGAAGAGCAGCGTGAGAACCTGGCCCTGCTGCCAGGTCAAAACTATGACCAGCCCAAGACTGAGGCTGAGCTGCTGCAAGATAAACAGCGCCTCTCCCTTCAGCTGCAGCAAGCTCAGAAACAGATGGAGGTACACACAATTCAAGCCTATTTTTAACTAGAGTACTTAATATATGAATATACATTGTTTAAAGAAAAAAGGTTTGTCATGTATGTTTGTTTTAGTTAAACGTATTCATCTGTTTTCATGTTGTAAACAATATTCAGTATAGAGGACAAATCCTGCCAAAATTACAAATAAATAAATAAAAGTGGAATTTAGAAAAAAAGATTTATATAAATGTATAAATTACTTAATTATATATATATATATATATATATATATATATATATATATATATATATATATATATATATATAAATATAATTTTTTTTTTTTTTTTTTTTAAATGTATTTTCGACTGGGTTTTATTTTTTTTAAATATCATTATAATGGAGGAAATTACTTGTATGTAGGCATTAATTATTTGGCAGGTTTGGTCCTCCATAATTCTGAAATTACTCATATTAAAAATAATTTTTGTTGTAGTGTTTTCTTATTATTTGTTTGTCAGTATTTTATTTCACAAAGAAAACACCTGATAAATAGTCTTTATTTTTTCCCCCGTGTCTAATTTTAATTGTTTTATTTTATCCCTGTTAGGTGATCCAAAAGAGGATGGACGAGTTGAAGGTCCAGGCAGATGCTTCCAACCAAAAGCACCTGGTCATGCTTAAAGATCTTAGCTCAGAATTAAAGGCAAGAGAGGAACTTGTCCATAACCTCCAAGCAAAACTCCAGGAGTCTCAGGTTAGTCACAGCTCTACACTAGAAATGGGTGTGTGTATATAATTCAGGTTTTCCAGTCACTTCCATGGCTATGGGTGTATAAAACCTAGGCATGCAGACTGTTTCTACAAACATTTGTGAAAGAGTGGGTCGCTCAGTAAATTCAGTATTGTATAGGATGCCACCTGTGCAACAGGTCAAGTCATGAAATTTCTTTGCTTCTAAATATTCCACAGTCTGCTTTCAGTGTTATTATAACAAAGTGGAGGCGATTGGGAACGACAGCAACTCGGTAACAAAGTGGTTGGTGGCGTAAAATAGGATACCGAGCAGGGTCAGCAGATGTGATGGTGCATAGGGTGTGCAGAGGGTTCTAACTTTCGGCGTAGTCGATCTCTTCAGACCTCCAAACTTCATATGGTCTTCAGATTAGCTCAACAACAGTGCATAGAGAGCTTTAGGGAATGGAGTTCAGTGGCCAAGCAGCTGCATCCAAACCATGCAACACCAAGCGCATTGCAAAGTGTCAACTGCATTGGTGAAAAAGATGTTGACACTGGACTGGAAAACCTTTGGGATGTTTTAGAGCGAAGACTACAAAAATTTGGTAATGAAAATACCCTGCTTGTAAATTTTGAAGTTAAGAGAACATTATGTATAATTTTCTGCTTAAAATTACAGCATCAAAATTGTGATGATCCACTGGGCTGTAGAGGGGAGGATAAATCTTGTTGTTATTCCATGTTGAGCATTGCAGGATTTGCACTGTGTAATACTGCAGTAGGAAACCACCCCTTCTCCATCCACTTCCTCGTTGTTTTCAGTACAATGCTTTACAAATAAATTTAACTAGGGGGAACTCCAGGAGCATCAAGCCCACATCTTAACTAGTGTTAAATAGGTTTGAATTTTTTAAGAAGCCTTCATTTGTCCACTTTCCTTTATCACAGTGAGGATATTTACAAGTCTTTTTTCAATCTGCTGATAATCCTCTAGGCTCTTGCAAAGGCAAAGATGCCTCCTTTGGCTGCAGAAATGGAGGCCTTGAAAAACAACATGGTTAAGATGGAACTCGAGCATATTGCAGTCACCACTGGTCATGAAAGAGAGTAAGGACGTTTCCCTCATATCCAATATTTACTTTTCCGTCAACACAAACAGAACTGTTGCAGAAAATGTTACACTGCTTAAAGACTTTTCTTGATTTCTAGAATAGCACAGTTATCCTCGGTGCTGGAGCACAGAGAAGAGGTCATTCGCAAACTGAAGGAGAATCTCAGGAAAACACAAAAGGAGGAAGAGAATTCCTGTGAGAAATGTATTTATTTGTTATTTTTTCTTTTTTAAAAGACCATTAACAAGCTTATAATGAATATTATTATACTGTTTTACAGTCATCGAGGGTGAACAGACTCATCCTAAAGGTGGCTCCCAGACAAAGACACTTGCTTGTCATAAAGAGAAGAAAATTGAGGAGCTGGAGAAGAAAAATGCCCACTTCGAAAAGTATAAAAATAAATTTAAAAGTGGTTGAATCTCAGGACTGTGCACACATGACTTGTAATTTTAAATTGCAATATAGAATGTAGGTTCAGAACCTTTTTTATCTCAATTTATTTTTAGAAGCTTCATTAGGTAAGACTATGAATGCAGTATGTTGAAAAGCCAATTGGGCTGCATGTATCAATACGATTACAGGAAATATGCTTTATCCCCAGTATTTTAGAAATAGAAAGGCTGGTGAAGACTATAGATTAACTAATTTTATGTATTTATTTAGCGAGTCTGCATTGATACCCACTACACTAACCATAGTAGTACCTCTGAGTAGTACCTCTGTTAACCAAGTCGGGGTTAAGGCCTAGAGAAAAAGTTGCTCCAAAACCGTTGTCCTCTACATGTGAAAGTTTTGCTTCAAATTTTGCGAAAGATAGATAAATCTTTATATATATATATATATATATATATATATATAATTTATCTCTTTAATTTCCAGCCTTGTGACCAAGCAACAAGAAGAAATCAGTAAATGGAAGAGTAGGGCCTACAAGTTGCGGGATGGCAAGAAAGAAGCTCCTCGTTCCCCACGCACTCCAACCAAGAGACATCCTCCATTGACGGAAAGTGAAGTGAACTCCCCCAAAAGGGTGTTCATTGACTCTCCAAAAAGCAAATTCTTCGACGTCCAGTCTGGGGCAGAGCATTTGTCAATGAAGTGCCCTAGGCAGTTTTTTGACAACTCCAGCCTCGGCACCATGCCTGGTGAGTAGCCGAATGTGACTTGTTTGTTCCTTGTTGGTTGTTCTGCTTTGGGCCTGAAATTAGTGACTGGAGATGTCAATGTGCATTTTTCCTATCAGAAGTCTCAGGTGTGCCAGCTGAGCCATTTGTGGATTTTTCAGAAAGCGATGATGAGGGTAACATACTGTGTCCAGATGTGGTTATTGTGGTAAAGGGTACCTGCTGCACTTGGGATTGGGGCACTTTGTGGCACTTGGGGTACTAACCTTGGTCAAGCATGAACTGGGTTTGATTTTTCACTGAAATATTTTTAGCCAAAACTAGTAGGGGTAATAATTCTAAGTGGATTAAACCTTTTAATATTTGCTTCATTTAGCATGTGATGAAAAGTATTAGGCAAATAATACTTAGTCTGTGCTTGCATCATGTAACTTGTGCCTAAGAAACTAAGGACGAACGATATAGTATTTTTTTTCGTCTTTTTACGAAGTTTATCATTATTGTAAAGGTTTTCTGTTTTTTTTTCTTTCTTTTAATATTCTAATTTTATATTCATCACTTTCTTTTGCAATACATTATTGATACGCTGCTGCCAAATATATATATATATATATATATATATATATATATATACACACACACACACACAGAGAAACATGCAGGTGTTCTAATCAGACTCCCCTTTAAAATTTGAATTAACAAAGTTACTACTTCATGACTCCATGTGGTGGCGCTAATCAAATGAATAGGTTTTTTATGAAAAAGAAACCCAGGCAGGCACCGTCCTCTCTCAAATCTAAAAATCTGGGCCTATTTTAGCTTTTACAACAATGAAGGTAGAAACAAAATGGACAAAGACTATCTGCTTTGCAATAATTGTATTGTTAAAATAAAGTCCTAAGGCAATGCAACGAACACGCACAGCCCCCACAGAACTGTTCTGCTTCCTGTCAGTTTATGGCCATTTACATTGAAATGTTGTGATGAACTGGACACAGGCTGCAGTCAGGGTATGTGTTAGAGGCATAAAACTATGCTTTGCACTTTGTTGTGCTTTGTCAAATACTGGTTATCAGGTTCTGTAAAATTGAAACTAATAAATACATTATTCCAGCTAATTGCCTATTAAGGAGTATTTCATCTTCAGTTACACAGATTTTCTGATGTATCAGAGGACTGTCTTGTATTATCACAGAATCGCAGTATCGTGATATAATTGTCATGGGCAAAATATCGTGGTAATATTGTATCATGATATGCCCTATTGCAAACTAAAGCAAGCCAGGTCATTGTGCTGCTGTTTGACTGGGCTGTCCTTTAGTGTAACTAAATGTGTAGTGCTTTTATGCACAATTCAGTCATTTAATTAAGCCCTTCATATGATTTCCTGTTTTTCCTGTCTAGTATTTGTCTTGTTTAAAAATGTTATTGATATGCAGGTATGCGCTTACTCTTTTTCTTTTGTTTGTTTTCACAGATGTTGGCTCCAGTGCAGCTGCCAGCTCTGCTGGAACGAACTCTGATAGTTGGTGGCAACTTCCAAACTCTTCTCCCCGAAAGACAAATGCAAATATGGATGCGAACGGGTGTCCAACACAGTGAACAGGCATCCTTTTTTTATGTTGTAATTGTTTAGACATGTAAGTGTTTTTTCTGTATGTTCTGTCTTTGTTTGTTTGTACTCTTACTTTTAAATAAAGTATGCACTGTTTTTATTCATTTTAAAATTTGAGTTACCTACTTGTGTAAAACCTATAAGCATCATTACATTCAGATCCGTCAGATACACTAAAGCCAATGTCAAAATTGTTAGAGGAAGTACACGTTTTAAGTCAATATTCATTATTTCTTGAATTTGTTTTTTGAAGGCTATTTTAAAACAGATTATCATTTTGAAACAACCTTCACTGCTCTGATGCAGATACTTTTTTTATTTAGTTACAGTATCCTAAACTGTGTTTTATTTGTTCTTCTGTGGGGGGGACAATGCCTGGGGTAAAAGTACCTTTCCTAGAAAGTATACAATTACTCAGTACTATTGTTTTTGATCTGCTAAACTAGTAGACCAGTAATGCAGGAAGATGTTTTAGGTAAAGGGTGTTGAAATATTCAGTAGCATACATGTCACGTATGTGGTGATTTCATGTTAAAAGTCAAATTTTTTTTCATTCGACAAGTGACTAGACCATTTACATCTTTAAAGTATAAATACAAATAACCCCACAAGTGACGTAATGGTAATTTAAAGAAAAAAAATAAGAATAGAAATCAAATAACTTACATGGGTTTTAAGGAGTATATTTAAAGGACTTTTTATTTTAAAGGAGCTGAGTTCAGTAATTATAAAGAGTACCTAAAATATCAAACTTTTAGACCTGTATCTACGTTTGCATCCCAAAGCCCGACCTGTGGCGCTCCGGAGAACAGAGCGCAGGCTCCTGAATGAGGATGTGAATAATTGAGAGCGCTGTAACTGATCGCTCCAGCGCTGAGAGTGGAGTCCGGTTCCCTCCCGATTGACTGATCTCGACTCCTGATTGGCCGATTTGTTATTGATCTGAGCTCCTGATTGGTTTCTACGGAGGTTACACCGTGACTCCCTTGTGAACGGTAACAGAACGCTTGTAGGCTCTCTCTCTCGGTGTTGGAGACGGCGCACACGGTGAACTCCGCGTTTGGAGCTGCTGCTGCTACGAACGGAACATGGTCTAAACTCTCGTTAACGTTTTAAAGTAACAGCGAACAAACACTCGGAGTGAGAACTGATATTTGAGAGTAATCCCTGGTGTTTCGGTGAGGCGTCGGAGCTCGAAATGCAGCAGCAGCCGGCGGCGACGGTCCAGTCCGCGGCGGACACCGGAGATTCAGCAGGTCAGAAATACACACACTCTCTCATGTTTGTTTTCAGCACTTGTGGGACATTCCATAGACTTTCATTTGAATTGTGGATACTTTCTGTTAACTTACCCACAAGTGGGCTACTACTAGACTAACCCTACTTTAAGACTTGCCCTAACCTTAAAATATGTCCACCTTAAAATTCCATGATTTTCGTTGTGGAGACTACAAACTATCACTAGATCACCCAGAGTTCCGGTGTCTGGATATCGCCGTTCAAACTAGCTGCAAGTTCGTAGATTTGTGAAATTAAGGTAGTGCCTACTTGAATTATTGCATTGTATTTTTGCCTAACCTCTATTTATTTTAAACATTGAGAATATGGATATGAAATATACTCTATGTCGCAAGAAAATGTAAACAGAACACTAACTTTTAAAATGTCACGTATTTTGTCTCTAAGATTTGTATTTATATTCTCTCAGAAAATTAACTAACCATGTATTTAGCCAAGTGCTATACTGGGGGGGATTTCAGAACAGTGCTGTAAAAGTGAATTGCTCTCTGCAACTGTAGGGGGAGCCCAGGAGCAAAATGACCAAAGCTTACCTAGTGTTATTTTTAAAATGTGTTACATGCAGAGAGTATTAATGTTTTCAGGAACTGATGGATGATTAGTTCTGTATTACAAACACTGCCCCAACTGTGTCCAATTTTACTGTACCCGTGTCCACAATGGGGGCTCCCCAAAGTCGCCAAATTTACTAGGAAGATTTATAAAAACTTGGACACCACACCATTATTTTGTGGACAGGCCATAGATTGAACAATTATTTTATAAGGAACACTGCGTATGAAAGAAATATATGTAGTTATGGTATTGTCTGGGTCTCTTGTACTTCCCCAGGCTGGTTTTTACTAAAAGCATCTTGGAAAAAAGAAGGTTCTTATTAAGTGGTAGAGCAGGCATCACATTGAGCACTTTCTGTACCTGTTGGAGATTATTTTAAAGCTACAGTGTTTTTGGGAGACTGGGCCCTAATGTTTTAAGTGACACATTTAGATATTTTTCAACTTTTCAGATTACATTACATATAAATATAATGCCTGTAGGTTTTCTGTTGAGGGAACATCATAACGTTGAGCCTTAAGTACATCACAAAGACATATTGACAGTACATAGCTGTTAATATTAAACAAAACACCGTTTTAGATGATGAGCTTTGACTTTATTCTGGAAAAAGTCATGTCATTTCCTTTGACAGATTTTGTAGGCCATGCCATGTCAGTTCACATGCTACATAATCTTGGGCTGAATGAGAAAAGCTGCTTTCTGGGTGATATTGGTTTATTTCCATGGGAAATGCATGGAATATATATTGTTATATTAAGTGCTAGGGCTTTTACAGCCCTCTCCTCATGGAAGCCCAGTGTAGAGTTGCCATACATTTCCTGTTTCGGCTCATTAATATTTATATTCCATTACACCATTACATTAACTTACAGCTTATTTAGTATGAACTGTTTAGAGGCAACTTTTTAGTTAGCTGTGTTAAAAAGAACATGTACGATTGCAGGGAATCACAGTTGTTTCGTTGATACGTTTGAGAGGAAATAAAACAACTGTTTGTAAGGGGCGGAGCCGGGGGGGACCACAAATTAATCTTTGGCCACGCCCCCACCCCCACACCACCCCCTTCCACCGCTGCTTTGCCGGGATCGTTTTTGCAGAACCATTTCTGTAGGGATGCAAGTTAACAGCGCACCTCAAACAAGTAGTTCTCCGAAGAAGCAGATGGTGGCGCTGTCTCTGGTCTCTGTCTGGTCACCCGTATGAAAATTGTCTGGCTGCACCACTGCTGTTTGTATGTGGTAGTCGTTTAACCTTTATGTACGTTTTTATTCAGAGTTCCAATTACCATAGAAACTAATTTGCAAATCGAGTTGTTTAATTTTGTAGTACATTTGATAATGCCGTTAGCCGTCCTCTGAATTTGGAGACAGCAGAAATAGAACTAATATATATATATATATATATTAATTTCTTATTTTTAATTTTAATTTATTTAAATAACTGATGGAAAGTGTTTACAGTGAAATACAAATAGTAATAACAATAGAATTAAGATTAGCAAAAAATGGCAATCACCAACCTTTTTTAATACAAAATATTAAAACACTATACATTATATATTACTAGTGATGCACAATTGTATTGGAATCTGCTGACATTTGGCTTTCAAAATATATTTGGCCCCACACAGATGCTTTGATTTTTGCAGATAGTTTAAACCAATAAATGCGGGGACACATTTCATGCCAGAAGAAGACTAGGTCATGCTCTTGTTCTCAAATAAATAGATATTTTTTATTTATACATAGACTGTGTGTAGAAATGGTTTGGCTGATATTGTTCCCCCTCTGACCGTGTGGGAAAGCACAAAAGCAGAGGTCTTATTTCTTTATTGCTTTACTGTTATCTGAATAAATTGGGTATTCCATCTTTCTTTATTTATTATATATCAGTATCTGCTGATATGTACATGTATAATATTATGTATCTACATCTACCTGGATTTCCCATGTCGGTGCATCCCTACCTCTGACAAGGAAATGTAAGTCTTAAACAGTTTTCACAGGTCCAGGACATTTGCCCAGTGCTGTAAGTGTTTTGTTATGGATGTGTTGTTCAGAGCAGTACTCCAGACGGCGACGCACAGCGCTGTGGTGCACCGTGGCTCTTCTCATGCTGTCCGTTGTGATTCTGGTGATCGGGCTCCTCTCTGCCACCCGCACTGGCAATGTTGCTGTGGCTGGCTACTACCCCGGCATCATAGTGAGTAACACTGAGCTTGAGCCAAGTAGAGGACTTTGACTCAATCACTGTATACACACTTTCATCAGTTTAATGGACAAAACAGTTGTCCATCTTTGCTTAAATAAACGGTGACAGTTTTCAGGCTATATAATGTATCAAAGGATTGGCTGGCTGTTTGTGATCAGGAGTTCAGATGTGTAGATTTGAAAGACTGCTGATTTTTGGGGCTTAACTATTAAACACAATATTTTTTACTATTGTTATTTTTTATTGAATATGGAGCTAGTATCCTAGAAGTGTACTTGCTACAGGCTAGAATTTAGCTTTTCAAGTTTAAAGGTGTTTATAATTAGCCCAGACTGTGTTGATGGCTTAGAAGCTTGTCTGTTTTTATCCTAGCTGAGCTTCGGAACATTCCTGGGCATTGTTGGACTTAATGTGGTGGAGAATCGCAGACCTATGGTGAGTACTCATTTCCTCCATCCATCCCATAAAGCTTCCTGGCCAAATTTAAGCAAATAAATTTGTATTTTTAGATGTAAAGCCCCAGTGAAACTTGGTTGTAATTTGCATACATACACCGTATTGCCAAAAGTATTCACTCACCCATCCAAATCATAGAATTCGGGTGTTCCAATCACTTCCATGGCCGCAGGTGTTTAAAACCTAGGAATGCAGACTGCTTCTACAAACATTTGTGAAAGAATGGGTCACTCTCAGGAGCTCAGTAAATTCCAGCATTGTACCATGATAGGATGCCACCTGTGCATCTGGCCCATTTGTGAAATTTCCTCACTATTAAATATTCCACAGTCAACTATCAGTGGTATTATTACACATGGGAATGACAACAACTCAGCCATGAAGTGGTAGGCCACATAAAAAGACACAGAGGAGCCAGCTGTTGCTGAGGTGCACAGTGGTTGCCAACTTTTTGCAGAGTCAATCTCTACAAACTTAATGTGGTCTTCAGATTAGCTGCAGAACAGTGCATAGAGAGCTTCATGGAATGGGTTTCCATAGCCAAGCAGCTGCATCAAAGCCTTACATCATCAAGCTCAATGAAAAGTGTCAGATGCAGTGTTGTGAAGCACACAGCTACAGGACTTTAGAGCAGTGGAGATGTGTTCTGTGGAGTCGTGAATAACACATCTCTGACTGGCAATCCGATGGACGAGTCTGGGTTTGGCGGTTACCAGGACAACAATACTTGTCTGACTGCTTTGTGCTAAGTGTAAAGTTTGGGAGACGGGGTATATGATGTGGGGTTGTGTTTCAGGAGTTGAGTTTGGCTCCTTTAGTTCCTGTGAAAGGAATTTATAATGCTTGAGCATATCAAGAGATTTTGTACAATTTCATGCTCCCAACTTTGTGGGAACAGTTTGAGAATGGCCTTCCTGTTCCAACATGACTGTGCACCAGTGCACAAAGCAAGGTCCATAAACCTTGGGCACCCATGACCCTGTCCCTGGTTCACATTTGTCCTTCATTTAAACATTTAGTAGGTACTAACCACTGCATACCAGAAACACCTCAAGACCTGCCATTTTGGAGATGCTCTGACCAAAACATGACTTCTGGTCAAAATCGTCAAGATGCTTGCTCTAATCCATTTTTCCTGCTTCAAACACATCATTCAAACACACCTGATTTTGCTGACTGTTTATATCCTGCCTAGAAAATCTCGCCTCCTGACAGGTGCCATTGTAATGAAGCAGCCATTTTTATTGATACATCGAATGTTGTGTGTACTAATTGAATCCTTTTTACTTATTCTGAATTTTTTTTCTTGTTTTCAAATCTGAGCTCATGTCACAAACACGGATCATAATTTAATTTTGCTGTTTATCTTTGTCTCAGAAAGATGACTGTAAAGATTGTGTTACACATAAAGGAGGATAAGGGATCTTATTGCAAACAAATATCCTTTTTACCTGGAGATACATGACAAATAAAATTGGTGACCAAATGGGCCTCACTTTGTCAGGTGTCTGATCTGTGGTGCGGTCGGTAATGCTCTCTGTGATTGGACAATGGCTTTGGATCAGAAAGAGGGGGAAATTGCGTTAGCATTGGTGAATTACTGAATTTCCCAGAAAGTCTTGATGCTCAAGTTGCAACAGCCATGGCACTGAGTGATGTGACTCTAAACTGGCTTTTCCAGCAAACATATTTTCAATATGCACAGGTAAATATAGCCTTCAGTCCTACCACAAATGTAATTAGTATTTTATGCAATGCAGCTATATATATATACTGTTCTTATTTAGTTTTATTTTCTGTAAAGTTCTTTTATTATTATTCTTCAACCTTGATTTGGAACTACTACCCTCCCGTCATTTTCAAGATATGCACACCAATGACCCATTTGACACATCAGTCCTGATTTGTAATAGTGTACTTGTATGCAGCTTTTGGATAGGTGGAATAGTATGTAGACAGTACATTGGGTGGTTTTTCTTTTTTCAAAAACTTTCAATGTATTCCTACATTTTGTTTTGGCAAACAAAAAAACCCTATAATCCTATAAACACACTGATTCACCAGCAGTGTCTAGACACTGAATCAGTTTGATTGAGAGAAGACAGCTTAAGAAACTAACCAGGGACACAGGACAAATGATTCCTCTATTTATGTTTTGCACTGTGCCCCTTAAGTTATGCTTCAGCATTCTGTCTCTATCATCAGTTATTTGTTTTAAAATGAAGCACTGAGTGAAATTATTCTCTTTGGAATTTGACTATATTACAGTAAAATAAGCCCTAGTGGTTGATTATACATGTACTTTTCAGACATGCAGACCAGCATCAGTGTCCTCCTTAGTCATGGCACTAACCAAGTACTATATAATTAATGATGACTGCCTTTCACGGAACCTTAGTTGTCTATCACTGTGTCGATCCTCTTTTCTCAACTGTCGTCTGTGCTTAGTTTTACTGTAGCATTCTGACACGTCCTGTTCTCGTGTAATGAAAGTGTGCAGATTTATGTACCTAAAATTTACATTACATTAATTTTTGTTATGCCATTTAAAGTAATTGGAATTCTAGCTCTGTAAGTTACAGTATTGCAAAGGTTAATATTGCAAACTACATGCTGGGCAGCCCTAGGTGGTTCAGGGAGAAGGCTGTGAGGTGTAACTGTGGTAGTTTGTTGAGACGTCTCTTTTTGTGATTTAAGCCTTTCTGCTGGCGGCCCACCTCCTCGGCTCTGATCCCAGAACACCCTTTAAAATTTAACGACAAAGACGCTGGCCCATGCACACACTCATCAGTGTGCACGCACACGGAGAGAGAGGAACAGCAGTGCAGTGTCCGTAACTAAACCCCATGTCTTCCCATACATTCTCACTATACAGACACAGTACACTGTACACACACCCTCCTATCAAGTCACAATTGCACAGCCACTGAAGTTCATTTACACAAGTACAGACACATGACTCACACTCAGTTCTGTATGAATGTGCACAGCCCATTTCATGCTGCAGTCCAGTGGCCAGTGTCAGATGACATGTCTGATGGGTTTTCATGAAGATTCATTTTATTTCCTATGGAAAGTGTCCTTGAAGTGTGCTATATAAATTAAATGTATTATTATATACAAATCACCTTTCTACAGGAGACAGGAAGTCAAACATTTGGTACAAGAATGAGCTATAAGTATTTTCTCAATAATGCTACCACAGGTTAAAATAGGTGAGAGACAGATAAGGCATCTGTGTACACTGTGAGTTTAAACTAGTAGACGTTTATGGGAATGAATAGAAAAAGGCAAATATGTTTAACCCTTTGCGGTCTAAGGACATTTTCTCAATTTTCTGAAATTCGCATTTAGAGTACTTGTATTTTAATATATTGCTCACTAATTTATATCAAAATGTTCAGATCAATCTCAGCTCTCTCGTAAAGAGAGGCCCATGTCACCTAGAGCATATTTTGAAGAGAAAATCTCTAACCCTGAAAAACTTAAATCCGATTTTTTAGAAAATCTTTATATTTCTTATGAAAACATCCCATTACTCATGTGGATGAATTGTTTTTGTGATTGAAATAGATTTATCAGTCTTAAAAACTAGCGAATCCACCAGTTAGGCATGGTGAGAGGCGGAGGTAATATTAATAGAAACATCTCGAATGGTCGTATGTGAGGCGCCGGTACGTTCTTCGACCCCAGAGGGTTAATGAACACTGTAGATTATATGGGTTTAATTGACTGATGGCAAATTATTGGAGACCCTGCTGACTAGGCATCTGATTTTCTGACCCAAAATCAAGACAAATTTTAAAATTATTTTAAATTGTTGTTTTGGTTAACATATGCTAATTGCTCTTTTAAATTCTTAAGTTTTCAAATCAAATTTGTTTGTATAGCTCTTTTTACAACTGATGATATCACAAAGCAGTTTCACAGAATTCCGGTAAGAAAGTTTTAACATGAGATAAAAAATATAAAGTAAAAATATAAAGAATGTAAAAAATACCCCAGGTGAGAAAGCCAGGGGCGACAGTGGCTTGGAAAAACTCCTTCAAAGCTGAGGAAGAAACCTTGGGAGGCTCACAAGAGGTGGGACCTATCCTCTTCTGGTCAATCTACTGGCAATAATAGTTAGGACTCCATGAAAACTTCAGTGTAGTGTGGGCAGCTCCTAGGCTTTAACTAAAAGTACAGCTTTAACTAAAAGGAGAGAATCGGAAGGACATCCCTCCGCTCCATTCCAGAGTTGGGGGGCTTTATAAGAAAAAGCTTTTTTTCCCCCAGCAGAGGCCTTCTGAATTCTGGGAAATATTAAAAATCCAGTACTTTGTAATCTGTGTAATAGTGGAGACTCCTTATAGGAAATAATATCTTGAAGGTATTCAGGAGCAAGAGAAAGGTAGGGCTTTATACGTTAATAAAGGCAGAATTTAACAGGCAGCCAATAAAGTGATGACAGAACTGGGCTGATATGTTAAAATCTTCTAGTTTTAGTGAGGACCCTGGCTGCAGCATGTTGAACTAGTTGAAGTTTTCTTAAGTTTCTGCTGGTGCATCCTGACAGTAGTGCGTCACAGTAGTCAACCCTTGAAGTAATAAAGGCATGTACTAATGGTTCTGCCTCCTGCAGGGATGAGGCATTTCTAATCTTGACGATGTTGCGAAAATTGAAAAAAAGCTGTCCTAGTGATACTGCCTATGTGTTGATCGAACGATAAATCCGGGTCAATTATGACACCAATATTTTTTGCTGCTGAACTAGATATAACTGGAATGTGAGCAAGATGTAAAATTAAATATAATAATTTTTTTTCTTGCCACATTTGGACCCAAAAGCAGGACCTCGGTTTTGTTATGGTTTAGGAGGAAGTTACGCAACATCCTACCTGTCACGTCTTCTTTAATCTGTGTTTGTCATCGCGCTTGGCTGATTATGTACAATTGCGTGTCGTCTGTGTAACAGTGAAAGTTAATGTCATGGTTTCTTATAACTGTGCCTAGTGGTAACATGTATAATGTAAATAATAATGGTCCTAAAATATAGCCTTGCAGAATTCCAAATTTTCTTTAGAGTACTTGGAAGATAAGTCATTTACTTTTAACTGATATTGTTCCCTTAAGTAAGATTGGAACCATGACAGGGCTGTCCTTGTGATTCCAGCCATGTTTTCTAAACTTTCTAGGAGAATATTGTGGTCTATCGTATCAAAAGCTGCACTGAGGTCAAGAAACACCAACAGGGATACATGGCCTTGATCAGAGGCAAGAAGAAGATTGTTTGTAATCTTGACTAGAGTTGGCTCAGTGCTATGATTTGGCCTGAATCCAGATTGGAATTTTTTATATACAGTAATCCCTCAGTACTTCGCGGTTCATCTTTTGCGGATTCGCTGCTTCGCGGGTTTTTTCAAGGGGGCTTTTTTATTATTTAGATACATGTATTAGACTAGGCCTTTAGGTGACAAAATATATCATTTACAAGTATTTCTTACGTATTGTTCATGTCCACATCCGAGTGAAATTTACTTGCGCTAAATCACAGCTTAGGAATTACTCTATTAAAGAAACTGGTAGGATATCACATGTAGTTCCAGCTGAAAAACATTATAGAATGACTGTTTAATGCAAAGGGAGGGTTGTTAACAGTACAGGGAGGGTTTTAAAAGTCCAAATACTCATTAAATACATAGAAAATTATCTTTCCTCTACTTCACGGAAATTCTTTTTTCGCAGGTGGTCTTGGAACGCATCCCCCGCGAAAAATGAGGGATCACTGTATATGATTCTTATGTAGATATGAATTTTCATAATCATAATTATGATAAGATATCATAATTTTGGTATTGTGACAACACTGCTGAAAACGTATACAGTCCCAAGGAAAACAGCTGAAATTTTACTGCTTTCTAAGAAACCCATATCAGCTGAATGAATCATCACGGTTTACTGATAACTATTAATGTCCTGTGACTACAGTACATTAAGTTTAAACTTCTACCTTTTTAGCAGAGTAGAAAGTATTGTCCAGCTGGTAGAATAGTGTGCTTTTTTTTATTTATTTATTTTTTTTACCTTGACTGTGCAACTGTATATGGGAGCAGTTGATCTTAATATGCGTTTCTTCTGTGTGTAATACACTTAATAGTCTAGTGTAACTGAAGTGCAAGAACGGAACGCAACGCAAGCAAACAGAAGTACGCTCATCATGGATATTTTACCCTAAAGCACCAGGTCTAATTTTGGCCCTATCATCAGGAGATTTTGTTCTATCTCCAGTCATGCTTTAACCATTTGAGGTCATTAGTCCTAAAGGGGTAAAAAAATATATTAAACAATTGGGACAGAATGCCAGACCTAAATTAAGCCTAACTCTAGACTAAACAGGTTTTTCAGTGTCGGTTTACGTTAAACGATTTGTTCTAACATGGGGTCTGGGAATTGGTTGTAGAAATCTCAGATCCCACAGACCTTTAATTATTAAATAATTTTGTGTGTTGTTGCTTTGCTCTGGGTCACCTTGTGGTCAAGGCAATGTTCTTTCAGGGGTCATAACTCTGAGTCTGGATCCTCCTGACTTCAACTCTCATTATACCTGTGACCATTGTGGTCATCGATCACTTGACCACTGTGCAGCGTTTGTCCTTGGACTGACTGAAATTATTCTGCAACATTAGTTCCTCCCTCTTGCTTGGACCACTGGTGGTCTGCAGGTGGATTTAAAACGTTCTGATTGGTTCATCTCAGGGATCAGGTCGATGAAGAGGAAGTGCATGTGTGTGTGTTTTATGGGACAGCAGCTGGCTGTAAGATAATACACATTAATACTGCTGTCAGGGCCTATTGTCTCTGACACATTCTCTCTTTTTGCAGGTGTATGAAATCGCCGGCCATTGAAATTCTTAATTAACTCAGTTGGCCCAGGGGTGCAGTCACTTTGTGGACTTTAGCTAGGCTGGAAATCATTACGACTTGCAGCTGGTAACAGAAGAGATTAGGTTTGATCACAGTGCACACTGCTTTAGATTGGCTGTAATTCTGTTTGCCTTGCAGTTTACCTCAGCGACAGAGATATCAACCCTTGGACAGACTTCCAGCTGAAGCTCCAAGTGTGTCACTTGACTTGATTTTACAATCTGTACACAGGTGTTTGTGTGCCCGAAGTGATTTTCTTTGGTTGCGATAACCCACAGCGTAGTTTTCTCTGTGGATTAAACATTTATAAATCATTATTTGAAAACTTCAGTCTTAAATATGGTTAAATATTTATTATATTTTAACAAATGACCTGTAGGAGAAAACCTGTCTGAAACAAATGAATTCTATGGTATGATCCTTGGCTGTTTCTCAAGACCATAAACAACAAGAAATGGAGTTGTGTTCTCTAGAAAAACGTTCCTGAGAAATCAACTTGTTATTTTGGAAGGATTGAAAATCACTTCAGACAAGAACATACAAACGCCTAAGAACACATTGAGAAACAGCCCTTGTTTGTGTTTACAGGAACCTTTTGTCAGTCTGTTTCAGACACTTCTACACTGTTCTCCTCCAATCTGGTTCTAAACTCAGTTAGATTAAACAGTATGGGGCTAATGTAGAAATATATGCACGATGCCATCACAAGAGGAGGGGAAATGAGGCAGTGGGAAAGAATAAAAATGTGTTTTGATTAACTTTTGGTTTGCTCTATACAGCTGCGCTATTAAAATATGGATCTACACTGTTTAAAAAAAGAACCACATTTTTGCAAGGACTCTCTTTACTAAACTTCAACAGTCTCATCAGCAGCATGTCTCTTAGGGCAGAACACCAGATGGACATGGAAAATGGAGTAGCCACAGCAGTGTCTTTAGCTCAGCTGATATGAGCTCTCGTGCATAATGACTTCTACTTGGCTGAACAGATGAGTGGCATTTAAAGCATCAGCTAATGACCTCTCACCATGGATGATCCTTGATTGGAGGGGGATAAAAATCCAGTTTGGGCAGCATTTTTTGGAGTGGAAAGATTTTATGATGAATGTGGGCTTTGGTTGATTGGGGGTTTGGAGAATATTCTAAGAAATTTAAATGTACCAGTGTTTATCTAAATGCTTTTGACTAAGTTTCTGAGATGGGAGAAATGATCATGCTGAGCAATGTATTGTTAATACTGCTTTTTTTTTTTTTAAGCAGTAACTGCTTAATATTGGCTGAACGCTAAAAATAGTAACATAAATAATAAATTAAATACACTGATATATTTGAAAAATAGTAAATTTTATTAATCCAGACTTCTAGTGAGGGAATATTTGGGGAAAAAAATCAGTTAGTATAATGTTAACTAAGGTAGATGGGGTGAGAGTGTTTTTGTTTTACTGGTGTATGATGTGATTGGGTGAGGGAGGTTGCCCTTTCCTTTGTGCATAGTGTTGCCCTTCACACTGCCTTTGGTCTGTAAGGCAGTAAATTACTCATAAAGCATTGGTTTGGTGGGCACCACTTGGAGAGGCTGTACATTTCGTTTATTACTTCAGTCCAGGTCCAGACACAGTAGTTATCACCCAACAAAGCAGAGGAACAGAAAAGGGGAAGGGGAGTTGCAAAACACAAGGCTCTGAGTATTGGTCTTTGTATTTCTTTGCAACTGTAAGAAGCATAACTATGTTCAAAAAAGGCTGTATGTGATAAATCTTAAAACATCAACAGCTGATAATCTGCAAATATTGAAAAGCACATTTTCCAGAAAAGCTGTGCAAAATGAAAAACAGAATGCAGTGATTTACAGATCAAATGCTATATTTAAAGAAACACTGCCATTTTTTTACCTTAAAATTGTGACGTCCACTGCTGCATCCTCCGAGCTAAAGCTGAAGGGAACCATCCAGCTTATGAGCACACAGTTCATAGGCTAACACCCATGATGATTTGGGGGTTCTCAACGTGTTCTGCCTCACAGCTCACCTCTTTATCAATAGTAAGCATAAAAGCCTACACTAGAACGTTTTCAGTTCCACACATTCATTCATTCATTCATTCATTGTCTGTAACTCTTATTCAGTTCAGGGTCGCGGTGGGTCCGGAGCCTTCTCAGAATCACTGGGTGCAGTGTGGAAGAAGTTCCGCCTTTGGTAGTGTTTATTTAAGGGAAGCAGATCCATGGCGTCCAATCCAATTAAAATTTGCAAGCGGAGGAAATTATTTTGTGTGAGGAAAACCACATCAGGCAACGAACAGTGCTCATGCAAACACAGAAAAATACACTAAGTGATGAAAAACACTTGCATGCGAGGGATCATTTCTGTGCTTCTGAGAGTGGGTCGGCATTCCAGACAAAATACACACCAAACACAAAGTGAACAGGAGACTATAACTATTTAATATATATATATTTAATACATGCACAAGCTTTTGAATTAAACGTATATTGTCTTGTTTACATTTTCACGCTCATCGCCTATTCATTTACCGTAATAGTGTGAGTACACTGTGTCTGTGTGGGTTTCCTCTGGGTGCTCCAATTTGTTCCCACAGTTTGTAGGTGGATTGGCGACTCAAAATTGTCTGTGTGTGTGTCGCCCTGTGAAAGCCTAGCGTCCCCTCCAGGGTGTGTTCTTGCTATATTACGTAGCATTTAATTTGTCTGTTTTTAACCCCTCCTTGTTTGTATTTTCAGTTGGTTGCCTCTATCATTTTCGTCAGCCTTGGAGTAATCGCCTGTTTCTTCTGCGCCATCGTGGATGGCATCATTGCTGCAGAGTTTATTGTAAGTAGAACATTGGATCTCTAGAATCTATAAGACTCTAATCTTTAATCCCCTTCCTACAGGCTCTTATATGCATGTACTAAATCATATTTAACGCCCAGCTCCTATTTCTCTCTCTCTCTCTCTCTCACTGTCTCTGACACAGACACACGCTTTCTATGCTATATAAGCCAGCCCTCCTCTCTCTTGCACCTTTTGTAGTGGTTTTGGTAATGAAAGTTTGTGGATATAATCAAGCCTCGTCTCGTCTGAGTGGATGACCGTTAGTGTCAGTGCCTCATTCATCACGACACCACTGCAAACTGCCCACATCCGATACATCCTCTCTTGCAGCTCTTCTACAAACTACTGGTGTTTGTTAGTCTGGAACTAAATTTCAATCTAGTTGTATTCACTAGGCCAGTTTTCAAGTGAATACTGTTCATTACTCTAAGTAATAGAGGAAATAAGAGCCCACATGAAAACACCTACTCTACATAGTTTATTAGCTTTAAAATTACAGCTTCAAAATCATTGAGATGCTTCAGCTTTGTCTGCTGATGAGGACATAATTGTGGCGTTCTGTTACCTTTGGACAATGTGGAAGGTAGTTAGTCAGAAAAATATATTTTCATTGTTTCTGGACTGAACTAACAGATTAGTCTAGCTAGGGTAACTTGTTTATCTGAAAGATGAAGCCATGATGGAGCCACTTCTGCCTTCTCAGTCATTTCCTTAACAACATAACCATGGCAACACTTTGGGTTACTGTTATTCTAGAGAAGAATAGTATGCATTAAAAAACAAGTGGGCAGGAATGAACTTTCTGCAGCAGGTTGACAGTATTTATAAACTGGACCCAGTGATCCTACTGTTTTCAGTGAGGAAACCTGTGGCATCTCACTTCCCGATCGGCTTCTCGTGCAGTGAATTCTGGGAATGCTAGCCTGCACAGGCACGAATCTCTGGTGTGCTGTTCAAACAGCCATACAGTCAGTAGAAGCTGTGCAGGTAACTTTTGAACATTTGAACGTCACACAGGAAGTCAGAGACGCAGGACTGATAAGCTGTTAGTGTGGTTAGACATGAAAAGTGTGGCATTAGGCTGAATCCTCTTACTGATAAATGACTACAATTTGCTTTAATCATTTAATAAGTGATCAGCAAACAATATCCTGGAGATCGTTACCGATCATTAGTTCCAAATGGCATTTAAAATGTTCTTCAGTTTACTGAACTAAAGCGCCTGTTTCCGGCCAGTCAGGGACTTCTGAAGAAGTGATTTAGCTGGAGCAGATGTGGCAGATTGCAGTTGAGGTTAGTCAACAAGATGTTAGAGCTTCAAGGCTAGGGTTGGTGACCTCTAGTATTGTGTATGGGGTGTTAAAATTCTTATAAGCCTTAGAGCTTGCATTCTATTAGTATTATATGCAGCAAGTTTTAATTGCTGACTTGCCTTGCCTTCATTTATTTTTGGCTGACTGAATTTATATACACCAATAAAATGGTTTATAGGAATGAATGATGAATTACTGGAATTCAAGTAATTCAAGGAAACAATATTTCAAGGATGAATAACAGCCTTTCTGTACATTTATTTGGATCAGAAAGATTGAATATGACGTCAGGTCCACTGTGAAGAAAAGCAGTAACTACAGCCTTCTGTAGCCAGAGTCTTGTTCTAAAACGAAGTCACAGATGCTTAAACTCTTGGATCAATAAATGCAGTAATAGTGTCGTAATGGGCCCAGTTGAGATTACATATTATTAATTCACTGATGTATGTAGGCATCTGCTGCTAATACCTTTACTTTCACATACATTATTTAATTAGGAAATAATCAACAGGAGATTTTGCACTGTGTTCTGTTACGCTCAACTGAATTGTGTGTAACCTACAGTCGGATTGAGCACATACTGGAGTGCACACTGCTTGCTTTGCACTTTAAGACTAGACATGCCGTATTTCAAAAAGCCCATTAAAGCTTAATTGCAGAAATAGGAATCGATACGGCTGTGAAATTGAGTTTCTGTTGTTCAGTTTGCTCAGTCTATAAACACTGCACATCCCACCCCCCCATCCCCCACTCTTTTATTCCTACCCTAGGACAGAAGACCTCTAATGGAGGGGAGGTGCCTGTTCTACGCCAGTGGCTCAGGTTATGCTTACGACAACTACTACACTGAGGTGTGTATCGCCCTTCACAACAAGTGGTTCCCTCTCATGTCTGTTCAGATTAATCTGAAAAAGGCAAGTCTTAAAGTCCTTAACACTGCTGGCAAATCAGAACTTTGTTTGACTTTGAGTTTTATGGTACTTTTCCACTGCATGGAACCTACACGACTCTACTAGACTCGGCATGGCCCTTCTGCTTTTCCACTGGCCAAATTTGGTATCTGGAACCATGTAAGTTTTCATCCAAGCTCGCTCCGGGTTCTAGCTGTGCCGATTAGGTACTAAATCGTGACATGTAAACCCTGCAGAGCACTGTTTGAACAGAGCCATGTGAATCACCACGAAATCCAGCACAAACCTCCGCGGGTAAAATCTCTTAAGTTACAGCAGCTTGCACATTTATTCTTATCAGACTCACAACGGCAGCTCGTAACTTTACTTCTAGGTGTTTTGAAGAGGTTTATATGCTCCTCGGGCCGATGGCCCTGTGAAAACCGAACATGCAACAAGTAAAACTGATCTGTGACTGTGTTCAGTCCAAAAAACTAAAACAACACACAAATACATGGTGAGTAAACAGCACCTAAATTTACCACCGCCGTTGTTGTGAATTTCATAGCCAGCGATTCCTGTTAGAGATGGGATCCCTGCCAATGGAATAGCAAGACCCATGCGGTGGAAAAGCACCATCCATTTCAAAATGTCAGAACTACTTGGAATAAACAAGTGACAGTAACATCATCTGAAATACGTATTGTACGGATATACAATGGTTGCACTGATTGATGAACTAAGTAAATAAAATATCGGGCTGGATTGCCTTCCACTTTCATCTCAAGATGTTTTTTGATTGACCACGCCTCTAGGACAGCACAGGAAACACATCAAATATCTGTCAAAGAAATAAGCAATACATAATTGAACTATTTTTACTTAAATTACCAACTGTCTGTGAGGAGTTTGGTGTGTTCTCCCTGTGTCAGTGTTGGTTTCCTCCAGGTGCTCTGGTTTGCTCCCATGTTCCAAAAACACACGTTGGTAGGTGAATTGGTGACTCAAGTGTGTGTGTGTGTGTCCCTGTGAAGGACTGGACCCACCATGACCCTGAACTGGATAAGCGGTTACAGACAATGAATGAGTGAATTCTGGTTCATTCATAGGGCTCCAGAGATGTACAAAAATATAGAATAAAAATGAATACTTTTCTGGTTTATATAAACTGTCTCAGACCATAAACATCGTTTTTTAATTTAAGACTTTGTCAAGCCCGGATGATGATGTACGTTATAACATGACTTCATCATCTTCATTACAGACTAAATTTGCAATATTGTTTACTAGGAGAAAATTATGAGTAAAGGCTTCTGCGCCAAGCACCATTTCCTTAATTAAAGCCAGTGTACAGTTGCTGTTAAGAGTGGCTTCTGTCCTTTGGGTGCAATGCAAACAAATCCTGCACTCAGCTTTATAGTTTCAGAACTGTTCAATGGTTTAAAAACTTCAGCCGTAAAACAAGATGGTTGGTAATACCCAAGTATGAATTTGGAGGCAGCAATGCAGGGTCATTCAGGTCGTATGGACCCTTATTGCTAAAAGTTGACACTTTATCTCAACAATGGTCCCTGGGGTCCTTGCTGAGTTTCTCAGTGTGATATCCACTCACGCTGCTCATCGTTGCTGCCTGAAGATGAAAAATAGCGTGTGTTCTTCACTGGTTTCACTGCACTGGTCACTATCAGTACTTTAAAAATGGTACGCTGATTATGTCAACATGAATTTTAACTAAGGCTGATTGGCTGTCCTCTGACCTCTCCAGCGTAGGTGATCTTTACTTCTCCTCCCTGGTGAGGGGCAAACTCTGTTTAAGTTGGTTGTGTTTAGACGTCACTGGAATTGCTATCTTTACCTAATTAGGTGTCAATGAGAAGGGTTCATTACTGAAATCAGATTCTTCTAGGCTGAAACCCTGTAGATCAGACATCATCATTTCCGCTCCTAGAGTGTCAGAGTCTAGCACAGTTTAGAGATGTTCTTGTGAGTGACCTTGTTAATCAGTGAGTTAAATGTGAGAAGGTGTATACGGATAGATCGCAAGATTAGGAACACCTACCTTGTGTCTACAGTCATTGTCTATTTTGTCAGCTCCACTGACAAATCAGGAGCATTTTCTACAATTACACATTGTAGTCAGTTTGTTTGTCTGCATACTTGGCCCCTTCCACCATGTTCTGTAAAGGTAAGGACCATCACAGAGCAGGTATGATTTTGCTGGTCATTCTTAGTGCTGTGGTGAGACTGATGTGGTGTTGGTGTTTTAGTGTGTTATGCTAGCACAAGGGGATCAGAAACTCAGAACAGTCCACCAACCAAAAATATCCAGCTGACAGCATCCTGTGTCTACTGATGGACTAAAGGATGACCAACACAAACGTATGTGTGTCTAAGAGTGGACAGTGAGCAAAAAAAACTCAAGGAGCACTGCTGTGTCTGATCCAGCACAACACACGCTAACAGACCACCACCACATCAGTGTCATGGCACAGCTGACAATAATCCACCACCCAAGTAATAACAAAGGGTTAACAAAATATGCAGAGAAACAGCTGGACTACACTCTGTGATTGTAGAACTACAAAGTGCTCCTGTGTGATCAGTGGAGTTCTTAATCCAGTGATCATTCAGTGCATATCTCTAAAGCGATACTAATTTTGATGTAGAAATGCACAAACATGAGCCTGGTAAACAACACATACATTATACGAACCTGTGTCTGAATTCACATACAGCTGATACTACCAGACCCAGGTCCTCCAGGACAGAACCTGATCCTCAAGCTGCAGGTATTGGGGATTTTGAGTGTCCAGGGCCCTAGTGTTGTCTGCCCTCTGCTGGTGAAAAGCTGCTAATGTCATTGACCGTTTCTTTGCATGAACATACTCAGCTGCAAGTTTTTAGATGCACTTTATTTTTATGATACGAGTCTGCAGAATCTTGTTCACTGTCTTTCATTCTATTTGTCTTTTGTTTCTTTAGGTTATGTGTCAGTCATTTAATCAGGAATGCAAACTCAAAGTGAAGAGCAACACCTGCTACTGCTGTGATTTATTCAGCTGCGAGAGGTGAGCTGCTCCAGTTTAGATGTAAAAGCTTTCAAAAACTGTTATTATTATTATATATTTTATTTAATATAAACCCATTAACTCAACATTTTATATATAACATATTTGTAGTATTATTACTATTATATGTTAAGAATTTGAAACATCTTCCATTTAACATGTCTCCTCCTCTAGCCCAGAGTACCATGCTCACTATTTTGAGTTCACCAGTGTGAGCAGTTGCTGGGACGTGGTGCACCTGCACAGGCTGCTGTGGTCCAGTGTGGTGCTCAACGTGCTCGGAGTCTTCCTGGGCATCCTCACAGCGGCCATATTAGGAGCATTCAAGGACATGGTGAGACTTTCTCTGTTACAGATTATAAGTGGTCTTTATATACAGCCTTTGATTCCAGTTTCAAAATCGTCACTTTAAAAAAGATTTAGTAATCACTGGTAGTTAACTGAGTGACTTCACTTATTGGGTGGTTTGGCCACTCAGTGTCACAACCAACAATGATTTCAAAATCCAGAACTAGAAACTATATTTGAGTCCAGATTCAAAGACCTAAACGAATTTCACCTTTAACTCAATGTAGACCCTCACCCAGAACGTTGGTGTCAGGCACTAGCAGCAGCCTGCTTTTCTCTAATATTGAGTGTGGCAGTATGTTATGGAGCCAGAGACTACATAATATTTTACCCTTTAATTTATGTAGTGTTCCTTTAACTGAGCTTAAGGCTTCAAAATCAATGTGATGCTTCACTGACCATCACTGAGTCTGTTGTCTTTGTTATTCTGGGCTCAGCACTGCAGAAACTGCACTAACGTTCAGAGGAGAAAACCAACAAATGGATGAACTCTTAGTATTTCTTTAATTCTATTTATTCAGGGTTTTTTAAATATATATATATATATATATATATATATATATATATATATATATATATATAATTTTTTATTTTACGTTTTTAAATTAATTTATATTGTGAAGATTCTGGCCAGCAAGATCCTGCCATTACCTGCTAACATTAGCCTCAAACCATTCTTTTAAGAATTTAATGGGGCTTGAACATTTATTAATTCATTATAGCTGTACTGCAGTGAGTGTTCAATGTACCTGAGTACATTAAAAATCAGCAGACTACTAATTATCATAAATTCCCGCTCTAATGTCTATAGTATTGGGATGGTTAGTGAAACTGACGTGGCACAAAGCCCCAACTTGAATAATATTAACCAGCTTCCACAGACTACAGATGTCTGCTCCCTCCCTTTCTTTCTGTATTGTAGGCTCCAGCTGTTCAGACCCAGATGTCTCAAAGTCCTGCTCCACCGCCACACATCCTCTATAACCCCACGCAACACATGCTCACCTACGCTGGCTTCTGCCCTTCGGGACAAGCCCTGCCTGCATACCCCAACTACCCCATGCCCATGCAGGTAACCACATCTACAGAGAAAATACTCAGACCTGCACTTGGACAAATGTAAAATGCACTGTTACTGAATACACACTGTACATTCTTCATCTTCAGCACCTCAATAGTTATCCGGCCCCCAGCCCTTCTCAGCCCAGCCCTGAAGTGCCTGTGTCCCCATCAGACGAGAGCCAGCCTCAAGCCCAGTCCAGCACCAACCCTTCACTTCCATCTCAGTCCACGTCACAGGAGAGCTCTGGCTACATGCTCACTCCTAATGCACCCACGCTCTACGGACACTCGTTAGGGCCCTTCGAGAAGCCTCCACCTTATGCCTGTTGAAGGACTACTGTCCAAATTCCTTGGCGGGGGGGAGGCACACAACATTCCAGGTCTAACATTTCCATTTGGTAAGATGTTAGAAAAGAAGAGTTAATTGTGTTTATGGGTATAATTCAGAATAAGGTGTTGCCTTTAAACAAATGTATTTATAAATTTGCAGAAGGCACTGTGGCACAGCTCTGGTCGTTTTAGTTCAGTACTCCTGCACTCTGGATTAGAGATGAATCAAGGATAACACACAGAACGAAAGCTTTGAGAATTATAAATGTGAAATACTGCTGTTACTAGTGTTTACTTTTATGAGTGGTGGTGTGTAGTATATTGTAGCACAGCATCGTTTCTCTCTGCCTCGACTGTTAAGACAGTAGACACACTTGTATTTTCTTGTTTTCGTCTATCACTGTTCGTACTTTAAAACCCAGCATGTATTATACAAATCTTTCCACCAACCACTAGGAATCCACTCAAGAGAGTAGTATAATTCAGGTGAATCAGACGGAAGTAAGCACATTTCTTTCATGTCATTTTCAAGGTATTAATTTATTTTTAACCACAATCAGCATTAGACCATGAATATCTTCACTGATCACTGCTTGCTTGTCTGTTGTTTTGGTGGAGTTCCATCTTTGGTAAACCATGGCCATGGTGGTGGTCTTTTACGATTGAATCACTTGTGCACTTTAAATAAGCCATTGTTTCATTTCTAATTCAGTTTGAGTACAAAGGAGAAACAAAAATCAGCACCGTACCGTTATTTACTCACTGTAGACTGTCACTCGTACACTAACGGCAATGAGTTCAGATGCTTATTTAAAATATGACATATGGTGTGTTATGCTTGATTTTTACAAATGTTCTGAAAGGGCAGTGAAGGCAAACATTCATTTAATATTAAGAACTTGACATCTTCGGAGAAGGTTTCCTACATTCTATGTTCAGTGCACTTTGAATAATAGTTAAAAAAAAAAAGTGTGACATATGTATGGATCAGCCCATCAACACTCACAGGGGAGTGTGTAAGGTAAGACACAGGGACACTTCACACAGAATTCTCACTGCACATGTCGGTAAAGCGCTAGATCTGTCCTTCTGTAAAAGCTTAGGCAGATATTAGAACAGAGTTCACGTTGTATTTTTATTTATTTATTTTTCAAATAGCACTTAGTCTCTAATTAGGCAGTAGAGACCAAAGATCTTCCTCAGTGCTGAGCACACACTAAGGGCCAACATGAGAGAAGTACAAAAACAAATTTCTTATACAGTACATAGATTAAAAACAGCTTAAACAAAGTAAGGAAGAACAAAACTCAAAATCAAGACAAAAAAAAAAAAATGACTGAGCACCTACTGGGGGCCTGTGGTGACTTAAGGCCTTTTAATCTAGAAGTTAAGGTAGTCGGATGTCTTTTTTTGTTTTTCTTCTTGTCTAAAATGCATTGTACAGTCATGTATTTACATTTACAATATGTTACAGCGCACTCTTTCTCAGTAGCTTGTGATGCGGCGCAGTGCTTTTCACGTCTGTATTGTAAGTATACACCTTCTCCGTGTCTCAGTGAGTAATAATATAAATATACCAGTTACAGTGTCTGTGATTGTGTGTACATTTGCTTACTGTTGGAAGACTAAGTCCACTGAGTGTGTGATGGACAGAGGAGTGGCTACTTGTGGCTTTTCGACACCAAATTTGTCAGAACAGAACTCAAATTTGAATTGTGAAGGCTGCTCAAACCAAAAGTAGTGTAAGTGGAGGATGTGGCTTGGTAAGGCCATTTTGTGCAAGACCCAGATTAAGCTTACTCTTGAACTAAAATTCACTTTGACAGGACATTCTCCTTTTAAAGGCATTTTGGCTCTGACTGCGCTTAAGCTAGGTCCAAAAAACTAGACCTTTGGGTTTGAATTGGGTCCACTATAATTTTTTTACGTGTGTGGGCCATTAGAGGGCAGGCATGAGAGCGGATATCATTGTGCTTGTGCTGGGCCTCATCCAGGTCCAACAACTGGCCATTGACCGTGACGTCCATACAGCCAGTGTAGAAGGCAGAGACTGGAGTGGACACCAGAGAAACATCTGCAGACCAGAACAGATTATATCATTGAATGTTTTTCACAGATAAATTATACACACTGCCAAAGTACAGGGCCAACATTCTTACCTAGCTTTTATACTACGTAGCTTAAAAAAAAAATCACAGATATGATATTTTAGAAGCCAGCAGCTTGTGAATGTCTGTATGTTAGCTGCATTTACACAGATTTGAGCTGGTACTTGTTTTAGAAAATGCAAATTACAAGGTGAATCCTTAATTTACTCTCTACCTGATTTAGAAATATATACACACCATTAAATGAAATAATTTTATAAATTAAGTTCTGTTTCACCAAACCAATAACCATGTATTTATTTACTAAAAGCTGGGAGGATGTTCTTTAATTGCTGTGATTTGGCGAGGGCCAATGTACTAAACGTAAAGTGAAGGTCTGGTAGGCTAGTACACAAAATATTTAATATATTACAGTTTCATAACATAAATTATGCACAAATAACCGTTTATATTCATTATAAACTTCATGTCCAAGTGTGTAGCAGTTTTTATAAGTGCACTATGTAGGGAGTAGGCTGCAGTTTGGGACAGAGACATTTTTCCAGGCATCAGAAGCTCCCCATTGGATTTTTGGGAAAATGCTGTCCATTATTACCATACTTAAAAATCTACTGGTTCTAAGTGTGCACACTGGATTTATTAGTATACTCACCTTTGACACTTGTTATTACGCTACATAGTCAAACACTAGGTAGAATCAGTATATTGCAGATAATAACCCACCTGGTATGCCTCCAATAAACGTGCTGTAAGAGGACGACAGATCCAATGGCTCCAATTTATTAACAGATTCTGAAAGACCCAACTGCCCATCCACTTCCAACAGCGTGCTGTTTCCAAACACCGTCACGTTCACAGTGTGCGTCTCTGAGTCACACAGGTTGACGGGGGCACTGGCCACGATCACATCACCAAAAGACACCAGTATGAACTAGAGTGAGAAGACAATGTTAGAAACGCAATGCTGAAAACCAACAGAATAATCTAGCAGAATGGAAAATGATTCCTTTTTTAAAGGTCTTTAGATCCAGGCCAGGAGTTTCCAATAGTGGGCTGGTATGACACACTAGCTCCTACTGCTGATACACCTGACCGGCCCGGTACAGTGTCATAAGGGCTGACCATTGTAAAATCCTGGCCTGTAAGCCACAAGCACCAGCTGAACGCACGTTCCATCGTAGCCTAGTTCTAAAGTAAACTGCAACTACGGACGTTGAAATGACCTTAAACTTGTATCTCTTAAGTTAGAACTTTTTACATATGCCCTATAGTAGGTTTAAGTTCTGTTTAAATAGTTTTTCTCTCTTGAATTCAGATAGAGATTTTGTTATCTGCAGAAAAGACTTGCATGGAGTACACAACTTGGAAAACACTCTCTTTTTGTAATAAAAATAATACGGCCTTAAGTTACAGCACTGAAAGAGAAATTACACTTGTAAGTTGTTGTCTTTGTAATGGACTGTTACTAATTGGCTGCAGAGCCAACTTATGACCAAACTTGCATTCAACTGTTGAAACTGGCTTTTGAATTAAAGATTTATAGACATTTGTGCTAGGTTACGGCCACTCAAATTCTGTAGAAAAGATTAGTGCAGGGGTCACCAAAGGCCACGTCAAAATAAAAAAAAAATTGCACAGAGATTGGAATAGCCCTATGTCTTTGGATAAGGTAGATAGAGGACTCAGTTACACTAGACTAGTTTAGGAGATGAAAAGTTAAACTGACCTCTGCCCACTGCAACTTCCCTGGATGATAATCAGCGAGAGAGATGGAGAGAGGGACATGATCCTGACGGACAAGTGCCAACAGGACTCCCATGGTCGATGTTGGACGTATGGTCAACTGTATGCTAAGCACCTCTGTGTCACCTGTGTTATCACATTATGGAGTTATGTGTTATTAAGTTCAACAACAGATTTCTAGCTTCATAACACAATTACACCACTGTCAAGAAAAGCATTAATGTTGTCCAAAAAACAAGTGTAATTATGAATATATAAATCAATAGTACATAATCATATAGAGAGTTGGGCGGTATAATGGTAATACAGCTGTATTTAAAAATGTGGAAGGTATCTCAAATTTCAGTTGTGTCTCTGACTATTTTAAGTACAAAACCAGAGTGTTAATTCATGTGCATTTAATAGAACCAGAGGGAGGGGCAGTGGGGGGGAAAAAGCACAAGTCCGCTAGCCCTCTGATGTGAGTTTAGATTAAAAGAGAAAGGAATGAAGCTGAAAACAGACAAAATATTCAGGACATACTTCATTTGATTCGTGCTCACAGATAAGAGGCCTTCACCTCTAAACTGGACTTTGCTGGAATATTATTGGCCAGCTATGCTTCTAAACAGTTTAGAACAGTCTTATTTAGCTTGTTTTCAAACTTTTTGGTTCCTCTGGCACCAGTTGCTGAAATTTGCTCTCTCAAAAATGGGTTTTTTATCATCAACGTATCTGTTGGTCTGCGCTGAGCTAAATTACACAGTCCTGAAAACCCTTCTCGACTTTGTGCTCATTGAAAGTGTATGAAAAATGTGGATACTGCCCAGCCCTAGTCTTATGTTACCAATATATAAATGTGGAAACACACCATGGCTGTTGTTGAAGTAGGCAAACCCATGGCCTGGGTAAAATGAGCTGTGGTCCTCAGTGAAGTAGCACTGCATACGCTCATTGTGACGAATGGTCTCTTGAATGGATGTGTCTTCACCAGTCAGCCAGCGCCAATCACGCATACAAGCATCCAGACGTGGGTTTACCTTTTTTTTTTTTTTTTTTTTTTTTGAGGGGGGTGGGGGGTGGAGACAAACCACAGTTCTAGTCAGCTACACTTCTTTGTCTTAAAATATGAAATATGAAAAAAAGTGCATGACAACTGGTTATTCTGCAGATCTATAGTGTCTTTACAGTACCACTGACTGTGAACTGTGAAGAGCATCTGAAAAACTGCCCTGTACCAATGGCCTGACAAACCACAAATAACTGTACCTGACGCTTATAGAAAAGCACAAACCCAGACGGAAATAATACACAGTCTTATTAAAATAAAGAATTAAACCTGTCTGAATCTAGTAACAGATTAACTTCCAACAGTGAAATGTGTGAGTTGCTGCTGTCAAAAAAAAATCTCTGCAAAGAACCAAGCCCAGCAAAGCTCTGAAAATAATGTGGATGCTCAGGCATTCTACTCTAGCATTGAAAGATTGTCAGTACTCCATAGAAGTAGTTTCCAAAATTTTTCTGCAGTGCTCCTCTCTTTTGTAGATATGAATATTTGCTACACTCCATATGCAATAATCCCCCTCCCACTGTACTGCGATACAATGACACTAGCCTCTTCTCTTTTCTGACTGATGTGAGAGGACTGGAAGTACAAGGCCCTGCGGTAAAGGCTGAGCAAATTATGAACACTGGGCAGGAGGCCACAGGCTTACTGGCAGAATCCAGCCCACAAGAGCCAGCCTCAAGGAAACTCCAACAGCTAATGGCACTGGCTTAAGTATTGTCAGATTTGTGTTGGAATTTGAATGCATCCTGCACTCACAGGACAGCTGGATCCAAGAGGCAGGTGAGTGAGACTTGTCCAGAAAGTGAACTTGATTTTTATGTCTGTGGAGCTCCTTCACAAAACAGCAAAGCCCAATTTCCTTCCTGTTTGCTGACTGGTGCATCTCTATGACTAATGACCACCAACTGCCTCAGCTTAGTAAGCAGAAAGTAAGCACAGACTAGCAAAAAATAACTGAACACTCACACAGCACATTATAAAAGGAGGGATCTGGAAAATGTACCCAGCTTTTCTTACTGTTAAATGAAGGAGGAGACATAATCTGAAACATAATCTGCACAAATTGTATAACTCACTCACTGAGGTTCTGAAAGCAAGCCTTTTCTACTTTGGACTGAAATAAATGCTTTCTGAACCTCACTCATTTCCCCTAAGGACGACTTATGCGAATCACTTCTGAATACGCACTGATGGCTGATGCTGAGATTCACATTATTAATTCCTTGGTACCCCTCACTATCAGCATATAATCAATTTGAAATGTGACGCAAGAAAACTAGGCTTTTTCCTCAACTCCTCAAGAAAAGTGTTGATATCCTTAACAGTTAACAAACCACAGGGATTGAGGGACCTCTCTCATCCCAAATGTTTTGCTTCAAGGTTTAACTGAAAGTATTTACAACAAGCTCAGGTAAATACTGCGTCAGTGTGACATGTTAAAAGCGTCATTAAAAAAAGATGTAAAAAAGGAAAAAGCTTTACTTAAAGAAGGAAACTAATAATGAGTAAGAACAAGCCTAACATTATATTGAATGGCTGCTTTCGTACTTCTCCAAATTAGATGCTTACCTTGTTAACCAGCCCATCCTCTTTGAATGGAACCCCACCCACAGTTAGGTTGAGCTCATGCATGCCCTTCTTCAGTGTGAAGAGATCTCCATTCACTGCAATCTTCATCACTGCCTCCCGGTCAATTTTTATCACCAGGCTTCGGCCTTGCTCCTCTACTGATATCTGGCAGACAGTTACAGAATTTTAGGTAACATTCAAGAGACACCTAATATGATTAAAAAGGACTCATGCACATGCACTTTCATTTTTCATTAAAATACTACTTACATCACTTAACTTACACCAGTTAAACAGCAGTTTTGAAATTTAGTAATGAAGAATGGACCAATAGAAATGTTCCAAAATTAATTTTTACATTGACATCCATTCAAAGTAGTGATGCTTGATATATCGGCAACGGATATTTCCCGATATGTGGATTTTTTTTTTGTTATCATCGTTACGATATTGGAATTTTAGCCGATATTACAACTGATAACTTTTTTGTGCTTGCAATGATGCACTGATGCCTGTAAATTGTCAGCCGTGTAGACGTTTTTCCACAGTTTCTGCAGAGAACAGTGACTCTTGAGAACAGTGAAACAACTCTGAGATTAAATTTCTCAGTGGTGAAGACTCATTTAAAATATGAGTGACGCTCAGTACAAACACACAGCAGGATAAACGACAGAATGATACTCTAACACAGTGCAGGAACCCTTCTTATAAAACACAAATAGATATACAGTCATTCAGCACCTGAATTAATTACTGAAACACGATGATAAACTATTACAAACACTCATTCAAACAAATACTCTCTCTCCCTCCTTCTGAGCCAAAACAAACCCAGTGCTGCAGTAATTAGTGCCCCTATAGAAACTGTTCATGCAGTTTCACAACTGAAAAATGAAAAATTTCATAAAATTAAAAAGTACAGAAATGAACAAATACTGAAGACAAGGCTTGTACTAAGACAACAAAAATCTGTTCTGCTTTAATCCAATGTAAATTTGCTTTAATTACGATAAGATAAAATTATGGGTTATTATCGGGATCGGCTACTCCAGGGTGCTAATTATTGGTATTGTATCGGCCCCCCAAAAAAATTCTAAATCGGTGCAGCCCTAATTCAAAGTTATTTCTAATAAAGTTATTTTCCTGTAAAGTTACAATTTTGGCGATAAACACTTTTCATTAGACATCGATGATAAACCTCACCTTGTGCCACTGTCCATCATTAACCAATGGGCCGCTGCTAGTCACCCGACTCACAGCTCCGTATTTTAACTGCAGCTCCAGCTTCCCTTGATGGACACCCAGCACAATCCAGGAACTGTTTAAGTGTCCACCAGCAAAGAAGATCACTCCCTCCGAGTCATACGTTCTTAAGTCAAACTCTGCCGTAAACCTAAGTGAGAACAGGGAGTCAATATTTAATAATGAATTGGTACGGAATTTGGTGAATTTATGTATAATGATTTTACACATGCAAAATGTTACAGGTAACTGTTGTACATACGTTTCTGGGTCTGGCCCAAGTAACATTTTACAAGCTTTAAATACTTGATGTTGATTTTCATAACAGTCTTAATAGCACTAAAAATATTGAGGGAATAAACTTGTTTGAACAAAAATAAATCTTGCTCAGGACCAAAACACTGTTATATGTTCAGGAGGTATTTCATTATTATATAACTGATCAACCTCCTTGTGGTCCTCACTGTCCATTCTCTCAGTTCCACTTTCCAATACTTCGTATTTCTCCAATTACAGACTGTAGTCCATCTATTCCTCTGCATAAACTGTTAGCCTACTACCACGCTGTTCTTCAGAGGTCAATTTGGACATTTTAAATCATGACAGACAACATTCTGAGTACTGGAAAAATAGACTGCAGGATTATCACTCACCAGCATTAACAAAACCTTGAAACTCAAAATGCAGATGTACAAAAGTACAAAAGAAATGTGTTATAAGCCTCATGGTTCATGCTCATGTCATTTAACAGAGAATTTGCTCACCCAGTGTGAATTCTGCGACGGAAGCGCAGCTTGACCACAGGAATCGCACTGAACATGCGGCCCAGGTACAGAGAGTGAGAGTTTCTCTTCATATCCAGTGCCAAACAAGGTTCAATAGGCTACAGAGCATAAAAAAAGCACAAATAGATCCTATACGTTATTAAGTTTGTATTTGTATACACTTATACTTCACAATGAAAAGAGATACTAAATCAATTGAGTGAATTATCAACCTAACTGTAAGTGTGAGGCTATATGTTGGAGTAAAGCCTTCTATTTTGTCATACATAAGCCTTTGTAGCTAAAGCTAAAGAAGGAAACTTAAGACGCCAAACCTTCTGCCAAACAGAATATTTGGGAAAAATGTGGGGGGAAAATGTATTCATTTTTGCCAAACTACCACTTTAACAGAACAAGGCACCACTGTTTATAATATGGACAATTTTACACAGCTATTATCTTAAGTGTGTGTATATGTACACAGATGTAAATTAATTCTGTCAAACCCATGATGAAACAATTCCATTCACTACCTCACAGCTCCTCAGGTCTCGTCCAAGTTTTTTGCCCTGTCTACCGTCGCAGAAGCAACGGAAACTCCCAGGCGTGTTGACACACTCCTCCTCACACACACTAGTCTCACACTCGTCCACATCTACAGAATAGGAAGAAAAACAACAGAATCAATCACTCTCTCCAGACAGCAACAAGAGGCATGCTCAGGTACTTTCATAACACTCACAACTGATCATGCATTTTATACTTAGCTCACTGATTGCAAAATACACATTTCAGGACATACAGGAATGTTAAATCATTACAGATTGTGTGTAATTTTAGCTCCAGGTTCATCAGCGTGGGATAAAATCTGACCTTCTCAACCTTTAACCCTTAACTGCTCAAGAATTACGATTCAACCGCAAAGTCCTAATCTTATCAGTTAACTGCTATTAACTATTCATGTGCTACAAAGCAATCCATAGATAAAGGAGATTATTATGAGGGAGAAATTGAAATGTGGCGCTGCTGACACATTGTTAGGGTTCGAGAGGTTAAACTAATGTTTGGGTTTTGAAGCAAATACAAAAACACAGCAATCACAGGTTACTCTGAGAATGTGATTCTGGACACACAGGGCTCTTGCTCCCAGTGTTCTTGGTTTAAAATGCACCAAGAAAAGGTTTTATATTTGTCTTGTGTAAATATGAATTTTCCCTAGAGATGCATGTTGACTTTGCTGTGATGGGACAACTAAGCAAATTCTTGGCTGAAAAACAAAGGCCCACTTCATCATACTTTTACGCCTTATCTAACTCTCAGGCAGAACTCCGGAGACAGAGATCTTGGCATTTTGTTTTGAGTTAAAATGCTGCAGGAAAGAATGATTTAGCATGAAAGAATTCAAGGGCAAATAATTGAGTGGTTTTCTAAAACAAGTATAGTTTAGATAGCTTGGTTTATTTTGTTTTGTTATTATTGTGCAATCTAATTCTACAGACATGATTTGACTTGATAATGTGACAGCAGCAGGTTCAAAGACGAAGGCTGGAAAAGAGCTGGGAAAAGTCAAGATGTCCCTGAAAAAGTGCAACAAACTCATATCGGTGTTTAGAAAACAAATCAAAAAAGCTAAACCTCTGACTGCTTAGGACTGTTGAGTCAAGTCACTTTGGTGGAATGCTTACAAAAAATGAATTAAGTAAAGCAGTGATGAAAGACAGTACATTCTTGTAGGCCTTTTAGTGAGAAGGGACTTCCAAAGTCTTCAAAACAGGCGCAGCTTTTTCCGCTTTAAGGCTAATCATGGCTTATCACATGGTATTCTCTGGAAGTTCCTGAAAGAGTGTGATATGAATGAAATCTTATATGATGTGTTAGAGATTCTGGCTGGTCACAATATGTGGAATTTGAACCTTGTGCATGTAAGTAACAGTGTGCCTGTTAGGACATGTATTAGCTGTGGATTTCCTCCATTCAGGATATTCTTTCAAATTCTGAGTAAATGAAAATTCCACCCTGAATGGAATTCTACTGTTCAAGTACTAGTGTCAACAAGTAAATGTACCCAAGGAAATAAACCCTTTCACACATCATACTTGGCACTTACCATAGGATGAAAAAGCATAGCGAGACTTGACTCACCATCGCAGGTTTTGGTTTCATTGTTGTAGATGTAGCCATCCTCACAAAGACACTCATAACTGCCTGTCAAGTTCCTGCACTCTGCAGTCCCACACACGCCAGGAATGTCTCTACACTCATCGATGTCTGGAACAGAAGTATGGGACAATGATGTCATGCGTCTATCAGACAGATAGTTAGACTGTATGACTTGTGATTAACCCCTACGTGTGCACTGACTGTACAAATACAACAGGCTTTGTTAAAACCCTACTAGAGGCTTAGGTTTTGTCTGTGTCATTTTGCATGTATACACTGGACATGGAAAAATGGGTGGACACTAGGGCTGTGCCATGGATTCAAGTCCCACTCCGGGTGACTGTCTGTGAGGAGTTTGGTGTGTTCTCCCTGTGTCTGTGTGGGTTTCCTCTGGGTGCTCCGGTTTCCTCCCATGGTCCAAAAACACACGTTGGTAGGTGGATTGACGATTCAAAAGTGTCCGTAGGTGTGAGTGTATGAGTGAATGTGTGCATGTTGCCCTATGAAGGACTGGCGCCCCCTCCAGGGTGTGTTCCTGCCTTGCGCCCAATGATTCCAGGTAGGCTCTGGACCCACCGTGACCCTGAACTGGATAATCGGTTACAGATAATGAATAAAAAAAATTAATATCATGATTACTGTGATATTCTGATATGTTAGCATAACATAAAAAATATTTAGAATATTGATATTTTATTTCCAAACCAACTCCACGCGACTGAAGTCATTTTTGAACGCAGAGCAAATTTCCCGTCACCGTGCCTCAATGACTCACATAATGAATGTATGCCACAATGCATTCGGTCAATAAAATATCAATATTCTAAATAATTTTTATATAATGTCAGAATCTTGGTAATTTATGGTTGTTTACAAAAATGTTTATGTTTATACATTTAGTTGTTGTTTCTAGCAAACAACAACTAGGTAACTAGCAAATCTGAGCAAACTGGACTCACCCTGACACCTGTGGTGGCCAGAAAGCGAGTAACCAGCATGACAGGAACAATGGTAACTTCCTCTGGAGTTAGTGCACATATGATCACATCTTCCATTTTCCTTATCGCACTCATTTACATCTGCCAATCAAAGAACATGAATCAAGAGCTGGGAGTTTCCTAGAGCTAAATAAAGAGAGCAATCAGTTACCCCAAAAAGTAAACAATATTTATGAGCAAGATTATGTAGTATTTTTATGTCAGCTGCCATACACATATGAAGAATTAAACTGCTGTGTAGTCCTTGAATTAACTAGCTCATGCTCCATAGAGAAGGTCTCCTACATGGTTAAAATAGGTTAAGTACTGAATCTGTGATACCTCCAGGACACTAGGAGTGGAAAGTTAATATGAATCACTGGAAAATAAAATGCCTTATTCCTCTTTTACAATCAGATGTTGCACAACTTTTAACATAAGGTTTTAAAGAAGTGCAGTAACATAGCAGGGCCTAGAGTTGAAAGAATACATGAATAAATACATTTAAATATTTTCAACATTTCATTGCTGTCCTATGAAAAACATGTAACTTCAAAATAACAACTTTACAGAAGGAGAAAACTTAATTTACAATGTAAGTCAATGTAAAAAGATTTAATTAAGTAAATAATTCTGGAATTGGTTCATTTATCATGACATGTTCACATGTAGTAAACTAATAACTGAGATTCACTGCACAGCAACAATATAATTATTTGGTTATATAGACATATTTACTTTTGTAGTCATGTGCAGCCCTTTTCGGACACCCCTGTTTAAGTGACATGTTTCATTTATTTTGTAAGTGAAAAAAATAAGCAAACACAGATTCTACAGGAATCTTCTGAACAATGTAATGCCCAGCTGTTTATTAACTGAATTTAACATACTAGTGGGCAGAAAAGGTGACCTGTGCAAAGTTATTGCACATTAAGTACTATACGTTTAATTTTTTACAGTTGAATTTTGAATAAACAGAAATTGGGCTTTAGGATTTGTTGGGAAAAGTGGTATTTTTAAAGTGTGTCTTGTGTGTATGATAATTGTGTGTTCATTTTTTCCCTTAGAATATTAATTACATATCACCATTTTTCAGGTGTGTACAAACCTTTGCATAAGAATATAACTTAGATGAAATAGCCAGCAATTCCCTACTTCACAGTATTATATCACAGAATTATTTTTCTGAGTGTCTAATTAACATGCTCACTTGAATTGACTGAGGGACAAAATCATTCTGAATCCTGTTAAGAGATTTAGGGGTAGGGTTAGTCTATATGAAATTTGTAAATACAACATTAAAAATAAATCAAATACACAACAGAGTTTAAACAATATGAAAATTTTACATCACAATTATCATGGCCAAAATTATCATGGTTATCAGTATTATGACAGTATTTTAAAAACGTGCTGAAAAGTTACTGAAAAGTACTGACCCACTAACTTAAATCTTTACAGCAAGTTTTATATTAAACACAAAATTAGCAGCACTATGTACTTATTTAAATAATGAACATACCTAAATTGCAGACTGTTTTTTTTCTGTTTGCCTTATGTAAAGTTGTAAAAGTCATACAAGACTAAGACAGTAAACAGTTGTATTAGGGTTGTTTAACAGGTAATGAGTAATGATACATTTTTTTTTTATTGTTTTGGTGGAAATATTTGCTGCAGAGACAAAACTGAGCTCTCTTTTTAAGAGGCATGTTTATTCCAAGCTTCTAGAGCAAAAAGGACAATGTGTTTTAATGGGCAATTAAGTGGGGAACTGTGGGGAATTCTTCACGATTTAAGGTGTGGGGAAAAATGCTCTCTATAATAATTATAGCGGCACTTATAGTGGAACAGTGCGCTGCATTTAAGGAGGAAACATTATGAGTTTGTAATTCTGGCTAGAATGCATTTTTTTGCACGTGTGTTGCAAGTCTTGTTTGTAATTTTTTTTTAAAAATTATTAATTAACTAGTGAATTTCTACAGTCATGTGTGTTTATAAGGGAATCAGAATCTGTTATTCCATTAGCGTCATACCCAATCTCACCACCGCGTCCTGAATTCACTCCCCAAGGACCCTCAAAACCAGTGCTCCTGAGGTAAGACTGGGCACCACAATGCGACTCTGTCACTGCGTAATATTTCCCCTGACACACAACAAACCCATGTTATGTGGAGCACAGGGCTGCAGCCACTGGGAAACTGTTCCTAAATGTGGTTAATGCTGTAACTAACATCATGATTTCAAACATTCGTAATTTACATTGGAACAGTTATACTAATTTTCAGGAATTTTACTGTGGTTTACCTCAATACTAGCATGAGCACCATATTCAGAATGCAGTATAGTTGTAACTGAGGAAATGAGTGATATAGAATTTACACAAAAATGTGCTGAAAAGTTAAAAGTACTGATACACTAACTCAACACATTTCAGCAGGTTTTATATTAAACACAAAATCTGCGGCACTATGTACTCATTTAAAGGAACACTATGTACTACTTCTATCTTACAATTACAGCTTCTAAGTGTGATGTTCAACGGAGCTGTTATAGGGAGAATATAGCCTCTATGACTGTTACACCGGGTCCTCTGCTAGTTTACTGGACTAAGCAATTGTGAAATTGTGTTATCATTTAAGGTTGTTGGCATTTTATCAGCAACTGTGGCAAAAGTTTAATATCTGTCGGTCCTTATAAAATAGTAACAGTTTGAAGTGGGTACTGCAGCAATCTGTTTCTTATTTTCCACTTCAGCTGAGCCTAAGCATATAAAGGAACCCCTAAGGAGGTATTAATGAAACATTTGAGGCTTGAATGAGTGTGCAGGGAGTGACGTGACGCTGAGCCTCAGCTGTGGAAAAGCCTCTTTGCCTCAGACTTTTTTTTCCATCCTGCTCCTGTTTTCATCTGCTTGTCATTCCACACTGGTAGGTGATGCAATGAGTCATGGTGCAAGTGTGCGAAAGCACTGCAGTGGAACAAAGTCAGATCATCATCTTTCTCAGTCTGGTAGATTTTGCTTATTTTTTTCCTCCCAATCACCAGTTGCTGCAGCAATACTGATATTTGTGACCATGATGAATGAACACGTAGATTTTCCACATGTCGTAAGAAACTAATCATTACAGTTCAGATCCTAAGTAAATATATAATATTAAGAATATTGTCTGACATCTAACACAGACATTATGCTTCTAACTACAGAACACTAGCTACTGAGGTCAGTCCTTACTGAGGACAAGGCAAATGTGCACAGTCACGCAAGTCAGAGGACAAAGGAGGGCAGGACACATTGTACCAAGGCAGACTGTCTCCCTCCCTCTATATACACTGTATCTATTAATATTCTGTAACTTGCTAAAATGAGTAATTAAGTGGATAATTGCAAAAAAAAAAAAAATGCAATATGCACAATATCTCCATACCAAAATGCTGTCAATCAGGAAAACCATTGTGTACTATTTGACTACAAGAGTAAATCATTGCAGAGTGAGAATTTTGGGCTTGTCTATTGGCTCTGATACCTTGGACATCTGCTGTACATCATGTCCTGCATGTGTAATGTGTGTGCTTCTCAGATGAGTCCTACCTTCATCACACCTGGGGCCAGCCCAGCCTGTGAAGCAGTGACACTGGAATTCGCCCTTTTTGTCCTCGCAGCGTACGGTCCCTTTGTGATTACATGGATTGGGGGAGCACTGGTCTGGAATGTCTGAGATATAGAGAGTAACAGAGAGAGAGGGAGGAAAAAATTGTTATATATATATATATATATATATATATTTTTTTTTTTTTTTTTTAAATGAAATATATCTAATGTAATATATCTCTATATATCTAATGCTCTGCTTTGTCCTTCCTCTCATTCATTATTGCTACCCAACAGTGGAACATCCAGCTCCAACAGTTCCCATCAAAATTGGGTCTTGACAGCTGCATCTACCTTTAGACTTTTTGAGGAATGATCTTAGTCATTATTTATTTTTCTTTCGCACATTTCTCAAACATGGTGCCTCAAACATGCTGCTGACATTGCAACATCTCACTTCCTAGACAAGTCCAGGCAAGTCTGGGCAGAATGTAAGGAGAGAGAGAGAGAGAGAGAGAGAGAGAGAGAGAGAGAGAGAGAGAGAGAGAGAGAGAGAGAACACTGCAGCATCACGGCATCCTCTTACGCTTACTGACTCAGGGTTCCTGGCTGGACTTAAACCGTCCAATCAGATCGCAGCATTCTGAGCTAGCACGTTGCTGTCTCTGATTCAGCGGAAACACGTGCTGAAGGACGAGCCTCCAGCTCACGTTAGCACTTCAAGCTCGAGTCACATGCTTGCAGGCAAGCACGCAGCACAAAAATGACGCATTCATTCAGAGGGTCGTCCGTGCACACACCTTCCACATATACCATGCTGCAATTTTCTGAAAATCGATGGTAGCCAGCTTAACCCAGGCATTTGCACTCATTCTCAAATCCTACCCTCTCTTTCTCTCTCTCCTCTTACAATTTTCCCACTGCTGATCAGTGCTGCAGTGCAGCTGAAGCAGCAGAACACTCCACTCCCAGTGAGCTATATTTATACCAGTGAGAAAGAGAGAGATGGACAGATAGAGGGCAGAAATAAGAGACCCAAGAAGGGTCACTCACTGTGGACACAGGTGACAAGGTCTCCTTTCTTCTTCTCTCCGAATTTCTCCAAACATGCTGAAGAGACAAGAGCACGGCTCTTCATCACAAGCAGTCACAAGAAAACATATCCAGGCATGCTTATGTGGATGCAAGACCCCGGTTTTGTGAAACATTTGCATGCAGGCAAAAAGGTAAAAACTGTGTATTTCAAGACTTACCCAAATACTTGGGGTAGAAGTATTCCTGAAAAAGTCAACAAAAGAGACGGTTAGAAATCTGGAGAGCCAAGCATCCACATATAAAATGCCTAAATCGTTAATGAAAGGCTATGAACAACTTTAATTTATTACTCTGAAAGAAGCCTTATAACTTAAAGCATTCTTAAATAAAACAATATATATAATAATCCTCATTATAAAAATAAAGGTTTGTGGGGATTTTGCTAGTTTTTACAGTGTGTTCAGTTCTTGAATGCCACGGAAACTGTGGCAGATATCATGCAATTATTCCCTTTAATCCTGCTGTCAAGTTACAACATGTCGAGCCCAAGTATCTTTTTTTAATACTCTAGCAAGAAAACCTGCCAGTTGACAATGTGTAAAATGTCTTTTACTTCTGTGCACTCATCATCCCACACAACCTGCACACGCAGTGCTGCAGTGCCGTGGGGTGTGGTTACAATACACAGTTGACCTGGTTCTTTCTTGGACTCTTTCTGTGTGTTTGCAGACCCACTTTTTGTCATCATAAAAGTTAATTATTGAAACCTGTATCAATTATTTGCCCCAGAATAGGTACATACCTGTGGAATGTTAATGAAACTTTCCATTACTTCCTTTTCATTGCAAGCTCTGTGGTCACGGATTAATCTAATCAATAATAATTTCTCTGCAAGCAGACACTTAATATACCCAAAGATACATCTTCCACATGCAACCGTGCATTAGCATTAGCCATTAACCACACCTGGCTGTCACTTAATCCCTAAGATTTCTATTCTTCATTTCCACAAATACATCCATTAGGTGTTAGTTTCATGGTGGTTAGAGCACACATCATAGTAAGCCTATTTACTGGATAATAATGATAACAATAACAATTATAATTGAACATTATATATATATAACTGTATTATAAGGCTGTAGGTTCAGGGTAATATTTAGACAAGATCACATAACACAGCCAGCCAGAGAACAAGCAGCTGAGAGTGCAAAAATATGATCCATGGCACAGCTCACGGATCACAATGTTCTTTGAGTATTTGTGTCCAAGGGGCTTAGAATATAAAGCCGTTTCTAAATGTTTAGAAATTTGAAAAATATGAGCAAATGCAGATACATCATTCTGCACATGCTCTGCGTGCAGGTTACCCGGTAACCACTCCACATGTGCAGTCACTGCAGTCCAAAAAACTGCAGTGTCAGAATACTGCTGAGTCAGATACAGACTGCACAGGGTGCAACATGAATAATGCACTGAAGTCCTTCCTTCTCTCTCTTCCATTGCTCACTGTTGTGGACTCAATTAGGGGAAAGCACGCAAACTTGAAATCCTGACACTTACACGGGATGGTGCACGCTATCAGCCTCACCTCAACTCACCCAAGGCATCACCTTGCATAACCTGTCCTGTAAAATTAATTTTTATTCTTATCTTGCAAATTTGGTCCACTAAATCTGTTCTCTTTCACCTGTGCCCTGTACTCCCTATTATAGTTCCTAGGAGGGACCGCTGACGTAAGTCGTCCCCCCCCCCCCCAAAAAAAAAAAAATCCTGTTCCAATAATAGCACTTGGCTTCTCATGGGACAGACCAAAGTAGATCTATTTTTCTTCATTCCAAGTACATTAAGCTTTCACTAACTCGTGGTACAAATACATCTAAGCTGCTTTAACACATACAGTCCATTCACAAGATCTCATGTCAGTCTAATCACAAGGTATATAAAGCGAAGAAAACATCACGTCAGAAATAAATAACTTATTTCAACACATTTCACAAAACCCAGCAGGAATTTATTTGGGATTTAAAAACACATACCAATCCTCCTTAGTCATCACTGCTTCACCCTTTATTGTAAGTAGTCTCCACAGACAATTCCTATTAAAAGGTTTACAGAAATAAATAACATTCGGTGTCCCATAACACTCAGCATAAGACAGAACTGGTAAAATATAAAGAAGTACTGTCAAAAGTTTCGAACAGGCTAGATATATTGTTGTTGACATAGAACTGAAAGAACAGATTGATCCACTTTATGAGAGAGGAATATGATAGTCTATTATCGTTACAATTCCAATTTTACCAAAAACTTTTCCCAATCCCTACTCACTGGCTAGGTCTCCTCGATCACATGAGTTCCCTTACACATAAAGACAGCCATACATCTTTCAACTGACAGTATTTCAAAGTTATTAGACAGCTCAACACATTGGAAGGAGAAAGCCAATTTACAGTCGCCTTAACTGGCGAGCATCATATAAAGTATTGTGAATGTGAAGGGCCATCCTACCCAGAGAGAGAGAGGTAATTAGCAATTATATCACTGACCAAAAAGAGAGCAAAATTTCTTCCTTCAAGAACAGTTTGGATTCAAACACTTTTGTGATATATTTCTGCCATGTCATCCCACTATAAACAAAGTAACATAATGACTTATTGAGCTGGATGGAGATGTTGTGGAACAGGAAATCAGAAAGAGCTCCATGAAAAGCATTAAGCTTCAAACAGGATACCAAAAGACTTAAATATGTCATTAGACATCAGGCAATTTCAACTGGAGTCACTCCATTCAGAAACAGCCGTGCCAACCTGCCTCTTGCCTCGGGCTAAAGCCGAGCATGAAAAACAGGAGCGATAAAGCCCTCCGACTTTCGGGAACTTATGTCACTCACTCTGCTACAAAAACAATACAATCTGTGAGAGAAGCCTTTGGAAGAGAGGGGGCAGATACTAATTATATCTCAGCCGGACCGCAGACTTATTGGGGCATGAAAATGAGGTACAGAACTGCCCAAAGTCTCTGATAAATTTCCAGTTTTAAGGTGAAATGTTGTCAACTTTCACCACAATGAGTTCACTCTTGCTGATGAGAATAAACTAACCTCAGCAGCACAGATCAATAATTTGGCACTTAACGGAACATTATGAAGTATTTGTACTTTAAAATTACACCTTCAAATTCAGGTTCACTGACTTTAATAGAAAGAACAGAGCCTCTGTCTTTGCTACTCTGGGCTCAGCACCTGCAGAAACTGCACTATGTAACCTCTGGTTGAGTGTAGGAAGGCCACCCCTGCTGATTTCAGTACAGTGCTGTAAAAGAGAATTAAACTAAGGGGAGACACAGGAGCAAAAATAAATAAATTAATAAACTTACATAGTGTTCCTTTAAAGACTCAATCTAGGCATTCATTAAAACCCCTAAAAAAACCAATCTCTGTTAATCACAATTACATTTTAGAAGTTATTTCCAAGGAAAAACATATCTTAATGTTTTAAAGAGGCAAAAAAATGCCTTACTACACAATTGCCTTGATTCAGTACGAGTGGATCTGTTACTACATCACTAGCACTTAGACCCCCCCAATTATCACCTTTTACCCCTCCACCACTGGACTGCAGCTGGAAAGCCCTGCCCAATACGTTGACGGGATTGGTTCCTCAGGTTTGAGACGTAAGAAACCTATGCGTTCTTTATTCACCCTTTTGAACACCGCAGGAATGCTCTGCCATGGTGTGGACTGCTTATTTTACATATGATAACATGTCGTCTTGTAAAGCATAAACAGGACCACACGGACACGTTTACAAGCTTAAAAAAATGATTTTCATTGCAGAGGAGTCAATGTGACCTCTGTGCTAAGGTCGTTCACACCTTCAGAGAACGCCGTTACGAACACTAAAAAACGTTAACCCCCCTGCTGCTGCTGGTTTTACCGTTTCGGGGTCGTTTTCGAACACTTCTCTTGCCTCTTCTTTGCTACATTTCTCCTCCACACACTCCCTCTCCAAATGCCCTTGTTTGGTCTCCTCAAAAACCTGGTTCGCTCTCTTGTGTCTTCTGAGAAACTGGCTCGCTTCCTCGGGCGACAAGGACACTGCGAACACAGAGATACAAACACAGAAATCACGAACTCGCACACACAGATAGCAAACACTCATAAAAACCCTCAAACACACACATCCTTCAGCGAGAGCGTCAACGTTCGCCAGCTAACGGTATAATAAAGACTAAACCTCTGACTTGAACGTTAACGAAAGCCTTTAGGTTAAAACGCAGGTCGTTTGCGAACACTCGCTAACCGTTAAAAAAGTTCAAACACGTCCAACGTTAACGGTTAGGGTTAGCGTCTAGGTGAGGAGCCGCTTCACAACGGCTGCGTCCAAAACCGCACACTCCAACACTAAACAGAGCGCAAACATTTCACCGCCGACAGCGGAGCGTTCACTGCTGCAGTACGGAAGGTACGTGGAGTGGATTAGGACGTAGCCCCCAGCTTTGCAGGTCTGCGACAACAACGACCTTCCGTTAAAGGCTTTCCTTTTTGTCGGTTTGTATTGTATGTGTAAAGTTACTTACACTCCGTAGAGCAGGCGACGCAGAGGAGGATGAAGAAACAGCCCGAGAGAAACTCTCCCGGGGTGAGGAGCATGTTTGTTTCGGCGAAAAGCTCGGGAAAGTTCCCCCTCTCTGTCTCTTGCTCTCCCTGTGCAATTGTACGTTAAAGCTTTCAGTTCAGAGCGGAGACTCTACACCGCTACATTAATCTCTACGGTTTGGAGTGTCCCTCTCGCTCTTTCTCCTCCCCACACACTCACTCTCTCCTATACACACTCCCTACATTAAACTCCACGGTTTGCAGAGGCTTTCTGTTTCTTCCACACACTCTCACTCTATCCCTCTCCTAAACACACACATACACACTCCCTCTCGCGCTCCCTCCTCCACACACACACACACACAAACACCCTCTAGTCGTGATCTAAACGTGAGCAGCAGATTCGTCGTTTTGGTTGGTTATGGAAAGTTAGCAAGTGCTGGGATGCAGAATTTCCCAATGCAGAATTTTCCTCTGCAGAGGCAGCGAGGGAGGGGAAAGAGAGAGAAAGAGTGTGTCAGGATGGTTTCAGCTACAGGTACAGCCCTGTTAAAATAAACCACCACTTCTTCGTACTGAATATTCTGTCTATTTGTGGATTTTCTTTATATTTAGTGGCCTAAAGATGGCCAGGGCCAACACAACGGGCACCATTACAAGATATATAGGGGTCATTCCCAACAGTCAACTATAGGTGTGGTAAGTAGATTTGGTGCAGACACACCAAAGAAAGACAGTGTGCTACTACTGAGTATCTAACTTCAAATCTGATTTTAAACAATGGCATTAAAAGGACCATTTTATTTTTTTTCTTGAGGTTCTACTTATTACTTTGCTGGTTGCATGGAACAAAACCAAACAACAAAAAAAAACTCTAAATTTTACATTAACCAGTTTTTACAACCTAGAATTAAACATCTTATTGTTACTCTGCTTTTAACCTGTAATATCTAGCTAGAATATTTGCTTTAAAAATGCTAGCCACCAGTTTTGGGTTTTCTTTTAAACACTGCATTTACTGCATACTGCTGTTGTGACCATCACACAGAAGGGTTGGGAACAGGGTTGTATGATATTTAAAGCTGTGTGTGAGTGAAGCTCAGAGGGCAACATGCAGTGAGTTGCAGTTGCTGAATTCATTCCACACTTTGTTTAATTCCAAGTCATTTTGGAGCATTTCTACTGGTCCATTCATCATGAAATTTTCACAAAATTTGAAGGACAGCTGCTGTTCAAATGATGTAGTAAACTAAAAATCGTCAAAAATGGAGATACATGTTTTTACTTGGAGAGCAACAATATATTTATCATTATATGGTCAAATCTGATGAATAATGGTAGTGTAGTCATTATAAATGTGTAGTCATTTTTGATTAGTTTCATAGTTGGTGTATTTCTACAATCAAACAAGTCTGGTAGGTCTGCTCGTAAATTTGAGTATAGTAGTTTAACAATTTAAAAAAACTTCATGCTGTTATATAGTTAAAAATATCAATATAATCTATAAAACAACAACAACATCAAATATATATACTACAGAAAATAACTACAAATTTGCATGTAATTATTTTTATACACTGAAAAACAAATTGTACCCCTGCGACATGTTGCACTATAAGGTATGTTACACTTATTATTTTGTAAACTGATGCCATACAGATAATAAAATACAGTTAGTGCAGTCAAGGCATCCAATTAACTGCAACAATTTATTGTTTAAATATTTTAGGCAATCACATTCTTTCTTAAATAAATCTTAAATAATTTTCATGAAATCTTAAGATATCTCACATTCAAAATCTGATACGTGTTCTATTTTTAATAAAATGTGGGTCTATGAGATTTGCAAATCACAGTATTCTATTTTTTTACATGTTACTTCCCATTTCTTTGGAATTGGTTGCACATTTTCCAGTCATTGTAATTTCAGCATTAAAAAGTGTGGTAATTTGGGGTAGCCAGGTGATGGGAAAACAATCACTTCATACAGGCACCATCAAGTACCCTTGCCAAAGTGATTGTATCTTATCCTAACCAGAAAAAATGACTCTGATATACTCAGAATACTGTGTCGCCATTGTAAGAGTCGAGCACAAGCTGTTTCTCAACACCAAGAACAAAAAAATGGACTTGTGTTCTCTAAAAGAACATTACTGAGAAGTCACCTTGCAAGAGCAAATTCATGATTAAATTTTCAGGACGTTCTGGTTGGCAAGTCACAAAGGGAAGCGTCCTCCTTATTTTGGGTGTAACGTGAACAATATACTTTAACCATTCTTGGTGTTTGTGTTCTTGAGTAATGGAACATAATTTCAGCAGTGGAAAATGACATCAAGCAAAAACACGTTGAGAATCAGCCATGGTTTAAGCAGATGTAGCCAGATGTGGCTTTTAATGCTAATCATAATCTCTGTGACACTTAAGTTATGAGCCAAAATGTCCGTAAGCGACCCTAATTTCATCATCAAAATTTCTCATTTGTTCTAGCTCACGTCTATTCCTGTTTCCATTTTCTAGAATACACTGTTAATCACTTTCCTTGCAGCTGTTTCCAAAATATCTTCTTCCTGTAGCTTTTGACACATTTCTTCACCTCCCAGCCCCATCCCTTTTTGTTTTCGTTTTTGCCTGTACTAGATTAGATAGCATGTATGGTCAAAATATTGTTTGAAATTGTGATATGTAATATGAGCTCTTCCTTTATTACTAAATCAAAACTTTTTAAACTAATCTTTTATAATCAAACATTACTGAATACTTATTGAAATTCTATTTAAATATATATATAGGAGCTAAACTAGGTAGATATTTTGTAGAAGGAATCTTGACATTCTAGATGGATTTTTGAAATTTTATTACAATTCTCAATGCTCTCTGTGCTCTTTGGCACAGTAGAGTAAACCTCTCTGTCCCATGACTGGGAAATTTAAAGAAAACCAAAAGTAAAAGTGGCCGTTTCTCAGAAGTTAATGGTTTCAAGAAAAAAGAAACATAAAAAATAACAAGGACTGCTCCTCTCTTTTTAAAATAAGAGACAGATCTTCAGACTAGGAAAATACTTGGATCTGTCTTACTCTCTACATCTAAATATGTACTCTAAACCATTCAGAGCTCAGCTCTGTATTGTATTATGTTCTATTCGTTTGAAACACAGGAAAACTATAAAAAGGCAATGCCCTCACTTGGAGAATAGATGGAAATAACCATTAAACCCCTTAAACTGCAAACTCACTATATAGTTAATAAAATATTTATTAAAAAGTTACTATAAATTATTTGGTAATTACTATGCCATGATTAAGCATCATAGCATTTGCAGTTTAATATGTTAATATTCACAGGATAGTCAAGGTTTTCTGCAGTCGATGGAAAATCCAGGACAAACAATAGTGGACTTTGAGAGCATATCTGTTTCTTCATCTTTTACTCCTTCTCTTACCATCTTCATAGAAGTATTTACAACTGGGACGGCAGTAATAGCCATGGATCACCAGCTAGCAACATCACTTGATGGTCATTGCAGGGGCTTATTGGTCAGAGGTTCAGGAGCGGAAACGGGCAGACACGAGTGAGATCTGATGCTGTTGTCTTTGATGACTGCTTCGTCAAAGTCCAACAGCTGCGCGTTCACCCGAATCTCCATGCAGCCGTGGTAGTAGGCTGAGACCGGCGTGGTAGATAGAGGAAGATCTAAAGAGAGAGAGAGAGAGATATGAAGGAGCATTAACAGAAAACCACTTTAGCACACCCTATGCTCAACCCTATGACCATATAAACCTGCAAATTCAGCTACTTCCTTCACACTATGGCATGTAAATAACATCTGTTTGCGACCCATTTTTCACATTTGGAACGAGACATTCACTGCACTGAACCACCTCATCTCAATCTATGAATCACAGTGTACACCCTGTTAAATATACAATGTGAGATTTTTCATCTGGGTAGTGGCCTAATGATTAGAGAAGTGGGCCCTGGTTTCAGAAGATTGCTGGTTCAATTCATACCAGCAGCAGGAAAATTGGGGGCGGTGGGTGTAAATGAACAGCACTGTGCCCTTCCCTCAATCCACAGCTGAAGTGCCCTTGACAAGGCACCTAAACTGCTCCCCAGGTGCTGGGGATGCCTGCCTGCTCCTCTGGGTGTATGTTTACTGCCACTAGTGCACTACTGTGTGTGTGTGTTCACTGTTATGGATGGGTTAATTGCAAGGGACACGTTACACTGTATGTTGCACAATGACAAAGGAAGACAACTTCTCAAATAGAGGGCACATGGTGTGTGGAGTACCTGGCAGTCCCCCAATGTAGGTGTCAACTGGTTGCTGCATGGTGGCATTGAGCTTGTTCAAGGCCTGTCTCAGAGCCTCAGTGTCTGAGTAGGAAATGTTGGAGTAGTTAGCAGAGAGATGGAGGCCATCTGCAGACACATGTAGCTCCACCACCAAATGCTCAGGATAACACAGCATCAACGACTGGAGCTTCGCAACTGGAACACCATCTAGGAACACCCCTAGGTCCTGTGATACAGAGGTGACAGTTCACAATATATGTGTAAGCATATGAGCATGAATGTACAGGAGCTGTGAGGAACATTCATACTCTTCATATACTTATCCATGTATTTAAAACAATGTGTATATGAATATGTTGTTTAGAGAAAGATGCTAAAACAAAAGGATAAATCACAAAATCAACCAGAATTTCTGGTAGATAATTTTTTTGTGCTAGTTGTAACTTAACCTGTAGGTTTAACCTGCGGTTGAGATTTTGGTCTAAATGTTTGTAACTGGATAGTTACTGGATAGTATACATAGTATGCAATAGTATACAATACTTACTGCTTCTCTGGGTCCTTGAGTCAGCACAGAGACAGACAGTGGGATACTGCCATTGCTAACAAGGGCGAAGAGGACGCCTGTGCTACTGGACGGACGAATGCTCATCACTATGTCTACTCTCCATTGACCATTTAGACCTGAAAAAGCAAATACACATCAGAAATGCTTTAGACTTTATTAAATTAGAGCGGTTGTTTTCAAATTGTGTTTAAAGGACTCTCAGACAGTTCTGATTTTGCTCTCTCCTCAGAAAAACGAGGACTTTATGGGGCCCTGCAGACCACTGGTCTAAGAACCCATTCTTCATGTGGATCCACACTTTTGTAGTACAGTTAGGAACTGAAAAGTTTTACAGCAATTATAAAATAATCCATCTCATGATGAACTAAATATTAAGCAAGTAAATTGATAAACAAGTTACTGTTAACCTAGCTGTAATCTTCATTCGACTTAACGTTCATAACTTACTATAGTCTATGTTGAAGAGGGCCAGCCCAGCTCCAGCGAAGTAGGATCCTCTCTCCACAGAAACAAAGCAGTGCTTGCTCTCCTTCCCCTGAATGACCTCTTTTACCCCAGACGTCCCCTGGTTCATCAGGTTCCAGGTGCGGATACAGCCATCTAATCTGGGGTTAATCTGAAATTTTAAAACATGCAAAGACTGCTAAGCTATTTATATAACATGTATATGCTTAATTCAATGCTAAACAGTACCTATTGTGTAGGTTTTAAGTAAAATTATAAACCATAAACATTTGTTAGTACTTTCCTCTAAAAACAAGAGCAAAGAGAAACTAGGCAAGCCTAGTTTAGCCGGACCACCATTAGCCATATAGCCATTGTCACAGAGGTGTTTCTGGCATTTCAAAAACAGTAAAGCCTCAAATACATACCCTTGTCATTGGAAGGTCTGGAGAAGCATTGGTCCTTCATATCAATATCTTTTTTTACAATAATAACAAGTAATAAATTCATTCATTATCTGTAAACGCTTATCCAATTCAGGGTCGCGGTGGGTCCAGAGCCTACCTGGAATCATTGGGCGCAATACACCCTGGAGGGGGCGCCAGTCCTTCACAGGGCAACACAGACACACACACACATTCACTCACACCTACGAACACTTTTGAGTCACCAATCCAACGTGTGCAACGTGTTTTTTGGACTGTGGGAGGAAACCGGAGCACCCAGAGGAAACCCACGCGGACACGGGGAGAACACACCAACTCCTCACAGAGCGGGAATTGAACCCACAACCTCCAGGCCCCTTTTTGAACATTTCTAAAACCAAGCACCTTAACAATTTATCAACCAACTAATCTATACACGATAAAGCAACAGGGCATCACTGGAAATAGATATTTATTAGAACTTACATTTCTATAAGGGTCTGACTGATAAAACGGTGCTGTAACTAATTCACAGCCTCGTTCCAGAGATTGTGTGCGTTTTCGTGTAAAGTTAAACAAAAGGTTGTGCAGATGTAATTTACTCGTCAGAAAGTCAGTAACGGTGAGATGTGTCCGTGTATTCCTGTCGTTATAGGGACAGACAAGATGACTTTGTTAAATATAGAGTAGACAACAAAAGGCTGGGTCACAGAAATATTCTCCCAACATAAAGAGACCATGATAAATAATACCTCAACAACGTTCAACACATTTCTGTTCGAGGCTCCAGTAAAACACTGAGCTGCACCACAGTGGATGGTGAACCTACAGCACTGAAGCGGCGTGAGTGTGTCCCAATTCAGCTCTCGACTCTCTGACACCTTGAACATGCATTTTTTAGGTCCCAAAAATAGTACTTGTCCAGGGAAAAGAGGACCTCTGGTCACCACTAAACGGATCCAAATTTAGTTCATAAACTGGAATGTGAAATATGGCTGAAATAACAATAGACGCTATAGTGGCGCCACCTTAAGTTCTCTCTGTGAAATACAGCTGAATTAAAAGTACTCACACAAGCGCATTTCAACATTAGGTGTCAGTCAGTACCACATATGCCTCTTCTAGGCCGGCCCAGCAAGCGGCCCGTCAAAAAAAAACACAAAAAAAAACCAAGTAGTAATTGTTTATCATACAGCACAATAATGCATGTTTGAATGGATTGATACCTGTTTAATAACAATATCAGTGCGGTTGGGCAAACCAGCAATGTAAACCTTGGTCTCCAGTTTGCCGTTGTCAGCAGGGAAAAGGCTATCAGGACTGTTGATACTCATCACTGCTTCCTTGTTGATCTTCACACTGATGCTGCTCTCCAGCTCCTCTACTGAGATCTGCAGATAAAGAACAGTAGAATACACAAGAGACTTTACAAAAACGGTGTCTCCCCAACTCTATCCCATTAAAATGATGGTTGAATGATTTGGACAATGTACTCAATGGTTTCTTTTTGTCCAATAACACAATATAATTTCCATAAAATTATTGCATTTAAATTAAAGATCCAAGAACACCACAACATTCATTACGCTGTGAAGGCATGATGGGTAAACCTTGTGTTATTTCACTGTAATAAATCTTACAGTAACTTACAGTAAACTGCTCTAATATGTAGTTGTAGGCACTTTATTGTAATCTGCTGTAATTCTGCAAATTTAAAATTAGTCTCAATAGGTAATTTCTTTCAGAGACCGAGACCCAATATCATTTTTAAATACATTTTCAAACTTTCAATATACATTATTCACAGCATTGTTCACTGACAGGATCTGTGGATTGTTTGCATCAAAATGATCTTGAATCGTAACTAAGTAATTATAATCATACACAAGAGAAGATGTAAAATATCCAATGCCAATCCATTAGAGTTTCCTACTGGCATCCACACAGTTTGTATTGTTCCAATCCTACAGCTACACCCCAAGGATGTTATGGCAGTTTATGATCCGATCAGCAACCTGCTACCCTTAACAAATACGGCTACTCATTGAGCCCATCACGAGTACCCTAACCACCCAATGCATCACTAGCTTTTCACAGGGGTCATCACATGTATCAGAAATATATCATGATATTCATTTTTGTCGTCCAACCCTACACCAGCCCCAGTAAACTTAAACAAAAGAAAGATTAATCTTCTTCATATTTCCTTGTGTTTCTCATTTTACTTCTGTAAAGGGTGCAGGAAACTCTAGAATAGTTACTGTTTAAAGGAAAATAAAGTTTTTGGATAATCATACACAAGAGAAGATGTAAAATATCCTGTGCCAATAAAAAAATGGATGTGAACTTCCAGTATCACAGAAACATAAAACAGTTTCATTAAAAGTGTATTATACTGTATATTTATGGAAATAGTTTAGAATGTATGTTAAATATTCCTTACACACACTTGTTGAGGCAACTTGAAAAATGCATGCTTTCAAACGGAAAACAAAAAATACCTATTTTATTCTATAAAAATTACCAGAAAGCATGAGATTTTTCCCCAGCTTTGTCATGCTTAAGTACATCTTGTAGGCTTGTACTTGTAGGTAAGTACATCAAGGCTAAAGAGCCTTGGGATTATCTTATACTCTGCCAAGTTTACTATAATTTTATATACATTTTCTTAAATTCCAGTTAGTTAACTGAGCCATACAAGCTCATAGAGGTATATACAAACCTTTGTACAAGGGTAAAACACATCAGAGCCCCATTAACACTAACCATATGCCAATGTCCATTGTTGATGGCTTTTCCTCCACTGGTGACTTTAACTGAGTGCTGGTTCTTAAACTGGACCTCTATACGGCCACCTCTCAGTCCCAACATGAACCAAGAATTCAGGAATGATTCAGCATACAAAATGACACCCTCTGGATCGAACGTCCGGAAGTCAAATTCTGCAGCAAATCTAGTGTAACAAAAGGAAAGACCATAAGCAAGAACATTTGAACGATATTGTTTTTACATTTAGGAATTTTCGGCATTTGTGCTTTCATCACATAAGAACACTACAGTCTGGATTTAATCAGGGAAGTCTTGCTTTAGAGCCTGTTGCATCAATGCTGTAAAAACTGACTATTCAAACTATTATCAGTTCAGCAATGCCACTGAAGTATTTAAAAAGAGCCCTGCTGTGTCCGATCCACTCATATCAGTACAACACCCACTAAGACAACACCACCACGTCAGTGTCGCTACAGTGCTGAGAATAACCTATGAATCTGTGGGGGTACTGACCACTGAAGAACAGGGTGGTAGGAAGCTAACAACCTACGCAGAGTAATAGATTGATTTACAAAATGCTACTCTATGGTCAGTGGAGCTGTTCGGGTTTAGAAGTTTATTACTTCTTACAAGTCGACTGTTTTCATTTTTGTCTATTTATTTTTCTCAGTTATAGTTTCTTGACAGCTACACCATAGCACTGACATTTGGAAGGAAGGACAGTAATGTGTGGGGTTTCTGATATGAAGGAAGAGTAGAGCTTGAACCTCATTTTTTGTGTCTATTTTTTTTTCTTTTTTGCCTCAGAAATACCTCCTTAGATAGGAGACATTTATATTTAATGGCCTATTTGACTGTAAATTAAAAGAAATGTAGTGTGGTTTCTGGCTTTTTTCATGCACAGCAACATTAGCCTGATGTAACTTTGATTCTTATTGTAATATAAATCAAATTAAACTGGACACAAGCCTAACTTTGCTAACACATCATTCAGCATGACTGCAAACTCTCAAAGTCGAGTCTCACTTGGTATTCTCAGGGAGCCGGTAGCGAAGATATATGACAGGCAGGCCTACAAACTGCTCTCCGAGGTAAAGCATCTCCTCATGCTTGTGGTCAAAGAGTTGCACACATTCAGGAATGTTCTCACAGGATTGTTCATCTGCAGCCAGCTTCAGTCCCAGACGTCCGTCACAGTGACATGAGTAACTGCCCACTGTGTTCACGCAGTCCTGTTCGCATATATTGAGCTCACACTCATCCACGTCTAACACACAGAAAACTTGCATGTAGATTCAAGTCATATGTGATGACGGAAAGAATGGGACACTTTCATTACAAATACATTTCAGAAATTAAACTTGCTTGCATTGCTCACAGATTTAATCAAGCATTAAACTTCAGTTTTTTTACACTTTTCTTGTTAAAGTGACATGTTGCTGTGGAAAGAAAATACTGCTGATAAATCTGTTAACATTTTAATACAAGGAAACTACATTTAGGAATGGGACAATCATTTTTGATTGGAAGGTGGATTGGTGACTCAAAAGTGTGTGTGTGTGTGTGTGTGTGTGGGCGCGCGCGCGTCGTCCTGTGAAGGACTGGCGCCCCCTCCAGGGTGTGTTCCTGCCTTGCGCCCAATGATTCCGGGTAGGCTCTGGACCCACCGCGACCCTGAACTGGATAAGACAATGAATGAATGAATGAATGAATATCGTTTGAGAACTGATCATATTTCAGAGTAAGCCAAGCAAGCTGTTGTGCCTGCCATCTCAGTTATGGAGTTTTCCATGACAAATAAGAAGGGTGATGAGATGAAGAAATTCCTTGTTATCTCTGTCTATCACACAGTTCCAGACCCTACACATTTCTTTAACCCCGTAATATCAGATGTCCAGTTTACAGAAATCCACAAACAACAAAGCTTGGAAATCTGCTCTAATTCTACCGCTGTTAATTACTACACTTAGACAGTGATTAAATTAACGAGTCAAGTGAACAGTCGGCTGAAAACTGATCAGTCAGTAAAGCACTGTGTAATTTAAAAAACACATTTATTTGATTTGAGAATTTGTAGCTAAGGACATTACTGATGTTACTACTTTTCCTATTATAACAATATATATTCATGTAAAAACAGTTATTCCTGTTCCATTGTTCATTGTTCAATCATGTTTAATGGCATTAATTATTTATGTAGTGTACACTGGTGTACAGGACCCTCTAGTGGTGGCAGCTGTGTGTGTGCATGGAGGCTTCATCTGTGATATGTAAGACGGAGTATGAGAGTGTGTGTGTGTGTGTGTGTGTGTGTGTGTGTGTGTGTGTGTGTGTGTGAAGTTTGAGAGAAAGAGAGTATGCAATATGCTTTTTTACCTTGGCACTCACGGGACGTATAGTTGTACTTGTATCCGGTGTTGCACTGGCACTCATACGTGCCCTGTATGTTGACACATCTGGCCGGCTCCTCGCAGATACTGGGGTAAAGCCTGCACTCGTTAATATCTAGATGTGAAATAAAGATAAGGATCTTTCCTTAACATTTTCTAATCTCATGGACATTTACACTTGCCCTAAAAACAAATGTTTTTCTCTAATACTAGCAACACAACTTTTGGCTGCAAACACTTCCTCACAAACACATGGTAAGCACAAGTTATTCTTTCCGACATAAATATAACTTAATATCTCTCAGTTGAGCTGTAAACAGACCACTTTAGTGTAGAACCGAGAAAGAGAGAGAGAATCTGTTTATTGTAAAAAAGATAGACATGTCTGGCCAAGTGGAGGTCAAGAAGATTTTAAAAACAGTTACGCAACACATAACTGAAACTACAACACAAGGAAAACCAAATATTCACATAGCATTTGTAATGTGTGTACATGAGCTAGGGTGGGAAGGTGTTGTTTGCTTCACCTTTGCATGTGTGAGTGATCGAGATGGTAATGTTTTGATCTCTGTGGGTCCCCTGACATGAGTAAGCACACTGCTTTGTTGGAGTCATATTTTGTTCTTACAGGAAAAAAAAACAAAAAACGTCTCAGCATTCTCGGAACAGCTGTGGGGACTCAGCTGGCTGAGAGCATGGAGTGAGAGAGGGGAGTCAACTGGGTCTGAATCAGACCCCAAGCAAGAAATATTTTCTCCCCCGAATGTATGATATGGCCTTACATAGGCTTTTTACAAAAGTTTACACAGTTACTGTGTTGTTTGGTAAGCAACAGAAGCAAGACTGAAATGTACAGTGCACATATAACATTCTATTGACCATTTGCAACTAATGATACAAGTGCACCTCATTCAACCACAGCTGTCTCTGTCAAATAAAGGATAATGTGAGGACAGCGGTGGCAGTGAATCCACCAAATATTATTAACTAGAGAGATGTGTAAATGAGTTACTGAGGATTACAGAACAATGTTATGATCCGCTGACTAGCTAAAATACCATCAGGTTGGGGCAGGTGTGATAATTAAATTTTACTACAGAACATCTGTAAATGTTTATTGCTGATCTGGTAAATTTTCCTTTTTATATGGTTTGTTTAAAGCTATTCTTACATTATTGGAATGGCATTCTATGCAGTGTTGATTGTAAAAGCGTCCTTGGGTATCTAGAAGTGCGCTATATTAGTATAATTAGAGATAAATAAATATAATTCAGCAAATGTTTCCTGATGGTTCTCAAACTGACTCCTTTTGTAGTGTACAATCACAATTAAGTGTCTGGCAGTCTAGATCTGTCCATCTACTTACCTAAATGTGAGATGTCTTACCTGTACAGTGGATCTTTTCATGTAAGTAATAACCATCATTACACTTGCAGTGGAAAGCCCCAGGTGTGTTAATGCACTTCTGGCTACAACCAGCAAGAAATTCTGGATCTTCACACTCATTAATATCTGTCAAAAAGTAACATAATGATCCAAACAATTGTTTTTTGTAACTAGCTAGCTAATAGCTACACTAGCTAACTATAGCTAACTAGCTAGCTAATAACTAGTAGCACTAATAGCTACAAATTCAGTATTTTTTTTTCTACAAACCCCATTTCCAGTTGGGACATTTTGTAAAATGCAATAAAAACATAAAACAATAAAAGCATCCATAGATTGTTTAATCTCTTGATGTTTACCTTAACTGACAAAAGCACAAAGAAAAGGTATCCAACTTGTACAATTTGATTGTATTATGTAAACAGAAACACATTTGCAATTTGACGCCTGCAACACATGTGTACCACTGTGTTATATCCCCTTTCCTGTTAATTACCCTGTTTAATCATTTGAGAACTGAAGGTATCAACTGTTAAGGTTTTGCAAGTGGAATATTTGTGTATTCTTGTTAGATACAAGACCTTCAGGCAGGTCAGTCAAGCACAGACACTCTCTGTCTATGAAAACATGTTGTTTGTTGTTGTAGCACATGAATGAACAGAATGAGGCTTGGCCTTGTCTTGTCTTACCATGGACTTCCCATGATAAGTCTTTATGGCAAAACCCCAGTGTTCACCTCCACATCAATAAAAATTCTCACAAATGAATGTCACTCATGCCGTTGTTACTGATACACCCCCCCTCCAAAAAATGAAGAGTTCTCACGAGTTTCAGTTTGTATTTCTGGATGTAGTAGAAGACTATTAAGATTATTCAGTGACAACAGCATTCCCAAGCCCTTTCTGGAAATGTGGTTTGTACATTTTTAAATCTAGGAAAAATGTAAAAAAATTGTCAGCTCACCCTCTTGACAACGAGTTCCCTTCCACCCAGGTTTGCATACACAGTTGTAAGTGCCATGACCATCAATGCAGCGCTCATATCCCTCCGTAAAACATGGCAGCGGCAGGCACTGGTTACTGATCTCTGCAAATAACAGATCACAGCAGAACCAAATGTCACAGCCTCTTAGATCATTATATCATTACCATTTGGGGAAATAGGTAATGAGTAATTTGGGCAATATTACTGTTCATGGGGAATATTTTGAAAGGACAAAACTGAAATATAGGAATGTATCACTTAAAGGTCAAGTCTATGATTCTGGATGACTGATGCTCTCTCCAGTTTAACGTGTCTACAAGTTTTCATTCGCTGCTTGAATTACCACAGAAACTCATTCATAATTCAAGTTGTTTAGTTTTGTAGTCTGTTTTTTTTTCCATACATAAGTCATACAGAATTTAGAGCCAATATCTAAAACATCAAAAATATGTAAGTTGTACCCTCCTATGGAGCACGAATAGACCAATATCCACATCTCGGTTCATGCTTTTCAAAGTTTGCATGTCTTTTTGCTGTCTAAACAACTTCAGATGTCATTTCAGTGACATAAGCTGAAAGAGAAAGGCCAGCATATTGGACTGAAAAACTTTTTTTTTTTCTTAACCCCTTTTTTTTTAACCTTTCCCAAGACTTTGTAATCACATTAGGCCGATATTAAGCATGCAAATGGTGAGAAAACATCCTCAGAATTTTATACGTGTTTTTAAAATTAAAATCATGAACATCACCTTAAAGAAAGCTATTCTTAAGTTTGTGTCTGAGATCGATGTCTATGCTTTTCAGTCATTCTACATAGTTTCACAATCACAAAATCTAACTAACCTGAAACACAAGTGCGGAGGTCCTGAGGAACACCGGGATCTGCATCTGGATTGATGATTCCTACACGATGGGACCCCAAGCACCCTAAAAACAAAAACATCTTAACTTGGTTGCTTTGAGTGCTATTCGATTTATGTTCTTCTTTAGTCTTTCAAAATTGCAAATATCGGATTATTGAAAAATAAAATTAGATAAAGTTGCAAAATATTGCATTACAGCAATGGACAAACAATTTAGTTCAATGCACCATGATATGCAATTCTGAAAGTGCAGAAAAGGAAGGAGTTATGTAAACTTCCATATTACACTGAAATGCCAGTGAATTCTAAAGAACTGAGAGATGTGCACAGAGGTCAAAAGGAATAGAAAGGAGATGGAGAGGGTGCAAAATCAGCAAGCAAATCATGAAGGGCCATGGGTTAAATGCATGGTAGTACTGTGTGAACTGGAACTGCAGGAGGAGAGAGAGCCCTGGGTAGCTGAACTGAACTGTTGAACAACTACGAATTTACATTAGAGGGCCAGGTTAAATTAATTCCAGCTGACTTGACAAAGAAGACCAGTGCCTACAAGTTTGGATTGTGAAATCTGTAAGTCCCTGAGAGGATTCAAAGGACACTGTTCAGGAGGGTAACTACTCAAGAAGAGGACTTGGTGTAAATTGGTATAAAACATTGGTTTGGGAACGCTGAAAACCTGTTTCAGAGACAAAAAGCAGACCAGCTGGTCTATTATTATTTGTTCTTTCTGAGCTGGAGGAGGTACACTAAGGATTCTAAGATAAATGTAGCTCACAAAAATGAAAAAGCATCGTCTTCCCAATTTGGTCTGTCTTGCGGCAAGTATTTGGTGAAAATTATTGTGTCACTGCCAAGGACAGTTAAATCAGAGAGTCAAAGATAATCTAAAGTCTGTAGGTTAGGTGTAATCTGAATATCAGGGCTTTGTCATAGTCCTGAAAGTCATTAGACCACACAAATCCTGCTATGTGGTCGGGAGCTATGAGTTCACAGTAGAGTCTCCCCTGGAGAGTCTGGAATGAAGATCTAGACAAACATGTTCCAAGAAGCACCTTTATAAACAGTATGAAACAGTATATCCTGAGAGAGGGTTACCAGGCAGCCCAGGTTACCCGGCTGTGCTCAGCCTGAAATGACAATGTCAGAGGATGCGGACCCACTACACACAATTTCCAGATTAAGGGTGCGGTGCAATGGGGCCCCTGGAAGCATGGACCTTTGCTCATCATTCACCAATTTTATATTGGAATTTGCCACTCCATCCTGCATTTATGTGACTTAAAATAACAATCTGAATAAGAACATTTCATAGCCCATAAATGCACTGCACACAGCAATATGGCTGTAGTATACTAATGCTATAATCATTACCACAGAAAACAAAAGCGATTGAACTATAGTAGAAGCAGGAGGCAAGAGTATCTTAAATTATTTTTCAACTCAATTTATACTCCATAATTCACTATGCAAATGAGCCTGCACTTATTTTTAGAAATCATCATTAAAATACAATAATAGATATTCAAAGTAATTTGCCTCATCTGACCATCTTTCCTATATTTATACATGAGTACATACAAGTACAAAAATAAAACAGCAACCTTTAATTCGTAACCTTTAATCTCATGCTGACCACCGAAAAATACAGGTTAGCAAACATCCAAAGTCAAGTCACTTATTCTACACAAAGTATCCAATTATGTGGGTAAAAAAAACAAGGCTTATTCAGTAAAACATGCTGAACACACTGTGTAATATTGCATCACAGTGGAGCAAAATGAGAGTGAATAAGAACTGTAAACAGTGCTTTCCGGAGCACATCTGATGCAACAGCATTGCCAGTAGGAAGCTTTAAACTGCGAGGGTAAAGATCAGGGATTCTTTGGTTTTAGTACTGGGGCCTATTGCCCTTCACAGTTTCAAATACTGCATGCCTGAAAAATATGATGTCTTCTGCTAATAAAATTAGATGTTTTGAGACTGGAAACATTTTAAACATTGTACAAATGGTCTACAGATCTGGTCACAAAATCTTCAAAATCAACCAACTCTTCATTCATTTACTATCTGAAAACGCTTCATCCAGCTCAGGGTCACAGTGGGTCTGGTTCCTACCTAGAATCATTTGGAGCCAGGCAGGAACACACAATGGACAGGGCACCAGTCCATCACAGGGCATCGCACACTCACACAGACACTCACACCTGTGGACAATTTCAGCCAATCCACCTACCAACGTGTGTGTTTGGACTGTGGGAAGATACAGGAGCATTTGGAAGAAACCCACAAAGATGCGGAGAACACTCTCCTCACAGTCACTGAAGGTGGGTTCTGATCCCACAAACCCAGGACCCCCATTATGCTGGCCAAATATCAATCACTGAGCACAAGGTGGGAAAACACAGTGATCGGCGACACATTCTGACACATTCACGGACACTTTTGATTAGGAAATCAACCTTCCATTGTGTTTTTGGACCATGGGAGGAAACCACAGAGAACACACCAAATTCCTCACAGACCTGGGGCTCAAACCCACAAACCCAGGACCCTGGAGCTGTGTGAAAGTGACACTACCTGCTGCGCCACCATGCCATTTACAGGTATTTCTTGAGGATTTTAAATTTGTTCAGATTTGCATATTTTAAGATTTCATATTATCTTTAGTGAATGGAGGTACGTTATGCTTAATGATACAAAACATATATAGAGCTTCCTGATAAAATACTCAGAAATTTAAGAGTCTGTTATTAGGAAATAATGACTTACCAACATATTTTGGGTAAAAGTATTCCTGAAACACAAAATACAATTACATTGAAACGTTTCTTATTCTCTGCATCATTTGCAACTGCAATTGAATTGATTTGATATGGATGGGAAACCCACATTATCACGTCAAAAACCAAGCAATGATGTCCAAATAAATATCCTGATCTCCATGATGAAGTTTAATAATCATTTTTTATTCTGATTAGGAAATTAGGAAAAGATCAGTGCACGGTTATTACCATGGACCATAGTGGCCATCATTTTGCAATAGAAGAAGCCAGAATGCTGAACCTACTATAGTTGGCTAGAGAGGTGAGAAAGAACTCAGTGGTCACTAAAAGAGCATCAGAATTCCTGTGCAGGGATGGGTGAACCTGCTGGATGGACAACCATCTATGTAGCACTCTATAAATCAGGCTTTTCTGATAGAAAGACCAGAACATCTGAAAATGTTTATTGCTGATCTGGTAAATTTTCCTTTTTATATGGTTTGTTTAAAGCTATTCTTACATTATTGGAATGGCATTCTATGCAGTGTTGATTGTAAAAGTGTCCTTGGGTATCTATAAATGCACTATATTAGTATAATTATAAATAAATAAATATAATTCAGCAAATGTGGCAAGTGGCAAGATGGAGGCCACAATTGGAGGTATATGACAGCCCCCCTGGAGTTTGCGAAATGGCCCATAAAAAGATTCTGGCTACATGTTCTACTTGGTTCTGTTGAGACAAAAAAGAAACTCTGTATCCAAACAGACCTGCAGCTGTATATACTGCCCAAGGGGCTTCTACAAACAGGGCCTGAATACTTGTGTAAATAATAGGTTTCAGTTTTGTTGGCTATAATTAAATAAATAAATAAACCATCATACTTTTCACTTATTTTTCATGGGTAATTAAGTAAAGATTGGTGGATTTAATGGCAGTTACTTTCATTACAATCCCAATCCACAACAAATTATTGTATGGAACAAAAAAGTTCTCCTTTACATCCACTTCTGATGCTCTACATTCCACTGTCCACACATCTAGTCACATGACTTGACAAAAATCAACAGCACAAATCACGTCATCAACTTGGAGAAGTTCATTGATCTTTTCACAGAGATAAAGAGCTTGCCAGTAGCAAATGTGTAGTCATTAACTTTAGGCAGTAAAGGCTACAAAAGATATGAGCTATTACAAACGTTTAAGTAGTATCCAGAATATGTAAGATGTTTGATTTAAACACAATGGTCGTCATTCATGAACCCTTCATAAAAACACAGGCAGACTGCAAATGGTTTACAAATACAATGGACTTTCTCAAAACCTTTCAGCCAGATTCATGAATTCTACCAAAACTCACAATCTAACTGGATTTATTAGTAGAACGTGTGTGTGTGTGTGTGTGTGTGTGTGAATACCAGTGGTTTGCAAATTGGAAGGGCGTGCACATTTTTTTTACAATGAGTATACCATTACCATCATCCACAATTATTTAAGTAATTTAAGTAATTTATTTAAGTAATTCTTCTAGATTCTTCTCTAATCTAGAGGCCACTAATATCTTATATAACCAAAAAGCTGGTTGGTTCTATGCATGACAACAGCACATACACACACATATACATATACACACACACATATACATATATGATAGAGAGAGAGAGAGAGAGGATACTTCAATATATATCAATGCTTCTTTTTGAAAACGTAATTGGGTTCCATCTACTACATCTAAAGTACTTGAATTAACTTGAATTACATGGTGTGTTCCTAGTATTGCGTTAGAGGAACATTGCATTACAGCCTCCCACTATGATGGTTCTTAGTTCAATTGTGAGCATAAATGCATGTAATGTGTCATTTTATTCAGGTGTTAAAATAATGTCATTCACATGAAACAAATAGTTGAACTTGATTTAAATACAGGGAATTATTTCATTTTAATGAAATCAAATTGCAATAAATATGTATTTGTCCAGTGTAGTAGTAGTAGCAGCAGTAAATTAAAAAATGTGTTATTTGTTAAGAACTATGGGTTAATTTTGTACCAATTTATAAGCTTGATATGCAACAAGTAGAAGTAGGAAGTATAAGGTTTTTTAAGTTTTTTTATTACCAGTAATGTAAATACAGGGTGAGTCAAAAGTCGCAGGACATCCTTTTATCTGAATACTCCAGCAAGAAATGGCTGAGAGGGGCTAACTTTTAGGCTATATTTGGAACATGGCCACCATCTTGAAAGCAGCCATATTGGATCAAGGGCAAGATTTTCCAATGGGAGGGTGGTCATGTAGCACATCAAAAATATAAAAGGTGTCCTGTCCTACTACTTTTGACTCACCCTGTACTTATAGGTCATTAGTTTTTGATTCGTAATTATTTGCCTACTTTTATATTGGTATAGGCCAATAATTTGAAAAAGAGGCGGAGTCAACAAAGACAGACTCAGAAACTCGTTAGTTATTCTGAAGATTAAGAAAGCTTTTGTGAAACACTTCCAAAATTGGCATTCTTAAAGTTATAACGTTTCTAAAGTTGTTTGTAAATCGCTAAGATTAAACATTTTTGGGAAACACCCCGGTATGATCAGTAAAGACCCAAGAGTTTGCTAGATCTAACAGCAGCATAAGATTGTACAGCCATTTACAGAGGTGGGTATTACAGACCCTAAAACAACTGTTTGCAGTATGAAATTTTGTTTTATTTATTGATTTTAATATATTATTCAATTACTTAATTAATACATTTCCATGCATTTTTATTGCATTTTAATTAAATTTAACTGCAGTCGTGTCAAATGACATTTTCAGCGTATGTACGAACATTTTGCGACTATGAGCATTTGAATGAATCCAGACACAAAAATTGTTTTACGAATGACTGTGCACATTTTTTCTGCTTTTGTTTCATGAATGAGGCCCAAATAACTTAATATGATGTAAAATCTGAAATAATTCTCCTGATAGTAGTTACAGACCTTTCAAAAATACTTACCGTCTCAAGGTCGTTCTCAAAGATCTCCCTTGCTTCCTCCTTATTGCATAATTCTTCAATGCACTCTCTCTCCAAGTTGCCCTTCTTGCTCTCTTCAAACAGGGAGTTCGCTCGCCGATGCCGCGTTAGAAACTGGGATGCTCTGTTCTGTGTCAGAACTCAATTAATAGCAACAGAGAATGTTATTTTAATAGGGGTATGGGTATATAAGAAACCCAAATGCACATGAAAAAGGATCAAGTTTGAACATTTAACTAACATTGTATAAGGATTAATGTATGTTTAAAAATTATGCAGAACAGCATCTTCTAGCTGCAGAGCCAGAGGCCCTGCTGCACTGTGCAGTCTCAACTTTTCTCTGCATAAGCACAGCCAAATCAATTGAAGAAATATGTGATCATGAGTTAATGATTCGCAGGTAAAAATGTACCACTGTGTAGTGCAGGTAAAGTGTGTTCAGTTAAACTCAATAATAGTTCACAGGCCCAGCACTAGTTAAACATTTTTTGGAGTAGTGTAATATATACATTTACAAACATTTCCTGAAACCCACACTGAGTAGCGGGTGGTCAATTGGAGGCGGGGGGGGGGGCAGGGTCTTCAGCAGGCCGGTTAGTGACAATCTTTTTACCAGAGCACCTACTTCATATTTTGCTTTCCAAACTTTGCATGTTAAGTGCTATTGCACAGAAAACATAAAATGTTATATGCAACATCACTAACCCTACTACCTCGTATCTGTAACAACATTAAAGGGAATGTCTACGATTGTGGAGAACTGCTGATCTTTCTGGTTTGTTTACGTTCAGAAGCTCAGTGTCTTTTAATGTGGAACGGTATATTTGAGAAAAATACGATGTTTGTCCGTAACTGAAGTTTAACTAATACATTCTTATTCACTGTTTGAATTGCCACAAAAACACATTTGTAAACCGAGGTGTTTAGTTTTGTAGCACATTTGGTCTGCGTTTACTTCGATGCAGTTAGCCAACTTAAGTAATCAGAAACAGAAAAATGAGTCAATATTTCCCAAATATGGAGCAGAAATAGAACAACCTCATCTCGGTTTGTGCTACTGATTATTTGAACTTCTTTGCTGTCTAAAAACCCCAGATGCCTTTTCACTACCATGAATAGTGAGAGTGAGAAAGCCTAGCATACCGGAGCGAGACACTGTTTTTTTTTTTTATCATTTAGTGACACAGAGGCTTCGTAAAAACATTAGACCAGTTTCGAGTATGCAAACAGAGCTAGCAAATGGTGAGAAAATCTTAAAAAATGTTTTCTTTATTAAAATACTAAACGTCACGTTATAATATTTATTGTTCTGACACATAAAACTCTAGACTTCATAATATTTATGTTTTTATGGTGCTCACATTGTACAATACATTCTCATCCAAAACTTCTTAAATGAAGTGTATCAAAGGGAGTTTGTGTCCCTTTCCTGCAGACTTTACACCAAAAGCCTGATCACATTCAAACTCAAGAACATAAGTGAGTTCAGTGAAGCCTCACAATGGTTTTAAAGCTGTAATGTAATTTTAAGATAAGAATTCTACCTACTGTTCCTTTAAAACCTAGTTCTTTTTATGCTCTATTGGGAACCAAGGAGAAGCTGGTACTGCAGTACTGATACTTTTCATTTCAGAACAAAACACTGAATAAGCAAGTGTCCACAAGCATCAACATGTCTGATAACTGGACCATCAGGATTAAACAGGAACTTTTAATGGTTCCTATGATTTTGTTTTCAGAATGGAGCATCAGGACCGAAGGAGGAAATGAATTTAAAGGCCTGAATAATAAAAAACAGTAACTGCAGCTTTCAGTCAGGTCTAACCCGATTAAAGGCGACCACTGTTGATGCCCGCGGTTCGTGCCGCAGGGATTTACTTCACCACGTGCCGTGAAGCGAGCACTGACTCTCAACAACGGCACGAACAACACCGACAAGACGGGAACCACTGAGTTTTCTGTCTGTGAATGCCGCTGTCAGTCTTGTCCGTAGTTCTGCCTGTAGAGCCTGAGAATGAAGAGCTTTGACCTGATGGGTAAACTAACGTAGAACAGCTTCGACAAATAGTTCAATACCTACCTGCAGTTCAATCACATTACTGTCTTCAAAACATAACTCGACGATTAACGGTTTAGAGGTTAAAAACAAACCCATGTTGGACCGGAAATACGACTTTAAAGCAGTTTACAAACAGTTTAGCTCTCCCGCCATGAAGTTGGTTCTTAAAAGCTGACTGAGTGACCGTTACTTACAACGATGTGTTTCGCAGAGCGCCGCGCCGAGCAGCAGAAGCACCGTCAGCGCCGCTCTCTCTCCGCTCATGGTCGCTGTTCTCCAGTTGGTTTACTGTTCTTTCTGTGGGTCCAGGCCTGGGGAGAACTTTTATTTTCTTCTGAGCGTATCTGTAGTCACTGCTTCTGCAAGGTCCTGGGAGAGCGCCAGCAAAAGGCGAGCACATAAAGGCAACCACGGGGGGCGCTATCCTCTCAAAACAAATCTCGCAACAGCACAATCGTCACTAGCCTGAATGCTAACGGACCTGTTATTTTCAGACTGACTGAATTATTCTCGTCGTGTTTATTTTTTTAACGTTACTAACAACCCTGCACAAAATGTAGTTTTTGAGGTGTATATGACAAGCCAGTATTTTTTAAATTTATACAGATAAGAAAAATCACCTGCGTTATGGGTCTGCAAGGACGTGTAGCTTCTAGAAAGCTGTTACAGACCTCAATACCACAGAACCCTTATAAAAAACACCAGTCCAGATTTCAGATTTCTTTGAAACAGTAAATATTTAGCTACAGGGAAAGCATTGTAAATCAATGGCAATTTCTTCTGGAATCCCTTTTTTTTTGTAGATTATTAAAATAAAATTGTTTAAATGGGATGTCATAATTCCACAACATTACTGATATTCAATTCTATAAAAATGTAAAAAGAGATTAAGAGCTGTAGAACTGAAAATCCATATAACCTTGAGAATAAATTTATAATAAAGCTAATATACACTGTCATATATTATAAAAGTGCTGATTAAATCTTGAAGGAATTACTATAAACAATTATTACAGTATATGAATCATTTATCATTTAATAACCTTGTTTATATTCTAGACTATTCCTGTCTACATTTTAGTAATATTTTTAAGTATAGTTGTGTATATGTAAATTACAAACAGACACACAGACACAAACATGGCTTTGTTGCTATTGCCTTCATTTTGACAAAAAAAAAAAGTTTGCATCCATGTTATCATCACTCCATCCACATTTGACCTGTACACATCACAGACTTGTAATAATACTCTTTATATACTTATATAAAATACACTGTTTTCCCTTTTTAAGGTTTCACTTTGAAGAAGATCATTGATTTGAAACTGGAATATGAGTTATCAGTAATAATTTGTATCAGATATTGTTAAAATAACTGATCATAAAATTATTGCATTATTTATACTGTGCGTCTGAAGACAGTACAGTTGAAGTTTTGTAATCAAAAATTTCATCCACAAAAGGTTACATTGTGATATAAAAATAAATACTGATTTTTTTAAGTGAGTATCAGAAGGTGGTCAGGCTTCTATTCAAACAATATATTCACACTAAAACATGCAGTACTGAATGAATTATAGTGAGGGAATTTGGGTAGTCAATAAAATTCAGAACCTCATACACAGAACAACACTCATAATAACACATAAATGGAAATAAATGAAATGCCAAGAGAATACTTGTCAAAATGGAGAACAGAAACATGACAACTGCACTGAGAAAATGAGAATTCTTCAAAAGAGAAATTGGTCACTGATACTTCACTGATTCCTTTCAACCAACACACAATCACTTCTTCATACTTACTTGCTTTACCTTTTAATCACTCACACACACACACACACACACCAACAAAGGTTTAAAACCTGTTATCTCAAAGGGCAATATTTCTTAGTACAAGAAACAGATAAAAATGCATTCTTTACAGTACATAAAATCAACAAAAAGTACAAATCACCAAAAAGGTCTGGCATTGGTGTAAATGGCAGTCTGTCTTGTTTTTAGGAAGGGAAGCTGTTGCACACCATTTAGGTTTTCTAAGCCTTACAGATGATTCAAGTTAAGAAGCACAAAATCAGTGGCTTTGAATTGGTCTAAACATATTAGGTGTGCTGAGTTTTTTTTAGTGTAATACTAGATACTAGGTCAGTACAAGTCTCCACCCAGCTCTGGCTTTTACGGCATTGGTGACATTGAGATATTTTGGCAGATACCAACATACATGTATTCAATATAATTGCACTGATTTTAATAAATTCTGCCTAATTAAAAAAATTAAGAAATAAATAGTCATTCAGAGAGGTTTAGTTTGAAAGCCTCAACACACTGAGTCGGAATATTTGATAGCGGTAATAGGAATAAGACATAAGAAAACTGTAAAATCTAGGAAGCTGGTGTACAAAATGATATTTTAAAAACCATTTCATGGCATACATTAAGAGCTGGAAGATATGGCAAAAATTTATATCACAATATAAAAAAGAAAAAATGCCAAGAACTGATATCACCATCAAACCAAAAACTCTTGGCTTTTTCAATGTTAATATTTTCAAAACTTTAAAATTGAGTGCAATGAACAGACAGCAGCACCCTGTAATGACTGTCAGTGACAGATGCTGTAAATAATATATATTAAATTTTTGAAAATGTGTTTAAAAATCATATCATTGTTATTGAAACATTTTTTATTGTGATATACTGTGTATTGATATTGAAATATTGTCCAGCCCTAGCCTATATGAAAGTAAATGCAGAGCAAAATAGTCCCTTAAATGAAATTCTAACTACATTTTAAAAATTAAAAGGACACATCTAGGTTCACTGGTGATTTTAGACAGTAAATAAATTGCCTAAATACCATGACCCTGGTTCAGTATCAGTACTATATAGAAATTGCAGTTTGGTAATTTTCTCTCAAATGTGCCTTTTCACATTAAACATCTCTGAATGACTTACAGCTCCATGACTGAATTATGCAGTAATTTAGAAATCAATGAATATCCACAGTGCTACACTCCTTGAGTTGGTATTGTGTTTGGCTGACAGTTTCCACGCTGGGGGTGTTAAGGAATGTTCATAAAAGGATGAAACAATACTGTAACACATCTAAACAAGGGCAAGGGGCAGGCAGAAACAAACACACACTTTGGATTCCACAAAATGGCAGAAAATGCGTAACAACAAGTCTGAGACAGCACATCTCAAACACTGTCATTATAAGAATAACAAAACAATGGATACTGTTAATCTGAAACAAATCCATTCCAGTCAAAATCCCAATTCAGAAAAATTAAATCTCTAAATATTTTTTTTACTGGGATATGGTTCCAAGTTTTTTTTTTAAATAGATTTTTTAGTTTTAATTATATTGCCAGGTTTAAATGCATCATTTTCAATTAGAAGATGCCTCTGACATATAAAATGAAAGCAAGGTTTTTAAGTATTACTTTTTTATATACATTATAAAACTTAACCTTTAAACAGATTCTTAATTTATCTGAACTGGGCTATGCTGCACAGCTCTCATTAACAAGCATGCACCAATGAGATTCTCACTGCTAAAAAGAAAAAAAGAAATAAAAAGAAAGTAGCCTGTACAATGTTTCTGTAGGATAAAAAATATGTAATGTTTGTGTTTATTTTCTTTCTAAAATAAGAGGTGAATTTCTATGTTTTTTTTTCTACTGAAAGCAAATAGTTGTTTTAAATAGCTTTATACATGAAACCAAGTTTGAAATGTAAATGTCTTTATCTGGATTCAATATTTGCTGGTTCTTTGAATAAAATGGGGCAGATTTAATGAACTTGAGAGGAAAAAATGTTTTGTTTGTTTGTTTTCCAAGGAAAGATGCAACCTTGAAATTCTGTTGGAAACATTAACACGACCACAATGTCATATTTACTAGCGGGAAACTATTTTTTTTTTTTGATGAATCTTGACTGTTCAAGTTGGGTCATGTCCATAACAATACATCACGGTGCTGAAACAGATAACGGGAAAGCTGCAGACAGGCAATTATTTTCAAATCCAGCCACTCAAGTAACAAATTTCAGCATCTACAGTTCTCTGTCCAAACGTTACTTGAAAGCATATTATATCATAATTATGACCTCCAAACTTGTGCATAGGAACATTCAAGAGGACTTGAAGAGCGCAAGAAAATTTTGGAGTAAGACTCCAAAATAAATAGCTCAGTTACTCAATAGAAGTTGAAAGACAGGTGGTATTCAGCGTTAAACCAAGGGAAGGCCAGGGCTAGGTGAGGAAATTCAGTAATTCTGCTGTTAGACAGAGACTTTAGAGGCAAGCAAGTGAAACTGAGCTAGTTTGGACTGTGTTGTCAAAAAGCAACCAATCACAGAAGAGCTAATGCAGTCTAGCATGGTTAACATCTGAAAGACTGTGCCCATTGACTTCTGAAACTCACTGACTCTGTGTATGCTTGGTGACCTAATTTTTTTTTCACTTTTCCTTTGTAATATACTACCATCATGAAGCGGAATTGCAAGACATCTGCATTGTTTTCAACCTCCCTAGCCTTACCTTTCACGACTTAATGTGACAAAGAACCACCATCAACAGCAGGAAATTTGACGGACATTCAAAAGGACCAATCACAAGTCAGTTATTTTGGCAGATTTTGAAGGAAGCAGGTAGCCAATCAGAACGCATCTGGGTTTTAACGTATGTGCTCCAAGGCACCAGTTCAAAAATTCTGTTTGGGTCTGTGGTTGACATGTTTAACTTTACAAGTGTACCTAAAAACAAAATTTCAGCTCTAAAGACAGTCAGCCTAGCATTTCAATAACCATACATGAAAATGGCTTGTGGTCATATTTTATGGGTACATTATTACATTCCAGTACTTTCACTGATTGGTTCTTCAGCTTGTTTATATAGAAGGTAGTCACTTATGCAGCACTGAGCTAAATAATCTGCAGTTATTCACCGCACTTGAATTTATCTGAGCATTGGATGGGAACAATAATCAAAATTGAATCATAGCAGTGTGATGCAGCAAAAATTAACACTACTGGACCTGGGGCCATACAACGATTACCCAAAACTGAATCAAAACCATCATATTGCTTATTTGCAAATCCCTCAGAGATACTTCCCAAGCCATTAGTTCCTAGAGTAAGAAGCTTCTCAGACCTAGTTTGGTCCTGAAGAATTACAAAGGATAGAATAAAATACCAAAATGACCTAAAACAAAGTCTCTCATTGGTGAATTAATATTTGTCCTTCTTTTTTTTTTTCATTTCTTTAAAAAAAATTGCCTTACAATTTTTTTAAATGTGCCATGAGGCAGAGCTACATCGTCCACAAGGTAGGTGTGACGATTAAAGTGCGTGGCCGCTGACACAGAGTTCAGTGGAAAAGCTGTTGACAGGGTTTGTACATGATACAGAAAGGTATAGCTTCACGTGAGGCTCATCTTTGCTTAACATGAGTCTCATTTCTTGCTTTCTTTCCCTCATTCACAGCTCATTGTTCCTGTGACATACGGTCATTACCATGGTGCTCACTGCAGAGAGAAGGGCATTGTGACAATGGGTAATGCGGTCAGATTGAGTAAGTGGAGCTTTCTGATTGTTGCCGAATGTAGCACTGGAAGCTCTTGTCACCAATTGGATGCTCCCTGTAGAAACAAAGTAAACCATAGATTAATGGGTTGTCCAGCAGCAGCACTGTGCCCATATGAATTAGTGATGCACTGAAATTCAAAACTTTATAGTGCTACAATTACAGATTGTAGTCCCCCAGTTTCTCCAATTCACCCTGCTTTTCAATAGTCAGAACCACACCACAGCACAGGTATGATTTGGGTGGTGGATCATTCTCAGCTCAGCAGTGACACTGACGTGGTGGTGGTGTGTTAGTCTATGTTGCGTTGGTACGAGTGGATCAGAAACAGCAGTGCTCCTGGAATTTTTAAACACTGTGTCCACTCACTGTCCATTGTCCACGCCTACCTTGTTGGTCCACCTTGTAGATGTAAAGTCAGAAACAGTAGCTCATCTGTTGCTGCACATTTTGTGTCTGATTTTAAATACTCAAACAGCAATGCAGTGTTTGATCCACTCATACCAGCGCAACACACACTAATACACTGCAGCGCTGAGAATGACCCACCACCCAAATCATACCTGCAATGTGGTGGTCCTGACCATTGAAGAGCAGGGTGGGGATAAAAAATATGCAAAGAAACAGGTGGACTACAGTCTGTAATTGTAAAATTATAAAGTGCTCCTGTTTGGTCACACGTACCAGCATACAATAAAAATTAACTGCTCTTCTCAACTCTCATAGTGCTGCACTCATCATTAGAAAGATTTCCTCACAAGTACCTGGTTAGAAAATAGTTTATAGTCATACTTACTGGCTACCATACTTGGTCTTCCTGAACTTGTCGCGCTTGTACTGTGCATGCAGCTGCTCCAGTGTCTGCACGGCTGAGACAATCTGCTTTAGGGTCTTGTATGTCTCCTGCGGGTCATCTATGACGAAGGTGGAGTACTCCTCCTGTTCAGGTCCGTCATAAACAGACTTACTGCCGCATGCCTCTGTGGTCGAATACAGAGAAAATGAATGAAAAACATCCTGACCTGCTGATCGAATAGTAAGAATAATACAAAATCAGCAGTACATACCCTGCATTTTGACAAGCTTGGACATGTAAGTGCTGAAGAGTGAAAAGATCCGCTCTGTCTCTCGATCGCCATCTATGTCTAGCTGGATGTTGGCAGGCAGGCCACTGCACAAATGCACAAAAACACAGTAGTCTTCAGGCACACACACTCACTGTCATGAATATCACCGCCACCATTTATACTGCTTTCATTACATGTCTTGTTCATCTGAAACAGTGGACACCATTTTTCTACCATTTAGTTAGTTAGTACAATATTTGTATTATTTTTATGTGCGTGTGTGTGTAATAAAGGCCTGCTACTGCAATGATGGACATCATTTTCATTAGTATTTGTGATGCAATCATAATCAATGCAATCATGCAAATGTGAGGCTCTTAACTTGGAAAAAACAGACAAATACGTCTTTTACACATCACATAAATAATAACCACCAAATATCTGATTTTAGTCACGGAAAAGATAATAATAAAATGAATTTAAATAGCGCTTTTCTGACACTCAAGGTAGTTGCTCAATATATACACAATATACATCAATACAGGAAATAAAAAAATAAATAACTAAATAAAAAACACACCCAAAAACCAAAAATAAAACATAAAATGAATAATGGTGTGTATTCATTTCTTCATCTGCCACACTCTTCCATTTAATGGCAGAAAGAAACATAGAAACCTCTGTCAGTAAAATGTAGCAAAAGAAACTTACAAGCGAAAGCATACAGTTTGGCTTTTAATGTTTAAAAAGCCAAAGCCTACACAAAGCACAAAGAGCATTGTGTACCTACCCGGTACAGGGTGTACAGCCGGGGGCTGAGTCAACGGAAAGCTTGCAGCACAGCCAGTGGCCATTGAGGTAGGCGGATGGGTGGTAGGTGCTTAGGCGTTTGCGGTTGCACTGGCTGACTTTGGTGAGGATATCAATCCAGTCACGTGCCTCCACACAATTGTTGGCCTGAATGTACAGCGCCCTCTCAGGCTGGATGACCTGAAACATCTGGAGAGCAAAGTAGACTACACTTGAAATTTTACAGTTCTGGAAAGTTGTTCTTAAGGTAAAACAGGGTATTTTACACATAAGGGAGTAACAACAAATTAACAAGTAACAAGTTATCACTGGTATTTACATTTTTCTATGGAGAGTCATTCATTCAGAATTAAAATGTTCTTGCAGTATATTCACATTCGGAATGGAGACGCGCTTGGGGAAGCTTCACGTTCAGAATTAAGACGTGCTTGGGGAATCTTCACGTTCAGAATAAAGACGCGCTTGGGGAACCTTCACGTTCAGAATGAAGACGCGCTTGGGGAACCTTCACTTTAAGAATAAAGACGAGCTTGGGGAACCTTCACGTTCAGAATGAAGACGCGCTTGGGGAACCTTCACGTTCAGAATGAAGACGTGCTTGGGGAACCTTCAGGTTCAGAATGAAGACGCGCTTGGGGAACCTTCACATTCAGAATGAAGACGTGCTTGGAGAACCTTCACGTTCAGAATGAAGACGCACTCAGGGAACCTTTACGTTCAGAATGAAGACACTCTTGGGGAACCTTCACGTTCAGAATGAAGACGTGCTTGGGGAACCTTCAGGTTCAGAATGAAGACGCGCTTGGGGAACCTTCATTCAGAATGAAGACGCGCTTGGGGAACCTTCACATTCAGAATAAAGACGAGCTTGGTGAATCGTCACATTCAGAATAAAGACGCGCTTGGGGAACCTTCACGTTAAGAATAAAGACGAGCTTGGGGAACCTTCACGTTCAGAATGAAGACGCGCTTGGGGAACCTCCAGGTTCAGAATGAAGACGCACTCGGGGAACCTTAACGTTCAGAATGAAAACGCTCTTGGGGAATCTTCGCGTTCAGAATAAAGACGAGCTTGGGGAACCTTCAAGTTCAGAATGAAGACGCACTCGGGGAACCTTCATGTTCAGAATGAAAACGCTCTTGGGGAACCTTCACGTTCAGAATAAAGACGAGCTTGGGGAACCTTCACGTTCAGAATGAAGACGCGCTTGGGGAACCTTCAGGTTCAGAATGAAGACGCACTCGGGGAACCTTTATGTTCAGAATGAAGACACTCTTGGGGAGCCTTCACGTTCAGAATGAAGACGCGCTTGGGGAACCTTCACATTCAGAATGAAGACACGCTTGGGGAACCTTCATGTTCAGAATGAAGACGCACTCGGGGAACCTTCACGTTCAGAATTAAAAAAACGCTCTTGGGGAATCTTCACATCCAGAATAAAGACGAGTTTGGAGAACCTTCACGTTCAGAATGCAGACACGCTTGGGGAACCTTCAAGTTCAGAATGAAGACGCACTCGGGGAACCTTTACGTTCAGAATGAAGACGCTCTTGGGGAACCTTCATGTTCAGAATGAAGACGAGCTTGGGGAACCTTCACGTTCAGAATGAAGACGCACTTGGGGAACCTTTACGTTCAGAATGAAAACGCTCTTGGGGAACCTTCACGTTCAGAATCAAGACGCGCTTGGGGAACCTTCACATTCAGAATGAAGACACGCTTGGGGAACCTTCACATTCGAATATCTCACTCCACACTATGTAGGTTATAAAATAAAGGTGTCTGAACTAAAATAGTGCATTGTAGGTCAGATAATAAAACTATTTATATTTGGATAAGGCAGAAAAAGCATTAAATAATTAAATGTAAATCAAAACAAAATCTTTATACAAAAGATTCCTCACTAGGTCTTCATAAAATCTGCATGTTCATACTGAATGAGAATGTCAATAAAGCCAGGAATGATGCCCCCAAATATTTTTCTACTGAAATTTGTATTTTGGTGATACTGTTTTATATTTACATTCAGTATTTTCAATCCTGTATGTGTCGCTACTACTTATAGAGTCCGTCATTAATACATTTTGTTTATTCTGTCAATCTACATTTTTTACGTAAAGTATATGTTTGTTTGTTTTTTTACATTTTTTGTCTCATTTAGATTATTAGAGTACATTTATGTTAATATGGTGTTACCTGTGTATACAAAAGCTCTGAATACACTCACCATTAAGTCCTGTGATTACTGGATATATGCTAAAAATAAACTGATTCAGAAAGTATACCCACCTACTGCTCCTTTGGTACATAAAGATGCATACACAATAGTCGTGTGTGATCCTTTTAATTTAATGTGAAAGTGCTGTGTATGTGCAGTGTGGTGTAATTAGCTTTCTGAGGTTAATGTGTTTATGGCATTTGATCTTACATTCTTCATCTTAAAAGACTCCTCCTCTAATCTCTCCACAGCCAGGATGTTCTCAATAGGGATTCTGCACAGAGCACCTTCACCTATTCATAAAATGATGACATAAGAGAACAGACAAACATAATGTGAGATGAACCAGGGAAAAAACACAACACTGTAATTAGGTTCTGTACAATGGAAAAACGGTATGATGAAAAACTCTATGGGAACAACTAAACATTGGAAATATCCCAGCATACATTCATTAACCTCACTGTCATACCAAATATTTGACTGCTTACCTTCCCTTTTTTATATTCCCTTTATTCTTTATACACTGAATAATCACTGGATTAGGAACAACTACCTTGTATCTACACTGTCCATATTATCGGCTCCACTGACCACACAGGAGCACATTGTAGTGCTACTATTACCTAGTGTAGTCCACCTGGTTCTCTGCATGCTTTCTTATCCCCATTTCACTCTGCTCTTCAATGGTCAGGACCCCATAGGACCACCAGAAAGCAGGTATAATTTGGGTGGCGGATCATTCTCAATGCTGCAGTGACGTGAGTAGATCAGACACACCAGCGCTGCTGGAGTTTTTAAACAGTGTCCATTCACTCCTCCTCCGTTGTTGGTCCACCTTGTAGATGTAAAGTCAGAGACAGTAGTTCATCTATTTCTCCACAGTTTGTTTTGGTCATCCTCTTGTCCTTCATCAATAACACAATATGCTGTTGGCTGAATATTTTTGGTTGGTGGACTATTCTCAGTCCAGCAGTGACACAGAGCGGCTTAAAAACTCCAACAGCACTGCTTTGTCTGATCCACTTGTACCAGCACAACACACACTGACACACCACCACCACGTAATTGTCACTACAGTATTTAGGTTTAGGTTCTCGTGTGAGAGAAAGTCTCATACAGCAGGACTTCTTGCTCAGCAAGCTTAATTAATCTAAGTCTGTATTCAGTCTCAGATTCAGACTTTTTAATTCATTAAATTTTTCAAAATGAACTCAGGCTAACAATCTTTATTTTGTACACCAATGCAGCTCCAGGGCTGGTTACATTTGGGATTTTGGATCATAAAAGGTCCTTGAACTAATCGGGGAGTTCTTTGTCAGACCACTTTTTTTTGACAGATTTAACAAATAACACATTTACATCGTTGTGTGACAAACTAATCAACATATACACAAACACACTCCATGCATAGTATGATGAGTAGTAAACACAGCTCATTATAAACAGTCATATGTACACCACCACCAACACTTGACGCCACTATATACAGACAACACCAGAGTACCTAACACAGAGTAAAAACTCCTGACAAACCTTTTGAGTTACCTTTCGTTTTGTGGTAGGTGAACTCGTGGTTAGTGAGACGGAACCATCTCTTCTTGAAGTTCTTCATGCCAAAGCGATTCCTTCCTTGAGCTCTTTTGATCATAAATCTAAAGGCAGAATTGTGAATACATAAAGAAATAGAGGAGGAAAAAAAGCACAGGTATAATTACCATTCAGCCATAACATTAAATTGACCTCTTTGTTTCTACATTCTTTCTTCATTTTATCAGCACCACTTACAACTAGTGCACGTAGCAGTTCTACAGTTACAACCTGTAATCCACTGGTTGCTCTGCATACTTTGTTAGCAATCTTTCAACTTTTCTTCACCCATCAGAAACCCCACAGGACCATCAGAGAGCAGGTATGATTTGGGAGGTGGATGTGACACTGACGTTATTAGAGTAGAATAACTTAGAGTAGAATAACTGAGACTAGTCCACCAATCCAAAACGTCCAGCCAACAGCATCCTGTGGTCGACATTCTGTATTCACTGATGGAGAAATTCAGAATGGCTAACATAAATGACTGCACTCTATTGTGCACAGTGTTTAAAAGCCCAGCAGCACTGCTGTGTCTCATCCATTGTCAGTAGGGAAAATCACACAAACACTCCACCGCCACATCAGCTGTTCTCTGTTTTGGTCCTGTGTGGGTCCTGAACATTGAAGAACAAAGTGAAAAGTAGCTAACAAATTATACAGGGCAACAGACAGAGTACAGTCTGTAATTGTAGAACTCTAAAGTTCACTTGTAGTTAAGTGGAACTGATAAAATAGCGAGGGGTATAGAAAGACTCATTTTAATATATATGTATACAAAAGAGTCTAGCTAACCCATACATTTGTGTTTCCATTTCCAGTGGACAGATTTTGAAAATTGGTAATTATTACAAGTCATCATTCATGCTCTCTCAGTGCCACAGGAGAAGCTGTTTATGATGACCAGCCCACGCACAACTGCGCAGTTACAGTGGAAACACTGGCATAAAAACAGGCTTGTTTACATGCTCTGCTAAGCGTTAACCCCAAAGCCAAGCCATTTTTTTTTTTCAAAAATATATAATGCCACACACTGGTACCTAAGACTACAACTGACTACACAGTGGAGGATAAGAGGTCACATCATCATTGTCACACACATGCGATGAAAGCATTTCTCATTGAGATAAACTGGCTTTTGTTAGCATGACTGCATTGTATATACTGCTAAAAAAGTTACAACAAGCATTATACCTTAAGAACTTTATATTTTAAAAAGAGCTGGTGTAATGGAGGAACTGATACAATGCCCAATACGGAACATGTTTTGTTTACATATCCATTTGTTTACAAATCATGTGTTAATTATATATTCATCGTCCTTGGTATAACGGATTTTGTCTCAATAATGATTTTTACACATTGTTTTAACACAAAATCTGTTGTTCAATATTTCAGAATTATTGAAAATACAGCATCTGTTTTTCTAACTTCACTTTGCAAAATCCTCCTCTGGACCAAATGCACTGTGCTGCATATTTTATCTATACTATCACACCTACAAACTGCCATAGACTTCATTCTGATGTGTATACAAATGGCCTATGCTGTGCTGTGTGCTCTGCTGTGTTGTGGCAAGCAAAGGGAGGATGGGCTGTCAAGGAAATCTAAGAAGCCACAACACACTACAAAAGGACCAAGGCAGCAAACTTCATAGGCGTATGTTTCAGCACATATTCACATTGTCTTGTATGGCATTTTGTTTTCGACTATTTCTGAATAGCAGGGAAGCAGAAAGGGCTGGGAATTTAAGTTATGGGACACATTTGGGTCAGGAGGTCACAGGGCCGTCCGATCAGGTGCGGCTTACCTGCAGGAACCTTTCCCATCAACCCTCTTATTAGTGAGTTTAACGCTCCTGTGCCCAGCAAAAAAAATAAAAATACAAGAACAAGGACACAGTGTCACTGATGCAAAGCACCCAATAGTTTCACTTATGGAGTAGTTTGTTTAACGAGTGAGTGAGTGAGATACAAGCCAGTTCCTTAATGTGTTCTGAACCTAAAAAGACACCCTACAGTGTCACTACAGAAACACACATTTATTTTTCAGTAACAACATCAGTTACTATAGTGATCTCTCAAACACCAAAACAACCTTTTCTGTCTAAAGATTGATTTTTAATGCTCTTCCACAAATACTGTGATGACAGATTTGGGATTACAGTACATTATTCAACAAAGAAATAAAATCAGTAAAAAAAAAAAAAAATCATCTCTCGCTCCAAATGTAGTTGGTCAACCATGACATACTGGGAGCAACACTAATACCGCTTATAGTAGATTATCCACTCAGCTTTGTGCAAACTGCATATCAAATCAGATTCACTTGTCTTGTAGCATAAAGGGAAATTCCAATGTGTTTAAAATGTCCGCACTGGAAAATCATAAAAATTTCAATAAATATATTACAAAAACCTTTAAAGTAAAATCTGCTGTTCTGACATATTTGCTGAGCCAAACAACACACCATATCCCATACCATCCAGACTCTTTGATGGAATGAATCGGAGGACAGTGAAGCAATTTCAAAATTTCAAAATAAAGGTTTGTGGGGAAAAAAGCATATTTTCTCTCTCCATGGTATAACTTTTGGGTGGGACAAATGCAGCTGTTTCCAATTTTTTGCCCACCCCCGCAGTTCCTACGCCAATGCCAAAACCCATTTATTTCAGATTTGCATAAGACTATAAAATATAATTTAGTTTCCTATACAACCGAGAAACCATGTGAGGATTCACTGGTTGTTTAAGATGTTTCCTATAAAAGTTTTCTGCTAGGTTTCTCCACAATGTAAAATTTCACATTACACTTTCCTGAATGACTTAGTGATTGTGTTATATATAAATAAAGATTTGAACTTTGTACATCAGTCATGTCTTGGCTGACCAACCACCCCTGGAGAATTTGTGCAAAAAAATGCAAGTTTTCTCCAAATTAGTCATACAAGCCATCACAGCTTTTGGTTGGCCTTATCACTGCATGATGGTGAAGGCTGCAGTTTTCCACACAGCTTACCCTTCCTTCAGCATGATCGGTGTCTCAATGCTCTTCTGGTCCCACCTCCCAGAGGATGAAATCAAGTCCAGGAACTATGGAAAAACACAAGAAATCCAAACATGAGGATTCTCAGAAAAAGAGTTACAGCTGAACTTATGGACTTTTCTCATCGATTTATCAACAAAAACTTTTTATCACCATAATGCATTTTACAGTAAACTGCAAAAAAATGCCTCATGAAAGAGACATTCAAGGAGAAATGTCCTAAGAAGGACAAAATGATGAGATGAGCCAAAAATTCAAAAGTGGTATTCTGTAATGTTTGTCAGTGAGAAATATAAAGGTTCCTTAGGTCAATCCCATGAAGTGGTAACTCACATTTTTCACAGCGTCTGCATACTTCTGCTCATTAAAGTAGTCGTAAAATGCAGCCATGTAAGACTCTTTAAAGTTGGCCTGGAGAATGAAGAAAAAGTTGAGGTCAATAATACAATATGGTAAATGTGCTCGGGACACATTTGTGCAAACTATTTTGCCCACATTGAAGTTCTCTGGATCTGTGATTTCAATAACATAAGATTAAAATTCAGAATGAAAAATAACATATTTAATTTGTACTAGCAATGTATTTTCTCCTCAAATGTAGTCACTGCCCGTTCTAACTAGGACTCTGCCAATCACATAATGATACCAAGCTGACTAGCACATGTTTCCTCTAAGACAAGTAAATGTAGCCAAATCATATCTGGTCTATATAACATTGTTTATAATTCTTTAAGCGATCAATATCAGTATAACAAACTGATGAGTACATCAGTTCTCAAGTAGAACAGGCTGTTAAAGGAACATATATTCATTCATTCTTATCCAGTTCAGGGCTGGAAACACCCTGGAGGGGGCACCAGTCCATCCCAGGGCATGTTAAAGGAACAGCATGCAAGATTTGGTATTTTTTGTTTTTTTGGTCTCCCCCTACAGTTGCACAGTGTATTTCGCTGTCCTGAAATCAAAGGCGAGGGGGACAGTGGGGGTGGTGTCTTACCCTTCTCCAGAAGTTACATAGTGCAGTTTCTGCAGTGCTGAACCTGAAGTAGGTACAACAGAAGTTCTATCCTTCTTACTACTGGTCAGTGATGCAGCACAGTGATGTTGAAGCAGTAATCTTAAGGTACAAATACTGCCTATTGTTTCTTTAAAGGGGTCATAAATGTTTCAATGCCCATAAACCGTACACTGTACACTTACAGATTTAGACTTGGCAAGACTTCCTAGGGTCTGGATGGTTTTGGAGATGAGCGTGAGGGTCCGTGATGTGCAAGCATCCTGTTCAGAGAAAGAAAAGAGATGCTCAGTAAAACGATACATTTCACAATCTGTTAAAGTAATCATTCACTGTGAACTGAGCCACAGTCAGTATTGGAAAATAAAAAGGGAGCACACACACACTCACCGGATGATGTGGTCTAAGCTGGAAAAGGTTTGGTGATAGGATCGCTGGGGCGAAAAAGCGCAGGAAAATAAAACTACTGACTGCTGTGTACCTCACATCCTGGTCCACTGTGAACACATACACAACTATGAATACCATAAACACTCTCTTCTTCTTCGTCATGACTACAGTTTTGTAAGTTTCGTAATTTGTAGTTAATATCAGTCATGGAAACAGATGAGGCATTGCTTACTTAAGAATTCTGCAATGCTATCTACTATAATTTCACTGTATATATTGCTGATATATCATCTTTTACCTATACAAGGTTTAGCCATAATATTATAACCAACCTACCCAATTTTCTGTAGTGAAATTGTCTTGCTGAAAGAGGACCCTGTCATTAAGTAATACCGTAGCCATTAAGGTGTGTACTGGGTCTGCAACAATGTTTACTTAGGATATATGTGTCTACGTAGTATGACAGAGCATCATACTGCCCCTGTCAGCTTGCCTTCTCCCTATAGCATATACCAGTGCCATCCCTTTTACAAGTAAGTGATACACACACACTCAGTTATTCACATGATGTAAAAGAAAACATATCCATTGCTCCAAGGTCCAGTTCTGATGCTCACGTTCCCAGTGTAGGCACTTGTGACAGTACCCAGTTGCCTAAACCTCACAATTGGGCCCTGTTCAGAGTTGTTAAAGTCTTCCCGCAATAAACATATCAACATCAAGATCTGACTATTCCGTTGCTGCAAGTTCACTCACATCTTGTCAGGTGCTACTGTAAGCCAGCAGTGGTTTTAATGTTGTGGCTGACTCTGATGATTGTGATTGTGAGAGCTGAGGGGAATAAACTCCATTTGGGGGAACAAGCGGTTACATCATCCCTGTCTTAATATTTAGGTAGTGACTAATAAGGCAGCTCACTAGGAATTGGGACACACCCAATATGGAACAATACTAGGTGTTATATTCCATTTAATTGCATTGTACACATTTAATTGTATTGTATATATCCTTGTTTCTACACTCACTGTCCATACCCTAAGCTCCACTGACCACACAGGAGAATTTAGTAGTTCTACAATTACAGACTGTCCAACTGTTTCACTGCATACTTCTTTGCCCCATTTCACCCTGTGCAGTGTCCTGAAGGACTAGATAATGACCAACACAAGCTTGCAGCCAAAGATGAGCTACTGTCTAAAAGGTAAACCGACAAGGTAGGTGAGTCTAATAAGAGTGGACAGTGAAAGGGCACAGTGTATTAAAGCTCCACCAGCACGTCACAAGACCAATTCAACTGCTCTGTGGTGGTTCTGTGAGAAAAACAGGGTGAAAGGGGCAAACAAGGTATTCAGAGCAACAGATGGACAACAGTCTGTAACTTCAGTGGAGCTGAGAGGACGGACATTGAGTGTAGAACCAAGGATGTGGTCTCAATATTCTGATATAACTGTGTATTACTGCATTATACTATAGTTGTATTTAATGTGTTAATTTGGGTCTACATTTACATCTATGTGTATTCATATCCAGCAGGTGGCGTTGTGTGCCTGGCAAATCCAATCAGATTTTACACCGTGGGCAATTACCAGTGCCAGAAAACTGGAGGTATATGTGAATGGAAGACACGGGGCTGCTAAAGCCCTTTTAATGGAACCACTCTTTCTGGGAAATTTCTTGCGTACAGATTAAAATGATCTGTTCACTGAACGACTAAAGACATTTCAATTTCATGATGAATCAGGACCCACAGGACTCTGAACAGTCATTCTAAAATTGGAAGCTGCACAACTCTAGAGATGGATATGAAATCACCAACATGTGGTTTTATGAAAATTTCAACATGGTATTTACCAAATAAATCACAGTTTCGGGTACTGAATGACTTTTAAAAATAAACCTTGCTTAAAAACTGACACAAAGCAATGTCTCAGACATCAGGAGGTGTATTCATAACCATGTGTAATGCAGACGTCTACTTCAAATTACCACCTCTGTAACCAATTCAGGCTTGTTTTTTTTAGAATGCAGCATTAAACAAGATGCATTTAATAATGAAAACAGTAGAAAAATGAAGATATAGCTGTCGTGGTTCGACTTAAATAGACCGATATACCACACAGTATTACATAACTTACACATATTACATTAAATTAAACCTCAGTTCACCTCTAAATGAATGTCCAGGGTTATTTTATATCTCAGTACATTCAACTGCGCATCTTAAGTTTATGGTGTTCACGAGTATGTATTTGTGTGTTTGTGTGTGTGTGTGTGTGTGTGTGCATGCACGTGTCGGAGCAGTTACCTTGGAAGCGGGTGGCAGCAGACTCCCGGAGGGAGAAGAAGATGTCACACATGACGGTAGGACATCTAACTCCGGATGTAGTAATGACGTTAAAGATGCGATCCACATAGTGTCGCAGGTTCTCCTGAGGACACAGGAAGGGAGGAGCATAAACACACAAGCACACGCGTACACCCAAACATAAGCATGCGCAGATGCAGCCATCCTGCACGATTTATGCTGTAGAGATGAAAATGAGAAACTATAAGTATGTTTTCAATTACTAATGCTTTCTGTGGTTCAGCAAAGCATATTATGTTATGATTTTTAAGGAAATATCTTCACATATCATAATATCTCAAAAAAGATAATTACAAGATTTATTATTATTATTATCATTTTTTTATTATTTTATTCAGAATATATTATATGGGAATATAAACAAGAAAAATTAGAGCATATCCATTTTGTGTCTAAGCAGTTAGCTACCATTAAAAACCCATACAAAAATACAAAAACACACATAAACACTCTGTAGTAAAATAAAAGAGGAGTGTGACTCACCCTGTTGGTTTCCAGATTCTCTGATTCCTTCAGTTTAACTGGGTCGATTTCACACGACTTGTGTTCAGTGCAGATCTAAATGCACACACACATATGTATGCACACACACACACACATACACGATGATGATGAAGAATACATCTCACAAATACCATAAGACAGAGCTGAGAGAGAGAGAGAGAGAGAGACACTCACCTCATCAATAATAGGTTTGAGAGTGACCTGTAGATAGTGCATTCCAGCAAGCTTCATGGTCTCATCGATGCATTTCGATGTTAGTGAATTTCCCCGGAATATTGTGTTTGGGTCCCTGTGGGCCAAAGAGTAAGACACTGACTTTAGCATTCGTTGCAAATGTGTGTGCGTGTGTGCAAACTCAGGCATTAATAATGCATTGCTGAAACCCAAGGATTAATCTGCAGCCCCACAAATGGAACACTACCGCTGCTTCAGCTAGTCTCCAAAACACAGTGATACAGGAACTGCACTGTATGTAAATGCCACCATGTGAGTACTGAGTGATCTGATAATGAAATACTGTCTGTTCAGAGCTAATTAAGGCCTGCTGGGATCCGGGCCCCAGCCTCAGAGTGACCTGAGCCAGCTGGATGGTGCGTATGTGATGTTTGTACATGTTGTTTTAACCTCTATAAGTCTAGACATATCTGTAATACTAGTAAAGATACATTGCTAGTAGAGGATTACATTTACATTCAGTTAGTATAATCTCCATGAATAAGCATGAAGTGAAAAGGGATGCTCTAGAGCAGCCACTCATGAGCATAGTCCTTAGTCTTGGCTTATTTTGACAATTTTTGTATACTTCTGATCTTGCCTTTTATGCCACATTAAACAATGTTTACCATGCCTGAGTTTTGTATTGTTTTTTCTCAGCTGCCTCTCTTACTCTTTCTTTCTCTCACTCGCTCACTCACTCTCTCTCTCTCTCTCTCTCTCTCTCTCAGCAGGTTCACCCCCCTCAACTTCCCTTAATGTAGTAAAGTGTCAATAGATTCCAACATATATTTTTCATCCCACCCCAGCAAAAACATGTTGAAAAGATGTTGAAAAAATGATCTGGCCAGTCGTCTCAGTGAGTACACTGAGTACTAAACAACGTTTATATTTGGTTAAATATGAAATGTGAAAAGATATCTATGAAAATGTCTCCATCTATGTCTAAAATTAATTGAAATGTGGTAAAGGGTCTGGAAAAAAAGACATCTGTCTTGGGCTGAATTGGACCAAATCAGATGGACCAAACAGATCCCAAATTTCAACCAACCAGATTCAGCCCAACAAACAATGCTCAAATGATGTCTGCTGTTTAGTGGAGTTTCTTTATAAGTTTAAAAATGACAAAGATATTAAAATAATTGCAGCACCTGTTCCATTCCATTTTGCTCACTTTTACTCACATACAGGGGCATGATTTTTGAAATCACATATAATTATAATATCTCAGTCACAAGCTTTGATCATGCTGGCTTGAACAGCAACTCCTGAGGGATAAGCTCACAGTGCTCAGTGCTAAGCATGGGCTAAAGTGGAATACAATCCCCCAAGCACTGGTCTGGACTTAAACTATTCTCTGCCATTATGGAGCTCCATTCAAGACTTCCAGAATGAGCTGGATTGGTGTTTGTGATCCAGTTAATCATCTAACATAATCACCATAAACATCTCCTATAATGCTCTAGTGGCTGAACGACACATTTTTGAAATTACTCATGGAAATGTTTCAACATCTAGATTAAGGCAAAAACATACTAATACACTTCATTCCAGAAGAAGATTTCGGAGTGATTGCAGGTCTACACTGTGTGTAAGACACTGGAGAAATAAGGTATATATAAAATTAGAAAGCCTGATGTTATTGGTTATCAGGAAATCAATATTAGTTACAAAATCACTCAGGCCCTAGTCATGACACATACTTGAGTTTAAAAAGCCCATAGTGAAAGTAACAGGTGACAGTGTGTGTGTGTGTGTGTGTGTGTGTGTGTGAACTCACTGTGTTCGGTTAATCTCTGCATGGGCAATTGCACTAACGAAAGGCACAATTTTGCCATAGTGCAGGAAGAGACGCACCAGCGGGACAGCAGCCTCCTGCTTCTCCCGACAAACCTCTCCCAGGATGTGGGCCGCAGACGCCGAGACAGGCTACAACAACACACTCATATCACACACAGCTCCAGAACAAGTACATCCAGGGATGGGCAATATGACTATTTTTATCGCTATTGTGACAGAGCATGTCACAGTACACTTTTCTGAGCATGTCATGGATATTTGTTTTACTAAATTTAGTTCAGTGCAATCCCTGAATAAACTTCATTATGTTTGATGAGCTCCAGAAATGAGTCACTTCATGGAACTGGCTTCACTCGTTCACAAATTCAATCTGACATTCACTTACTCAAATGCTAGGGGCATTGTGATTCATTCATGTACTGTGAGAATTCATTTAAGCATCATAGAACACACCCCTACTTAAAGGCAATATCTACAATTGTGGGGAACTGCTGTTCTCTCTGGTTTGTTTACGTTCAGAAGCTCAGCATCTTTTAAGGTGGAATGGTATGTTTGAGTGTAAAACAACTTGTTTTTATGTGACAGAAGTTTAACTCATCTGTAAATATTTATTCACCGTTTGAATTATCACAGAAACTCATTTGCAACAATTTGTAATCAGATGTTTAGATTTGTAACACTTTCTATCTGTGTTTACAGACATTGACTTTGACTAGAACATGTCTATGTCATGTCGCTTTTCCACTGCATGGGTCCAGCTCTAATCGACTCGACTCTACACGGCTTGGAACGCTTAAAGCTTGTCGTTTTTCCACTGGTGGGGCTCCACCATAAAATGACATTGCACAACCCCGTCTCTAACAGGAATCACTTGCTTTTCAAAAACCACAACAACAGCAGTGGAAAAGTTAGGGGCTGTTTACTCATCATGTATTCGTGTGTTGTTTTTGTTTTTTGGGCTGAACATGGCTCCGTTCGGATTTACTTGTTGCACTTTCGGCTTTCACTGGAAATTTTCGTCGGCCAAGGAGTATGTAAACCTCTTCAAAACACCTCAAGGTAAAGTTACAAGCTGCCATTGTGAATACGATAAAAATAAATGTGAAAGATACTCTGCACAGTTGGAACCCCGGAGGAGCTGGGACTGAAAACCTACCCGGTTCCAGGGACCAGGTATCAGATTTGGCCAGTGGAAAAGCAAAAGAGTCTTGCTGAGTCGAGTAGAGTTGTGTAGGTTCTATGCAGTGGAAAAGCACTATATGAATAAACCAGAGCAAGCCCCTTGTCGCTGTGTGTGTTCACAGTGTATATGGGAGCATTGAGATCATGTTCAAGCTCTGTGCCCAGGTACGATTAGCGCTCACATTGATGTGTGCCAAACTCAAGTCCAACAAGGCCCACCTCATCAAGCTCAGGCATGTACAGAGCACTCACATTAGTCCAACAGAGTGGACTTTGGGTGTCAAATGGATTGGACTGTGCTCTTGCATTGCATTATAGTAAAGTAATTTGCCTCTTACTATCAAGGTTTTATATAAAACCAATCTATTTACATTGAAGGTTAATAGTAAATATTCATGACACTAATGCACGTTACACTCACCTCTTCATGTGAGGACTGCAATAGCAGGTCAGTGAGAGGGCTGTAGCGCTCGGAGGGGAAGACATGGTCCTCTGTGTATACGATGTTGAGTCTCAAAGAGCCCAGCTCATCAGCCTTCAGAGACTTATTACCATTATCCCTTGGCTGTAGGAAGTACCTGCAAGGGAGGGAGGGAAGGAGGGAGAGAGAGAGAATGATTCTATAGCAAATTAAATCCATAATGAGATTTCATAATAATGTGAGAGCTTAATTTTAGAAAAAAACATAGGCCTGATGTGCACATCAATATTTAATTTTTAATAATATAATTTTTCAAGTGCAAATAAGCTCAGTAAGATGAGTGGTACACTGTCAGTACACTGTCTCTGTGGTGTTACACTCAACGGTACGTATTCAGTACTTTTAGTTAAGGAAAATATTTGTACCCTATTCTATAATTTTGCATATTTTCATATTTTATCAATACAATATGCCCAAATTCATCTCGAGGATGATAATATTTATTTAATTTTATTTTATTTCATACAGTCCTGTTATGAAAGCTTATAAATATTCACCTTGTCTGCTGAGAAAGAGAATGTAATGTACCTTTTAAGGAACACACCTGGACGTTAAAACCACTGTTGTACCTTTAAAGGTCAGATATATTAACACTGTTGATTATTTTAGTGCCCAATAATGTAATCAAACGAATCTTACAAATTTACCATGCATCATGAACACCCGACTGCCCCAAGACCTTCAACGGGATACGAACCCCTCCTAAAAACTCATCCCCAAACTTCAGATTACTGCCATTCCAGAGGTCCACCCTGAGAAGTAAAAACACACTAGTTAGACTCAGCACACTAACAATAAAATGTCTGTGACCGGTTTAAACCATGAGTACATAGTGTTACTGACAAAACGTACTGAACACACAGTATCAGGATCTCTCCTCCTGGATGTGATTGTGTTTCCAGCTAAAGAACACACACACACACATACACACACCTGAGAGCTAGTTTGTCCACGTCCTCCTCTTCCACGTCAAATTGACGTTTGGTGTAGCTGAGTGGTCTGGTGACCTGTGAGGGGGCACAGGAAACCATAAGAAATTAAATTAAATTAATTAATTGAAATATATTTCTTATACTTTATTTCAGATAATGCAAAACAGAACTACAGCTGTCAAAATAGAAAAAAATACAGTTACAGTAATACTTTTATATTAAAGTAATTTATATTATATTTAGACATTAAAGGAACACCAAAGGTGTTTTCACACCTGCACTTTGTAGTCCGGTTAAGTTGAACTCTGGTTCATTTTCACCCTTGGTGCGTTTCGCTTGTGCAGGTGTGAAAGAAGTAATTGCACCCGGATGCAGACCAAAACAACCTCCTCCTCTCTAACTCTGGTGTGGTTCGTTTCTGATGAGAATGTGATCTGACCTCGATCCAACCTAACAATAAGGTGTACGCCGCAGGTTGGTGCTAAATGGCATTCATAGCCAGGGTGTGCTTTGCATATTGGATGCAGTAGGCACTTAAACAGAGACTAAAAATTTTAGTCACTAATCGAGTACAATGGATAAGAAACGCTCTAGTCTAAGAACACAAGATCTTCTTCCTGTGTTTACATTCTTGCTCCCGCCTCAGTCAGGTCTGACCAATCAGCGGTGAGAACATTCTCACGTGGTTTGCACTGATGCGTTTTGGTGTGCTTGGAGTTAACATAATGCACAATTATTTGTCATTGTACAAATTACAACGAAATGTGTTTTAGGCATTTAACCCATCTGTGACAGTGAACACACACGCACAAACACACTAGTGCACTAGGGGCTGTGAACATACACTCAGAGCAGGGGGCAGCCATCCCTGGTGCCCAGGGAGCTGTTGTGATTTCAGTGCCTTGCTCAAGGGCACTTCAGCCATGGATGTTCCTGCCAGTCTTGGGGATTGAACCGGCAACATTCCGATACCAAGCCTGGTTCACAGATTTTTCAGTGTGTGAAAACAAAGCACTTCAAGATTATGAGCTTCTTAACTGAACAAACGAACTACAGGTGTGAAAATGCCCTAAGTTACAGGCTCTATTTTCCCTATGGTCAGGGGAGGAACACAATGATTTTGAAGCTGATTTTGAAGCTGAAAATATGCAACTTGCAAATATTAAGGCCTTTTTATAGTACCACAGAGGAATTATGGATTCATTCACTCAAAATAAAACAATTAAATTAACGCAAAATTACAATACTAACCTGTAGTGCTACAATATCTAAAATAATGCTAAATTTGAGTACTGGGCCTTAAGTGTGCATTAACACCTCCCTGTGCTTTCTGAGCTCAGTTTTATATATATATCCACAACACTGCTGTATTTGTTTATTTATATTGCTCTCCAGGTCAACTTCTCCACACGCAGCTTTGCTATGCCCTAGTCAGGCCCAGAGGATTAGAAGAGGAAGAGAGTATGGTTTGACTATGATCACTTTGAGAAGTGTGTGGATGAATGAACAGGCACAAAGCACCAAGCAGAACTGAAGACACCTGTTCACAAAAAATAAGCTACAAGATGCCGACTGTTATAGTCGATTTGTTATGGTGTCGACCAGAGGAGGACAGCTTCCCCTACTTAATATTTCTACCACATGCTCCTCACCACTGCCTCACCGAGTTTTTCCTCACCACTGCTGCACTGGTTTGCTCACCTGGGGTTGGGGTCCAGAATTCTATAAAGAATTTTTATTACTATAACACCATTTGTTAAAGAAAAAAAAACTGCTCTGTAATAAACTTAACTGAACTGTATTATAGATAGAGATGAACCAAAATATCTGAACACTACAGACACAACAAAAAAAAATAAGAACACAAACATCTTGGCTGGTGTGTGCTATACCTTTTTTTTAATCCAGTTTTATTCATTCATTCATTACCTGTAACCGCAAATACAGATCAGGTGGGTCTCAGTTGGTGTGGAGCCTACTCTTAACCCATAAAAACCCATGGTGACATGTGTGTCACACACCCTGCACCACTTTAAATCATGATGTCCCCAAGTGACATTTACTGAACATCCTGAATGCAGTCAAATGTCAGTTTGTGGATTTGTGTACGTGTAACCTCAGTTACAAACGATGGTGTGCTTGGTGAATACATAGAGACCATAGGGTGTTTATTTTCTAAAAGGTGTTTTTGAACCTTTTTTAACCATTTAAAAAATGCTTTTGTAACCTGCCTTGTGTTACATACGACCAATTCCAATGGCATTTCAAGAGGAAAATGGTTACAAAATGGTTGTTGTGATGTCTATGTTACATTGGGATTTTAATAATTACAGAATAGGTCAAGAAATGTGAAAAAACATGTTCCACGTTGTTTCTTTGGTCAGTTTTATTTCTCCTCATAATTTGGTTTTATGGTGAACTGAGTCTGGGCTCGTAGGGGTTAATCACTAGATGCAAGTCAATCCATTTGCACAGTCAATCTACCTAACAACGTGTATTTTTGGACTGTGGGAGGAAACCCAAGCACCGGGAGGAAACCCAAGCCCCTGGAGGAAACCCATTGGGACACTAGGAGAACACACCCAATTCCTCACAGACAAACATCGGACCAGTACCAGATCCTGTACAAAATGATACATGGAAGTGTGCATAAGCGAATGTACATATAGCCCAATTAGGATGCAGCTGGCAGAATCCTGACACTGAGGCCAGCTTAACGCAGTGAAGGTATCAGAATCTCTGTCTATTTGTGGGCGGAGCATCTGTGGCAGAAACTATATCTCCCCCAATCACAGGACAACCCACCTCTCTATGTAAAACTAACCTCATACAAAAAGTGCTTCAGACATGGTTAACTTGGCTTCCATGTTAGCTAAATAAGAAGCCTTGTAGTTCAAGTGAAAGAAGCCAGCTTAGTCTTGACTGATGGTATACATTAAGGCTATGGGGAAACTGCATGAATTTTATGAATTATTTTTTTTTAATCTAAGCTAATCCGTCAATGAGCTGTAGTTGCCAGGAGTGTCATAGCAGGGGAAAAAAACGACAATGTGCAATCAAGGACTATTGGAGCAGACGCTTTGAGCAACACTGGATGGCTGCAATGATTTTCCCTGGATAACAATAGCACAATTACTGTTGAAAAGCAAGGTTTCTATAGTTATTTGTGTGCATGGCTGTGACTGGCCCAAGACAAGGGAAGTGTTCAACTTCCTTTCATCGAGCCGCTAGTCACTGCTGTCATCAGTTCATACATTTTTGTTTTGTTTTTTTCAGTAGAGAAGGACAAGTTTAACAAATGACTCATGGGTGAGTGAGAGACTAACAATGGTGGAAACTCCAGAGATGTCTGGGTTTCTAAGTTGCGAATGTCGCATGGCTTTTACAAACTCGACTCCTTAACAAACTGAAATTTGTCTTGCTTTTCATAGAAAGATATTATAAATTTTCTAAGAACTATCTGAGCAGTTGGGCAGGTTCACAATTAGCATTAGCACATAATTAGCACTATTCAAGCCTGCATTTAAAGTTTTATGTAATTAGTCTAGGGGCAGCACGGTGGCGCAGCAGGTAGTGTCGCAGTCACACAGTTCCAGGGACCTGGAGGTTGTGGATTCGATTCCCGCTCCGGGTGACTGTCTGTGAGGAGTTGGTGTGTGTCTGCGTGGGCTTCCTCCGGGGGCTCCGGTTTCCTCCCACAGTCCAAAAACACACGTTGGTAGGTGGATTGGCGACTCAAAAGTGTCCATAGGTGTGAGTGTGTGAGTGAATGTGTGTGTGTGTTGCCCTGTGAAGGACTGGCGCCCCCTCCAGGGTGTATTCCTGCCTTGCACCCAATGATTCCAGGTAGGCTCTGGACCCACCGTGACCCTGAATTGGATAAGTGGTTACAGATGAATGAATGTAATTAGTCTTGTACATGGTAGAAATATGCTCTTTTCTATGCTTGTTTGTGAACTTTATCATTCTGTTGTTCTGTATTTTGATTAATACTGTATATGGCAGTGAAGTTGCTTGAATCAACACCTGAATTTAGTGCCTGTCAAAGGACACACTAGGTATTTATTTATTTGTCATTTATTTCTCCCTCAGGAAATAAGCAGAAATCATACAGAATTACACAAAACCTCTAATATAGACAACAACTAATATAGTTTTGGTATATTTCCATTATTAAAGCAACGTTCATAATTTTAATTCAAAAATATTTTTTATACAGTTCTGAGGATGTTTCCTCAGCATTTGCTAGCTCTCCAGTCTGTTTGGGTGCTTGAACCCAGTTTAATGTGTTTATAAAACCTCAGTGTATTGCACTATTCCTGTTCCGTATGTGGGTAATATTGACTTATATTTTGCTGTTTCAGATGACTTATGGTGGAAGTGATGCCAGATTCAGAAGAGCTCTAACTGCATAAAATAAATCACAGACCAAAAGTGTTACAAATGTATTTGTTTGGTTTATGCTCTGCTCATCTGCAAGTCCCAGTTTGAATAGTGCTGTATATGCAACAGCATAACATACAGGCTCTCTCGTCTAATAAACACACAAAATAGACATGTAGACAATAGACCTGTTGGAGGTTTGCAAAACTGTTGTATTTACTTACACCAATCAACCATAACATTATGACCACCTCCTTTTTTCTACACTCACTGTCCATTCTCTCATCTTCACTGACAATAAAGGAGCACTTTGTAGTTCTACAATTCCAGACTGTAGTCCATCTATCGCTCTGCATACATTTTTAGCCGACCTGTTGTTCAATGCTCTGGACCCTCACAGGACCACCACAGAGCATGTATAAGTGGATCATTCTCAGCGCTGAAGCAACACTGACGTGGTGGTGTGGTGTTAGTGTGTATTGCACTGATACAAGTGAACACAGTGTCAGACACACCAGTGCAGCTCAGGTTTTTAAACTCCTAAGTGTCATTGCTGGACCGACAATAGTCCACCAACCAAAAATATCCAGCCGACAGAGTCCTGTGTGTACTGATGACGGACTAGAGAATGACCAACACAAACAGGAACAGACAAGCTACTGTCACTGACTTTACACCTACAATGTGGACCAATGAGCTAGGTGTGTCTATTAGAGTGGACAGTTTAAAAACTCCAATAGCACTGCTGTGTCTGATCCACTCGTACCATCGCATCTCACATTAACACACCACCATTACATCAGCGTCACTGTAATTCAGAATGTAACTGCCCCCAGAAACAACAATTTAATATCAGACGGATCTGCACAAATTCAGCTTTAGCTTTTAAGGTAAGTGGCAGTGACATAATTACAGAAGACTCTTGACTGTGATGGACAACAGGCTGCAGTGAGCTGAAGCCTGGCCTTTGTGTGGGAAATCTGGGGACTGCGAGGAGAAAGAGATCAATGCAGTGAATTGTGTGTCTCAAATCGTCTGAATCAATCATGCTTTTGTCTTCTCTCATTTGCTGCTTTGTGTGTGTGTGTCTGTGTGTGCGTGTGTGTGTGTGTGTGTGTGTGTGTTTGCCTCAATGTGAGCCTCAAGGGAGCTATTAGACGGTTTTGTTCAGTGCAGACACAAATCGGGTGGAGCAGAGAGACAAGAAGGAAAAGAGGGCTTAAAAAGAAAGTGGTCAGTATGGCCGAAGCGAGATGCTATCGTGTTTGTCTGGAAGCTTTCGCTGGTGCACGTACGGCGAGCAGCACTCCCTTGAGAGTTCAAACATCAACAGCCTTACTGTGGTTTCTCAGAAAGGAGCGGTTCACCGAGCAAAGGCAAGAGCAAGGGTGTGGACCTGTTCTCTTTCTCCAATCCCCTCGTTCTTGCCCTTTCGTTCTCTGGGTTTTTCTCTCTGTGGTTTACCACAGCTTATCACTTCTCACAATCTGAAGACCTAATGTCAGAGGAAGGAATTGAGATTTGCTAGTGTCAGGTTATAGCAGCCCTAGCTTAGCCAAACTCTCAGTCTCAATTACTTGTACTTGCTTGTAAACAGCAGGCACAGATCAATACCTGTACTGTATTTATTGCATATACAATTACAGACTGAAGCCCTGAATGTTCAGGACTGCCACAGGACCACCACAGAGCTGGTATGATTTTGGTAGTCGATTATTTTCAGTGCTGCATTCACAATGACGTGGTGATGTATGTATGCTGTCCAATTATGAGTTGATCAGACACAGCAGTGCTGCATGAGTTTTTAAACAGTGTCCACTCACTGTCCACACTGTTGGACACACCTCACTGGTCCACCTTGTAGATGTAAATTCAGTGACAGTAGGTCATCTGTTCCTCATCTGTAGCTCATCTGTCCTCTAGTCCTTCATCAGTGGACACATCATGCTGTCAGCTGGATATTTTTGGTTGGTGGTCTATTTTCAGTCCTGGTGACAGTGAGGGGTTTTAAAAATTCCAGGAGCACTGCTGTGTCTGATCCACTTGTACCAGCACAACACACGCTGACACACCGCCACCACATCAATAACTGCAGTGCTGAGAATGATCCACAATGGAAATCATACCTGTCCTGTGGTGGTCCCCTAGGGGCCCTGACCATTGAAGGGCAGGGTGAAAGGGGGCAAGCAAAGTATGCAGGGTAACAGATCGACTTCAGTTGTAACTCTAAGGTCAATGGATCTGGGACAACGGACAGTGAGTGTACAAACTAGGCTGTCTTAATGTTATGGTTTATCAGTGCATGTTTGTATTGCATGTGCACTGCTGTATATATGCAGATGAGGAAATGAGGGTGTGGAGGCTCCTCAAATTGAAAAACCACAAACTGCTGATTTGTGGCTGAGGCTCAGAATGAAAGCTTAAGTAGGGCTTTATGACAAAGCTCTGAATCATTCTAGGTTTTGTTCTATACAAAAGTGAAGCGGTCAACTGACTTCATTCCATGAATATATTTTATGAGGCAGTCCCCAAACTGCTCCTCTGTTAACCTGTGCTAGGACCAGATTAAGGTGCATAGAATGACTCTCCATACTCATTTACCAGTCTAGCGACAGTGCGGTGAGTGCTCATAAGCACTCTCTTGTGCCTAATCTGCATCTGCACCGTTTTAATTAAGACAGGTGCTTGAAGTCACTTGAGTGTAACAATAATGGTGCACTGAATGATTCTAGTGGTTAATGTTTGTTTAGGGAGAATTAGTTAAAGGGGAGTGAATGTTCTTACCTCAAAATAGAAAACTTCATCAAACTGAGGGTTGTTTGTTTTCCGTTTGACCTTGGTCTTTTTGGCTTCTGATCTGTGAACGATGAAAAAGGCAAAACGGTGAGAAAAAAATTTAGAAATATTGAGAGAGAGAGATGAGTATATTTTTCTTGCATTCTTGCATTAAGGAAATATTTGACATTAAATACAAAAATAAACTTAATAAATAAATTACAATTTCATCAGGTCTCACCAACACACTGTCATGATCAAAACTTGGGACAAAGAGTACTGCCGCCGATTACTGTTGAAAATATGTGCACCATGTTTGTTTTTGTTTTATGAGGATAGACAAAGTAGGAACTGATATATCATGATTTAAATGTGATTTAATAATTCATGCTTGAAAATGTGTGAAAAGGCACAAAAGAGGGATGGAACGGGCTCTGCATTTATTTTAAAATCTTCATCTTGGTTGGTTTCTACTGACCACCCTTACTACAAGCTGAATGCAGTAAGATGGGATGCGGAGAGGTGAACTTGCTGGAAGATAAGAATATAAACAGATAGATGGATTGATACAGAGAGAGAGTGTGTGTGTGTGTGTGGTGTGAGAGAGAGAGAGAGAGAGAGAGAGAGAGAGAGAGAGAGACAGAGAGAGACAGAGACAGAGACAGAGAGAGAGACAGAGAGAGAGTAAAGGAGAATGTTGTTTAAAGAAAACATTGTTTAATGTGGCATTAATGGCCAAAACAAGCCAAGAATCTGAGGGATATGTGCACCCAGGACTTATTTCTTAATTATGGTGATCTGGTGTTATTACCTGGATGGTCCCAGTAAGGAGACTGCAGCGTATGGGTCACACTGTCCATTAACAATAGGTAGGCCTTGGCACTCCAACACCCTGGAGAAAAAATCCCAGTGTTATCTACTCCAATTTCGGTTTAGGATAAAACCAGCCAACATCACAACTTTTAATAGCTTGATTAGTATTGGAGGGACATTCAAGTGATAAATATACACTGACAATATAAACAGGCAGACAGATCTTAGCCCTGTCATTGGAGTATTTTTGGACCTTGTGTTGGGCAGTGTAGCCTAAAACAAATCAGATTTCATTCCCTCAGTTCCCCAATTAAAGGGCTGCAGATCCAGCCCTGGAAGACTTTGAGGAACTCAAGATTCCTGGAATGGACACAGCTCTAGACTTGAGATGCAATAAAAAGCAAAAGAAACCACAGGGAAGTTTCACTATCAGATTTCCTCAATTCAGAGCCACACAAGTATGTGGCCTGCATATCTTATCTCAAGCAAGATAAGATGTGTGTCTGGTTATTTATTAAACTCATTCATTATTTGCTTAATAAATACCACTGTCAGCTCTGATTCCTTGATCTCCCACTTTCTCTACTCAACCCCCACTGCTGACATCTCATTTTTGATCTGTATGATGATACACAAGAAATCTCACTTGCTTTTATCTTATCCCATGTTCTTTCAACTATCCGCTTCTCACAAGCATGTGCCATTCAAAAGCTGATAATACAATGTTCCAGTGTTTTAAATATAATTTCCTGGTACAGGATCTGCTCCTTGTCTTTTACTGTACATCACTTCACACAGAGTGTTTGGTGTCAGTGAGTTTTTGTTCTTTTCTAAATACAGGGAATTACCTGGAATTGTTGGACTTACACTGTGGCGTGAAATGGTGCATTGTAGGGAAACATACGAACTTGGATTTCTTTTATAAATATATTTTCAATGTCCAACTAAAAAACATGTATTTCCCATAATATCACACCATATTATTGGTGGTGGCGTCACGGTGGCGCAGCAGGTAGTGTTGCAGTCACACAGCTCCAGGGGTTTCCTCCAGGTGCTCCAGTTTCCTCCCACAGTCCAAAAACACACGTTGGTAGGTGGATTGGAGACTCAAATATGTCCGTAGGTGTGAGTGTGTGAGTGAATGTGTGTGTGTGTCTGTGTTGCCCTGTGAAGGACTGGCGCCCCCTCCAGGGTGTATTTCCGCCTTGCGCCCAATGATTCCAGGTAGGCTCTGGACCCACCGCGACCCTGAATTGGATAATGAATGAATGAATGAATTATTGGTGGTGATGTGTTAGTGTGTGTTGTGCTGGTACGAGTGGATCAGGAGGAGTTCTTAAAGCCCTCAACCAAAAATACCCAGCCAACAGCGTCCTGTGGTTGGCATCCTGTGTCCACTGATGAAGGACTAGAGGGCTAGAGGACTATATATATATATATATATATACAGAAGTGCCATGCCAGGTGTGTGGCTGTGCTCTGAGCCGACTGGCACGTGGCTGGTTTCCAAAATTAAAACCTCCATTCAAAAACATGTTCTCACATGTCAATCACAGGTGTAAATCAAGACCCTATCTCACTGTCTGGTCTGTGTACTGACTGTAGATGCTGCACCGAATGTTGATGTAATGTCTGATATGAGGGTGTGGATAGTCCTCAAGTAGATTTAATTAGGCTCTGGTAATTTTATGAAACACTCTTCGTACTTTGGCAGGTGATCTGTGGCAAAGTCCACTGTGTTCAGTTCAGTGACAAATTCAGTTAGAAATCACAGTATTCACAACCCATACTATGAATGTAACTGTGAAGAGATTCCAACAATTAGAAAAACCTACAAACTGTAAATGACTGTTTGTACATAGAAGAGTTCCCTCACTACAAACCTAATTTTGATGAAAATTTCATGTCTGGTTTTAAAAAGAAAAAGCCATGTGTATGTCATTCATTCATTGTCCGTAACCGCTTATCCAGTTCAGGGTCGTGGTGGGTCCAGAGCCTACCTGAATCATTGGGCACAAGGCGGGAATACACCCTGGAGGGGGCACCAGTCCTTCACAGGGCAACACACACACACACACACAGACATATTTGAGTCGCCAATCCACCTACCAACATGTGTTTTTGGACTATGGGAGGAAACCGGAGCACCCGGAGGAATCCCACGCGAACACGGGGAGAACACACCAACTCCTCACAGACAGTCACCCGGAGCGGGAATCGAACCCACAACCTCCAGGCCCCTGGAGCTGTGTGACTGCGACACTGCCTGCTGCACCACCGTGCTGCCCCTGTGTATGTCATGTTTATAGATATTAAAATACATGGTAAGAAAGTATGAAGTACAGACTTGAACTTTAAAGTGTCAAGAGATAACAGCTAAAGCTATGGAAGGGTAATAATCTGTTCAGGGACTTACTGTTAAAGGACTGTGTGTGTGTGTGTGTGTATGTGTAGGGTCATGAATGAGAAGTCAATGGAAGTGAACAAACTAGTAGACTGTAATCTCGTCCTCTCTGATGTCATATTTAGCCAATGAGGGAAGAGCTCATGTTGTTTTCAGACAGACGCTGAATCTCACCCACTCTTGCAGACTGAGTAACATCCTCATGGCACATTATGAAAGGCTTGTCCTGCCAGTCCGGGTCCACACACACACACACACACACATCGCTCTGTCTGACTCACAAACCTGTTCCACACAGTTGTGTTATTCATACTCACTGAGAAAGTAACAGATTCACACAGGTCTAAATAACAAGACATAAAGGTGTAAGTAATACACACACAATTAAAAAACAACTTGCTGGTTTGTGTCTAACCCTTAGAAACCAAAGTTATTAAAGCTACAACAAAAGCAAGGTGTAGTTTTATATGACATATTTCTCACTGGGAGCTCAATGAAACGAGAAGAAATTCTATCCGATTCAAAAAGTGTATACCACATTACTAGTTATTGTTAAAAGAAAGATGAGATTGTGTTATGGTTATAATTTAATGAAAATGTACTACTGTATATTTATGCTTAAAATGTACTGGTTATTCTTTTTTGGTTTTGTAATCTTTTTTCATTATATATACAGCACTGTGCAGCGGTCTTAGACACTTAATATAATTATATATATTTAAACTAATGCCTTCTTAGTAAAGGTGGTGCTTGTATAAAGTTATATATAATCACAGTAAATACAAAACAGTAATAATATAAAACAAATAAGAAATATAAGATCTTTTTTTTTCTAGAAAGTAGAAGGTGTGAGTGAGTTTGAAGAACTATTTTTTTTTTCAGATACTCCTTGATTGCATGAATTTGTTAAATCAACAGCATACATTATTTAAAATCATTATTTATTAACTGTTTAAACTAGGTAACCCCAAATAATACAGACTGTCACAAGGAGAGATTCGGAAAAGCAACACATTCCCACACAGAGTATCCCACTTACTGGAATAATGTTGTTATTAATAATGTTGTTTGGTTGTTTTGCATTATTTGTTGTTTGTTTTTTTAGCAAATAAACACTTACTGTAGGTCAACATGCTGGGAGGAGAACACTAACTCCCCAGTTTTGTTACATTAGCTACCAGCCTTGTTCACTAACATCACCTTTAGTAATGTGGGAAAGCGATCCCTTCCACCTAGAGAGAGGGAAGCACAGTTATGGTTTTTTCCACAGCATGCTACCTACTCTAATTGAATCTACATGGCTCTACTCACTTTTTGGTCCATGGTCCCTTGAAGCTTTTCTACTTACAACCCCCCCTGAAATTAAGCTGGTGACATCATAAAACATAGCTGGTGACAAACTTTTAGTCTTTGTACTACGTCCTGCTTCGTTAGTTCCTATTCAGCTAATTGGGAGCAGAATGAGCAAAGACTACAAATACCTGGTTCCCAGTACCAGGGACCAGATTTGCCTAATGGAAAAGCAAAAGAGCCGAATAGGTACCATGCAATGGAAAAGCACCATTAGCGTCTCAGGGACTCGAAGGGCAGTGACAATGCTGGAGATCAGACTCATGAAGTCCCAATGATTACAATTCATTCATTAATTTTCTGTAACCATTTTATCCTGTTCAGCTTTGCAGTGGGTACAGAGCCTTCTCAGAATCAATGGGTGCAGGGTGGAAACACATCCTGGACTGGGGCGCCAGTCCATCACAGTGCAAAACACACACACACACACACACACACACACACCAACACTTACAATAATGTGTTAAATTTGAATTTTGTTTCTTTTTTCCAGTCTCCATTGTGAAGATAAATTATTATATTATATGGCCTTATTATATGGATTAAACTATCTAACTAGTTGGCTTTGAAAAGAAAGCCTTTCTGCCCGTTTCTATGAAAAAATTCAGTAGTTTGGACCAATTTCTAGAACAACTTCAGGCTATATTTATAGTCAATAACAGAAATGTGTATAGGACATACAGGAAAACAATTAAAAACCTGTAGTTTCTCGATACCTAACAGTTAAATACAGGCCAGTATGACACGGTGTGGCAAGGTTGCAGCAGGGGGTGAGGAGTTTAGTGTCTACAGTGACACAGAGGGTTTAAAGCATCACTAATACCAGAGCACTTCCTGTGTGCTAAGCCTGTTTATATAATGCCCGGCTGGCCTGGTCCCAGAGCAGACCATAAATACACCCACGATGACGTACAGCATCGGCCAACTACAGCCCTGCTTTTAACTTGTGCGGCACAGACACTGCTGCCGAAATCTGAGGACACAGCTCAGCTGAACAACATCTAGACACATACAGCATTGGGCCATGTTTTAAACACATCAGTGCATTGTTTTAAACAAATACGCGTGTTTCAACAACTTTCAACATTAGAATACATTTGAAAAACTTTTTTTTTCAAATTTCTCTTACATTTTTCAAGATTTTTGAAGTAGTTGAGTGTTTGTGAGCTTAGAAGTTGAAAGCTTGGTTCCAGATTTCCCTTCGATGTCACCAGCCAGATATTAGTTCAAATGCCCTATCATGACAGCACTACCTCACTGAAGCACTGACTAAGCCAAATCAGTTATTGATCATGATTAAAAATAATGCTGGGTTTGAAAAAAATATACAATGTAAAATACAAAGACAGATTCTGGGAAAGATGTATATAAGACGTTGGAAGATTTCTGCCAATATCTGATTGCATTCAGCTATAGGAACATTAGTGAGATCACGTACAGATGTTGCATGACAAGTTCCGTATCACCCAACCCATCTCATAGGAGCAGTGTTCCACCTTCCCAGAAAATGCGATTCCAGTGTTCCCCAGGGTCCCAGTGCAGATGTTTGGCATTAGGCATTGTGATATTAAGCTCATGTGCAGCTGCTCCAGAACATCCCATTTCATTTCATGGTTTTTGATGGATTCAAAATATGATTTTGTTTTTTTTATCTTTGTGTGAGGTACAAGTGAAAAATAAAGATTTTCTTCTTTTTCTCTGGAAAATTAAATTATAGTTCAAGATCTGAATTACGATACTAAATAAAACGTGCACTGACAAGTACATAAATCGATCCGAAAGTGCATCAGCAGCAGAACCTTTTAAAGCATGGGCTAGCATGACTGCCCTAGCTTTCTCTTGGCACTCTGAAGCAGTGATGCTGAAGGCTTAAAGGAGCTTGTGGCACTGATTCCTGCTCAGACTTAAAATGGAGGTAGAATAAATAACATGAATGGGACACGGTTCTGCTACAGGCTCTGCTGTGTCACTAAGCTCATTACCCAGAGTGCTTTGGTGTGGGAAACTGGCCAACCATGGGCCTGCTAATGCCGTCAGGTCATGTACGGAGAGATATGCACACAAGCAGGATCTGCAGTTTACTTATATACAAGGATATAGGACTGCTACAGCACTATCTGAACATGTAGAAATATTTAGAGACAATATATATATATATATATATATATATATATACATATTTGGCTCTATATTTCCGCAGAATCCAACGGAAATTATAAGAATAATCTGCAGCCTAAATACTTTATAAGAGTCTATATTGTCTATATAGTGCTGTTTCTGCAGTGCTGAGTCTGGGGAAGCAACAACAACAGGGACTCTATTCTCCCTATTATATGTCAGTGAAGAATCACAATGATTTAAAAGCTGTAATTTAAGATAAAAATACTACCTAGTGCTGCTTTAACTACAGAGTCTCTACAGAGTTTTTTTAATTTCAAACTCACTGTGTTGAGTACACTGCTTACACATGCATGTACAGACAGATGTACAAAACCCTACAGACAAACGCACACACACACACACACACACACACACACACACACGCTTTTATGTTTGCAGATGCCACTTTGCTTATTTACACTTCTGTCTGAGCGGTGAGTCACCATCGCTTCTTAATGAAGCCTGGACATGCTTCTCTCCAGACAATCTGCACCAATCAAAATCTTATTAATGAACACAGGCCAGGACTGCAACACAAGGGACGGATCATCTTAAGCATCCAACATTCATAGCTCTGACTCTTTGTTCCCAGTGAAGTGCACTAGGAAATGCCATATTCAAGAACAGCCAGTGCACGCACTAACAATCCTGCAATACACCGTAATACATACTGTGATTGTGACCAGGCAAGTAATATGAGTGACGAAATGACATGAACACTTATGTTGGGATGCTCACAGCAGAAAATACAAGCATTCAGACTGGTTGGAGGCGCATTTGCGCATTGCAGCTTCTGCAATGTCAATATTGCAGCCACAATCACAATAACTACTAAGTAGTGACATAGTGTGCCGCCCTATTTTCCAGTAAACTGTATACAGAACAGTGATTAGAGTACAGAAAGTATCTCTAGCAAGCGAAGGCTGAAAAATGCAGGGCTGTCTTGGTGCTGCCTCTCACTCCTGACAGGCTTTTCCTTTGTTTAATGGCAATTAGTTCTGTGTGCTCTTACGCTGGCAATGCTTCAGTGATGCCGTCCCCCTCCTCTCTCGTCTCTCTCTCTCTCTCTAAACCATGCTGTCATACAAAAAAAGACCCTTTATCTAGGGTGTTCCAAGACACATAAGAGCAAACACAAGCTGACGGACTGATATGGTGAGGTGTTTTATGAACACATTCCCTGAGAGTTTCTGATTTCTTCTGCATTTCTAATGTAATACAATGTTTTAACGATTTAATATGCAAATGTATGTACATTATATTCAGCAGTGTTCCTTGCTCTAAATCAGCATCCCTAGATTTGCTTCTACAGCCTAGAGTCTCTTCTCTTCACTTAGGGTGCAGGGAAACCAATTGATTTTGTAGCTTATTTTTTTTTAGCTGACAGGGGTCATTGCTTCATATTTGAAAAGGTTTATAGATATTCATTAATTGTCTGTAACTACTTATCCAATCCAAGGTTGCCTACCGGGAACCTCTGAGTGCAAGGCAGGAACACACTCTGTCCTTCACAGGGCGACACACACTCACACCTACGGACATTTTTTTGAGTCAACAATCCACCTACCAACATATGTTTTTGGACTGTGGGAGGAAACCCCTTTCGACTAGTTAACATACTTCCCTGGGGTCTCAATCAAATGTCTGTGAAATGCTACTGTCAAAATAACACAAGGGTCAAACTTTTATGGCACTTTTATTAGCCCTGTCCAGAACCACTGGTATCAGCCACTGTCTCAGAGAATGAGCCTCTGTGTGAACTACACAAGCAATGAATATTTAGCATATACTTTCTTACTAAGAATATTCAGACATTGTAATTGGAATAAAACTAAATTTTTAATATCCTAAATTAATACATCATAGATGAAATAAAATCACTATTTTCAATCAAATCAACATCTCCAAAACAGAAAGACAAGAGAAAACCAGAGAATACAACAGATCAGCAGCTAAAATAACTGTGATGTTCATTCTTATGTCTCTCGTTACACTTATATAGCACCTTTCTAGATACCCAAGGACGCTTTACAGTCAGTACAGCAGTAAACTCAATAAGTGACACTGTGGTCTGCAATTACAGTGACAGACCTTATCTTTAGTCACTTAAACCTTGTTCATTTTCTTTTCCATTCTCATTTCTGCCCAATTTAATTAGTGCATTTATTTTTCCATGCTTGTTGTCTTTGTTTTGCTCAGTTTAACCTCATCTTTGCTTGGACTGTCCATATGGGTCTTATGTTTAATCCATCCTGGACCCATCACTGGCCCTTTAGGGCATCTATAAGTAAGCCCATGGTGATACATAAGTTCTAGAAAATTCCCTACACATATTTATCCTTCTCAAGTGGATGCAGTCACATGACAGTTTGTGAATCTGTGTACATGAGACCTCATTTGCAGAATGACCGTGTGCCTGGTGGATAAACATAATATAAAAATAAATATATTATAAATAAATAAACAAATATTGGAAATAAAAATTTAAAAAGATTCATTTAAAAACATATTTTTATCTAAAAGGTGTTTTTAACAATTTTAACAATTCAAATGGTTAAGTAACCTGTCCTACATTACATATGACCCATTCTAATTCCATTTCATGAAGAAAATGTTGAAATACAAGCTACAAAACTGTTGTTATGATGTTATGTTACACTGGGATTTTGACCAAAAAAATAAATATAAAATTACGGAATACGGCAAGAAATGTGAAAAAATGTGAAAAAAGTGTTTTATATTGCTGTTAATTTGGCTTGATGGTGAACTGAGTCAGGGCCCCTGTGAAGTTATATAACTTTGCAAGTCTGAGAAAGAACAAAAGGCAGTGGACCAAGATCTCTACGTGTGGTTGTCATCAGTCCCAGACAGCAAAACAACTCAATGCTTAGTCCAGGTTTCACACAGAAGGTATGAATGTTATTAGTAAGTCATACACACTGCTGAATGTTTTTGGCATGACATTTTTAAAGCTTGGTTTTAATGTTTAATGTTTAATGTTTGGTATGTCTTAGTTTTTAGTGTGCTCCCTCTTATTCTTTTATTTTTTTTTTATAAAATTTGCTATAAACACAAAATAAATAACTAAAACCCTCTGCTGGGTACTGCATTTTTAAACATGCAGGATATGTTTCCTCTAAAGCCACCAAATACGAGCACACGTGCAAAAAAGCAAAGAACACAAGCTATAAAAAGAAAAAAATAAGAGAAAATGGAAGAACGAAAAGGCTTCTCCCTGGAGAGCACCCTACAGTGTTGTTTGTATTAGAGAGCCATTTTGTGCTGAGCTGTACAGAATCAAAACAAAGGCAGATAAATAAGGCCAGTCAGAAAACAGGAAAAAACAGATTAGACAGAATGTACCCCCTCTTCTCTTTCTTTCTCTCCTCTACTTTTTTTCCCTCTCTCTCTTTTTCTCTTTCTATGATCTGCCGCTGGAGGCTGGCTAACCTGTCTATAAGCCTGAAGGGACCTAAAGCACGCCTGTCAGCCTCTGATAAAACAGCTTCAGTCCCCAGGTTCTTCATTCTGTCTGACCCCACACAGAATTAGACAACTCACTGGCTTCACCAAGAAAAACTATAGGAGACATTAACTACATTTACAGGGTAGCTACACCATAATTATGTGAACAACAGAGCACACTCTGGTCGGTCATGCTTCAGCTGGTCCACGCTAACATCCACAGGCTGAAGCTGACGTTGCTGTGTAGATAAGCCGCCATATTGGGGACATTCTCATTACTCGACCACACAACTCAAATAAAAACTGTGACAGATAATAAAATTAAGAATACTGATCCCAGACAGTAACTAGACACTAATTTAACAGTGGAACGTAAGCTGTATAGCACACTAAAAATAATTTTTAATATACAACACAGTAAATGAGTACAGAAACCATTATTTATGACCTACACTGTGCCCTATGTAGGGTGTAGAGAGACATTTGGGATTTTGCCTCGGCGCGTGCTGTGGTGTGGAAACATCTCTCATTGATCACGTACACTTTCAGAAAAGATCAACTACTTTAGTAAACTTTAAGCCTAACATGATAAATAATTTAGGCAGAGAGTTGCAATAAAATATTATCCTCCAAGAATCTGATTATTTACCCGGTAAACAAGGCGAAAAGAATACGTGGCTTGTGTCTGTATACATGCAAAAACAAAACAAAAAATGTAAACATTTAAAGTCTCTGTGCTGATGGGAGATGGAGTTTTTCAATTTGAATATATCAACCATTAGAGTATCTAGTATTATATCTCTCTCAAGTAAAAGAGAAGCAGAGATGCTCCATAGACAACAAGAGTTAAAAATGAATCAAGCAATTCTAACAGGATAAACTCCAGAGGAAACTGCCAAATGTCAAAATAAACAAACCAATCACAGCCAATAGATCCAGCTTTGGGCTTGACAACCAAATGTGATATTCTTCTGATTTTTTTGGGTCACATTCTGACAGTCTAATCAGATAAAAGTTCCTATTGGCTGGAAGGTGAGGGAGAGCAGGGATATGATTGGTCGACTCACCGGGTTGCCAGCTTGTGGCAGACGACTCCACTGTCTGTGATGACCTCACTCAGGCGCAGCTCCAGGTGTACCTTTCCCTGCAGAGGAATGAGACGGCGTTACCATGGTTACACACACCACCCGACAAGAGAAAGTGAAGAAAAAAGAAACAGATAAGTGAGAGGAGGAGAGAAAGGGGCATAAAAATATGAGGGCATTTTTTCTGGAGGCTTTTGAAGGGTTCTGGCTCCCGAAAGAGCTGGAGGTGCTTCTTCATGACAGGAAGAGAGGAACTGTATCACAGAATGAAGAGTAACATTATTCATTATTCATTCATAACTGTAACTGTCATATACAGAGTTAATGAGAATTAAACATAGCGCAAGTTAATGTATTGACACTTCTAAGTATAGTTTAATTTAATTTCCATGTAGATCTGAAGATGGCGTCTTTAATTCAGCACAGTAGCTATGTGGTTAAAGTAGCTAACAAGTAATTAAAGCTTTGAAATATGTTTTTAATGAACAGCACTTTGTTGTTGGAATGTGCTATAGAAATAGAGATGACTTGGCTTCACTTACAGCAAACAGCAACAAGGAAACTATATGATTAAATCATCACACACTTGCCTTAGATTTTGTTATTGAATAATCACAAAAAAGATATGCTTAGGCATGACCTTTTGTTATCTTTAAGCTACGCCATACAGTGGTGTCCATTTACATATAACTGTGTGTCAAGCACATAAAAATTATTATTATTTGATAATACTAAACAACCATGCAGCTGTGCGAAACACACACTAACAAATCACCACGACGTCTGTGTCACTGACGTTCTGGGAATGATCCACCACCCAAACCCTTCCTGCTCTGTGGGGGCCCTGTCCATTGAAGAGCAGGGTGAAATGGGGATAAGGAAGTATGCAGAAATGCCTCCTGACAATAAAAATAGTGTTCTTAACAATATAAATGATCTCAACACCTTTTTACTCCAGTAAAACACTGTGATGTTAAGCCCAGCTTGGCTGCAGTCAACTTTAATCAACTTTAAGCAGAAGTGTGTCCAAATTCTGCCCAAACTCTCCAACCACTTGCTACTTCAAGCTTGTGTCCCTTTCACTCACCCTTTCGACAATGTAATTAAAATGTATAATTCAAGGAAGGCCTCAGTGCTCAGGGTAATCATGGGACAAAGCTATAGATTTCAGGATGGTTTGGTCGTTTTTTAAAATATTAAACCACTCTGAATGTGTTTATAATTCATAAGCTGAATTATGTCATTCTGAAAAATCTAAGAAATTCCCAACTAACTCTACTTATATAAGTCAGGGCGCGTGTGTCTTTGTGCGTTTGCGTGTGCAAATCCCTCCGATACTCTGAGTCAAACTTCAGCCAACATCATCAATATGCAAATGAGCTTCACACATGACTGGGGACTCTCTCTCTCTCTCTCTCTCTCTCTCTCTCTATCTATCTATCTATCTATCTATCTATCTTCCACACTCTAGCTCCCTTTCTTACTCTAACACTCATCCAAATACAATGCGTTCTCTATGAGACGGCAGAGGGAGGATCTATCTTTACTCTCCATTTCAGCCCATCCCTCTCTCTCTCTCTCTCTCTCTCTCTATACCTCCCTCTGTTCCTCTCACACACATACCCTTCCTTTCTTCATCATTGCCGATGAATGCGACTGTGTTGCTAGAGATCCGCTTTAGGGCAAATCTAGCCGGCTGAATGCAGATGTTTCTTGAGGCCGGACCGAGAATCTGTGTGTGTGTGTGTGTGTGTGTGTGTGTGTGTGCAGCAGTGCGACAAAGCTCTGTGTATTGTCTCACTTCCTACTTGTTCTCCCTAAAATTATTTCACAGAAGTTAGAATGTCTTCACTGAAGCTGAGTGTTTGGGGCAGTAATGACATTTTCCAGTGCTAAGCTAAAATTAAATATTGTCACGATTTCAAAATTCTCGTAGAGCAAACCTATAACAGTGAATATGGACAATTGCATTTTGTCCATATTCTAATTTTATCGTAATTGTTAGGTAACATTGTATTAAAAACGACAACTATCTTATCTAAAAAGCTAAAATAAAATTCAATGCTTTCATTATGAGCTAAATCAAGGAAAAAGTGCTGCAAAAGTATGTGCATCAATTTGTTCAGTTCATGGGGATAATATTGCATACAAGGTATGTGTGAGTCTTGGTTTAGACAATTTAAAGATGGTGATTTCGATGTTGGCAATCACAAACATAGCAATATAGCATTAGAGTATTATTGTATTATATATATATTACGTGAAATAAACTGTCATTTTTACAAGAAACACTAGGTAGCATTTCTACCTTAACATTACAACTTCAAAAAATTGCAATGTTTCACTGACCTGTAAAACAGAGAACAGAGTCTCTGTCATTGCTCCTCCAAGCTCAGAAACTACACTATATAAGTTTTATAGGACGGTAGGTAACAACTACCTCCTCACCCCCCTTTGATTTCAGGACAGTGCTGTAAAAGTAAATTATACTCTGTGGGTGTAGGGGGAATCCAGGAGCAAAAAATATCAGAAAAAACTCTCGACTTTTGAATTACAATTATAGGTTAGACTAAAATGCTTAAAAACTTAATTGTACCCCTAGTACACATTATACAACATGGAGAAAGGTTTGTAGACAAGCTTCTTAACCTACAGAAGATGCTCCTGCTGTCCTGGGAAGGTTTTACACTAGATACAGGGGGTCCTCGATTTACGACGCTGATCCGTTCCTACATCGCATCGTAAACCGATTTTCTGTGTCGAAGTCGGAACATACATACATACTGTACGTATTTAACATACTGTAAGCACTTATCCTATCCTAACACCTATCCTCCTCAGTCCCGAGCCGCGTAACCGTGTATTCTTCCGCCGCGCGCATCAAACACGAAGTTCGCGTTACGACATTTACGACGCAAAACCACTTAAGTTGAAACAAGGCTTTATACAGTAAATGGGAGATGTGTCGTAACCACAAAACATCGTAACTCGGGACTGATGTAACCCATGGACCTCCTGTATAGCTATAGATATATTCGTTCTGGATCACGATCATTACTCCAATTCATCCCAAAATATACATTTGCTGGAGCTCAATCACTTCAGAGAACTTGCTCCCAAGTCCAACGCTGGGAATTATATCACTAGCTAACACATAGCGCTGGCATGACCAAAATTGAAACTGGTGTCAAAATTTTGTGCACTTTGAAGTAGCTATATTCAGTCTAGTGCTAGACAGTTACTTTAAGCACTTCATGTGAGAAAATTACTATCTGTCTAATACTTGGCAATAACATTCACATTCTTTTGGTAAAAATGACTTAAAATTATATATTTTTAGTGATGTGGAAATTGTGTACATATTTGATTCATAAGGATTTGAAGCATCCCACACCTTGTGTGATAATATGAGTGGAAAGGGTAAAGTATGACAGGGACAAAAGGAGGCTGATTCCATGTTTGTGGTTAATACAGTCCCTGTTTTGGGTTCTGCTCTGCCCACAACAACAGGGCACGTATACACACAAACAGTATGCTGTTGTGTTGAGAGAGTGCGAGAGAGATACAAATAATGAAAGGAGTCACACCGCATGCTTGCCTTTGTTTTGGTCAATGCAAATAAAACAGGGATGTCAAGTGACAGAAAACAGAAAAAAGAGAGAGAGGGGGGGAGAGAGACAGAGGGGGAGAGAGAGAGGGGGAGAGAGAGAGAGAGAGAGAGAGAGAGAGAGAGAGAGAGAGAGAGAGGGAAAGAGTTAAACCAGTGCACCCACCTGCACCTCTGAATCTGCGCTGACAGGTTGCAGCGGAAACCAAGTGTCTTTTCCGTGATACTTCTGCAGGTCCTCCTTCTTCACAGCTACTTTGCCTGAAGACACACAAACCAAAAAAAGCTCTTTCAGTCACAGCTCATCAGACTGGACACTCATACCAGTATCAGGCCTAATAATCTATATTTGTGTCTTAAAAAGGAATTTTAATCTTCAAGATATGGCATGGAATAAGCATTTCCAGTTTATTATAATTTATATTCGAGCTCTGGGTGAGTATGAGGTTCCCCTGTTCGCCACCCCATCTCTCCTCACTTGGTTCTAGCCAGCTTGGGCAGGTATCATCTGATGTAGCAGATCTGGACAGTGTGTACTCTCCTCCAATGCATTAAAGAGACAATAGTTAAGATTTAACGTTTTTTGCTCCTGGGCTCTCCCTACAGTTACAGAGTATAATTCATTTTTACAGCATTCTCCTGAAATCAAGGCGCTTCAAATGGCTGCCACAGCTTAGGTCAACTATGCAAAACTCTTTACATAGTGAAAATTCTATTTATGGAGGTTTCAAGTTTCTTTAGTGTAGATTTAGTCACTGTTATATTCCACCCATTTGCTGGGTCTGCCCCATATCACAGTGATACTGAGCTGGAAGTTTGCATTCTCTGACACATGTGAAGCCAACCACATCTTCTTTTCAAACTGCTGCTAAAGGAATGCTGTCAGCATATGTTTGGAGATCACCACAGTGAGCTAAAAGAGTGAGCCTGCATTGGTTAGCAACAAGGAAAGAGGAGGGCCGTTCTCTGAATGTGCAAGGCCCATTGGAGTTCAGTTCTCTTGGACACATGGCCTCGGATGGCTTAGATCCGAAAAGGGTCCCATGACAATAGGGCCAATGCTTGGACAGTTATGCCACTCACATGTTTCATTGCTACTCATAATTCATAGCTGTAATAAAGAATAGTACATGCTATTATCTAAATTATCACAGTTGATTAACCTGTTTTAGACATCCTCAATGGTTTGGCAAGATCTAATCTGTCTCTCATCACTCAATTTAATCTCACTTTCATGTTTTTGGACCAGTTTCTTTTTGTTTATGTCGGCAGTGTTGTTCATGTAAACATGAAAGAGGTTGTTCAAATATCTGGCAGTGCTTTTATTGAACATGGGGCATGTCAGCTGTTTATGGAGCAATAAATGCACACACACACACACACACACACACACACACACACACACACACACACATATATATATATATATATATATATATATATATATATATATATATATATACCACCTCTTCTTCAAACACAAGGACTGAAAAGTTATCAACAAACATTCATCATGTTTTTAGAAATTTCATTTTATGTCCACAACACCCTGAAGGCAAAGGTTCAGGGTCATGGTGAGTCTGGAGCCTACCCGGAATCACTGGGTGCAAGGTGGGGACCCACCCTGAACAGATCACCAGTCCATCACAAGGCACCACACTCTCACACATTCACTCACATTTAGGGACAATTTTGTATGGCCAATCCACCTACCAGCATGGGTTTTAGACCATGGGAAGACACCTATGCAGACACATGGAGAACTGCTCACAGTCACCCAAGGTGGGGCTTGAATCCATAACCCCAGGACCCTGAATTCCCTAATATGTAATTGATCATGTAAAATATTGCAAAAAAAAAAAAAAAAAAAAAAAACAGGGCTCGGTTTTGACCCAATCTCACTCTAATCTGGACATAACAGTCCATCTTCAAACCCAATCTCAACCAGCCATAGTCCTGGACTTCATATGAACTTGAAAAAGATGGTGTTAATTACAGCCCTATTTGTAAGCAATGCCAGCCTCCTAACTCCAGTGCAATCTCAAGAAACAAACTTAAAACTTTCTAATCAACTACATTTGTAGGTTTTCAGAAGTCTATTCCTTGAAGCAGTGCTCTTCTGTACAGGACAGTCCTGCAAATCTGTTCTGCTGGAGAATGTGTCTCTGGGGTCAAAGCACTGTAACAAATGAAGAAGGCAATGAATGTACAGAAATAATACATCCAATTACTAGGAGTCCAACAGAGACTGAGGTTATTAATCCCCATTAAAAGTGATTCGTCACAGAATGGAAAGTCAATCATTTATCAGTCTGCCTTAATCTCATGTGACTGTAAATCTCTGAAAACATACCCAGGATAAATATGAAACCAAATTTAGCTTTTCGAACTGCCTCACCAATATATTTATATATTTTTAAATGTTTTATTTTTATTTATAAATCATGCGATTAGGATATTTGTACAATGCTGTATGTTTAATTGTGCAGTTTCTGTTTTTGGAACTGCAACAACAGATGGAAATGATATACATATGGGCAGCTTCCTGAGACCTTAACAGTTCCACTGTTTGGATGTAGTTTATTTTGTAATAAACATTGTTCTAAATAGAGCCTCAACAAACTAACATCTATGGATTTTTGGCACCAAATTTCTCATGCTTTTCTTCACATTAAAAAGAACATCTGCCCATTGACTTAAAATTAGGTAGAATACAGAATACTAGAAGACAGATGGCAACAGTGCAGACATACACCTATACATACAACCTCAGCACTCAGCACTCAAGCAACCCTGAAGCAACGTACAGTGAAAAACACATCATTCTAATGTTGGCAAATGGCTTCAGGCTTCCATATAAACACACGGACATGGCATAACGTTCATGGGTTTGGCTTACTGGTTCAAGAGTGTTGGTTAGTTGAAGAGAGTTGAAAATATTCCAGGTTGATAGACTGGAGAAAACTGAACAGTCTGATCTCAAATCTGTTCTGCGCTGTCCGTCTCCATGAACAATAACTTGTATGACTCTTCCTATACTTATATAGACATAGACATTTTGCTGAGGCATATCTCAAAACAAGTTCATACCAGTCACTAAAGAGATGAGGGGATTAAATGTGTAATATTTGCAGAGCAAATGTAGAAGTTTATGGCTTTTTCTCTTAGGAAGCTGTTTAATAATTTATTTTTTGTGCAGGGAAGCAGTTAGGAGCAAATACATTTAACAATGGCTTCTTTTTTTATTTTCTTTTATATAAATATTTGCAGATTTTTATGAATGTATAAATAAATTCCAGTGCAGCTTGGAAGTAAAAGGTGTATACAAAGGTTGTGATAAAAAGCGGGGATTGTTGAAAGTGAGGTGCAAAAATATTCTCATTTATAAAAGGGGGGCATGGTAGAAAAAGTTTGGGAACCACTGCCCTAGAGAAACATAGTATAACAAAAGTATAAATATAACAGAAGCCATTTGTTACACTCGCCAAAAAATATTTGTTAGATATTGCAAATTCAAGACACTTAAGGCACATTTACACTGCATCAAACCTAATCTACTCTTGCTTTTCCATTTGGCAAATTTGATTCCAGGCACCTGGAACTGGGTACTTTTTTAGTCCCGGGTCATTCAGGGCTCCAAGCACGCTGAGCAGGGGCTAAACCGTAACGTGTAAACTTTGCAGAGCGCTGACTGGTCACTATTCATGCACTACTAAACATCTGTGTCTGCAGGAAGGTCACCTTAAAGTAGATGAAGTCACTGATTATGAGGGGTCTCTGCAACCTTTTGGACATATATTAAACTGCCATAAATTCTTCTCTTTAGTTCTGCATTTGAAAGAACATATTATACCGTTTTTCAACTTAAATAAAAAAAAAATCACAATATTCTACAAAAGTGTGTTCTGCTTAAATGCATTCTGACAGAATTCAATGCCTGCCCACTGGCTCCTTTTATGTGCTTTTCATGTCGGTGGGGTGTTATTCAAGCTCAAGGAAATGCACCAAATGACTGCCTGTGGTAATTGAATATACGTGTACAGATGCAGCAGATGGAGATTTAACTAGTAAACACTGAGTGTTCCCTTAATTATGTTCATTTTCATAAAGCCCACATTTGTTTACACTAGTGAAAAGAGCAGAGATAGGGAAGGAGAATGACAGGGAGAGAGAGAGAGAGAGAGAGAGAGAGAGAGAGAGAGAGAGAGAGAGAGAGAGAGAGAAATAACAGAGAAAAAGTGTGTGTGACTGTATGAAAAAAAAGTGCTGCAAACATGTGCCCAAACCCACAACTGCTAGCTTGTTTGACATCTTAAGCTGGCCCACAATAACAACATGGGCACAAATTATATCACTTACTCACTGTACTACTGTCAAATTGTGTGGTGACGAGAGGGGGAGGAACGTTGATACTATGTTACTCAAACATGCATCTTTAGTTAGTGGTACACCTCTGGATCAAGCACCTCTGGATATTATGTGTTAATAAATCATAGTACATCTCACTGCTGTTATGCGCCGAGTTGAGTTAGTGATGAATCACTGAAATCAGCTGCTTCCTCACACTGTGAATCTGAACTAATCAAACAGTCACAGCCAGTAACTGAACACCAGAAAGGAGCAATTAACGCCACACTATTCACATTCACATTTTAGTAAAGACTAGTTAAGAAAAAGCTTTGACATGTGACTCTCTTTCTTTCACTCGCTGTGTTCAAAATGGCTCCCTATTCACTATAAAATGCACTATTATAGGGAACTGAATTCAGGAGTGTAGTGGACGATTTCTGCCACACATGCAGATTTCTAACCACACAGTTCAGTGCATTCTGGGTATCAGCTATACACTAGTGTCCACTAGTGTACATGGGATGTACACTACCTTTTGCGCTGCATTGTGGGATTGTTTGAGTGCATTGGAAATTGTCCACAATGTTTTCAGACACTACCACAATGTGATGGAACCCCAAAGTAGTGCACTACATAGTGAAAGGGAGAGTTTCTGACAGTGCGTATGTGTATGTTTTGGTGTAATATAACGGACTGAGTTTATTTCCTCTCCATGTTATCCAAAATTGTGTTATTGGCCAAAGATGTACTCCAAAATACTGAACAACCTGCTGTGATTGGACATTGTCCCACAGTGACATTGATACTGAGCTCCTGTTGGCTAAACACAGAAGCTTCTGTTTCTCTGCAAGACTGAAATGGAAACATGCACAATTCTTGTATCACTACCGAGCCACACACACACAAGCCCTTACACACATTTGTATACGGTCAGGATATACTCATATATACTCATTTTATTTTTATGAAAATCACATACGTCCAAAATAGAAATTTTACTGAAGGAAAAAACATTCTTAATTTTTAATTAATGTCCATGTAAAACATTTTTTAAAATTTCAAGTATTTTTGGAGTGTTTCTATTGGTCCATTCCATTGTGACTTTTGCATCATTTGCTGTATTCAAATAATGTAGTAAACTAAAAATCCACAAAAATGAAGATACATGTTTTTCATTGTACAGTGGTAATATGTAAGTATCTAAATGTAATACAATTTAAATAAATTAAAATTGCTCTGCGTAATATAAAAAATTTGCTATTGAAGTATCTCCATTTTGAGGTTTGTCCTTGGTAACACAGTAGATTGCAGTGCACAGTAACAGACGATAAACAGGTCAGAGTTCAGTAACATAAGCAGTTTTCACATATGAATATGAAGTACTAGGACTGTTCCGGGGTGGTCCTTTCACACGCGTAGTGTACAATGGGAGAGTGTCTGTGTCAGGCAAGTTCTTGCATCAAGAAATGTTACGTGTGCTTCAGGAATGGGAAGGATTCCCGTGCAACACATGCAGGTGATTCTCCGGAACATTAGTGGCTCTAATCTGAACTAACAGGATGTTTACTTCTTTCAACTTATCAATTAGTTTGTGTTTGCTAACAATAAGTGCTAAGCATTTTGTCATGTTTCTCATCCTAAACTGATTATTTTTATTATGTTCTCGTCTAGTTTTCTTTGTGACAAATATGTGGTCAACAAATATATTTACCTTAAAAATTGAACACTGATTTCAAAATGGTTTAAGACAAGTGTGTGATGATTCAAGTGTTCAGTTTACATTCCAATTTGTTCTCACCTATGTTTCATTACTTGTTAGATGCATTAGACTCATAGCTTCAGTTCCAAACAAAAAAGTTTAACATCAAACAATTCTGGGCTTACGGTTTATATTTGTAAATTTGTAGATATTTTCTTCTCTGAACTTCAACCAAAGCTAATCTAGACACTCCTCAGTCAGTATCTGTTTGAGCATGTCAGAGCAGGGGGTCCAGCTTCAGCGCTCATGTCAATGCCAGGGGAGTGCAGATAAGTAAGGAGACCTCACACATTCTCAGCAGAGTGAAGCAGTGCATGACGTCCAACACACACCCACACACACATATACACACACTCATATACAAATACAAGAACACCAACACAGGGGGCTCTAAAGCACCCTTCTGGTGTGGTCTCTGGACATGTGTGTGCGTGTTACGGATCCAAATGGAGCGTAGCTCAGCTCAGATTGGCTTTTCAGTAAAGTCCGCCTTTGGGCAGACACGGCTGGTTGGCCTTGTTGTAATGATGCGAATGCAAGCGCAAGAGTTTCCACTGTAGCTGTAGTACTCGAGTGCTGTAACTACAATAATGCTAAACCTGTCAGTCAAATATTAAATCTCACTTATTACACTATTTACAACTAAGACCAAAATAAGAGAGATTAAAAAAATGATCTAAGTAACAAAATATTTTTTGTTAAAAAATTTTCAGAATTTGTATTTTAGGCCTAAATGCATAAAATTCGTATATATCTAATATTAGTGGTCAAAAATACAAGAAGATTTAGGTCTATAATTCCTTATAATATGTACTGCATGTAATTATTATGTACATATTGAAGATAATCTGTACTTTACTCTAACAGTATTTCTGAAACAGGATAACTGTAGCCTAATTCAATTTGATACTTTTACCTTAAATTGTAACAGAAATCTTCAAGTTAATCATTTGAAATGCCAGAGGTTAGTAGATTATAAAAAGTATTTTTAGTAATGATGGACATGTGAGTGTAAAACCAAAATGGCCATGGCTAGTTTATGTTTGTAAAAGGCACAGCTGATTAGCTGCGTTTTATCTCATTACACACTAAAGAATACATTCAATTTATTTTCATTTATACTACTTTATCACACTGTTTTGGAAACTCTATTTTTAGTAATAAACTCCATATGTGCCTTTATGTAATATCTGTAAAAATGATAATAATTAAGATGATTTTTTTCAAGAGATTTCCAAACTTTTGACTGGTACTGTAACTATCCTTCCACTGAAAAACCTTTATCAAACTATGTATCCTATTTTGATAAGCTCTTTTGTATTTACAAATCCAGCACAACAGGGTGTTAATTCAAGAGCATAACTGGGGTCATGTGACATGCTGCGGCATATACTGAAAATTACATTATAGAGTACTCACTGCAACCCACAGTAAACAGTAAACAATGAGGCAATGGCTGTCTGTTCAGGTTTAACAACCTTAACAGCTTTAATGGATTGCTCCTACTCACGTCTGCTCAATAGATTGAGTGTGTTTTTCTTGGCAAGTAACGGGAACCCACTGAGGGACCCCCAGCAGCACTGTCAATCAGTTTAAAACATAGAATCCAGTTAGCAATTGAGAGTAAACACCTAAGTGGCATCACAGCTAATCACAGCGTAAGTAAGAAACAAATCAGGAGGAACCTCTTAAAGGTACTATATACAATTTTGGATATTTGAACTCAACAGAGGGATAGCACAGTGGTGCAGCAGGTAGTGTCTCAGTCACATAGCTCCAGGGACCTGGAGGTTGCGGGTTCGAGTCCCACTCGGGTGACTGTCAGTGAGGAGTTTGGTGTGTTCTCCCCGTATCCATGTGGGTTTCCTCTGGGTGCTCCGGTTTCTTCTCACGGTCCAAAAACACACGTTGGTAGGTGGATTGGTGACTCAAAAGTATCCATAGGTGTGAGTGTGTGAGTGAATGTGTGAGTGTGTGTCTCCCTGCGAGGGAACACACCATCCAGGGTGTGTTCCTACCTTGCGCCCAATGATTCCGGGTGGGCTCCGGACAGACAATGAATGAATGAATGAACTCACAGCAAAACAAACACATATATCATTTCAGTTCTCCTTCAGAAGCTCCTCACCCCAAATAGAGAGATAGAGTGCTCACCAATGCTGGAGTCCCTTCTGAAAACATCCCTGTCGAAGATGTAGAAGGAGAGATGTCGGAAGTTGCGTGGGATTTCACAATAGAAGTCCTCTCCATAAAACGGGCTGTGGTCAGAAAGGAAACAGAGTGAAACTTTAGCCATAGATCAAAACTAACATAAACAAAGTTGTTGTAATTAAAGCAGAAATCACATTCAGCCTGCACAAACACATACACAAACACCTGAGAGGCTCTTAGAATGACCCAAAGGAGGCAGAAAGTCTCTTGTTTCTTTAAGACTAATACAGAGTTTGTGAATCTGTAAAGCAGTGGTTGCCAACCAGTCAGTCGTGATCGACAGGTCGATCTCCAAGACCATGCAAGTCGATTGCGATAAATCATGGCTGCTTCAGTTATGGCATTTAAATTACTATAGCGGCATCATTCTGAATCCGCAATGATTCGCAAGCCGCTTAAGCAGGGACATATAAAGTAGCGCTGAGAGTTTCGCTTTCAAAATGGGAGATATTACACAAATATTTCATACGGATTACATATTACAACACAGCGAGAGTCACATTGTACTGTGCTACCCTGTGGAAATGTGTGACCATGTTGTGCTTAGCACAGCCGCCTAAAGAATAGGTAGGATATTTGGATGGGCTAAAAGAAGAATATCAGAAAATGCTCTCAATAGAGGGAAGAGCTATGCACAGCATAAATTCCCTTATGCGGGCAAAGATAAGGTAAGTGAAGGTAATTTCAGTGATAATACATTGATTATAAATGTATACATTTGTTTCAGCATGTACAGTTTTGGAATGCTGAAGCAAAAAACAGTACGCTAAGATTATATAATGTACCGGAGGAAAAAAACAGGAGATTTCCTATGAAAACAAAAAATTGTGGGTCTGAGCATGTGCAGAGCTGTTGTAGAATAGTTATCAATAGGAAGCACAACATGTCAGAACACCGGTTTAGCTCTTACAGACAGCCTTAAGCACTACCACTACAGCCAACATTACAACTTCAGCTGTACATTAATGTAGTAAGTAACTTTATGTTATTGGAGGTGATAAGGACATACACAGCTTTGTTTTTTAAGCAGCCTAAGCCTGGCATTTACACTGGTAGATCTTTCATTTGTTCAGATTTCAAAAGGTGATCTTGTACGTAAAAAGGTTGGTGACTACTGCTGTAAAGGATTTCTAGACCTCACTCATAAATACCCATTGATATTACCCTTGCTTCCCTCATGAATGCATGTTTTCTCAGTTGTTGCTAGTATGGGCACACTTTCCAAAATGGCAACAATCCTGTGTAGCACACAATAACTCACATAGGAAATGACAATATTTAGAGTTGCTCCTCTTAAGATAACATTGAATTTCCAGTTTATCTCTGTTTTCTCTCTTTCACTCTTTTCTCATACTCTCTCTCTTTTGCATTAAATATGGAAGAAACACTGCTTGACCCGCTTGTCCTACACGATTACTGTCATCACGATACACTCACGTGGGTCTCCCTGATCACATGCACTGAGAAGGCCTTTCTGAGGTGATGCAAACATCCACGCCTCACCACACAAACACATACACACACATTGGCACAGAGAATAGGATTCTCATGATCTATGCCCACAAGGCATTACTGCACAAAATGACCACAGTCCTCTCTTCCTGTATACCACAATACATTCACAAATCAACCCACACACATACCGTGGTCTGACTCTAAAAAAAAAGTGAAATAAAACAACAACAGAAGAAAAAAGCAAAGGGATTTCTTACCATAAAGACTTCTCAATGATTTTCGTCCTGAAGACCTCCTCTTGGTCCAGGTTCACTGTGCAGTAGCAATCCCTCATTTTGTTCGGCCCTGGATATGGAGGAATATTCTTTGCTTCTCCTAAAGGGGAGAGAGAGAAACACGGGCTCATTAAAGAGTGGTTCGCAGAGGGCAAACACTACACACTCTTAAAAATTAAGGGTGCTACAAAGGGTCAATTGGGCAGTGGCATAGGAGAACCACGTTTGATTCCAAATAACAAGGTTCAAGACATGTGAGAGTGTGAAGAAACTTTTAAAGTTTTAAAAATCTTAAGATCTTAAAATTCTTTACCCATATAAAAGTTATTGGCAAAAAGTTTCATTATACAACCGAAAGTGGTTCTTCTTTGGCACCATTAAAAAAAAAAAAAACATTTGTAACACCTTTATTTAAAGGTGTTTATATAAAAAAAAAACATGCTCGTCCAGACTCTAAATGTGCCCCCTGACAATGCTACAGGAAATGCTTCTGACCTAAGATGGCACTTAAAGCACTTAGGGTCTGGTTGAGCCAGTAACAATCCTGTAACAAGTCTGTAACAACAAATGTTTTATTTCTTGGTTGATCACTTTTGAAGCACAAGACATATTGCAAATTTGACTGTGGCAATCAATTTTGGAGACAATTGTGGTCTTCTCTGATGAGCTACATGACCAGCTTCCCATTGGTAAAATTTGCCCTAGATCCAATATGGTGACTTACACGATTTTCAATAGGCCCTCACCCATTACTTGCTTTTGACTCACACTGTAGATGGATGGATGGATGGATGGATGGATGGATTGTTGGATGGATGGATGGATGGATAATCACATTAATGACAGTGGAGTCCAGAAGCAAAAGACATGTACGTGTGTATGTCTGAGTAAGGGGCTTTGAAAATATTCTCAGCCAAAAACTGGAGTTTTAACCATACTACATGTAATGCAATTCTGCAGAGTTCTGCAACAGTAAGAACTAAACAATTCACAACTACAGCCAGACAGCACAATATCAAAATGAACCACTCTGAAGATTTGTTTACAGCAGACGTGTAATATATTTAGAACAGCAGAGACACTATTCTTCTGGATATTCTGGTTTAAGCACTGAACACTAGTGCTTATATTCACATTGTACTGAAGTGAGCACATATGAGCACGATGCTCATAGTACACAGAAATATAGTTTGTCCTTAATTCATGGCCTGGATCAAGCTGGCAGTAGTAGCAGCATGTGTTTATATGACACTGAAGAGCAATTCTTCCACTTCTGTGAATAGAGGAACAGGCCGTGGAGAGTCAGTGTGCAAGGAATCGATGAATCATCTGCTTTTCCCACTCTGGAGTTCTGACTCAAAGCAGACGCTAACGGTCCAGTCATGGGATTCACACAACCAAACATAGCGCGGTTTGACATGAAAAGGAACTATATTCAGAGGGACATTGCGAAAGCAATGGAGCTGCAATGCATTTTCTCTTTCCCTTTGCTTTCTTCTAAAATGCTTCTCTTTCAAACACACACACACACACACACACACACACAAACAGAGATGGGAATCTAAGGGTCACTGCTAAAGTCTGACCCCGAGATGAATAAGCCCCCACCGTTCAGTGGAAACAGTGGTGCACACACACATTGAAAAACAAATAAGAAAGAGATAAAAAAAAAAATCTTAGAAGCACTAGCTTTAAAGGCAATGTCTGTGATTGTGAGGAAACAATGTTCTATCTGGTTGGTTTACGTTCAGAAGCTCTGCATCTTTTAAGGTGAAGTGGTATATTTGAGGAAAAATACTGTTGTTGTACATGGCTGAAATTGAACTTGTCTGTGTTTTTATTTCCTGTTTGAAATACCACAGAAACTCATTTATAACACAATTTGTTTAGTTTTGTAGCACTTTCTGTGTTTACTTTCATTCTTTTAGTGCTCTCCAGACTTCCAAATTAAGTAATCCGGAACAGCAAAAATAAGTCAACATTACTCACCTTTGGAGCAGGAATAATCATTTCGGTTTGTGCTTTTCAACATTTGGAGTTCTCTCCATAGTCTAAAAAACCCCAGATTCCTTTTCTGTGCTGTGAGCAGAAAGAGAGAGAAAATCTAGCGTACCAGACCAAGACACTGGTTCTTTTTAGCCATTTACTGGGGCTTCCTAAAAGAATTAGACCGGTTTCCAGCGCACAAACAGACTAGAGAGCAACAAATGGTGAGGAAACCTACTCAGAACTTTATAAGTGTTTTTTAAAATTAAGATCAACGTCACATTTAAATTTTATATGGGAACAGTGGGCCAACGCAGATATTAAATATTAAGTATATATATATACACACTGAGTATCTCTAATGTATCTAATGTAATCACTTAGATCTGCAAAAATCCACAGGTGTTGGATTTTTTTCCACTGTGAGAAGACAACTCAATATTATGAGTCTTAAAATGTGTAGAGCTCTACACATTTCAACACTCTGTGAGTCTTGAAAATTAGAAAAGAGAACTAACATATCGAATGATTTTTGGACGAACCATGCAGAGATTTCTGTCTCATGGTTTTGAAAAATGTGTGTGTGTGTGTGTGTGCGCGCTTTAGAACAACATTCACTGCACAGGGCAGTGTTTAGTTTTGGTATATTTGTCAGGACAAAAAAAAAACATGTCCTGCTAAGGTTAGCATTTGGTGTACTGTTAATTAGCTACATGTGTCATTATGTCTGTGGAATGTCCTAACATGCATAGTGGAACCAACAAATGTGTGCGTGTGCATATGTGTGTGTGTGTGTGTGTGTGTGTGTGTGTGTGTGAGTGTGTGTGTGTGTGTGTGTGTGTCTGTGTGTGTGTGTGTGTGTGTGGTAACAGAAAGAATCTGTGTGGGATATTTCCTTTATGGACTCAAAACCCGCAGCCATGTGTGACAACACTCCCAAGTAGAAGAATGTGGTCTGTCTGGTCACACACTCACAAATGTACATACAGGAACACAATGATAGAACAGTTCAAGAGGAAGAATACCATACTTTTGGAGGAAGTAAGGATGTACTGTGGTGTGTGTGTGTGTGTGTGTTTGGTTGTGTGCGTTTTTGTGTGTTTGCCTGCATTTGTAAATAAAATAAAGAAACATATTGTAAAATATTGTTCACATAACAATAACACTTCACGTCAAGCATGGTGAGCTTTTATTGAACTCTGAGAACGCAGAAAGAATGTATAGATGAAGAAGGAATGGATCCATCAGTGATTTAGCAATCATCTTTCTTTTGGCCAGTGATAATGAATGCGGCAGGAACTGATTAACAGCACTTTCTGCAAAAACAAAACTATAACACACAGCACAAGGAGATCCACTTACGTTCACAGAAGCAGAAGCTCGTGTGTGTGTTTGTGCGATGCAGTTCAAGACCATGTTTAGCTTATAGGATTAATATGTGCTAAATAAAGGAGTACAGGAGTAACAATAAATTGGAATAAGTGTTTAAGTACTTAAATCTGTTTTTAAAAAGTTCTGGTTGAATATTTGACTAATACAATACAGTGATTCATTTAATCATTTTTTAATTTTGGATCTGGAGCCTACCTAGAATTACTGAGCGCACAGTAGGAACACATTTGATGATGTGGCAGTCCATTGCAAAGCATCATAAATTAACTTATTCACTCACACACTCATACTGGAGGGCAATTTCACACAGCCAATCTACCTACAAATTATTTCTTAGACTGTGGGAGGAAACTCGAGCACCCGGAAGAAACACGCAGACACAGGGGGAACACACCAAACAGCTACACTACCTGCAGCATCACTGTGCTTGCCACCCTGTTATAATACATAAAGGTTAAAGATAAAAAAATAAATAAATAAAAATGAATACAGTGTGTGTGTGTGTGTGTGTACAATAACCCACAATAAGCACAATAACCCTCACCGTAACACTCATTATGAAATTACAGTCATTTAAAGACACAGTTCAACATTTCAGTAATTAAACCCCATGTTTTGAACAGCCACCACTTAGCCCAGTTTATCATAATGACCTGGAATCTTCAGGCACTGATAGTTGGCTCCTCTCAAAAGCAGATGAGCCTCTTCAAAGCTCAAGGGTAGTATGTGACGTAAACTGTAGCACCGCAAAGCTTTATATGGAATTTAGTCTCAAAACATTTAAACATCCAGGCTGGATTCGCTACAGCTGGCGATTAAATAGTGTAGACCTACTTCGTCCGATAAACAGTTCAATACAAATCTAATGTATAATCCAAACCTAGAGTAAGTCAAAACAAATTCAGTTTCTAATGTTCTAAGGATCTATTTAAAGACAATGTTGAACCAATGTCCTCACAGCAAAACACCCCCAACCTTTGCATCTTTTAAGCTGGTTATGTCTGAATAAAAAACAGACTGTAGAGTGTACGTGGCTGAAATGTAACTGTCTGTAAGTTTTTATTCTCTGTTTAAATTACCACAGATACTCATTTGTAACTCAAGCTGTTTCATTTTGTAGCAATTGTGGTCTGTGTTTTTTAGTATCATTCAGTAAGCGGTCTCCCAAATGTGGTGTCAATTCCACTTTAAGTAATCTGTATAACCAAAATAAAAATGTCAATATTACCCATCTATGGAGCATAAATACAGAAACATCCTCATCGCTTTTCATGCTTTAAAACATTCAGAGGTCTCGCCGCCATCCAAACACCCCCAAACGCCATTTCTCAGTCAGTGAAGGATAGAAAAGAAGCCTGATCCATTTCAGAACGAGACCATTATTTTTTCCGAGCTAGGGCTGTGTACAAGCACTGGAGCTGTTTCCAGCATGCAAACAGAAGAGAGGGCTAGCAAATGGTGAGGAAACATCCTCTGAATTTTATTAAAAATAATTTTTGTTTGTTTATTTATTTATTTATATATAAATATTTCTTTTAAATCATGAACATCACATTTAAAGCCTCTGGGAAATCATTTTGAAACGTTGTGTTTTTTGTATAATTCTAAACTGTAGTGTTATGTGAAACGTTTAGCAAAATTTTAATAAAAAAAAAAAGCAAAACAGAAATATGTTAAACACGATCTCTCCTCAAAAATGACCTAAATACTACCCTAAGAACTCTCTGAGAATAGTGTGGGTGTGGTCCAATAAACTAATGTCTGTGTGTGACTGACAGCTCTCTATAACCAGAGAATAGAATGCTGTATATGTTACCATAGCAACACACACACACACGCACACACACACACACACACACACACATTTCACACACAGTCGTTTTTACTCTGAACTGCGGTTGTCACAAGATACACAATAAAATGGCACAGGCGGTTAGAATTGGCTTTAAACAGCCGTTCATGTACAAACCTATGGATGTCTTTTGTCTTTTATGCCATGTCTGTGGTGGTGTGGTTCGTGTGATTATTACATGTTAACACAATTGTACGAACTAGATACCTTCTAGAGTGTCTCCAAATTGGTGCTTTGCTACTCTGCTGTACTGTCGACCAAGTGTGGTTTTTATCCCCGCTGCTACTTTGCTGTGCACGCTGGCCCAGTGTGGCTGCTATCACCGCTGCACTGCCGGCCGGGTGGGCCTCCCTTCCCAGCTGCTATCTCTGCTGTACTCTGACTTAATCCATTCATGCTTTATAGTTTTGTGTTCTGTTTGCTCTGTTTATGTCTTGCAATCCCTCCCCATAGATTGGTGAATAGCTGGATAGCTAGCTGGTTTACTAATTGCTCCTACGCTTTAGCTGACCAGTCTGTTCGACTCAGAGAGGAGGCGTAGCTATTGTAGGCTTGTGATTGGCCAAGTTAACACTGACATAAGCATTACCCAGAATTTTTTAGGACTGCCCAAGAGGAGAGCAGTACTGGTCATTTTTGATGATAGATTTATCATATTTCCCTTTTGTGTTTTTTATTTAAACTTTGCTGAATGTTTCACATAACACTCATATTTAGAATTATACAAAAAATGTACAAAATGCCTCTCACATGTTAACTACATTAGCACATTTTTAAAAATGTAGTAAATATTTATTTAGGGGTAAAACAATTTTGTACAATTTATTTTTAGCAGAAAATCTGCTGTATCATCAAAGGAGAAACTGCTCTGGGTGTGTTGATGGTGCCACAAACGGATCAGGGGAACTGTGACATCAGGCCAGTGGAGGATCTACAAACCTCTCAATCATTTCCTGTCCATCCTCCCGACACACACATGTAATCACACAGGTCCTGATTGGATTACACCTTTCAGGTCAGGCCAGAGACCATGGCATCATAGGATTACCAGACCGTACACTCCATGTGTGTGTGTGTGTCATTGAGAAAACTGTAATAACACTGATGACAAACTATGATCCATTCAGCCACAATATGTGCAGCTGCCCAAAGATGACTATTAGTTATTCACATTTCCAAACACCCCTGCCCTCAACACTCTCAAAACACATGCACACACACACACACACACATAGACAAACTGTTCTGAGCAAACAGAAGCCAGACGCTTGAGTCTCCATACCACAGGAAAACACCACAACAGGAAGTGCAACCCTCTTTGCCCTCATATCTGTTTCCCTTCTGTTTCCAAAGAGTAAGCGTGAGAGATAGATACAGACAGAGAGAGAGAGAGAGAGAGAGAGAGAGAGAAAGAAAAAAAGGAAGACGAAAAAAAAGAAAAGAAAGAAAGTCAGAGAGAGTTAAAATCTGGGTTTCCATCCAAAACCTTCACAAATATGTGCCATAAAGGAATATCAGCAGATAAAAAACCATCGTGGCATCGTAACCAGGAAGATGGAGGGATCTGAGTGGGTTTCTGGAGTTGTTTACATCAAAAACACACTTTATATCAAAAAATTTTGTGTCATTTCTGTGGTTTAGAGCTTGTACTTAATGTTTTGAGAGGATTGTAAAAAAACGCTCTCTGACTAATGTGTATATGTGAACAATATTCTACACATGCACTAAAATAAGAGTCTCGAGTTGTGCAAGTATGAGAACAGAGTGGTCATGAAGTGGGGAGAGCAGAGAAAAGGACGGAGAGTTTGGGGGAGTCTGTCAAAATCTCCTGGCCGGGGGGTGTGGGGTGATTGTGCGATAAAATCAAGCGACAAATAAAGCTGAGATTTTCTCAACTTTATGCAAATGAGATAGAACGAGGTGAAGCGTCATTCTAAACAACTGGCTGCAAGAAATTCTTTGAATCAATCGTAGACACAGGTTTATAAGTTCGGCCAGCTTCTGCTCTCTGTTGGTTTTGACTATGGCTTGATTCTGGCTGGAGTTTCTGCTCTGCTCTTGTACACAGATACTCCTGTACACATTTTCATAATTCGCTAAAAACTCAGTGGATGGAAAACCCACTACAGACAGCGCAGGAAAAGAGAAAGAGACAAATGGAGGTAAAAGAGGTAGAGAAGGAGAATGGGAAGAAAGAGGGAGAGAAAGAGAATGGTAGTGAGATGTAGTCTGAAAGTGTATCCTGTTTGCAGGTCATATTTGTGTTTGTGTGTGTGTGTGTATGTGTGTGTGTGTGTGTGTGTACATGGTGTGCAAGCATGGGTGCTGTACACCATAGGAAAAGAGACAATCAGAGGTGATAGAGGCGGAATCCAGTTGAAATCCCCAGGACAGTGCAAATTTGAAGAATCTGAGCCCACCAGCAAGCTTCATTTTAAGTATAAGGTCCAGTCAGATGTACAAAGGCACTTATTTGCATACATTCTTAAACGGTATTCACACTACGGCAGCACAATTATTTTTAATGAACAAGAATTCTGCGCTGTATGTGGGAAGAGTGAAAAAGCAGCTAGCTGCTGCTAATGTCAACCGAGGTAGTCTCTTCAACAGTTAATGGCCTTTATATTGAGATTGACTGTCAATTTAGCGAGCCCGTTTTAACCCTGTGGTTCACTACATACTCCAACTGCAGCTATGAGTGCTGTCTGTATTTTCTGTACGGCCGTAATATTTTTTTGTTTTTTTTGTCTTTGTTTGTTTGTATTTTGGTGTACTTAGTTTGGCACTACATTTTGTTAAAGCTTTGGGTCCTTAAAAAGCACTTTTGTAAAATTGTAGCAAGCTTTAATTCTAATTATGACACATACGTACACAACTGTAGCATTAGCAGTCTACCCCTAAAAACTCGTACTGGTCTACCAGGCTGGATTTACCCGAGCAGGGAAATTCTGCATTGACTCAATGCAGAGCCTGCGGCGTCAGCTACGCTGTTGTGAGCATTTATACATCTGCGTTGATGTCTGCATCGTTCTGCAATTATACTGCCACACCACGATGTCTCAAAAATCTTCTTCTACACTGTGTAGTACATAACGCAGTTGTGTTGTTGTTTTTATGAATATATGTGAGGTGCCAGAAGAAACAAATAAAAAGCCGCCACATTTTTCTCACATGATTACACATGATGTGTGTGGAGGAGTTTGTGTTTTTGTACTTCTCCGGTTCAACTTAAACAATGTCTGTCCGACTACTGTCCAATCACAGTCATTGTGGTCTGTGTCGATGCAAAGCTTAATTAAATTTCTGGAGAGGTGCGCCTCAGGCTACACCATGAGCTACGGCTTAGGGTTGGCGTTGAGAACACCTATTTGTTGTGTATATAAAAAACGCAAATAAAACTAACTGGAAAATTCACAAGTCAATTGATGTGTCTTTACGAGTTTGTGTCATGCACCAAAAAATGAAATGCCACAGCAAAGCTGCAATGGGACACCTACCATAAAGGAACCAAGCTAAAGACGTGTCTTGTGTGAGCATGTGTGCACATTGCAAAAAGAAAGAAATTATGTGCTTCCTCTGCAATCTGTCATCTGTCCTTATAAAACCAACTTCTAATCCCCTTCATCCCCTCTCACCCTCACATCACAGTAGATCTGACTCAGTTCTTACACCTCAGTTTCTCTCTCTCTCACACACACACTCTCTCTCTCCTCCCTTGTCTGTCTTACACTCTCTCTCACTTTTTTCAACCTCTGCAGCTGTTGCCTGTCTATTCCTCTTTCAACTGTACTCTTTCTATCCTTCTCCCTTGAGGGGTAGTCTGACTCATTCATACCTCCCTTCATCAAATCAAGAGGAAAAAAAAGAGAATAAAAAGAGCTTTCATCATGATTAAGTCACGTTTCAGGAAATTACATGTGGTGGTTAATGCGGTTGTGTAAAACAAGAGCCGGCTATATGTTTCTGGACATTTTGCAATTTGTGCTGTTTTTTTTGTACATTAAACAAAAGCACAGTAAAAGAAAAAAATCTAATTTACATAATTTTACAATTATGTAAATTACCCAGAGCAGTCAATCAGTCAGAGTATGTTGGATGTCTGAATGTTACTTCTCTAGGTGTGATGTAGCTTAGTCAAAAGCACATGTCCAAGCATCCAGTGGCAAACTGCAAACATAAATCAGACACCTGCTTTATTTCATCTGTTGAGATGGAAAAAAAGTAATTTTGAGGAGTACAAAGAGGACACAGCTACAATATAAGTGCAGCAATGACAACAAAACTTAACTGTATTTATTTAATATATTGGTAACTTCTATCCACCATTGATCTGGGAGAGTGCACATCTGTATTTATTTAATTTTTTTTTAAACACCCTCAAAGAGGTTGTGAAACCAAGTGTTCTTATGTATTAAATTAATGTGTTTTTCTAGAAAATGTGTGCATAGCTATAGTTCTGAAGTGCTGGTGTCCAGTTGAACCTGGTCTGTCTGACCAGGCAATTCACTAAACTGTGACACCGGCCCACAGCTCCAGAATAATGACTTGCACACAAAATTACATAGGTGTCAAAAGTCTGAAAGATTACACAATGTCTAAACAGGTTATAAACTGAAATATGTAGCTTTTATATCACAGTTAGACTAATTAGAGGCAACCAAAAGCTGTGCTGTGTACTTGAAAACAAAAATAAATGAATCGGGCACTCCACATTCGGTATTCAGATTTAAAGCCAGATAGTCTTGAGCTGCGTCCCCACTGCGCACTTAATACTAATTCTAACTATTTCTAATGTATGTGGTGTGTAGTGTAGTTACAAGTGACAAAGTTGAGTATGATAAAAAAATCCACAGTGCATACATTGAACTGATTTTGTACATATTTTGAACCCATATTAAACCTTTGCTTTATATCATTCAGTCATGCTCAATGTTTTACCTGTAAGAAATGCATACATTCATTCATTCATTATCTGTAACCCTTATCCAGTTCAGGGTCATGGTGGGTCCGGAGCCTACCTGGAATCATTGGGCGCAAGGCAGGAACACACCCTGGAGGGGGCGCCAGTCCTTCACAGGGCAACATACACATTCACTCACACAGTCACACCTATGGACATTTTTTTTGACTCACGAATCCACCTACCAGCGTGTTTTTTTTAGACTATGGGAGGAAACCGGAGCACCTAGAGGAAGCCCACACGGACACGGGGAGAACACACCAAACTCCTCACAGTCACCCAGAGCAGGAATTGAACCCACAACCTCAAGGTCCCTGAAGCTGTGTGACTGCAACACTACCTGTTGTGCCACCATGTTTTTTTTTTTTTTTTTTTGGTAAATTAAATTTACTGGACCAAACGTTAATATCTGTTCCATAAGCAGACTAAACATATACCATTTCATATGAAACCAGACAGGCCAATGCCATATATAGGTCACTGCCCCACAATCAGCTAGCATGCCTGACTAAACATACTGCTTTGTATACACTTCTACAGTTATATAGATATATTTTAAGTAAGTGTAATACAAAAACTTTATATAAATCCCTTCATATGTAACATTTAAATTTGCATAGTAGCACCTAGGGGAATACAAGGGTAGAAACACATAGACAAACATACACACAGACACACACACAAACACACACACACACACAAATGTGCTAAAAAGCAATTACAGTAGAGAAAACTGGGGCAGGAAGACTCCAGAGAAAGAGGAAGAGAAGGAGAGAGACAGTGAAAGAGAGAGAGACAGAGACAGAGAAAGATAGAGAGAAAGTGAGATGCTGTGTGGTAATGTGAATGAGAGAAAAGAGGAAGTGTAAACAAGTTGCAAGACACAAGGCTGAGCGAAAGATTGAGCGGAGGAAGACAGGATTGGATAAACTTAGACAATCAGAAAAATCACCAGCTTGTAGAAATGAAAGTTAAAATGCGAACATTAGAGCAGAGGCAAAGGGTTTGAGTGGGAAAACAAATCAAGTGGTCAATGTTGTTAAAAAGTGCGGGCAAAATGTTACTACCACTCTTTATCAGCTAATCAATGTGGATAATGATATGACATTTCTGCTGCATTTTGCAAACAAGTAGAAACTTGCTTAATATTCAAAATGCAAGTAATACAGCGGAACCCAATTTTGCAGCTTCTCTCAGCAGGCACCCAACCGTCTCCTTTCTTTTTACTTTTCTCTGTTAATAATGTGTCAGTGATATTAAACATTTTTAATATGGAAACTGGAAACTCATTCATCCACATACTGCAAAGTAAAACAGTTCCATTCCATCAGACAGTTCTTCAGTTTTCTCGCAAGCGCTGGGGTCTTTGCTAGGTTGTGTGTGTTTATAGTGGAGTAATCCTTGAAGATTCGGTCAGAGTACCCTATTCATGCAATATCAGCATTCATTATATGCCGTTGATGTACTGTGGTATAATAACATTTAAAAGTACTGTACACTGAAAAACTGTGTCAGAAAAACTGTCACTGTGGTATTACTCTCACAAGTACATATTCTGTACCATTACTTACTGAACATAAATGTACCTTTTTCTATTATAATTGTAGATTTTAAAATTATGTTGTTTCATATCCAGGACTTTTATTATGTTCTTTTATTTGACACAGTTCTATAATGAAAACAAGTATTTAATTCTCCTTCTGGAGAAGAGAATGTAATGTAACTTTAGGGAACACAACTGGACTTTAAAACCACTGTTATACCTTTTAAAGATACATTTACACTGTTTGTACCTTTAGTGACCACTAACATGGAATTAGCATGGCTTGTGTGCCTGCAGAGTTATGGTTTGGCCTTGGGTTTGTGTTAAATCATGGCAATTACATTACTTTGGCCTTCCTGCACACACAGAACACATTGCCCTAATTTTACTAACAAAAACACTGACGTGGAAAGAGTAGCATAAGCTTTAATAACAGACTTTTTCTCCCAAGATTACTGTAAATACAAGCACATGAGAAAATACAAGGGTACCATGCTCTACACAGGCCTAATTCCTTTTTGTCCTTTTTATAGTTTCTGGATCACAGCCTTTAGGTCAGCAGCACAACCTTCCAACACCTCTCTAAGGCTCTCTAAGGCAAAGCCATCTGCAGCCATGTTGGAGAAAAGAGGGATGGTAGGGCAGAAAGACAGTTGAGGGGTGGAGGAATGATGGAGGGGAGGGGCATAAGAGCCCAGACCCAAGAAATCTGCGAGAGAGAGAGAGAGAGAGAGAGAGAGAGAGAGAGAGAGAGAGAGAGAGAGAGAGAGAGAATGAGAGCTGGAGCAGGAAATGAGATAGTAAGAAAGGAATTTCGGGCAGCATCCAAGATGTAGTTTAAAAAGCTCTGAACAGCAAAGTTACTAGGCCGAAGTGGGGGATGACTTCAAGAAGAAGCAGCAAATTGACACAATTTGACAGAAAGGATTGAAAGAAGGTCAACAAGAAGGGCCAAAATAGCAACACGCTAACTGTGCTTAACAGTTCCAGCAATGAGTCAAAACAAAATCAATGCAATCTGCCAGCCAAGTTGTCCCAGGCTTACAGTGAAGCTACAAGGCTAATGAAGCTAACAAGTCATAGAGCTTAAACCTTACTTATTAGCATGTAAGCATACTTAAGTCACCACACACTTTAACCGTGATACTGTATACTGCAATATTAAAAAACTGAGGGTGGTATTTATGATGTCTTATTGATTACAGTGACATTAGTGCCTTATGTGATATTTTCTACATCCAAACACCATGGAAACACATTCGCATATAGCAGTTGGACAGTACTGGGCGTACGACTGATGTAATGACACAAAAATAGATATTATAACCATGTAAACTGTATGATACCACTGCATTTAAACACTGTTGATATGCAGGCAGCCATCTTGGATTCTGTACTCAAGGTTGGTGAAACCCTCCCAACTTTCGGAGTAGGAAATCCGACTTGTGGGGGTTTTCCTCACTTTAAATATCCTGCTTGGAACTCAGAACTCCAGACAAAATAGACTTGTAACAGAATGCAGCAATAGTTCTGAACCAATTTTGGCTTTAAACAGTGCTTGAACCTGCTCTTATCATAAACGCAAGCGTAACACAGCATTTTCCTCACTTCATACAGACACATAATGATGTTTCTAATTTCTCACAATGGGATATTGAGTAACTAAATGCAAATGATGAAATTGTTTATTTTTCATTAAGATAAACAATTCTATCACAACTCTTTGAAGTGATTTAAACATCTGGAGTGTTGATTTCTTAGGGAACATTATATAAATGAAAAAATTATCACAATTAGTCATATCTTCATCACTGGATTATGCTCAGCTTTTAAAGAGGGTGAGGAGTTAACCTGACTGGATAAAACTGCAGCATGTCTAACCATGCCAGCTCATTATGTATTTACTTCAGTCTAAATCCTTTTTTGTTGTAATTGTGCTGCTCTGTGCCTTAATGCCTTTTGCAGTGGTAATAAAAAAACAGCATTTCTGCCACGTTCACACATGCCTGCACTGAGTACATCAAAAACAGAGCATAATGTATTGTACAATTAAGTGTAGTGGATAACACTGATGACTTGGAACTGATCAGTCTACAGATCAGTTCCCTGCCTCTTTCAGCACATCAGTGTTGTAGTAATGAGTCCTACAACATATTAATTCAATCTGCCTATTTTTTAATAAGGTATGTATTATGGATAAGTAGATTTTTTGCTATTTTTTTCACAAACTGTCCCTTTAATGCCAAGACTTAAACCAAGCCCTGTTAAACACTGCAGACCACACCACTAATGACACACTCGACACACATGGGCGCTTTGTTCTGCTCTGTTGCCCGGGGCGGTTGAGGGAAGGAGGAGTATCCGTCATTACGACAGCTCCGATCATGGGCACTGTCCCCTGGTGCTCTTTAATCTGCTTCATAATAACCGCTCTCATCTCGGGCTAAAGACCACACGGACCATGGGGATGACTTGTGGCTATGTGTCCTGAGTTCTGAAGGGAGCCATGGCAGCTGGTTCATTTGAAGTTTTTTATTCATATTCTATATTTATTCTCATGGATATACTTGTACGTGTGTTTGTGAGACAGTAAGGAGAGGAAAATGTGTAAGACATCCTGTCAGGCTGATTAATTTTATGAGGAGGACCTAAGAGCATGGACACAATGCCCAAATATAGCCAGGAAACAATTTTAGCTTCTGTAGCTTTATCGAGGTCATGACAGTTCTGATAACCAAACAAACACTGCTGTGAACTTTAGTTTTGCTTGTAGGACTACGAAAATATCCCACAACGTCTGCCAAAACAATCTGCCTATTAAATGTTGAAGTGCCAAAGGGGAAATCTAACAATTGTCGAAGATTTCTGCACAACTGGAGTGGGACTGAAGGATATTTTATTGCAGTTTTCCTGAGCAATATTGCAACTGAAATTTAAACTGCATTTCTTTTCTAAGAATTAAGATCCTGGCCTGTTTTATGCAGAGCATCAGACTCCCATTTATCTGTAGGTGTCATGTACAACACTATGTTTGTTTTGCCTCTTACTGGTCTACTCCATGTCCATGGCAAACATTTTTAAGTCATTGTTCTTTATAATGTAAACTATATTTAAAATGGCAGCTCCAGCAATTTGAAAATGAATGTCTCAGCCTTAACATGAAGTGTATACAAAATCTATATTCAGAGTGAAAAGCTGTGAAAAGATTCATCATAGAGAAATGTACTAGCTTGGATTTTTCATAGTGCTGTAAATAAGAACAATAAATATATATAATAATTTTAGTTCTAAAATGACACGTGGGTTTAGAGTTTACATATCGTTGCTGTCTGATTAAAATCATATTTTTACTTTACTGAGGGAACACAGCCGCTGTCCTTCACACTGTGTGAAAAGTTCATAATGACTACTTCAAAATTACTTGGAATAAAATCGTTTTACACTGATTTTCACTGAAAATTAAGGGTTTTTTTCCTTCTATAAAGTTGTTATCTTGGTGGTATACACATTTGTCACTGGACAGCAGCGATATGTAATATTAATAATGTAAAAATTGTGGGAAATCTAAAACATTTGTTTATTTATGGGACTATTTTGCCTTACAACACCATGTATTTATTCATGCCTTTACCCTGAATGATATTATGGGACAAAACTTTATTTCAAAACAATGGTGGAGCGATATATTTGTAACCACTTGACGTAATAACTCTCTATGATGTTGCTTTAAATCACACATAAAACTATGAACGTTCAGCTCCTATCACCATCGTGGGAAATTCAGACTCAGATTTCAAGCATGAAGCATTTCATATCATAACCTTCAGTGTGGCTTTCTTTACACATTAAACAAATGAATATGCAGGAATGTTTCAAAATCTCTTGAATTGTCTTTTAACGACCATACAGTATGATATGATCCACAAGGAACCAAACGTATTTGACTTGGAGTTTTACTGTGCTGTTCTATTCTTAAGTCTATTTCTAGCTTTCCATTTCATCTCCCTAGAACTAAAGCTGTGTTTCAGCTATCCACAAACGTCATCTGTCACTGTATCCACAATGAAATCCTGTGCTGGCTCAAATCCTGTTTTGGCTGTGAGGTTTCACCTCCTGGATTTAACAGGGGTCAAGGTCATGTGTTAAAAAGACCCTAAGAAGATTTCATGCTACGCCAAATCGCCATCAACAAGTCAAAGGATCAAAACAGGAAGTGGGTCTCATGTGTCAGATAGCATTTCTTTACAGAGCTGAAACAGTGAAACCTAATGACTGGGTGCTGGGGAGATGGGGGAGGTAATATGCTCTGGTAGCAAGCTGTATGTCTGCTGAAATGGATACAGAGGGAGAGAAAGAGAGAGAGAGAGAGAGTGCAAGAGAGAGCACTTTATCCAGATGCCCTCTCCATTCATAAAGTTCCTTGCTTCGGCATTAAGCCCAATCTTTCCTGGACTCTCACTGGGCATACAGTGTATATATATAACCCATCATTTAGACTTCCTGGTTTAGAGCTCTTCACTTTTTAAATGGAATCTGTCAGTTTTTTTTTTACTGTGGTGGTATCCACAAGGGTATTCTGTGCCTTCAGTTAGGGAACATAACTGTACCATATTCTATAATAATAGTTGGTTTTAAAATTGTGTTGATTTCATGTGCCCCATCAGATTATGTTCTTTTATTTTACACTGTTCTCTAATGAAAGTTTACAGATATTCACCTCTCCTTCTAGAAAAGAGAATGTAATGCAACTTTAAGGAACTGAAAAAAAAAAAACACAGTCGTGCCCTTAAAGTTACATTTTCACTGTTTGTACATATTAGTGTCTGTAAAGTACCTTTTTTTCTTAGAGTGTGGAAGATGACGCAGGTTCTGAAAAGCCAACTCACTGTGACAGCTTCTCTAAACCATACTTTCAGTTTCACCATTATCAAGATAGAATAATATTGTGGGTTGAGATGGACCGAAAATTATTCCAACAAGCAGAGAAGTGGCATCAACATCTGCAAACATCTAATAAGTTCATTTATTTCATGCACCAACCAATAATTTGCACCCGAGCTCTACACAAGTAAACCGCATTTGCAAAGTTCTCTCAAAGTTTCTTGAATTTACCAGCTGATATTTCTGTGTGATTTATGAATCATTTTACATTCAAATAATTGGATCCAGAACCCTATTCCAACAGCAACAAACCTTTGAACACACTTATTTTTAAAAACATAAATTTAAAGTTCCACAGGTTCTTGAAAAAAGAGATTTTCATTTCAGAAGATTGAAATAGCTCATCAAGCCACAGCCAGTCGGCACACTGTTGCTCAGCCTCCCCTTACCTCACCACAATGTACAGATATATCTCCAGCAAGTTCTGTTTTGAATGCTGTACACTCACTTTTAACTTTTGCGACAGTAATCTTGCTAAATGCTAAGGAATACCAATTTCTTCATGTGCAAAATCACCAGCTATAGTTTAACTCCTGCTCACTTTCAATCATAGCACCATATTTAATGAGCCTGGATATATATCCGAAAGGCTCAGTAGACTTTCCAAGGTTAAAGGGTCTGCTTGATACTGTGGCTCTTATTTACCCCTATTTATAGAGGCTGTTCCTCTGAGAAAGCATTACTCTTACTTGAGTGAGGGTTCAAACTGGGACAAGGAGAATGGGCTGTGTAGAGTTCCACAGGGTACAAACCATCAATCAGTGGACAAGTAAATCACACATGCTTTTCCAGGTACCACTTTGGAAAATACAGCAATTATTCATATGTTTAATATAAGTGTTTTATATTCATGTTTATATTAAACAAACAATCAAACAAACACTGGCTTCTGACTTGGATATACACCTCTGTAAAAATGTATATAAACATATCTGCACCTGTATGGTAGAAAATTTAATGAGTAGCTGCTCACTTAAGCCATTATAAACTATACATCTTGAGTTTCAAGCAAACTCTGGCTGCATCCCAATTGCGCATTTAACACTAATTCTAACTAGTTTTTGAGTATGTAGTATAGTTAGTGTCAATGTTGGGTATACTTAGGGTTGTAAAATTCAGGGAATTTTCAAAGTTGGGAAATTTACCATGGAGATTAACAGAAATTAACAGGTAATTATGGGAATTAACAGGTATTAATGGGAATAAAATGGGAATATTCAAAGCTAAAGGTGAGAAACTTACATATAGCTGGTAAAAATATACTGAACCATAATCTTGACTAAAATAATTAGTTATGATACCAAAACAGTTGAACAGCAAAGCCGCTCCTCAATCCCAGGCACATGACACATACACACTGAAGGGCTATTGAGACCACACCCCCTGCACTCCATCACATATACAGCATATTTCCAGATGATTTCTAGAAATCTGACATGCTTCACTATTGAAAGTATACATTAGGAACAAAGCACTACCTAAAGTCAGGTACTTTCTGACAAAATATATTGACAGTAATAGCATTAAAACATTTAAGCAACTATTAAATCAAGGTGTATTCTCACAGTTGCTTGCTATCTGGTAAATCAGAAAAGCAATTTCATTTAAGAGACTAGTTTACCAAGAATAGCAAGAGGTTATCTTACCAGGGCAAGCTACTTATATTTTTTTTCCTTCAACTGGTTTCTGTAACCAATAATTAATACTTATTATTTATTTATTTAACATTTTGAAGACCACGAGCTTTAGTGTTTTCACACTTTGTCCTTTTTTTCAACAGATGAATGCCACGTAGTTATTAATTTTATTATGCCTTCATGTCTGCTGTTGACAAAAAAAATGGTACATTGATGATAATGTATGATAGTTCCTTTAAATTATCCGATATTACCTATTAATTCCAATAGATTCCCATAGATTTCCATGGAAAGTTTACATTTTAGAATATTTCCAAAGTTCCCTAGCTCAAGTTCCCATGGAAAGTTACCGGTAATTTATTGGAAATTTATCGGACATTTCCACCCCTTTGCAACCCTATGTATACCAAAAAACATCCACAATGAAAGTTTAGCTCTGTCCCATTATATTGCCCTACTACACCTTGACAGTGCACTAAAGGATACACGGGGGTTGTAAAATGCACATATAATACACTATTTTAGAGCAGACACTGTTATTTTATGACCTACACTGTGCAATACGTGGTTTGGAGGGAGATATTTGAGATTCAGCCTTTGAGAAAATAAGGGAGAGTTTTGGAGCTGGAGCTTGGTATTACATGTGTTGTCATAGCAACAGTTAATCACGTCCTGTTAGTAAGAAACAGTGTAGTATTTTAATACTCTTTGTACTAGCCTGTTGAACTCATACTATTAAAATAAGTAAAATTATATTCTGTATAGTGTGTATTACACAACTGCAACAAAGGTTCTGAGTAGAATCACTGAAGCAGGAAAAGTGGCACCATATTATATGAGGTCATACGTTACAATATCTAAGCCAAACTATCCATATGCCAAATATTACAAAACAATAAAGCAGATAGTAGGTTAATTTTTGGTGAGAGGGAGAAAAACAACAAAATTTTCTCTCTGTTTTCCTCTTAGTTCTGGAAACTGCACCTAGTACACCTGTTTCCATTACTCGCAAATATCACCTCTACAAACATCTGTACACAATGCAGAAAAATGTTCTCAGACACAGTTAGAGAAGAATATTTTACCCTTAAGACAAAATCCGATGAGCAAAACTAATCCCTGTAAATCTGTCATTTCCCCGGTGAGACTTTTCTCCTTTCTTAGCGACTTCAACAACATCCACTAAGAGGTTTTTGGGGAAACTCTGTGGGCCAGGTGCCAGAGGAGGCCCTGTGGCCTGTGGAAGCTGAGAACACTTCCGGCCCTTGAAACACTTCTCCTCCTAAAGAACTGGTGAGTGACTAAATTCAGGCATTCAGCAGTTGGAGCCCCGTCCAGCTTCCAGCTTGTCTCTTCTGCCCAGCTTCTCTTTCCTTTACACTCACCATGCTCCTCCTCCATAAACCGCACTCACCCCACGGCTGTCTGCAAAGACATTTAGCCCTAAAGATTTTTTTGTTGTGTGTGTGTGTTCTGGGGTTTGAGAGAAACATGGAAATGGTGGCAAAACGTCTGGACTCTGTTTGAAAGGCAATCTGTGCTTCCATCTGGTTTGAGTTAGCCCAGTACTTCCCAGGAACACTGAAAACAGGCTGCTTCGAGCTGCTTTGTAGTTCTTTCAGCCAATCAGGAAGTGATTTGGAGTACTTTCCTGTTTCCTCCCTGCCAGAAGCTCCCGAGCTCAAGAAGCTTCCTCCAGACATAAGCGCCCTCAGGAAACAAGGCGGAGAACTCCATATATGTACCAAAACAATCCAGCACTCTTCTCTTCCTGGTGGAAGCATAGGTTTGACAAAGTGAGTTCAGTCCCCCTATGTGCAACCTAAGGTACCCACCCAGTGTGCGAATTATACAATGACTATTATGGTGGGGGGAGATTTTACTCCAAGATGTAAAGGGAAACTAGGCATATGCTTCAGTGAACTGACATCTTACAATCTTTACAGCAAACAAGCTTCTGTTAGCATTCATCCATAAGCATGTGACAGTCGAAAGACCCATTCGGCTGTTTCATTTTGCCATAGAGCGGCGATTCTCAACTGGTGGGGACACGTTCTGGGCGGGTCGCGGCCAGCTTGTAATAAATGAATCCATTTTTTAAAAAATGAATCATGAAGAATAATTAATGCTCATCTTTTCACACGTTTCCTCCGAGTGCGCCGGTTTCCTCCCACGGTCCAAAAACACACGTTGGTAGGTGGATTGGCGACTTAACAGTGTCCGTAGGTGTGAGTGTGTTGAGTGTGTGTCACCCTGTGAATGACTGGCACCCCCTCGAGGGTGTGTTCCTGCCTTGCGCCCAGTGATTCCGGGTAGGCTCCGGCCCCACCACGACCCTGAACTGGATATGCGAGTTCAGACAATGAATGAATGAATGAATGAACTTTTATACATACATTTTAACACACATAATTAGAGAATAAAACCTCATACCTTTGAGCACAAAGTCAAGTGAAGGGTCTGCTGACTATTTTATCTGTTTTTATCCTTCTTCCTTCTTAACACAAGCTCAGCGCTAAACTCACAACTGCAGTGAGCTACTGGGCTTGTTTTTCTCCACCCGTTTTTAGACTGTCACATCGCCAGTCAGTGAGCACCTACTGCGCCCCCTCCCTGTGACTCACTTCTTCTTCTTCTTTTGGCTGCTCCGTCCCGTCAGAGGTCACCCCAGCGAATCAACCGCAAACCGCACCATCGATCTGGCACAATTTTTAAGCAGAGTGCTCTTTGTGACGCAACCCTCCCTATTTATCCAGGCTTTCGGACATGTTACACCAAATTCTGTGACCGTCAATTATGTGATCCTAGAGGTCGTTAGTTTATGTCCAGCATAAGGGTCACAGTTTCTGACAGCTGTCGTCAGAATTTGGGACCCCACTGAATATTAATTACATAAATGTACTTAAACCTGAATGTTTATAAGGTTTACATGGAGATTCCGTGGGGGTCACAAATTCTGTCAGCATCTGTCAACAATTGTGACCCCCTATGCCAAACCTATAAAGTTGCGCCCTCTAGGGTCACAGAATTCTTCCGAGTCGCCAATCCACTGTGAGAGTTAACTGGAGCACCTGGAGGAAACCCATGCGAACACAGGGAGAACACACCAAACTCCTCACAGACAGTCACCCAGAGCAAGGCTCGAACCCACAACCTCCAGGTCCCTGGAGTCATGTGACTGCAACACTACCTACTGCACCACCATGCCGCCCTTCCCTGTGGCTCATGTTCAACGTTTGTCCGTGTTCTTAAAGACACAGAACAGAAATTTGACAAAGCACACACACGTCATAAATTCCACCCTCATTTTAGTATACAGTATACAGTATTATCGTTATACCACCCAAACCCTACTTAAGACATTATTAAGCATTACTAAATGATTAAGCAAGATTAAAGACCAGACAAGAAAGGTATGGCCCACTTCAGGGGTGTCTGAACTCCTGTTATACAATACTTCCAGTCATGAATATGGGAAATATATTGCAATATTTACAATTACATGCAAGAATTTACATGCTTTGAGCCCCCTGAACTGATGTTTTTTTACCTATTGCTGGGGAGGCCAGACCACCCTCTAATCTCCCTGTAATTCAGACAATAGCCATACTCCATAAAATTTCATTCAGTGAAATGAAATGCATGAATTGGGTTATAAAACAGCCACATACTTAGAGACATTTGGGGTTTCAATGTATGCCTACATATTTTATTCTGTTTCATTTTTTACTTGACCAAATAGGAACTGTTATTAACATTTGTGGCCCATACTATAATTACATAATTGTTATTGTTGACTTTTCAAGGTTCTGTGCACACACAGAGTATATATATATATACACACACAGACTTAGTTATCTACATTTTTATCATGCAATCTTTAAAGACAGTTTGCTGCATATTAATAGGCAAGAAAACATACATTCACACCCTGTCCTGTAACTAAAGATTTACCCTTTATAGGGTGTGCCTCACAAATGTGCAATAACATTAACCACATGCAACTACATCTCAGTCACAGATGCTGTTTACTTCCTGTCTCAGTAAGCACACTAATGCAAATGCTGTTTTAACACAACACTTGATACTACACGTGATACTGCGACCCCACCCAAGTAAGAAGGCACTAATGGACGAGGTGGAGCCCACAATCAAGCAACGGGTTTGAAAGTTGATTTGCATCTCATTATAACACAGGTATTACCGTCTTTCACCTGGGTGTCACGTTGCAACTCATTTGTAATAGTTAGCATGTTGGCAATGTCATCACTTCACAATTTCATATGCATATGACAGAGTCGAGAAAAGGCTGTTAGAACCTGTATCATCTCAAAGTCACTGTGATTTAATAATAAATCATCCCAGTCCCACGTGATGTGTCCAAGGAGATGTTCAACAAAAGTGGCACTTCCACTTAAACGGACATACCCTGTGTCTGGTAGAGTGGTCTGTACTGTTTCATCTTCTGTGCAGAGAAACGAAAGGCGATGTTTTGATGCTCCGTGACATGCACAGAGCAAAACACGTGGCTGTGCAATGTGTGGTCTTGCGGTGCACACATCCCCCCACCAGCATGTGTTGAAGCATTCTCACCCATAACAATGTACCACACCTGCACGCTGAGATTAGAGGACTTGGAGACACTGTGAGTGCACAGTTCTATCATCTTGCATGTGACCACATTAGAAAAGACAGTATCTATAAAAATGCAAGCATGGCTCTATAGGGTCTCACAGCTGAGTTTCAGTCCGATAAAGCAGAACGCAGCCCTGAAAAACATCTGCTGCTTTAATATGATCTCATTGTGTTCACAATCTCCTATGTGATTGCTACCAGCATGTGTCGGAGCGTTCTCTGAACGGTGTGCCCAACCTGCACACTCAGATTAGACGGCTTGTAGAACCAGTGGGTGGCTTGTTCACTGCTCTCCTTCTTGCGAGGACGGTTCAGGAATGTGACACTCTTAAAGAGGGTTTTATCTATGAAACTCACACACAGCTATGGTGAACAGCACGACTGAGCTTCAAACCATTCAGCCTGTTAAAAACAGAACAAAGCTGACATCTGGAAGACGGAAAGCTGTGCAAGAACACAGGAATGAGGTGGACATCACACTGACCTCTCACATTTTTTCTCTGCCCCCTGTCAAGCATCTCAAACTGCAGTGTGAATATGCAAGATCCAAGGCTTCTTATATTCTTGCCAATACTAGAAACCCAGAACACAGTCATTAGGACTGTAACTTAGTTCATGTGGAAGTAAGAGGCACGTCTGGACAAAGTGAATTTAAATCATTTTTCAACGTGTCTGTATTCTCGCGTGTATGCAAAAAAAAAATAAAAAATAAAAATAAAAAACAGGAACTTCTGCCTTTTTATATGATCTCATTGAATTATCCACCTTTTGTCTCGTTTGATGCACTGGTGTCTGCGCAAATGTGCAAAAGTCCAGCACAGTCCATGCGGGAAAGACCCAGGGGAAAACGAGGAGCAAGAGGAATAAAGAAGAACAAGATACAAGCCACATCTTTCCAGTGCCAGTTATAAGAAAACAAGGCGCTGTGGGAAAGAACGGGGAGACCGTTCAGAGTCAAAACAGGACTGGAAACGACCCAGACGGACACACACGGTACCAACATCTGTACGTAGTCAACATTTAACTGCGGGGTTCTAGCTCCAACCCCCTGCGTAAGCTCCTCTCTTGAAATATCCCAGTCTCCATGAACGCTATACCACGTTCAGGTTTTATATTTTTGTGCGTGTGACATAAATATAATCCCTATGTGTTGAATGCGCTTTGGACGGACGAGCCCTGTTTATTCAATGCTGAACTGCTTTAAAAAACCGCTGAACCTTCGAGTAAGAATGAGAAATACGATTCACATCGTAGAGAAAGCAGGAATGTGATTCGAATTTGAAAACACAACAGCTCGCGCGCAACGTCCGAGCCGAGGCTCCCTCGTGTAACGTTATTTTCTCCCATCAAGAACTCACCTATTTTTATTTTGACGCTCTGAAAAACTCTCAGTCCTTCCTCTTCCACCGCCATGCTCGCAGCCCCGCGGCTCTTCTTCCCGTTCAGGCTCCTTCTCCGTCTCTCGGCTACCGTTCACCGCTGTACGTTCCCTGTCGACTCTCTCCGTTTTCTCCACCGAGGAAAATCACACTGCTCTCACACTGGAGCGGGCGAGCGCTGCACGAGCGGAACGAACCAAATCTTTAAACCGATTCTCATAAATCATTCAATTGAACCGATTCACAAAACTGGTTATTCATTTTTTGAACATGTTCATAGTGCAGAAATCACAGCTCATAATATGTTTACTGCTATGTGAACGACTTAATAAAGCATGCTAACAACACATTTAATGAGTGAGAACCACTTAATAATGCATTGCAGCAAGATACTTAATACATGGGAACAATGAAATAACACATGGAAACAATATAGCATATTTAATGTGTGAAAAAAGACATCATTCCCAAGGATTACTAGGTTATTACCATGCATAATTATGAAGTTATTTGTACATGTTATTAAGTTATTCACCTGGCAACGGGATCTAGTTCCCATGCATTATTAATTAACATGTATTATAATGGAATGTAATCAGCAGTTTAACATAAACTGTAATATAAGGCTTGTAACTTCCCCTATCCAGTCACCTTTAACCTTCAACCAATATTTTAAATTCATAAAATGTTGTCATCGACTTATATGCAGATCTTTATCGCAGTTTAAATCATTAACCGCAAACAGACCGTTTTGTTTGTTTTTATTTTTTAAGTTTCCAATAAAAAAGTAAGACGTTTTCTTTTTCATAGTAACCATCAACTTTTAGATTACTGGTGAAGTTTGCTAAAATAGTCATAGCAAAGAATTTATGCGTGAAGAACCGTTTGTATGCTTCCTCCTGAAGCTGGTGTTCCGGCAATGAGAAGAAATAACAAAATTCGTCTGCTAAAATTAATCTCACTGTACAAATAGATTAGGAGAACATTTGTTTTAAACAGTGTCTCGACGAATCGGATTCTTTATACTGTCAACAGTCCCAAAGAATCATTTCCCTAAACCGAATCTGAATCGGCTCTAACTCGGGGGGGCGGGGCTCCGGTGCTTCTCATCGCGCCGTTGCCTATTGAACGGAAGCAAGTCGACGTCACGTCAGGGGACGGTCACCCATTGGTGTTGCTGAGACGCTGTGCGCGTGTATGCAAAATACCTAGTTGTGATTGGATTAAGCCAACTTCGAGTCAATTGTGATTGGTCCCTTAAATAAAACCTGTTTCTTTATTGTTCATAAAAAATACGCAACAACCGCAGGCTCACGTTTCTAAGATGAGAATTTAGGGCATTTCCAGAATAAATAACATTTCCAGAATAAAATCAGAACATTTTTAGGGAGAAAGACACACGATTAAAATGAAATTAAGAAACACTGTAATTTGGAGAAATAATAAATATTTTGACAGCCATTAGTATCTGATTAGTATTTGATAGCCATTAGTATCTCCCCAGTAAGAGGAACATTAGGCAGTATTTTTATTTTAAAATTACAGCTTCAAAATCACAGTGATTCTTCACTTTCCTGTAATAGGGAGACCAAGGTGAACACAGCCTCTGTTGTTGCTATTCCAGGCTCAGCACTGCAGAAACTGCACTATATTATCTTTGGGGCAGGCAGGAACTATACAGTATTATTTCAGGTTCTTACTTGTAAAAAATAATCTGTAAAATAAGAATAACATAATTTTAAAAAGTAGTTATCTTAGCAATCACACCAGCAAAAGTGAATTCTGCCTAAGAAAACCGTTTGGGGAAATATAAAAACAACGGCTCTCTAGCCAGTAATGGTCTTTATTGTCTTAGCACTGATGCACAGAATTCACTATGGCTGACTGTGTGGGCCTTGGCCCATGGGCATGTCCTGCCCCTCAACCCGACACACAGTGCTCCCAGTGCTTAAACATTTGCCTTGCTGCTGAACTTCTCCATTGCAATTGCCTTACAGACTCCTTAAGGAAAAACTGAGGCGCCGCATAGTTAGCTTACTTTTACTCAGTCTTCAACTTGCATTAACCTAAAGTATGAATGCAAAAAATCGGTTGAACGAATCAACTGAATTAAATAACGAAACCCAGTCTATGAGCACTTTCACAAATAACCGGTTGGGTCGTGATCCTCAGACTTTTCAGTTTGGCCTGAACCAAAATAGCATGTGTGAAAAGTGCCTTGGACCATGGGCTGGGGACAAGGAACAAAAATTTGGTCAATGTCTAGTATGATGGACACAGCCCAAGTTGGTGATGTCAGGACATTACATTATCAAAAATCTTTTAGTCCACTAATTAAATTGCAGAAACCAAAATTTACCAGAAAAAATGTACACAATGTAACAAAACACAAACCTAGTTCTAAACTCTTTAATAGCTGATGTAACCTAAGAACAGCTAGAAAGATCTGACTTTGAAAATGTGAATTGTTTTTACTGATTCCTTTACACATTTTACTGCTGAAGATGTTCCCACGAATTGAACAGTAAAGCCTTTGTAAATCATGTTTTGCCTACACTGTTGCTTCTGGGAGATTGTTGCTAATATTGTTGCTGCTGTACATTATTTAACAAGATCTATTCAAAGCCCCGTTATCAACCATGGTTTTAATGGTAATTAATTAAAATTTGAAATGAAATAGTAAGTGTGGTGGCATGGTGGAGCCACAGGTAATATCACTGCCCAGGAGTAGGGGTGTCTAACTTCTTGTTGGATAAGAGGGCTAGAGCCAAGTGGGAGAGCTATATACCACTTGAAACGAAGATTCTTCAGTGGCACACTCACAGTGCCCTGTGAATCAACACCAACGAAAGACACAAGTATCAGCATGTTCTCTTTTAAAAACTATGATAACCATTGTATTATCTTAGTTTCATGTAGTTTCAATACATTATGTTTCTTTACATCATAATGAGCTTAAAACATCACTAGTATTTTGCCTATGTTTCTGAATTTCCAGTTCCACCTTAAATGATGAAGCAATTACATTCTAGCACCTGTGGCTACTGCAGCATTTAAGGTGGAATTGGAAGTTTGGAACAAAAAGATGCAGAATAAGCAGCTGAATTCAGCTTCATATCACAGAGACTTGGAAGTGGGTGATACTATATGTTTGTGGAATCCTTTTGATGGCATGCATGTTCCAGTCCAGAAGCTCTAATAATGCTGCAAAATGGCAGATGAGCGCCACTGACAATGTATCAAGCTCTTGAAGGGTCGTCCCATTTCATAAGGGGAAATTTTAAACACTACACTTTGTAACTCAGTTTCAAGGGGGAAAATAACACTTGAAAACAAGGAGTAGGGGTAAAATTGGATTCAGCCTCAGTCTTAAATTTACGTGTTAACTGTTAAGAGGCACTGAGATATTGTAGGCTGGAAGTAAATACTGCTTCTGTTGACCCTGAACCTGAGCTTATTTTGGCCTTAGATGCTATTTGAGGATCGTATGACAGAACAGGCCTTTAAGAACTTGATTGTTCCACTTTAATCTGGTTTTAAGCTCCTCCAGTTTGCCCCCACTTCCAATCTGTCTATGCCAGCGGTGGCAAAAGGAAGCGCTGACGGCTGTCCGTGGCACTCAAGCTACTCCTATTAACCACAGCAGCAGGGATTAGCACTTGACTCTTTAAAATAGCAGCCAAGCTAATTATATAGCTCCAGTCTTGCACGTCAGAACACCACACTGCCAGGCCTGCTTTTGAAAAAAGCTCCTCCGAAAGCCACCTCAGGTACAAGGCCTTCATTCATATGTTTTTATGGCTTCCTATTCAGGGTCATCTACTGTACATAGTCAAAGTTATAGTGACGTCAAAGCTCTGATGATCTCAGAGTTGCTCTAAGCAGAAGCCACATGCAAATCTAGAGGAAAGCTTTAAAGCTGAGGTAGATGATGTTGAATTGTATAGAGGCAAGCAGGCCCCACTTATAATGGGGGCCAAACAACCACGTCTTTCATGCTGTTATTTTAGTCAAAGTGATGGTGGATACGCCCTGTGGTAAACCACCATGGGTGTTTCTGCATGAGCCCGCGTGCGTCCTTTCCTTCTAAACTGCTGTGCCTCTGTATTTTGCAGCTTAGCAAGCCTTTAAACTGCCATACTATGATGTATGTGGATAAGTATTCTGAAATCCTTCCTACTGTGTGAATTCAGCTAATTTTCTAGACATTTCTTACAGAGGCGTTTAATTTCCATAGAACAGCATTGGTGACAGAATGGATAAGATGCTCATTTCCAAGCGTTGGATAAAAGGGCATGAAACCCTGCAACGCAGAGCTTTAGAGAATAGAACTACATTCTCTGGAGTACACATGGACTGAAATGCTGTAATTGGATTTTGTGATCCAGAACTATTAATCCAGTGTCAGAACCTGACTTTTGTGGCTTAAATTCTGAAGGCAACATTCCAATACACAATGAGAGCCTTCTTATATGCTGTTATTGTGGCAAAAGGGGGACAACTCCTTCTTAAGACTATGATTTCAGAAGAAACACTGAATAAAAAACATATATTGAAGCTGACTTGTGTTGCACCACAAGCTTAATTTGTGTGTGTGTGTGTGTGTGTGTGCGCTGCCAGTGGGAACTCTATTGTAAAATACAAGGGGGACAGATGTTCACCCTTAAAGCTGATTAATGGAGGGTGCTCCTACTGTTCTAATGCACAAGTCAAAGAGCGAATGAAGCAAGGGGGAGGATGAGGATCTAAAAATAGCTTCCCATCATTGAAAATCCCTATAGTATAACATACATATACATTCACAGTTTTCTATGTGGACTCATACCCATTCATTCCTCTACCCTCACATGGTAGAATTGGACAGTCCTAGATGCTCTAGATTATAGAAATCAATATGATTAGAATAGAAAGAAAAAAGTGAATGAATCTGAGCGAGACAAAGAGAGAGAGAGAGAGAGAGAGAGAGAGAGAGTGTGTGTGTGTGTGTGTGTGTGTGTGAGAGAGAGAGAGAGAGAGAGAGAGAGAGAGAGAGAGAGAGAGAGCAGGGAAGAGATTCCAGATATAGATTAACATGTAAAAAAAGCTGATCCTTCTGATATGAGGGAGATGTCAGCTGGAAACCAAAGCAAAAATTCCCTATTTATTATTCATCATTTTTCCCTTGTGTGGCTTTGAGGTCATTTCATCAAGTGGGAAACAACACAGATAAGATGTGTTAAAAATTAAAAGAGGGAGCATAAAAAATCAAAATGTATTAAGCATGGAAAACACATGGCATGGATAGTGCGGACGGACTGGACCTATTTACAGCTGTATGAACTGGGTGGCAGGCTTATCAGTTAAACTTTAATTGGCACAGTATCCTATGTATTTCTTTGTTTTTATTTCCTTCACCCTGGTGTCCAGTCATCATGCTTGTGTGAGATTATGTGCCAGAAGAGATCATAATAAAATTTTTATGACTACTTTTATCCTTGACAATTAAAGAGGCTACCACCGTGCTTTGAATATGTAAATGGCCTCTGTTCTTATTGACTGCTGTGAATGGAAACTCATTCATAAAGCTGTCTGTCCTAAACCTTCCTTGGAACTAAACTGTTGTAAATTTGGTATATGGTTACAGATGGTGTTTGTGATTGTGACACAAAATTACAGCTTCAAAATCATTGTAATGCTTCAGTGACCTGTAACTGGGAGAACTGAGCCTCAGTCGTTGCTATGCTGGGCTCACTCATTAATTAAAATTAATTGTGGAGTGCACAAATAAACACTGGTATTCACAATGACTCCACCTTAAATTAGCTTAAGTTCTGCCAGTCCACAGTGAAACAAATTTAGAGAATTTGAACATTGTTTTGGTTACATTTAAAAAAAGGGAACAATAAATCAGTCTTACCAAAAAGACCCCCAAAAGAGCAACAACTAAATCCACAATTAATTTTTAAGCACTCTTTGTCTACACAAGCTCCAAGGTGTATACATATGTAAGAACTCTTAAGAGGTAATTAGCTCACAGTAAACATCTTCTCAGTTGACATGGGCAAATGTGCATAAAGAGGGATATACTTTAAAAAGTGTATACTTAAACTAAGAAACCGCAGGTTTAGAGAAAGTAACTCATTACTGCTTTTTAAACTTTTTAAAAACACATGTTCATTCAAGAGCACAATTCAGCTCTTCACACTCCCAAGCCTGCACATTACTGAAAAGATTCAATGAGTGGATGGGAATTATCTTTTTTTTTTTTTTTTTTTTTTTTTTTAAATTTCGCTTTGCTTTGCTTTATAGCGCCATCTGCTGGTCAATAATATACTAAAACATTTACTGAAGGGTTATAGCGCTCTTAATTTCCGGCTTGATAATGGACTAAACAATGCTAGATTATTATTATTGTGTTGTTATTATTATTGTTATTATAGTGTTATTAAACTAGCAAACACACCCATGTGGGCAAATCTGCTGGGTACCAGCAAATTTTGTCTAAGGATTAAATGTTGACTGCACATACACCATATGGACAAAAGTATTTTGTGTTTATGGTATCCCATTCTATCTGGAGGTAGCCTCATTTTTACAGCTATAACAACTTTCACTCTTCTGGGAAAGCTTTCTACAAGATTTTGGAGTGTCTCTTAATTTTTTTCCATTCATCCAGAAGTGCATTTGTGATACCACACATTGAACGAGCGGCCCTGACATGCAATCTCCATTCTAGTTTGCCCCAAAGGTGTTTCATAGGGAGTTCTCTGCAGATCAGTGAAGTCCTTCCATACCAAAATCACCTAGTAATGCCTTTGAATACTTTGCTTTGTGCACAGGGGCACAGTCATGCTGGAACAGAGTAGAACCTTCTCCAAACTGTTCCCACAAATGTCCAAAATGTCTTTTTACAGTGTCTTTTAGAGTGCAATCAGGCCAGTCACAGTCTCCTTGTACAAACCAGAATCCAAAAAAGTTGGGGCACTAAACAAATTGTGAATAAAAACTGAATGTAATGATGTGGAGATGGCAAATGTCAATATTTTATTCGTAATAGAACATAGATGAGAGATCAAAAGTTTAATCTGAGTAAATGTAACATTTTAAACGAAAAATATGTTGATTCAAAATCTCACAGTGTCAACAAATCCCAAAAAAGTTGGGACAAGTAGCAATAAGTGCCTGGAAAAAGGAAACTGAGCATATAATGAACATCTGGAAGACCAATTAACACTAATTAGGTCAATTGACAACATGATTGTGTATAAAAAGAGCTTCTCAGAGTTTCAGTGTCTCTCTGAAGCCAAGATGGTAAGAGGATCACCACTTCCACCATTGTTGCGCAGAAAGATAGTGCAGCAATACCAGAATGGTGTTACCCAGCGTAAAATAGCAAAGGCTTCTAAGTTATCATCATCAACCGTGCTTAACATCATCAAAAGATTCAGAGAATCTGGAACAATTGCTGCGCGTAAGGGTCAAGGCCGTAAAACTCTACTGGATGCTCGTGATCTCCGGGCCCTTAAACGTCACTGCACCTCAAACAGGAATGCCACTGTCAAGGAAATAACAGAATGGGCTCAGGAATACTTCCAGAAAGCATTGTCAGTGAACACAATCCACCGTGCCATCCGCCGTTGCCAGCTGAAACTCTACAGTGCAAAGAAGAAGCCATTTCTAAACAAGCTCCACAAGCTCAGACGTTTGCACTGGGCCAGGGGTCTTTTAAAAATGGAGTGTGGCAAAATGGAAGACTGTTCTGTGGTCAGATGAGTCATGATTTGAAGTTCTTTATGGAACACTGGGACGCCATGTCATCTGGACCAGAGAGGACAAGGATAACCCAAGTTGTTATCAGCGCTCCGTTCAGAAGCCTGCATCACTGATGGTATGGGTTGCATGAGTGCTTGTGGCATGGGCAGCTTGCATGTCTGGAAAGGCACCATTAATGCAGAGAACTATGTTCAGGTTCTAGAACAACATATGCTCCCATCCAGATGTCATCTCTTTCAGGGAAGACCCTGCATTTTTCAACAAGAAAATGCCAGACCACATTCTGCAGCAATCACAACATCATGGCTATGTAGGAGAAGGATCCGGGTACTGAAATGACCAGCCAGCAGTCCAGATCTTTCACCTATAGAGAACATTTGGCGCATCATAGAGGAAGGTGCGACAAAGAAGGCCAAAGACGATTGAACAGTTAGAGGCCTGTATTAGACATGAATGGGAGAGCATTCCTGTTTCTAAACTTGAGAAACTGGTCTCCTCTGTCCCCAGACGTCTGTTGAGTATTGTAAGAAGGGGGGATGCCATACAGTGGTAAAAAATGGCCTTGTCCCAACTTTTTTGGGATTTGTTGACGTCATGAAATTTTGAATCAACATATTTTTCCTTTAAAATGTTACATTTACTCAGATTAAACTTTTGATCTCTCATCTATGTTCTACTACGAATAAAATATTGACATTTGCCATCTCCACATCATTGCATTCATTTTTTATTCACAATTTGTTTAGTGTCCCAACTCTTTTGGAATCCGGTTTGAATTTGGCCAAACCAGCCTCTTCCATCTGTATGCCAGATAGAGAAGCATGATTCACCACTCTACAGGACAAATTCCCATTGCACCAGAGACCTTTTTTAAGAGAATTGTGCTTTACACCACTTCATCCAAAGCTTGGCATTGTGATTGTTCAGGTAAGGCGTGCATGCAGCTGTTCAACCATGGAAACCCATGTCATGCTGCAGACACACAATTTTTTTAATGTTAACACCAGAGGAGGTTTGAAAGGAACTCTTTATTTATTGATTCAACAAAATGTTTTACTGACTTTTATGCACTGCGTGCCCCGGCACTCAGCAATGCTTGTCTGTAACATGGTTTGACACTTCATGGCTGAGTTGCTGTGGTTCCTAAATGCATCCACTTTTCAATAACACAACTTCCAGATGTTTTTGGAATATGTAGGAAGGAAGAAATCTCACAAACTGACCTGCTGCAGCAGTGACATCTCATTACAGTAATAGATTCAACTTCAATGAGGCCTTTGAAATGACCTATTCTTTCATAAATGTTTGTAAAGGCAGACCTCATGGCCAGGTGCTGTATTTTATACATCTGTATTAAACACCTGTATTCAGTGATTAGAATGTGCCCTAGTACTTTTGTCCATATAGAGTTTGAACGAACTCCAGGGTCAGTAAGGGAACCAGGATTATTTTATCATAGGTCCAATACGAGCAGCTGACACAAAAACAATTTACATTTTAACCTTATAAAATCAAAACCTATTATAAAGCATTCCAAAACTATATTTGCTTCCAAAAATAAAATTTCTATATTAGTTGGGCTCAATTAAATAATGGGATGTGAATTTGCTATATGAAAATGCAAATGAGAGCGATTCTTTGGGAGTCATTGAATCAAACTTTCACAGCTCTGAAACAATGTTGAATATCTCAAACACATGACTTGTATTGGGAACAGTGACTGATTGATCGATGGACTGATTTATTCAATAAGGCATTCCACAAGACCACCAAGCTGTTGCAACACTGCAGTGGTAACACTGTTGGTTTCTCCATTTAATACATACTTCCAGGTGGTTGCTAGAATGTTGTTATGTAGCTGCAGCAGTATTTCTAGTACTTGTTATGATGTCCCACTGTATATGTGATAGTAAGAATATTGTCAATGTAAAGAAAATCATGTATCTTCAAATTAGTAACTATATAGAAGAAAGAAAAATCTTTCAATGGAAGTCAGTGTAAAAGATTGAAAAAGATATAGCTACTGTGCTCAAATGATGTCATAAACAAAAACAAACAAACAAACAAACAAAACAAAGGAGATACATGTTTTCTTTGGACAGCAAAAATAAGCAGTTTAATATTGTAAACAGTGATATATCTGTACAAGAAAATGTCTCCCTTACATTCCCATGGATAAATCACATTTTAATTGGTTATTCAGGAATAGAAGCCACAATCTTGCAAATGTTTCTAATGTTGGCAATATTTATAGATAGATTTTAATAGGAAAACAAAGAGTTTAAAATCCCCTCAAGTGAAGGTCAAATGTTTTACCTTGTTAATATGTCCATGTGGTTTTTAATGCCAGAATATGTATGAATGAAATGAACAGACAGCACCAATGGCTGAGCATTTCTGCTTTCAAACTGAAGAGTCTTAAACTGACTCAGTCACATCAATTTGGAGCAGTAGCCAAGTGGGCACAGGTCACTGATCTGCCTCACAATGTAACAGTGCTTAAAACAGGTGGGGAACTGATTGAGGGCCATACAGTTTGTTGAACATGGTTCAGCACACCACATAGACCTAGTTATGAGCTAATGCATATTTTAGTATAGCCCTATATACACTATATATTTAGTATAGTATAGTATTTTATATAGGACTGCTCCCCACCCCTATTTATTTGCAAACTGGTTTTAATGTTATGGAGCGTCACAGTCACACAGCTCCAGGGACCTGGAGGTTGTGGTTTCAAGTCCAGCTCCGGGTGACTGTCTGCGAGGAGTTTGGTGTGTTCTCCCTGTGTCCACATGGGTTTCCTCCGGGTGCTCCCTTTTCCCCCCACAGTCCAAAAACTGGATAAACGGTTACAGACAATGAATGAATGAACTAATTAATTAATTAATTAAATGTATTTTGCAGGCATATTAAGGTACAAAAGAACTTTTTTTGCTTTACTTTCTTCAATATAAATAACTTGCCTATGGTATATTTACATTTATGACATTAAGCTGACACTTTCATCCAATGTGTCCTAAAAGGTATTCTCATAAAAACGGAGGGACTGGGCATAGCTAGAGTGGGATGTGGTAATTTAATGCTTTCTATACATAGGACTGCAGAAGTCATTAATTAATAGCCTTTATTGTCTGTTTTTCTGAACAGTTGTTGTTATCTAGAGAGTAGATATTTTACCACAGTCTGTTTTTCTTCACAGTGGACAGGGCCAGTTGTAACCTGCTGTTGATGATACTAAAGAAACACTAGGCAATATTGTTGCCTTACAATTACAACAGAATGAACCTAGGGGGAATGGAGACTATCATTGCTGCTCCAGGCTGAACACTGCAGAGACTGCAGTATGTAACTTCTTGTGGAGGGAAGAAAACCTCCTTGATTTTAGGACAGTGCTGCAAAAGTGAATTGCATTCTTCTACTGTAAGGGCAGCCCAGAAACATAAATACCAAATCTTTCCTACTGTTCCTTTATTTGCTATGAACATGTGGCATCACCCATCAGCTTTAACAATATGACCCTCTCTTTTTTTCCGCACTCTTTGTCCATTCTCTTATCTTCACTGTTCACAGGAGCACGCTGTAGTTCTACAGCTACAATGTAGTTCAACTGTTGCTCTGCATACTTTGCTAACCCCCCTTTCACCCTGTTCTTCAATGGTCAGGGCCACCACAGAGCAAATATGATATGGGTGGTGGATCATTTTCATGTTCACTGCAGTTACACTGACATGGTGGTGATGTGTAGTGTGTTGTGCTGGTACGAGTGGATCAGACACAGCCGTGCTGCTGGAGTTTTTAAATCCTCAGTTACACTGCTGGTCTGAGAATAGTCTACCAACCAAAATCATCTAACATTCAGCGTCCTGTGGACAGTGTCCTGTCTTTACTGAGGAAGAACTAGAGGACGACCAACACAAACTGTGCAGCAACAGAGGAGCTACCATAGATGGTACATCTACAAGGTGGACCAAAGTGCAGACAGTGAATGGACACACTGTTTAAATTCAAGCATCACTGCTGTGTCTAATCCACTTGTATTAGTACATAAACATTCACTTAACACACTACCATCAAGTCAGTGTCACTGCAGAGTTGAGAATGACCTACCTTCAAAATCATATCTGGTAAATATGATGATATGATAGGTTAATGGTGTCGGTACATGGTGAATGGTGGCAAATTGTCAGGTAATGAATACTATTAGACTTCTCTACTAACTGGCCGAACTGTTACAGTTTCACCAGAGCTGACTGAAATTATAAAATGTGCTGACAACTACTAATGATGAGTATACATGTACCAGGAAGCTCCCACTGCCCAAATTGTGGTTTCCTTCACTGATTTGCGGCTGCTTTGACCAACAGGCGGCTGCAACTCACTGACTGGCAGTTGTATTTATTAACTGGAGGCTGCCACTTACAGACTGGCAGCTGTAGTTATTGACTGGAGACTGCCACTGACTGACCGGGGCTGTATTTACCAACTGGAAGCTGTCACTGCTGCCACTGTCAGCCTTCTGTTGTGAATCTCAACTGACAATGATGCGCCACCTGGCAGCTGCCACTTACTGACAGGAATGCTTCTTGCAATGACTGGTGCTTCTTCATGTGCCAGCTGCCAATAAGAGGTTAAACCCTTACAGGGACTGTGGGCCCTTTAAAACTCCAGTCCGTTTTTCGAGTTGATCCGCACCGTTTTTTCTCTGCTGTTCCACCCTATACCGCTGCTGCTGCTGTTTCTTTCTCATTGTTTTGCTTCGCTGCCCACTTTTCGGGTCATGGCTGCTCACTCCGCGGACGATTCCTTCCCTCTGCATGGGCTACTTCCGAAGAAAGAGACCGGGGCGGCCTCCTTTCTGGGACGCTTCCTGGAATACGATGGCCGCGGCGTGTTGATCGCAGTGCTGGACACGGGGGTAGATCCAGGGGCGCCCGGCATGCAGGTTAACACCGCAGCGCGGATCTCTCTCTCGCTGTCTTTCACATATATACACACACACACACACAGGCCGCGGACCAGCTTTAATAATACATACACTATCTAACACTACACACACCGCCGACAGGGATTAAAAACTGTGCTTAAACAGCTTTAGCTGCTTTATGCTCCTTCTTATTTAACAACGTCAGAGACTGAATAACACGACCAGGCTATAACAAGCTGTGTCATCCCCACAGCGGCAGTGATGAGGCTGAAGTTGGTTTCTAAGAGTTTTCCATTCCACCTTAAATGGAGCCGTATTTAACCGCTGCACTACTTAAGGTGGACAGGAATACTCGATTCATTGCTAGCGGGCTAGCTGGTTAACGCTGGCTGTACCTGATGAGTTGAGGCTTAAAATGGAATATATTCATAGAGTAATGAAGACCTCGTTTTTTACAAAGAGACCACGACCACACAGTTACTGGAGATAAAGATTTTTATTATCTAAACGACGCTAAGTGTCGTTTTAAACAAGGAAATCTTAAGGAAGCCCCAAAAAGGCCATTGAAACACACAGAGAATTTACTATTTGTTTTCTGGGGAGGAACGGTTAATTATTGTTATATTTCGAGACCCCAAGTAATTTCCGGTTGTTTAATTGTCACAACATAAAAATCAATGCTTCCCACGATAACGGAATCATATTTTGATAGAATGAAATTTATTTCTTTTCACAGCAAAGTTAAAAACGTATTAATAGTATAAAACAAAAATCTTATATATATATATATATATTGTGGGAAATTATCCTGCAGTCCCACATTGAAGCTGTGCATATCTTAGCCCGCTCTATTCTTCTATTCTCTGATTGTAAACAGTTTGTATCAAAACATCTGCTACATTTTAGATACAAAACATACTTAGTGACACTACGTTATTATAATTCTCATTGGGAAGCACCTTAAAATATTGGTCAGGATTAAACTTTGCCAGCTTTGGCACACAGCTGAAAGAGGATCAAGCACCTGTTGGCAGATTTCAGTCCAACTGGTCAAGACATCGTCACGCTTTTCGCATTCTCATGAAGGGTCAAGCATTAACAAAACATAGACACTACTATAGTCACACAATTTTGGCCCTTTGTGACATCTGTTTTCTTGTAAACATGTAAGAATATAAAATACCATAACAGATTATGAGATTTGTTTGTATCTGAATTACACAAATAAGCATCTTGATTTGGGCAGAGTGCAAAAATGAAGCATTGCTTGATCTGTGGTGAACATGCTTCCTTGCATTCTAGAGTGATGTGACAATCATGCTGAGTGTTTTTTCTAGTTTAAAGACAATGAAACCACTTTTAGATAATTTATCTTTGTTGCAAACTGATCGCAATGATATTTCCTCTGCCTAAAAGTACTCCTAAAAATGTGGAGCATCAAGCCTATTTATTAGTCTGCATGTCATGGTATCTCTTTTTCACTAAGAGGGGGTGTTGGGTAATATTTGCTTGCTAGTATTTGTAGTGAGAGAATCTTGAAGTTAAATGTAACAATCCTACACTGCAAAACACTACAGGAGCATAATAAAATAACGGGCCACGGTGTAACAGTGATTTGTAAAAAACAAACAATGAACTGAGGACAAACCTCCTAACATTATCTCTGTACCGGAGCTGACCTGGTTCAGGCAGTGGAGGTTTCTGGTGCTATTTTGACAGCTTTATCCATTTTTACCACCTCCTGCTGTGTTTCACATTGGTTAAACTGCTTGCAAGTAAACACAGAACCCTAATAACTGCATTAAGACCAGCTGAAGACTGACTCTCAAAATTAAAGTCACACATGCGTCATATGTCACTTTTTTTACTTGCTTTAGTTGGATTGTAAAAGTGTCAGTGTGAACTCCAAGCAGGACTACAATGTACGAATGTTTTGTTTTCTTTTTTGTCAGGATCAAGTTAACCGAACTCCAAGTCTGAACACTCTCATAGTGACCTTCAATATTCCTTGATTAATATGAACCAAAGTAAATTTAAAGTGTTAAATTATCTTACACACGGAATGCTGTCTTTTGCCTAGATCACAACAGAAGGGAAGCCCAAGATTGTGGACATCATCGACACAACCGGCAGCGGAGATGTCAACATGACCACAGTCGTGGAGCCCAAGGAAGGAACAGTGGCTGGACTTTCTGGACGCACACTCAAGGTGTGAGACTTATTGTCAGCACTTTATCCTCAACTAGTCCCTCCATATGTAAAAAATCCTTCTAAGCTTATCATATTTCATCACTGCAGTAACTTGATCACTGTAGTATATCGCTGCCTACATTTTGTTTGCGCAAGGACTGACAAGTTGGCTTCTGTTTCATTCAGCCAAGCGCTTGATTAACTTGCTGAGCTTTCAAACATTTTATGGTTTAACAGATCCCTCCTGCCTGGGTAAATCCATCTGGGAAATATCACATTGGAGTCAAGAATGGTTATGAGTTTTTTCCCAAAGCTCTCAAGGAGAGAATACAGGTGAGCCAAATATACAGGTTTCAGAGGTGAATATTTCTAATATTCAGTTAATTCAAAGCCAAAGAGCTTCTTCAAAAGGTCTGTGCAAAAGAAGCTACAGAATTATTTTTCAGATCTTATACTCTTTTAAATTGGACACAGTGAAGTTCTTTATTTTAATTGATTACTGTCTATTTTAATCCGGTGCCAGTCTACAGAATAGCAGTGTTTTTCAAATTGAACCTCATCATAATGTAAAAACAAAGCCTTCATAAGGGTTATTCACACAGGATTATTTTTACCTGAGGTGCAGGTATAATGCCATTTTATCTAAGGTCATCAGTAATGTTTGTGGTGGACTTGCACACCATAGATGACAACAGAGACGGGAGTGGCTAATCAATCACACAGTGAGGATCAGACACAGCTGAAATATCCAGCCCACAAATGATCTTCTAGTCCTTTATAACAGATAATGGGCAAAAAATAAAATTACACAAAACATTACACCTACAGCTAGCAGATTCATCTCCCCACTGTGTGATCCTTTAGGTTGATATGACAAAATATTTCCCCACATGTCAGTTTGGATGGGATTAATTTACCCTGGGGTCATTGTTACTGCTCGTTTTATAGTAGGTAATAGGCTGAAGAATCTTTCATGATACAATAGTGCGCACTCTGCAAAAATGACTGAAATGTCGATGTCAATCATTGTGTATGAATCAGCCAGCCAAATCACATTATAGTACATCAGCTAAACTGATTAAACTCAGATATTCTATTAGTCTGTGGTATTCTATAATCAAATAAAATGTTTCTGCTGGGAAAGTAGATACATAGCTGAGTTGTTATATGTTTTCTGAAATCAGAAAGAGCGCAAAGAGAAGATGTGGGATCCTGCACACAGAGCTGCGTTAGCAGAAGCTAGCCGCAAGACAGAGGAGTTTGACCTGGCTCACCCCAACCCCTCGCAGGTCAGTTTGGCTTTCCTGGAGATGCCTCAGCTGTCGGAAACTGGGAGTAAATGGTGTATAAAATTTGGTGGACATATGTTAGATACAATATCATAGAATTATAGTATTTTTCATAAGTTAGTTTAGTGGTTAATGGTTTTTTTTTAATCTGTATTTTGGAACACAGATAGAAAAGTTGCAGAAGGAGGAGTTGCAGTGCCACACAGAGCTTCTGGGAACTTTGGAGAAGAAGTACAGCGACCCGGGTCCAGTGTATGATTGTGTAGCCTGGCACGATGGCATCACCTGGAGGTCAGGAGCACATTTATTTAAAAAACCAGAGCCAACACATTTAATATGAAGAAAAAAAAATATGGAGACTGCCAATATTAACATATTGCTGCTTCTGCCTCGTACATATGGCAAAATATTGAATGTGGAAACTTCTGGGGCTAAAAGGGCTCAGGCCTTAAACATTTTTTTTTTACATATGGTGTTATTTCCTTTTCATAGCACTATTCAACTTTGTATTTTTGTCCCATTGATGGTTGGAGATAGAAGAAATATTTTACCCTGATTGAGATCAATCTTGTATACACAAATTTTTGCTGAAAGAAAGAGTATTTTGCTAAATATTTTGACTTACTATTTTTTAACATTTAAAAATGAGATAAATTCAAAATTGTAGACTGTTATTTGTGTTATTAACAATTTATGTACATGGGTAGGTTTAAATACGTGTACTGTAAAAGAAATATGTACTATTCAATATTCTACTAATGCCAATTATAGTAACTCAGCCAAGACATGACTGGTGTATTCAATATTGTTCACTAGTTTAGAGGTGGAGCTGAGAGTCTCTTGTTTTTTGAGCACTGTTTATATTTGGTGTGTGATTGTGCTTTGGTTGCTGAAACTGTTTTTCTTTTTTTCCTGACTTTCTCTTCAGACACTGTTTTTTTTTTTTTTTTCTTCGTACTAGCTGCTTGAATCGCCTGGTCAGCCTCTGCATTTAGATGGGGACATAACAAAAAAATCATTGAAATAATCGATATAGACAAGATTGTCAATTAGAAGTTTTGAATTTCGATTAATGATTGATTAATTGCCCAGCCCTAGATGTTGCTATCCCATAAAGCAGATACCGTGAATTTATTCTGTAACATCCCCAGATCATGTCTCACCCCACTGAAGCCACATCCAGATTTTTATGGCCACACAGCTTTGAGGTGATTCAGGACATTATGAACAATAATAATTTAGGCATTAGGTTGTGATATTGTTACATTTTATGAACAACTGTTCATCTGTTTTTTGTGTTTTGAAGATTTATGAAATTAACATCGAGGAGAGCTGGCATTCGGCTCAGTACATGCTCTTTGCAATATCTGCCCCCAGCATTCAGCTACTTGGTGAATGTTTGGTCATTTTTATAGACTGTAGGAAGTCCTATCATATAGACTTTGTCCGATATTACACTGGCATGTTTGCATGTCTGTAATGAAGAATTAGTGCAGATTGTGTGATCTTATGTGATTTGTGTTTTAGTCTCATGGGTAGAAAAAGGGAAAAGCAGTCCACCAACCTTGGCTAATTGAATACAACTGGGTTAATTGGAAAATTCTGTACATTTTGTGTTGTCAATGTAAGATTTAACAGTGCATTGACATGCCTTATTAAATTTGTGTGTTAAACATTAGCTTAGGGTGTGTGTCTTTCTTAAATTATCCTTTAGGGCAGTGGTGGACACTTCTGAGAGTGGGGACTTGGCATCGTGCACTGTGCTGAGCTCATACCGAGAGAGACAGGAGTATGCAACTCTGGGAGATGCTGAGATGCTGAACTACTCCATCAACATTTATGATGATGGAAATACTCTCTGCATCGTTACAAGTGGAGGTGAGAGGATTGTTAGTGGCTGCTGCTTTTAGGCTAGCAATAAATTCTTGAGGAAAAAATAGCCACTGATTTAAAGAATTTAATTTCATTGAAGGTATTTTTCACAAAACAAAAATGTTCAGCTATTAAACAAAATTGATTTGTGGCATATCTGTGAATTGTTTAATTTGCTATGAAGTAAATTAAACCCCCTAATCTCACTTACCCAGATTTACTCTGTTGGAGCTAATTGGTTTATTAATTACCACACATTAATCCACTGTTGTAATGGTACGTTTTATTAACCATGGTGTATATATTTGTTATTCTGAAAATTGCTTTTGATTGTCAATTTCTCTAAATTATTTATACCTACAAAGTGGTTATTGCCTTTGTATTATAGGATGGGGCATTGAATATTGTAATAGTCTCTCACCCAAGCCTCTTCTGTTTGCTTTCTCAACTGTGGATGCTATTTGTCATAGGTGCTCATGGGACTCATGTTGCCAGCATTGCGGCGGGCTACTTCCCAGATGAGCCGGAGAGGAACGGTGTGGCCCCTGGTGCTCAGATCCTGGCCCTGAAAATAGGAGACACTCGCCTGAGCACCATGGAGACAGGCACTGGACTCATACGAGCGGTATGTGTTCCTGAAGAGGCAGTGTTTAACAGAAATTGAAGATTAAATTATTTTACACTTCCTTTTTATATAAGATAAATAACATGATATCCATATTTGTTATTTGTGGCAGATGATTGAGGTCAACAACTACAAGTGTGACCTTGTGAACTACAGCTATGGGGAAGCCACACATTGGCCAAACTCAGGGTCAGCCAACGATTATTTCTTTTAATTGTTGAAATTATTATTGTCTTATGTCACATTTAAATTGGATTTGTTTTTCAGGGGAAAGTCTGTAATAAAAATGTTACATGTCTCTTGCATGATACAGCTCTCCCATCCAGAAGGCAATAAAAAAATAGGACATGGATAACTTTTAATCACCTATACTAGGAGTACTTATAGAAGCATGTGCTCAGAGGCTAAATATGGTTCGCAGCAGTGCCCAAATTTCTTTTTTTTATCCAATGCAATGTGAGATTTGTCTGCCGAATGAAGAATTTTTCATCCGGACAGGATTAAAATTATCAGACGACCACAAAGTTCAGTGAAAGTAGGTAATTCAGCTTGTAATTTTCTCAGAGCACGTAGGGTAAACACACAGACATGGTTGATTCGGACCTACAGAGGACAGCCCTGTAAATGAGAGAAATACCCCAGGACCCCATGGACATTTGATCCTGTTTGGATAGGGCTTAAATGATTAATCTAAATCTGTTCATCAGAACCAAAATCATTGCAGCTCTTTTTTTTCTTTTTTTAAACAGTACCTACAGTGTGTAGTTAGTATATGGAAGTTGTGTTGATGTGGAGCAGAGGTGGCAAAGTCTTATCTTGGTCTTATCATCTCAGACCAACTTCAGAGGGGTCATAGAAATGGAATTTGCACCACAAAATGGCGTCAAAATGACTGCTGTCCAACCATTCACTGAATTCACATGTAATCTGTCTTAAGTCATATTTACTTTAGATTAATCTATAGTGTGTGTGTGTGTCAGCTGTTAGGAAGAGTCATGCAACTGGATTTTCAGGTTCCACGTTTAATTCACATACATATAGAGAATCATACATGGACACAGCTTCGTTGTAAGGCTGTCACCAGTCTAAAAAAATAGCTAGTCTAGTATGGTTTAAGCAGAGGGACCCAGAGTCAGGCGAGGGTGTAGAGAGTTGTAGTGAGAGAGTGAATGGGATATAACTGGGGAATGGGGGAAGGTGAATAGGGGAGTGAACAGGACAAAGTCATCACCTCAGAAATAAGACAAATACACAACTGTCCGAACATAAGGACAGCATATGTTTAGTTGTGGACCAAATCAGGTTCTTTCAAAAGGTCTGAATCTTCGATGGAGACATGGGTTATATGACATGTAGCTTCATTCTTATAGATTTAACTCTTAAGGTTGATTCTGTGTTTTTGTTCAACTTCAGGAGGATATGCGAAGTGATCAGTGAGGTGGTGCAAAAACATAACGTCCTTTTTGTGTCAAGTGCTGGAAACAACGGGCCCTGCCTGTCCACTGTGGGCTGCCCTGGTGGAACGACAAGCAGTGTCATAGGTCAGTTATCTTTGTAATCAGTAAGGCAGCCAATGAAATATTTACATGCCTCTGTGCAGTAATGACATCCTTGGGTCTGGAGGCTGGTGACATCAGACATAGAATCAAAAAAGACACTTTGTGTTTTTTTTGTATGTTTTTCTGTAACTTAAATCTAAATTTTTTACAGAGATCTTTCTACTTTAAAGTCAGTTTGTCAATACATGATGCCCACCAGTTGGCATCATGTAGATCTATTGAACCACATTCTGTTGGTAAATAATTACATATAAGCATTTTCTTATGTTGTCTTTTAACTGAATAATTTTTTCGCTGTCTCTTAAGGTGTTGGAGCGTATGTGACCCCTGACATGATGGTAGCCGAATATTCACTGAGGGAGAAGCTGCCCCCCAACCAGTACACCTGGTCCTCCAGAGGTCCCAGTACAGATGGGGCTCTAGGGGTCAGCATAAGTGCACCGGGTGGAGCCATTGCCTCTGTGCCAAACTGGACACTTCGTGGCACTCAGTTAATGAATGGCACCTCAATGTCCTCTCCCAATGCTTGTGGAGGCATCGCTCTCATACTCTCAGGTAGAAAAATTGAACTGGGACCTGTTAAATGTTACACCTTTTATATTATCTTCCTATCTGTTGATCCATTTCAGGGTTGTGGTGGAAACAGGATGGGCAAAAAAGCCCAGATGTCTCTGGACCCCACTGCTTCCTCGAGTTATTCTGGGGGGGATCCCCAGGTTTTTCTTGACCTGCAGATGATATAATCCCTCCAGCGTCGGTCTACCCTGAGGCAATCTTCTAGTTTTGTCTGCCTGGTATACATCCAGTGGGGGGTGTCCAGTGAGCACTCTTATTAGATGTCCCGAGCACCTCAACCGGGTTTTTACAGCATGATAGAGCAGCGGCTTTACTCCAAGCTTCACCCAGACTGTGCCCAGCAACCTGCCAATGAAAACAGACATGGGGACCTAATTCAACTGGTAAATTGAGAGCTTTGCTTGATGGCTCAGCTCCCTCTTCACCATCATGGTCTGGTACAGTGACCACATTGCTGTAGCTGCTGCACCTATACTGCTTTAAACTTGGCTGCAAACTGCTTAAGTGCTTGCTTAAAGGCCTTACAAAAAGGACATCAGAAGGACAGCATCATCTGCAAATAACAGAGATAACTCCAGCCAATGACCTCCTGTCCCAGACTACACCTTGGCACCCTGTCCACGAATGTTAGGAACAGAATTGGAGACGAGGCACAACCCTGACTGAGTCTACCACCAACACTGAACAAGCCTGACTTAATGATGAGAATTCAACCTCTACTCTCACTCAGGGAATACAAGGACTGGACAGCTCGCTCCCCCACCACACCTTCCTGGCCCCTCTCACTATGTACAGATCCAGAGTAGGAGAGAGATCATCCCCTATGAGGGAGTTTGGTTCCTGAGCCAGCCCATTGTGTGCGTATCAGTGAACCCAGCTGGTATTTCTCAACATGCCCCCCCCCCCCCCCAGTGAAGTTACATTCTTTGTGCCAAGAGCCAGTTTCTGCTGACAATGTCATGCCACCAGGTGCCACCCTTTGACCCCCGCACTGCATCCTTAATCTATGCGTTGCATGTAGTAGGTCCACGGGTTCTTCCAATGTTACATTTTTTTGGGCAGAACGTAGCTGGGTTACGTGGGCTGCACAGTCACCAGACACTACCCCATGGTTAACCCTTTTCCAGACTTTCGTTCTTGTTTTTGGGTCTTTCATAAGGGTGCTTTTTTGGAACGATATTCACCACAACCCTGGAAGTTTCTACACTGAATGTTACCTCTTGTAGTGACATGTAGTTCCATTTATTTTAACAGAAAGAAATTTTGCTCTTCACTCTTAAAAATAAAGGTGTTGCAAAGGGTTCTATAGAAAGCGATGCCATAGAAAAACAATTTTTGATTCCATAAAGAACCCTGTTTTTAGGAAATGTGTGAAAAAGGTTTTAAAGTTTTAAAAATCCATCACTCGATCTTGAGTTTCTTTACTCATTCAAAAGTATTAGCAATAATGGTTCTTAATGAAGCAAAAAGCGGTTCTTCTATGGTATCACTTAAAGAACCGTTTGTAGCACGCTTATTTTTACGAGGGTTGTTGTCTTTAAAAGATATACAGATATGTTAAATCCTTCTTAAAAAATTATATTACTCCATTAATAACTGATTTAACAAAATTTGGTAATATTTGTTTGTAGTGTGAAATTTCAGAGAAAGCAAATTCTTCATCAAAATGGATATAAATTATTAATTGCTGTAAAGTTCATGGACCTATTTCAGAAGGTTCATAAATGCTGTGGGCAGGGCATTGAGTCGGATGTGTTTATTCAGCCATGGATATATTTAAGATGTGCATACATCAAATTGTGGCAAGAAAATAAATTAAAATGCTGCTGATACATTTTTGGAAATATTATGAGTTTAAATGTAGATTTAATGTAGCCATTTGTGAACTCAAAGGCAATTTGTCTGTGTGATCAGGTCTGAAGCAGAATGGTGTGCGGCCCACTGTTGCAGCTGTGAGACGTGCATTGGAAAACACGGCGCTAAAAGTGGATGATATTGAAGTCTTTGCGCAGGGCCATGGCATCATTCAGGTACTTTTGTGTTGTGTTTTTGTTTTTTGTATGTGTATTATCCCTGACCCTAAATTTTTATTTTTTTTTTTTTTTTTTTTTTTTAATTAAACACTGTAGGTGGACAGGGCCTTTGACTACCTCATGCAGCATGCCTCTTCCCCCACCAGTAGCCTGGGCTTCATGGTTACTGTTGGGAATCACAGGGGCATCTACCTCAGGGACGCCATTCAAGTGTCCTCTCCTTCTGATCATGGAGTAGGCATTGAGCCGGTCTTCCTCGAAAACACTGGTTAGACTCACTGCTTTTCCCTATCCTGTGATTTACAAGAATTAACGTGCCCTTAAAGACATCAATATTACACAACATTATGCAATATTTACACAGGCAATATGAGGTTATTCTCTCAGAAATTAGTAAATACCTCAGATTTGTTCATAATTTTGCAAGTTTCTAAGTAACAGAAAATGAGAAATCATTGTCAAATATCAAAAATTCATAAAAAGGTTTTATATTTGAAATTCTACATTTGTATTAAATTTATTTGCATTTTATTATCTTGACAAACCTTTCACATTTATTGTAGCATATTATTCCAGGACAGTCCAATAAAATGTGGAGTTTGCTCAAAAATGCCTTCTAAACCTGTCAAACAAGTGCTAAGTTGAATAAGTGTATTTCATTAAGGATCTCTCTTGGGGCCTTCCAGGACTGAAACCTGCCTTAATCTCTTCTGTTACCATCTCTGGTTCTTTAGTATTTACGCTATTTGCTGTTAATATTATGAATTGTAATTCTTGTTTGTATTTGCCTTTATAGAGAACTCTGTCCGGATCTCACTACAGCTGCACCTGGCTTTGACCTGTGGTGCCCCCTGGGTGCAATGCCCCTCACACCTGGAGCTCATGAACCAATGCCGTCATGTTAACATCCGCATTGATCCACAGGGGCTCAGAGAGGGTGTGCATTATACAGAGGTAATGCTCTCTTGGACTTTATTATCAGAGTCTCATATACATATTTATAAGTGATATTATAAATGTTTAAACTATCTTTAAAATTTAGGGCAGTGAACTGGGCTGTGCCTGTAATAAATGTCAGTCAGTGACCGTTTCTGTAAATAATGTATATTGAAAATGTGTTTAAAAGTCATATCATTGTAAGTGAAAGATTTTATATTGTGATATATATTGATATTGAATTATTGTCAACCCCTAATGCTGAATGGTCCTTATGCGTCCTTTAGTGTAAATGGGAGGTATAAGTTGACCCATTGTTACTGAATTTAGATCATGATTTTATTGTCTAAATATATATTTTTCTGAATAATTGCCTGAAGTAATAAATGGCTATCATATCTGCCCATACTAGCTGGTTAAAACTATTGATGTGCAATATATTATAACATAGTTATATCAAGTACCTTCTGAAATATTTTATATATCGGTCAACACTAGGGCTGTCCCCATTTTTAGGGCTTTGGGGCTTCGGTTGCACAATGCTGCGAATATTCTGTGTGTGTCTGTCTGTTGTGGGGGGTATTCACAAAGCTCTGGTAAACAGAGTACACTAGTTTACCAGAGCTTTGTGAAGGTGGTCTGGTCTAATTTGAGGGAGCAAAGATTTGTCACACTTCATTGTAAGTAGGTTGTTGTAGGGTGTTAGGATCTTTTAGGCTTCATTCGGGACTTTTATGTTGAAGCCGAATACGTGTGGAATAGCACTTTTTTAATCGGTGTAGAGCCTGAATACAGGTTGAATGGAGCATTGCTTTTATCGACATATATCCAAAAATATGAATACCCAAATCTCCAAAGTTGAAAACCAAATACCTGCCCAATTAACGAATATCTGAACTACCAAATTATCTGGGCCAGCCCTAGTCAATGGTTGATGCGTTTTGGGCCACGGATATTTTGTATTGGTCATGCTGTAGTAAAGATGCTTTGAGGAGTATATACATAATATATGGCCCTAGAGAAATGAATTTCAGTGGAATGGACTTAATTCAGTGGCCCACCTCCTTTTCATATAGGTTGTTATCCTGCATAATTTATTGTACAGGGTGAGTCAAAAGTCGCAGGACACCCATTAATAACCAAAGGAAAAATGACATGTCTCATGCACCTAACCCATTACTTGCTGAGGTACTATCTTTTAGTCTATGTTCGGGACATGGTTGCCATTCTGAAAGTCGCAACATTGGATCAAAGCAGGTTTTTCCAATGGGAAGGTGGTCATGTAGCATATCAAAAAAGACTTTGATTGAGAAGACTGAGTTAGAATTGTTTCAGAAATCGATTGGCACAGTCATATTTGCAGTATCACTTGTGGTACAAATGTTATCATCCTAGAAAGTTTTGTTGTTCGTTATAGGATTGTTACAGGCTCGACCACACCCTAAATGCTCAGCACCATCTTCAGAAGTCAGAATGGATGGGAACACTGTAGCATTGTCATGTAGCGCTGAGCATTTAGGGTCCGGGCGAGCCTATGTCCTGCGACTTTTGACTCAACTTGTAGATGTGTTAAAATAAAATATGTATGATTTTGTCTCATTAGGTTTGTGCATATGATACTTCGGCTCCCAGTTCTGGTCCCCTCTTCAGAGTTCCCATAACAGTCATAATCCCTGCAAAGTAAGTATATCAAAAGAAAGCATGATACATCGAACAGAATCTGTGAGTAGAACGTGAATCTTCTACTGTGTGTGACTGGTGTGTGTTTCTCGTGTAGAGTTACTGAGAGCCGGAATCAGGAGATCTCCTTCACAGACGTACACTTTAGACCAGGCCAGATTAGGCGCCACTTCATCAGCGTCCCTCAGGGGGCATCCTGGGCAGGTAGGTGGAGAGGATTTCTGACATGTGCATTGGAAAATCAGTAGATGGTGTTGAAGGAGATGATTCAAATGTTTTATTGCATTATTCATTCTCTTAATGTCTCTCTTTGGTTCACAGAGATCACCTTAACGTCTCACTCCAGTGACGTGTCCTCGAAGTTTGTCCTCCATGCCGTGCACCTGGTGAAGCAGAGGGCTTACAGAGCAAATGAGTTCTACAAGTTCTCTTCCCTGTTAGAGAAGGGCTCGCTCACAGAGGCTTTCCCTGTGCTGGTATGATACTAAATTAGATTGATTGATTGATTTATTTATTTAGGGGGCGGCACAGTGGTGCAGCAGGTAGTGTCGCAGTCACACAGTTAATAGATTGTGTGTTCGAGTCCTGCTCCAGGTGACTGTCTGTGAGGAGTTTGGTGTGTTCTCCCCGTGTCCCCATGGGTTTCCTCCGGGTGCTCCTGTTTCCTCCCACTGTTCAAAAACAAGTTGGTAGGTAGATTGGTGACTCAAAAGTGCCCATAGGTGTGAGAGTGAGTGTGTGTCACCCTGCGAAGGACTGGCGCACCCTCCAGTGATTTTGGGTAGGCTCCGGACCCACCGCGACCCTGAACTGAATAAGCGGTTTCAGACAATGCATGAATAAATTATTTATTTAGTGTTGTACCAAAAAGAAAATTCTGTGTTGAAATATTAAACTGACAAAAGTAAAAATAAATAAATTCACATTTCTAAATATTTTATTAAAGCAGGTTAATCTAGTATTGTGCTGCATTCTGAAATTTGTGTTTGTGTCTCTGTCTTAGCCTGGTCGGACAGTAGAAATATGTGTCGCCCGTTGGTGGGCTAGCCTTGGTGATGTCTCTATAGACTACAGCATCTCTTTCCATGGGCTACAAACGTCACCCTGTCCTCTTCATATCGTAAGTATCAATAGCTTAAATTGAATCAGTTGTGGATATTTTTATATATATTGCAATGTAAAATACACCTTTTTTATTGTTAGGAGCTGAGTTGTTTTTTCTACTTTATTGCCCAACAGTGTATCTTGGATTTTTGAAGCTTTCTAAAAAATATCTATCTTATTTCAGCATGCAGCTGAGGGTATATCCAGTTTTGAAGTGTCATCTCCTCTCAGATATGAGGAAGTGTCCCCTACCATCACCCTAAAGAACTGGGTTCAGCCACTCAGGTATTCTTGACTAATAGTCCACTGTGAAAACTTTGTTAAAAGATGCAAGTTGTATGGTCAAAGCAGCTATTTTTTCCAAATTATATAAACATACTTATAGATGGAGTGCTTTTTCATGATAGGAATTTAAAAGTGAATGTGTCTCAGCAGGGTAGAAAAAAAAACACTGTCGGGATCATTTGGAGAATGGCTAGTCTTAACTATTTCATTCACTTCATAAGATATTTATTTGTAACTCTGTGTGTGTGTATGATATTTCCTTTTACAGGCCAGTAAGCTCGAAGATTAAAGCACTTGGCCTCAGAGATGTCTTGCCCAATAGCCGTCAGCTTTATGAAATCATCCTCACTTATAACTTTCATCAGGTACAGGATATACTTAACTCGAACACGCATCACAGAAACAAAAAGCTTATTTCATATATGTGTATATAATGTATATCAGCAAACAGAGTAAAGACTAAATGTTTGGTTATTTCTCACTAAAAGGTTAGTCCTCTGTATGTTTCTTGATACATTGCACATTATTTTGCAGCCAAAAAGTGGAGAGGTGACCCCTAGCTGCCCTCTCTTGTGTGAGCTGCTGTACGAGTCTGAATTTGACAGTCAGCTCTGGCTCCTCTTCGACCAGAACAAAAGACTCATGGGGTCTGGAGATGCATATCCTCATCAGGTATATTAGCACATATCTGTTAAACTGCTGAAAATTAAACTGTTAAATGCTTGGCTTATGTCTTTCATGTCTTTAAACTGTACATCTGTTATGATTAACTGAGATAATACGGTTAACATGGCCAGATTTATTGCATTGGAGCTTCATTGCTCCAGAGAATGCAATTCCACTACTCTACAGGGGTCTTTTTACCCCTGTTGCTGACACTTAATGTTGGGCATATTGATTTTAGGCTTCTGTGGCTGATCCAAAGCATCCCATTTCAGTTCATGCTTCTTTTGTTGAAATGATGATGTTGTGGGTCTGCATTTCGTCATGACTGACAAGTCTCTCTGGCCAATCAGCGCTCTGAAATCCACAAACTGTGGAAATAAACAACCCTGTCAGCTTTTGGTGATGTCTGAGGACATTTTAGGTTAAATGGAGTTTAAACGGAGCAAAACAGGCACCACAAATTAAATATACTGTTGGCTGTTTAGACAGGGTAATGTCACTTTTGTACAACGTGGTACACACTCTACTCGGCTCTACTTGCTGTTTGGCCATTCGTACAGGTTGGTTTTCCATTGCAATACAGCCCCCACCCACTTGCTCCCGGAAATGTAGCCAATGACATTAGAAAACACTAATCTAATGAGCTAATGAGCGCCATCAGACTTTGGAAACCACAACGGTGGCATTAATATTAAGCATGGTTTACTTGTCCTGTTTTTGTTTTTGGGCCTGAACACAGCTTCATCCATCATTTCAGACAGTAGATTTGTTTTTTTGTTCCCTGTTGCACTTATCAGCGCTCACTGGATTATTTCATCAGCCACCGGTCCAAATTTGTACTTTCTATTAAAAAAAAAAGTGTCATTTTACAAGCTGCCTCTGTGGGTCTGCATTTCGTCATGACTGACAAGTCTCTCTGGCCAATCAGCACTCTGAAAGGTTTATATATCATGTCTTAATCGCTACTCTGCTCACTTGAAACCACAAAAAAGCAGATATATGGTTCCAGTTACCAGATTGCCTGAACACACTTTGGAAAAGCACAAAAAACAAGTAGAGCCTAGCTCGGTAAAGTAGATACATGTCACAAGTCATCCATGTGGAATTTGGATCAGTTTTTGTCAGAGACATTTAACTAATATCCCAGGAAACTCTTAACTTGTGAAAAAAATGTGTATAATATGTCCTCAAAGGCTTAGCATGAATCAATATGGTTTCATTTTACTTTGTTCATATGCAAATACGTACCTACATCTTCACCACCACTAGTACTCTCTGAAGCTGGAGAAAGGAGACTACACAGTGCGGCTACAGGTTCGACACGAGCAGCAGAGTGAACTGGAGCGGCTCAAGGATCTGCCTTTTGTGGTGTCTCACCGTCTCTCCAACACTCTAAGCCTGGACGTCTACGAATCACACCGGTCTGCCATGCTGGCCAAAAAGAAAGCTAACTCCCTGACCCTTGCCCCTGGATCGTCACAGCCATTCTACATCACCTCCCTTCCTGACGACAAGTGAGTCCAAATCAAGGCATTAATGTTTGTTTTTGTGTTTCTTTTCTTGCTGATTGTTGTCTCCATCTACTTCTATAAATCTTCATCATCTTTATCTTCTTCCTTTTAATTGTAATGTTATTAAAATAATAAATAAATTAATCAATAATATAACCTTCAGGTCGGACAATCCATAATAATTTAGTAGTTGGAGAATTGGCTTTTTTAATCTGCTGATTTTCTTCCACTTCTTTTCAGGATTCCTAAAGGCGCAGGTCCTGGGTGCTACATGACCGGCTCCCTGGTCGTTCCCAAGAGTGAATATGGGAAAAAAGCAGTGAGTGACCCCATTTGCCGTTCACGTTTTTTAATTTGAGCTGAGCTCAGTACATGTGGATCAATCAGGAGCTTTGACTCTGTCCTTGTTTTGCATGTTGCTTTGGCACTCACTTTGTCCTGTGAGAGATGATACTCCCGCACTTCATAGGGGCTTCTGATTGGAGGAAATGGTTTGTGGCTCCTTCCTCTGCTTGTGTACTCTTTTGTTTACAGCCAAGCATAGATATGCAATTTACAGATCTGACGAAGCCATGTGAAATTGGACCTTTTCTTAAAAACATCTTAACACCGAGGGCTAAGTCCGATCTAGAAATTCCATGTCAATAAGTGCAATTCACACCTGTCAAATTTAACACGTCTTTCTGGAAGCTTTTTGTTCTGACTGTGCCCACACACTGTCGGTTCTGTCTGTTCTTATTGTTGCTTCTTTGCTGAAAGTTTAGAGGCTCTAGAGTCAGTGAATGATTTCAGTATAAAACTCTATTAATTCTCAAAGTCTAATTAAAATAACATCAACGTGAGATTGGTTTATAGCTGGAAATGAATGTATTATTGGATGAAAGGCTCAGAATATTAGAGTCCATTCTTATAATAGGCACTAGACAGGGTGAACTCTTAATCCATCAAGTAAGAAAGATAAAAACTGTGCTTGTCCCTAAAAGAGACAATAAGCTCACAAAGAATAGAATAGGCAAAGAGAAAAGAGAAAGAGTATCCAAGTGTGTGCCTGTTTTCTCTTCTCTCCCTCATTGTGTGTTATTCTGACCACCAGGGCCAAGCCTCAGCCAAACGACAAGGAAAATTTAAAAAGGTACTGGATGGGCTAGAGTTCTGTAAATTCAATACTCAAAGGTACAGAATTATTATAACATTTTACAGGAGTGTGATTATCACATCTGATCATTATAAACTGGCAGGTGAGGTTACTTGCTGCTGTATATCAGTTTAAAAAAAAGCTGAACACATGACAGCATTTTGTGAAGACATTTTTCCCTTGTATGTGACTCTTAAAGCTCCAAAGTCACAACCAGACATCACATCTTGACCATATTTGTCATGTCAGCTGTTCATCATTTTGTTTTTAACTATGCTCTCTAATATGACTCCTATTATTTTGATTATTACAACCACAATTCTGTGCAAAATCAGAGACCACAATTCAGTTTTTGTTACTTTCCAGTTAAAAAAATGCCATTAAGCACAGGAGATACATCTGAGCTTATTTTATAAAAGATGAAAAGATGAACCACTTCCAGAAAGGGGAAAGTCCAAAGAAAATAAGACAGGGATAGCAGAGCATTACTACAACATCAGTAGGGAATGAGTCTTAATAACTTTGCAATGCCTGATAACCCACCAAAGAAAAACGTCCCCATCCAGCAAACAAGAGGAAAATCTGCAGATTTGAGAAGCAGCTGGTGCTTGCAGAACCACGGCCTGGACCTAAACATCACAGAAGTATTTTGCATTTGAATTACTTGGGTCACAAAAAGCAGAATGAAGCTGGCCTCTAAGAATTAGCTTGGACATGTAGGAAAATCTGATGCAAATCAAAAGCATTTGTCAAGGAGCACTGATAATTCTGTAATGTGGAGGCAGTCATTTAGTGTGTGTCATAACTATACATCAGTAAAACACACATTCAAATCAAGAGACTCGTTTATATTTTATTAAATTGATTTCAGATATAACAGCTGTTAGGTGTGTTAAAACATTTATATATGTATCATTTAATTTGTGTAATTCACAGTCCAAATTCTCTTATGCTCCTTTGTCATTTTACGGTTACTGTTGTGTAGTATTAAAATGACAAGTGTTATTTTATTCAACAAGAAAAAGGTTAATTAATTTAAAAATAAAGTAGTTTAAAAAGGGTGAGCGAGAAGAATATATTTGTCATTGCATTCATTATGAGTTCCATCAAGGATAAAGTGCTGCAAAAGCATATGCATTAATTCACGGGGATGTTCTTGGGGATAATATTGTATTCAAATATGTGTGAGTTTTGGTTTAGAAGATTTAAAGATGGTGATTTTAGTGTTGGTATCATTAACTTCACTACGCATTAATACTTTTTTAATAATAATTTAAACCTTTTTTAAAATGGCATTGGTGATTTTTTTATATTATACAACTGCTACCATAAAATGAAAAAAGAGTGGGACAATGGTTGAATTTTTAATTACAGTTATGTGTTACAAAACATGTTAAAACCTATTCCCAAATATGTAAATAGTTTCAACTCTACATAAGATTCATTCAGAAGATACACTAATGAATCTGAGTGATTAAGCCTCTCTCTAAGCCTGCTCTGCAGTGCAATTTATACTCACTAAGCTCACTCTACAAGCTAACGCTGATGCAATTACTCCCCCTGCTCCAACAGGTAACCCTGGAGCGCTAGGTGGTCTGGCAGTAATATAAGGTTTAAATAAGGGAAGGGTTTGCAAATACTGAAAATAGCTTTTAGATTTGTTTGTTGAGCCATTTGTCACCCTTTTCAGACTTTTTGAAAATGAATAAAACAATGACTGTTTTGACTGGAAATTGAAGGGTGGTCTTAGACTTTGCACATTATGTCAAAATGATTAGTAAATGTTTAAATTGTTAAGAGGGTTTTATTTTTTCCTTTTTTTCCAAATGTATGACCAGGGAGTCGTTATGGATCTGAGGCTGCTGTAGCTCTTGGGTAATGTAGTTGCCAAGAGAAGGCACCCTATTAAATTGAATGAGTTTTGTGCCCCCTTTTTAGGATGTTGTGCCTATTGTTTACCACCTCATCTCGGCCCCAAACAAAACAAAAAATGGAGGAAAAGAGAAGGAGAAAGATGGGGAGAAGGAGAAGGATGTGAAGGAAGAATTTGCTGAAGCCCTCAGAGATCTGAAGATCCAGTGGATGACAAAGTGTGTTCAGAAGCTTTTTTTTGCTGTCTTTTAATAAGGGATGCAACTGACAATTATTTTTATGGATTAATCATATGTTTATTTTAGTATTTTATTCCATCATCATCTCTTAAACAAACACTAAGTAACATTTGGGGTTTTTTTGTCCTGGGGCTCCCCCTTGGGCTCCTTACTTAATAGGGAGGGTGAGAGAGGTAGGTTCCTGAATTCCTCCAAAATTACATAGTGTAGCTTCTGCAGGAGCAGAGCAACAAAGACAGAGGCACTCTTGTTCTGATTACAAGTCAGTGGAGCATCACAATGATTTTGACGCTCTAATTTTAAGGCAAAAATATTACATAGTGTTCCTTTAAAATCTGTTTAAAGCATTGCAGAGCATTATTCTGCAACATAAAATAAAATATCTACATATAACAGTTAAACATATTTAAAATTTTAGGGCTGTCAAACAATTAAAATATTTAATCGCGACTAATCGGAATTTCAAATAGTTAAAAAATCTGTGTAAATGTTATAAAAAAAAAATAAGGATTTTTAAGTGACATGTTACAATTAAAAATGGTGAACACATTTTATGCTAAATGTACTTATGTTAAAAACTGCTGGGACAAGAGAAGTCTAAGGGAGTTTTTTTCACTCACACACTAGGCAGTAATACTGAACCTACAAAACACAAAATTAGATTTGTAATAGATTTAGGATCTGTAGTCTCAAATATAAGACGTACATACTCATGTACTACTATGTCTCAGTTTAGATATGTGTAACAAAAGAAAATAAAAACAAATAAAACTTCAATGGTGCTGCAACAGTTTGGCCTTAATTTTGAATAATGTAGTTAGGCACAGCTTCTATTTTGCTGACACAAGTCTCAACATGAACTACAGAACACTTTCAGGGCCAAATAGAATTTGCGTCAACAGCATTATTTTTGAAATCAAGATAAATTGAGATTGCGTTAATGCGTTATTCAATTCACATTCAATTTGACAGCCCTGGTTTTATATGTGTGTGTTTTGCCTTATCCAGAAAATAGACCTGTAAAGTACATTAGAATAATTATTATAGCAGCATATTTTAAATGTAGGCTAATTTCCTCATCACTGCTGTGTTAAGATATTAATAATGATAATAATGGACCCTATTTGTCAGATGCCTGTTCAGAGAAGTTTACTGGACCTTAAATTCAAAACGTCTGCTCTAACAGATTAATTATAGCTATTTCTATTTTATATTGATATTTAAATCTATGATTACATAAGTACAGTAAATTTATTACATGGTGGGATCTGAGGAAATGATCAGGAAATCAGTTGTGCAATATAATGTATCAGGTTTGAGTGGGAGCTAAAATAAACAGAACGGGCTGTTGAAGTTGACCGAGCTCAAGTTGATCCCACCGTTTCTTTCATCCTCAGATTGGACAATAGCACTCTGTATGATGAGCTGAAGGAGAACTTTACAAGTTACCTCCCTCTCCATGTGCAGAGACTACATCAGCTTGATTCAGAGAAGGTATAAATATAACACTATCTTTCTCTCTCACACACAAAGGCACACATTCGTTTGCACCCATTAATCCACTCCACTCATGCTTTCCATGCAGGAGCGCCTGAAACGTTTGGGAGACATTGTGGCAGCAGCAGACATCGTAACGTCTCACATCGACCAGACTGCCCTGGCAGTGTACCTCACCATGAAGACTGACCCACGACCAGACGCTGCCTCCATCAAGAGGTACAGTCAGACCAAAGTAAAAATTATATTAAATTAGCCTTTTTTCTGCAGGTCTGCGGCATAATTTCTGTATATTTTCAAAAATTGGATTTTAGCAAATCAGGATGAATGATTAACCTTATATCCATATATTCTTTATGATTGTTGGAGATAATGCCTTTTTAATAATTAAGTCATTGAACAGTCTGTAACATGAGATTTTAAAACCCAATAAACAAATTTCAGAAAACCAAATTTAAAAAAAAAAGCTAAATTCTTCAAATAAATGTGCAGAAATGTATTCTCTGGGGAAGATTTTCATTTTTTTTTTAATTAAGGAATTAATTAAGGATTTGACTGGTGCTGCATAAATTACGAATGTGCCTGTATATTGTATTGTATTACAGCATTAAAGAGCTTGTTTAGACCTAAAGTTGTTTTACAGCTGTTTATCATTAGTATTTTATATTAATTTACCTATTTCTCCAACTTACTAGAAATTAACAAAGTTGGTACAGTAGTGTCCTTACTCTAACATCTCTTCCTCTGTGATTTTTTTTTTTTTTTTTTTTCTCAGTGAAATGGAGAAGCAGAAGTCCTCTCTGCTGGACGCTTTGTGCAGAAAGGGCTGTGCTCTGGCTGACCAGCTCATGCTGCCCCCAGCTCAGGAGGGGGCCAGCGCCAGTGAAGTGGGCAGCTCTGATGAAGACCCTAAGGGTGTTGCCACGGCCCTGAACGACACTTTCTGGGAGGTGCAAAAGTGGGCAGAGCTCACAGACTCTAAGGTAAGTATTTAATATACTGCATATTAATCATAAGTAAATTTGTGCTTTCAAAATCCTTTTCTCTGTTTTGGAGAACAGTTCTGAGTAAAATAAAAATAAAGTACCCTAACCTCTACATTATGGACAGTGGTACTAAATCCATAGTATCTGTCAAATATGTAACTGAAGATTTATGATCAAATCACTTATCCGATTATTTGAAATTTTTTGTTTAAATTCTTGTGGTTAAAACCTAGCAGCTACCTAATAGCTGTTTTTTTTCAAGTGCTGCTTTAGCAATCTCAAACCTGACTGATCATCACATTATTTTTAATGTCTTGCTTTTCTAGGTTTTGACATTTTCCTACAAACATGCCTTAGCAAATAAAATGTATGGAAGGGCCTTGAAATATGCTTCTAAAATAGTAGAAGACAAACCCAGCAAAGAAAACTGGAAGAACTGTGTCCAGGTAAGATTTATTCATTTTATCAGTATATCAGCTTTTACTCAAGTATGGTGTCAAAAAAAGGCCAAAAGTTATGTGAACCAAAAAGCCGAATCCATTATAGAGAAATCGAAAAGTAGAGGACTATTATTAATAGTGGAGATGTAAACTTTTGGGCTTCTGTTGACATAGCATGGTATTTGGGATGTAGTCAGTGGGTGGAGCTTATCTCCAGCAGCCAATGGCTGACTACATCCAACCCTCCCATCAGAACATTGCCAGAGCTCTGAAGCGAGAAGCTTTTTCGAACTGAAAGTGAAAAAACGAGAAGGATTTGGAGCTGAAAACAAGTTTGATAGAAGTGTAACTTAGAAGCGCATTGAAAAAGTGCAAACTCTCAGTATATTAATCACAGTCCACTCCTTTTCAAACTTTAATTTCTTTGTTATAGATTCTACTTCTTGGTTCTCAACTTTTGGTCCTATTTTGACACCATGCTCAAGGTTCATTTTCGGTATCGCAATTGAGTGAAAAAAAAGTGTAATTATACCATCTCTAAGCATGAGCTGCTGTGCAACTACAAACACCAGTAACATCACAATTGTATTAAATTACAGATGTAAGGACCATGTAGGGGCAGAACCAGGCTCAGTTCATGAGCTTGGGTTTGATTTTGAGGAGTAGGAGTAGTATTCAATCACTCAAAGCTTCATTCTAAAATATTCACAAATATTTAGAGTCTGTATAAAATGTTGTTCTGGTGAGGCCTCTTACATCTCCCACACTTCTCAAATATATTATTTTCTTTTGCAGTTGATGAAGTCTCTTAGCTGGATGCACTGCGTGTCCTACACTGAGAACTGGCTTCCCATCATGTACCCCTCAGAGTTCACTCCCTTCTAAAACCAAACGTACGTGGATTGCTCAATGTCCCAGTGTCCCCACATGACGCCAGTGCTCTCTGACACACCCCTATAACAGAATGCGCACATGGAAATGCAGTACTGTGGTTTAAACCTGCCTTTTTGTAAGCCCTCAAGCCTCTCTTCACAAATCCCACTTTGCCTTCCTTCATAGAATATTACTCCAAAACTGAAAGCTGCATCACGGCCCCGTCTAGCACTGTCTTTAAAAGCACGTTCTCAGTGAACATGAAGCTCCGTGTTTCAGGAGTATCCCACAGATCTCCAGTATGTCTCTTTTCTGTTAACTGTGAGTAACACAGGTCCTCACACATTTTTGTTTAAGAGGTGATAATCCCAATTCCTATCTTTGTATCTTCAGTGACACTTTTGCGACATATTTTAGGGACAGAGCTTCTGCTCATTGGACCTTTTTAATCACACCTCAGCCATCACACAGCGAGTGTTTGACCTCAGCATTGTCCCAGAACTGCTCCTCTGACAGATTTCTGGGGTTTGGAGTGCCAATATGCGTTGCTTTCCTTTGGGGGGGGGTGGATAAAGCAAGAGTAGAATGTCTGAACTGATGTGTTGAAATTTAGAAACAGGTATCATAATGCACACAACTATATCAAGGCAATATAAATATGTGTAAACCTATTTCCCTCATATATATGTATATGTACAATTTATGCATGTTTTTATAAAGTGTCAAAAATTGGTTCTGGCTCAGAAGCTTAGCTTTCCACTCATGTATATCAGCAGTAAATTGGACTGGGCTTTTGTACAGATGGTGTCAGATGGAGTCTGTGTCTAGTCCTTTGGGACCAGAACTGGATCTTATGTAAAGAATAGGATTCTGGAGATGATCCGTCAAACCTTTGGGTGCTGGATTGAGTGCACCCTTCTAAAAACAAATGCCCCCAAATTCCAGTAGGTGCTTTTTTTTTAATTATTATTCCCTTTCTTAAACCTTCTGGATTACAATCAGTAACACAACAATTTAGCTGGCAAAGAATTTTACTACACATAGTGCTTTTGTTGACATTTCAGCTATTGTATCTTGTTGTGTTGAACTATGTCATGTAGGATTTTGAACTCTGTCTTCAGAGTATTTGATTCCTTTAGAAATTTCATACTCATGTTTCTCCCACCCTAAAAAGTCTCTATTATCAACTTTATTCACCCAAATGTACTCATGGTGCCCCCAGACGTTCTCATTACAAGATTCCATCTGGTCCCATAAGGCTATTCCAAGTCTTGCCTTTTTTAACAAGTATAAAATCCAAGTTTTTGTGTCTTTGTGCAGATGCGTGTGTGTTAATGTTTGAGTGGGAGTGTCTGTGTTGGAAACTGTTGATTTTCTCTGATGTATTTACTTATTTTTGGTTACATATGCTGACAAAGTCTGCACACCAGTTATCTTGCAATTTTCTTTACAGCCCCAATCAGGAGTTTCTGCACATTGTATTTAAGGTATTAAATAGGCATTTGAAACATGTCAATGCTAAAGTGTAGCAGGTAGGGTATACAATTTTTTAAATAGAAAAATACCTGGATATTTCCAGTGTGCTCTCCGTTTCTTCTCTTTGGATACTATGAAGCTAAAGTTTTAAGGTTTTTTTTTTTTTTAACAGCTATATTTAACCAGCATAGTTTTGTTTTTGTTTTATGTCTTGGTCATTCTGTAGAATACATTTAACTTTTCTGGGTTTGTTGCCTCATCCTGGTCTACACTGAATTCTGAAGAGTCTACATTTTAAAGGAACTCTAGGTCGTATTTTCACCATAAAATTACAGCTTTAAGATCATTGTGACGATTCACTGACCTGTAATATGGATAAAGGGCCTCTGTTTTAGCTACTTTGTGCTCAGCACTGCTGAAAATGTACTATGAAACTTCTTGGAAACATACCACCCCTCCCCATTGATTTCATGAAAGTTCTGTTCAAGTAAATTACACCCTGCAACTGTAGGAGCAGCCCAGGTGTGGGCGGGAATCCATTTACATAGTGTTCCTTTAAAGGGAAACAGCCCAGGGTTACGCTTAAACTCATTCTAGGAAACACGGAGTTGTCTTTTATGGTTTTATTATTGCAATAAATATTTTAGTGCTTTCTCACTTTGAGCACAAGTTATTTTATTTTGTTCAGCCACATGTGCAGCTTCATAGTATCCAACACCTACTGCTACACACGAAGCAAAGTTTAAGGCAGCTGTTTCATTGATAACTGGGGCTTTTAAGCTGAATTGTTTCTTTAAAAGTCTGCAAGTATACAAATTTGTGTATGAACAAAAGACTGTTTTGAAGCTCACAAACCAGCAATATATCCTCATTCTTTTATAAAATCTCATGACTACAAAGGGAAGTGTCGGACTTGGAGTTGTGGCTATTTGGAATGGGTGTCTACTACATTACTAATGAAAACAGAGTTATGTTTAAGGCTGCATTGATAGCCAGCAATGAACGATTTTGCATCTTTTACCTCTATTAGAATATCTTTTTTTTTTTTTTTTTTTTTTCCCCCTTCAGATTGTTTTTTTGTTTTGGCTTGTGCGCTGAAGGCATTTTTCCTGTGTTCCACTTAGTCTGTATGTTCTTGTTTTATTGGTTTGGAACGACATTCAGGGTTACACTGGCATAACTTTTGCCAATAACAGTTTCCTCGATAATGGCCTTAAAAATATCACAATCTACGAATACCGTCCACCTCTGAGCACAGTCGGGGGTCTCATATCACTCGCTTGCTGTGTCAAAGACCTTAGGATCTATTTATGGATGTCCTGTATTTATAAATTTTAAAGTAAAACCTAGTTAATGCCAATATTTAAAAAAAAAATGTAATTTTAATTTGAAGCCTATGGTATGTGCTAGTATTATTTTATAACCATTATTCCTCAAAAGATGTATGGAAAGTCATGACAAGTTATTTTGTTATCATGGTTAATGTTGGGAATTATGTGATTATGATGGAGATAATTCTGAATAAAACTATTTGAAACCAAAAGTGCCTTAATGGTGACAAGAGCAAGAATGAATTGATGAGCAAGAGTCATTGCTTGTTTAAATGTGTGATATTAAATATATTTTTAACATTATTTACTTAAACTGTGCTAAATAAATGTCTGTCATTGAAAATGTTAATTTCTAAAGACCTGCAAAACATCAATTTTTGTAGTTTTATATATATTATAATCGTAAACAGGATAAGATGTAAAATATACTATGCCAATCCATTAGAGCTTCACATAGGGCACAAAACACTCTTCATACCTGCAGCCACAATGTTTCTGCACCTCAACACTAAGGTTGCAGTTGCCATTTATGATCCGATCAGCAACCATCTATATCTAGCAGCATTAATAGCATCCAACACATACCCACTAGGGTAGCTGTGACCATTTATGATCCTAACAGCAACCAGCTATCCTTAACAACTATGGTTACTCATTGAGCCCAACATGAATACCCAAACCACCCACTGTATCACTAGCTCTTCACAGAGGTCATCAGGTAGACTCCTTCTCTCATCAGTTTAATCCCACGGCACCTCCAAAACGCTCAACAGTGAAGTCCTTCACAGCTGCCCTTAGTTTCTGACCCCTGATGGCAAACTGCACAAGCAGGGATGTGGCCGCCTTGGCTACAAATCCCCTAACACTTATCTTACATGTGCCTGCCACCTGCATTTCCTCACCTCAGCTGCCAGGTCTGTGTACTTCAGCTTCTTCCTTTAGAATGCTTTATCTACTGCATCCTCAAATGGAACTGTTAACTCTATGAAATAAACTATCCGTTTACTTTCAGAGTAAAGCACCATGTCTGGCCTCAGTGTAGTTAACACGATACACTCTGAGACATGCGGCTTTTTTCCTACATCCACCAGCAATGTCCAATCTCATGCTTCACCCCATCTACCAATATTTGTAGCCTGCACATGCTCTGGAAAACATTCCCCTTCACACACAAACCTAACTTTTATTACTACAGCCACTCGTCAATGCATTAACCTCTAACTGTTTGCTGTCCAATAAACATGCTAAAACCCTTAGCCCCTGATTACATCTTCATGTACACCGACCCTCTGACAAAATAAACTTACAAGCTGATATACTATGCTACAGCGTGCCAACCCCTGTACATAATCTACAACTAGGGTCTTCACCTACTCACTGCTCAAGATGTTGTATGTTGCTCCCAGCAGAAACTTAACACGACTTGCATCCATTGCCCGCAACCCTTGCCTTCTCTTGTTTCTCCCATCGAAGCCACTGGCCTTGTTTTGCTGTTGCACACCATGCCTCCTCTTCCACACTGTACTTGGCCAATCACATCCCTTAACTGTAATGAGTTCCTTGCTACCTGCACGGCCACTTTCGAATTCCACTTCTTTCCTGCTTTTGTGACTGGCCCAGCAGTTTTTACCACTGCATCTTTTGATCCTGACAAAATCATCTTGTAACTCATGTTTGCACATTTAAATTCCTCAACTAAACTCGAGAGTGGTAACTCCAGCACCCCTCTCATATATCATGCCATGCTACTTAAACACTACATTACTCCTACCTACTTCCTTATGGCCTTGTCCATAACCCTTTCCATCCACTTTACTTCTGTTACTGAAACTGTCAATGGCCACCTAATACAAGGCAATAAGCCAAACTGCAGACACCACAATTTCAATGTCCCTGGCAAACCTAATCTATCATCCATGCAGTTAACAGCCTTTACCAGCCTTGGGTATCATTTAGCGCTGCACTGTAACATCTACCTAAACTCTTCACTGGTCTCTCCAGTACCGTAGGGATAATTTTTCCTTCCATCAAAAGATCTTCCTGCACAAGTTTTCCTTTGACAGTCGACAGAGAGATTGTTCTAGATTGCCTGTTTTAACTTTCAGCCTAACCAACCTTTGTTTATTTTTTAACTTCCGCAGCAACCACCATGTGCAAGGCACAGTAATCGTGTTTGGTCATGTTGTCCATGTAAGACCTAATTGGTGGGAAGCCGAGGACCGTTATGCAACCTCTACCCACCTACGACCCACTTACAGACCCTAATTACTACCTCTATTGCCATTGTAAATGCTAATGATGAAAATGTACATCCAGCCATTATACCTTTTTCCTAATCGCTGCCATGATGTAACAATCTCCCCTATACTAAAGCAAAACTGAACATCCTCAAAGTATGCTTTAACCAGGCTTGCAACCTTATCTGGCAAATGGAAGAATTCAAAGGCTTTCCACACGTTTATTACAATGAGCCAAATGCATTATCTAAATCTAGGAAAAACAACATGTAAATCCCTACTCTTTCTTTGTTGTCTGAATCTGATGCCAGATCAAGCACCTATGTTCCAAAGCCAGAAACCCCTGCCTTTTGTACCAATGTATCAATTCATTTTTTTGCATTCAAATAAGCAGCAAATCTCCATGCTATTACACATGGGGTAGTCCAACTCTGTTATTTTTAAGCTCGTGTCCTCATTTTTAAAGTTATTAAAACTTTATAAAAATGTTCTTGAGAATGAAGGCTATAATTTAATGTAATTATGATGTGAAAATTGTAATCTTTCAAATTGTGACATTACTATCAACATGATAGATGTCTAATTTTTCAGCCCTACTCCATGGAGCCCTTTTCTTTACAAACAACACAGTTCCATTGCTCTAAAATCCTGCATTTGGTTATGCTGTGCTTGGCAGTGGGCATTGTGAACCATGTGAATCTGCTCCAGAGAATTCCATTTTATTTTATGCTTCTCTTGAAAGATTGGGCACAACTGAACTTTGTGCACCTTAAATTAGGGGAATGCATAATTATCAAAGGGGTATCAAACATTAGGGCATTTCTTCATTTAAAAAAAATATATATATATAATTAAAAAATAAATTCACACTATTGAGAGCAGTTGTTGAGCTCATGAGAAATGGATACTTGGTTGTGATTTCACGGTGATATAATTTCTGGCTATTTTTCTACAAAACTACATTGTGAAATCTCCACTCAAAGCATTAATGTATGACATTTGTGTTCAATAAGACCATCGCTGTCTGTAAGTCTTTGCCCTATAGATCTCCACCTCCTCCATCTCTGTCAGCAACGTGGTGCTAAAGGTTCTTTTGAAACGTTCACGAAAGTTAATTTCTGTCTGAGTTCTCACTTTGTTGGCCCAGATCAATATGGTGCCCGGCTGGCAGAAATGGCGCATGGTGGACAGCAGCTCATCCAGCAGGTTGTGCTGATAGACCACATCTGCAGCCAGAACAACATCGTAGTGGTAAGTTGACCGTGGGAAGGTCTGTGAAAGGTTCTCACTCCAAGACAAAGCTTCCACTTGTGGTTTGTGTTTGCTGAGGCCTCTGGTGTTGCGGGAAATATTAGTGGACAGTATGTCCAGCACAGCTGCTTTATCTGTCGCAGTCACCCAGGCCCCTGCAGGCAAAAAGGGACAGTGGGAGAAAATCTGATGTGCATCAGGAAAGCAAGACTGTTCAAGATACACTGGTCAACCATAACATTATGACCACCTCCTTGTTTCAACACTCACTGTCCATTCTCTCAGCTCCACTGACCTTACAGAAGCACTTTGGTTATACAGCTACAGACTGTAGTCCATATGTTGCTCTGCATATATTTTAAGCCCCCTTTCACCCTGTTCTTCAAATGGTCAGGACCCCCATAGAGCAGGTATGATTTGGGTGGTGAATTATTCTCAGCGCTGCAGTGACACTGAGATTGTGGAGGTGTGCTAGTGTATGGTGTTCTGGTACGACAGGACCACCTTACCGATGTGAAAGCAGAGGCAGTAGTTAATCTTTTGCTGCACAGTTTGAGTTAATTGTCCTTTAGTCTTTTATCAGTGGACACTGGATGTTGTCGACTGGCTATTTTTGGTTGGTGGACTATTCTCAGACCAGTAGTGACATTGAGGGATTTAAAAACTCCAGAATCACTGCCCGATGAGTGTCCAATCCACTCATAACAGCAATCAACACACAAACACACCACCACGTCACTGCAGCGCTGGGAACGATCCACCACCCAAATCATACCTGCTTTCTGGTGGTCTTGTGGGGCTCCTGACCATTGAAAACCGGGTGAAATTGGTATCAAAGTATGCAGAGCAACTTACAGACTCCAGTTGTTATATAATAAATCACTTTTATGGGACATTTTGCGTATAGTGAGCGGAAATTCAGACAATGCATACGAATAGAGTAATACAACCTTCCGATGAGTTCAGTATGCAGGATTATATTCACACACACACAACACTTCATTTGCTTTGTGACCTTTAATATTTCAAAGACATGTTTGAAACATCTGTTAAAATTGGACAAGAATTACATATATTTATAGTATTTTGCTAATAATTGGCACACTTCCTCATATCGACACAAGAAAGAATGTTCAATTCTATTTAAACTGATCAGATTTATAGAAAAACTCCTGTGCAGGTTCATTGGTGGACTTTAAATATTTGTTATAAATGGCTGTATTTTATATATTTTTTGTAAAAACGGTCATACTTTTTGTAGGCCTGTCAGTTGAATGGCAGTCTACAGTAAACAAATTCACATTAAACCACTCTAGCTCATTTACATATCAGTGGTGGAATTTTGCCTAAATTTCCTTTAAAGAAGAGATTAATACTAACCTAACTGTCCCAGATGGTTTGTGCAAAAGTGATTTTTTTTAACTTATCTATTTAGCCATCTATCCCATCTCTTAATAATAACAAACATCTGTATTTTATTTTATTTATTTTTTTGTAGCAACAATAAATAAATCACTTACCTAAGAGACTGGCCACAGTCGACACCAAGCCAGTACCAGCCCCAAGCTCCAACACAGCTTTGCTTTTTAAACTGATCTGCGGTGGACTGGACTCCAGGAATTTACAGAGAGCCAAGGCCTGGAATCAGATGCTTTGTTATATATATTTCTGAGAAAACGATTTGAATAGCCTTCAGAAATGCTTCCTTTTACTTAATTTTTCAATTACATTAAAATAATTTCTCATTAAGTCAATGTAATTAGAATTTTCCCCATTCTAAGCCTGATTCTCTAACTCTAACCTTAACCAGGACTCAAACTCATAACTCCAAAACCCTAAACCTAATCCTAACTTCAATCTTAAACCAGAAGTGCAACCTTGCATTTGTCTTGACTTTAAACTTCACTCTGGTCTAGGGATGGGCGGTATCCATATTTTTTCATATCGTCATACTGTCTCAAAACATTGCGGTATTACCGTGGGGAGGTGTGTTCTGTCAGGCTGCGCTGAGCCTTATATATCTGTGAGCACAAAGTCGAGTGAACTTAGCTAAACATAGCCCAACAGTGCACACCGACACACGTGTCGACGTTTGAAAATAAGCGAAATAAGATGGTTCTACACTGTTTAGAAGAACAGCTGGCGCTAACAGGCACTTGTGGTTTAGCACTTCACAGCAGATTTCTCAGCGAACTGAGGCTCAAAACACACATATTTAGAGGATAAAACCATATTCCTGTGGACACAAAGTCGAGTGAAGGATTTTCTGAGTACTTTGTCTGTTTACAGCTTTCTTCCTCTCACTTTTAACCCAAAAAATTTATCTCAAACTAAAACTTAGAACTTTCAAACAAAATATCCAGCTCTCACCTTTGTGCTCCATGAGCTCTGAGATCTGTGCGTGCTCTTTGAGTTAGTATATCTCTGATATTTATCTCTGATATTTAATTAATTTCCTCTTTCATAATATTTAAACAGATAGTTCTTTTTGCTTGAACTGTATACTGTTAGGGCGGCACGGTGGCGCAGCAGGTAGTGTCGCAGTCACACAGCTCCAGGGGCCTGGAGGTTGTGGGTTTGATTCCCGCTCCGGGTGACTGTCTGTGAGGAGTTGGTGTGTTCTCCCCGTGTCCGCGTGGGTTTCCTCCGGGTGCTCCGGTTTTCTCCCACAGTCCAAAAACACATGTTGCAGGTGGATTGGCGACTCGAAAGTGTCCATAGGTGTGAGTGTGTGAGTGAATGTGTGTGTCTGTGTTGCCCTGTGAAGGACTGGCGTCCCCTCCAGGGTGTATTCCCGCCTTGCGCCCGATGATTCCAGGTAGGCTCTGGACTCCACGCGACCCTAAATTGGATAAGCGGTTACAGATAATGGATGGATGGATGTATACTATTAGAACATTTTGACAACCCTAACAACCTGGCCATGGCTGCCTTATGTCATGTCATACTCACTGCTGGACGGACAGTTGGTCCATAGGGCTCAAGACTGTCTATAATTCTTATTTCATGTCCCAGAAAGCAGTGTTTCTCTTCGCAAAGCTTCCTGTCCATGTTTATTGACTGCGTCCTCCTTGGGTTGCCTGAATAGTGCAAAAAAGCAAAGTTTTCCCTGTAATTTTAATGAAATTTTCCTTAATTTTTTATTTAAAAATCAAGGAAGGCAAAGAAACTCTGCTCCATGGCAAAACATCAAGAACCACACAAGATGACTCAAAAGATTCACCAATAACATCCTTTACTTTGGTCCTGGACTGTAACCAAGAAGTGTTGAGTTGGTCTGTTGTCTCTTCTTCATATCCTTCGTCTTCATCTGTTGTTTCTTCCTTAAACTCAGCATGGACTCTCTCATGATTTTTGATGCTTTTATGAGTTTCCATATAATGTCCGTCCTTTCTTCCAATGTCATCTTTGTCATTTTTCTTTTCAGTGTCTTGTGTCAGTTCCTCAAATTTAAGTGCACACTGATGGTGCTTGTTTGGGTCTTCGTTTCTTTGTACAGATTTTGGGGTGATTTCTTTGTCTGCTGTGATACGACCATCAATGTGTTTTTTTACTTTATGAATTTGGTCATCATAGTCTTTAAACAGGGTCTTACTAAACTTGCTGTCTTCTGTAGAGACAAAAACTTGTTTTCCAAATTGTTTGGCAGTAGCTGAGTATATATGTACATCATCCACATTTGCCAACAGTGAGGTGTGGAAGTTCTTCTTGAAGTTCTCAGTGAAGCCCAAATCTGATGGGTAATGGATCTCATTGGCCCAGATTAAGGTTGTGCCTGATTGGCAGAAATGATGCATGGTAACCAGGAGCTCATCCAGGAAGTCATGATTGTAGACTACATCAGCTGCCAATACATAGTCGTAATGGTACTCTGAGCGTGGGAAAGTTTGCTCAAGTTCATGACCCCAGGACAGTGCAGCCACTTGAGGCTCATGCCGTCGATGACCTGTCGTATTCTGGTTCAGGTTACATCTCAGGTTAACCAGAACTTCTGGCACCTCTGTAGCTGTTACACTGCCACCTAAAAATACAAGACCTTCTTTAGTATCAAATATAGGTTTCATTGGCTTGTGTACTCCCTATTATTCTAATTCTAATGTGTTGATATTCAACCCTAACAATACAGTTTAACAGCTTAAGATTTTTTTTATAAGCCAGTAGAATGACGTTGACGTGTTAGAATGACGGTGACCCTGAAATGGATTAAGTGTAAAAGATGATGATGATGTTAGAATAATAAAACAGACATATAGAACAATCACTGGATTAGGAATGCTCACTATCCACTTTATCTAGTTCTACAATTAGACTGTAGTCCAACTGTGTTTCTGCATACCTTCTTATGCCCATTTCACCATGTTCTTCAATGGTCAGGACCCCCACAAAGCAGGTGTGTATCACCTCAATCTCACTGCAGCACTGAGAATGATTCACCACCTGAATCGTAGCTGCTTTTTGGTGGTTCCGTTGGGGGTCCTGACCATTTGAAGAACAGGAGGCTAACAATTTACAGCTAATGCAGAGCAATAGATCGACTACAGTAACAAGAAGGTGGTCATAATATTATGATTGATTATTGATTATATGGTTATATGTAACAAAAATATAAATGCAACATTTATTTTTTTAATTGTTTTTCTCCCATTTTTCATGAGCAGACATCAAAGATCTAAGTCTTTTTCTCTCAAATATTGTTCACAAATATTGCACTTCTCCTTTGCCGAGATAATCCACCCATCTCACAGGTGTGACATATCAAAATGCTGATTAGACAGCATGATTATTGCACAGGTGTGCCTTAGCCTGGCCACAATAAAAGGACACTATAAAATGTGCAGTTTTATCACACAGCACAATGCCACAGAGGTCATGCTGGCATGCTGACTGCAGGAATGTCCACCACAGCCTATAAGCTGTCTTCAAAGGTGTTTCAGAGAAAATGGCAGTACAACCAACCAGCCTGACAACCGCAAACCATGTGTAACCACACCAGCCCAGGACCTCCACATCCAGCATCTTCACCTCCAAGATTGTCTGAGACCAGCTGCTGGAACAATCGGCTTGCATAACCAAAGAATTTCTGCTATCAGAAACCTTCTCAGGGAAGATAATCTGCAAGCTCGTCATCCTCATCAGGGTCTCCATCTGACTGCAGTTTGTCGTCGTAACCGACTTGAGTGGGCAAATGCTCACATTTGATGTCGTATGGCACATTCTCTTCACAGATGAATTCATGGCAGACAAATGCCATTGTGTGGATGAGCAGTTTGCTGGTGTCAATGTTGTGAATCGAGTGGCCCATGGTGGCGTTATGGGCAGGCGTATGTTATGGACAACGAACACGTGCATTTTATTGATGGAATTTTGTATGCACAGAGATACCGTGATAAGATCCTGAGGCCCATTGTTGTGCCATTCATCCACGACCATGTTGCAGCATGATAATGCATGGCCCGATGTTGCAAGGATCTATACAGAATTCCTGGATGCTGAAAACATCCCAGTTCTCGCATGGCCAGCATACTCACCGGACATTGAGAGCATGTTTGGGATGCTTTGGATCAGCGTATACGTCAACGTTTTTCAGTTCCTCACAATATCCAGCAACTTCTCACAGCCATTGTGGACCAACATTCCACAGGCCACAATCAACAACCTGATCAACTCTATGCAAAGCAGATGTGTTACACTGCATGAGGCAAATTGTGGTCACACCGGATACTGACTGGTTTTCTGACCCCCTAGACCCCCTTAGTACAGTAAAAGAAAACTGCACATTTTAGAGTGGCCTTTTGTTGTGGCCAGCCTAAAGCACACCTGTGCAATAATCATGCTCTCTAATAGCATCTGGATATGTCACACCTGTGAGGGTGATGGACAGAAGACGTGCTCACTAACACAGATCTAGGCAAATTTGTGAATAATATTTGAGAGGAAAAGGCCTTTTGGGTACATAGAAAAAGTCTTAGATCTTTGAGGTCAGCTCATGAAAAATGGGAGCAAAAACAATTGTTGCATTTTTATTTTATTTTGTTATTTTTGTGTTGTTTTGGTTGATTATAAAAGGTGTGTGTGCACAACTGAACCTCTGTAAAGGTTGCACCTTAAAATAGCTGAAATCAAATCTCCAAAATGTTTGCTTAAAAAAAAAAAAAAAGTAGGTCTCTCTGTGCCATGGACTTTCCAGTAGTTACACTACGGATGGTACAGTGATTTTCGGCGTAGTGTCCCCTTGCATAATCACCCAGTAAAGTTGCAACAATTGAAACAAGGCCACTGCCTGCTCCAAGCTCCAGAACTGACTTATCAAGAAGCTTCACCTTCTGACGACCAGATGCGGTATCAAGAAATCTGCAAAGGGCCAGGGCCTGCAAGAAGCAAAATCAATGAGACAGTAAGTATGACTGCTATGACTAAAGTTATAAAACATATGTTTATTTCATTTTTTAAAGATTGTAAAAATTGAGAAAGCTGTTACTGTCATATTTTGAAAGTTCTCCTTCAGACAACATACCGCTGGCCTTCTCAAACTCCCATGAGAACCAGGAGATTCTTCAATAGTGATTTCATAACCTATAAAGTAGTGAAGCTCTTTTCTCAACCAGTGTACCATTGGGGTACCGCATTCTCTATCCTCTCTATCTGTTTTGTACCTTTCTGGTTCACCTGTGGAGAGTCAAGACGTGTGACTGTTAGCACAACTACATATTGCCATGACTTATCTTAATAGCACCTTGTATTGCAGCACCTGCTAAAGTTTGGTGTTCACTGTCGCCTTGATGTTCTCTATGATTATGTTCTTCCTTTTTCTTCTCCATCATCATATCATTTTTACAATTCTCACAAGCTTTATTCTTTTCATCTTCCTCCTCATCCTCCTTCCCTTTGTCTTCCACTCCCTTTTCCTTTATTGTCCTATTTACAGCCTTACTTTCCCCTGGAGACTTATATGTAGCCTTGTAAATCCTCACCTCATCCAGTTCTGCTATCAGTGTAGCATGGAAGGCTTTCTCAAAGTTCTCAGCGAAGATCAGATCAGACGGGTAGCGTATCTTATTGGCCCAGATGAGAGTTGTTCCAGGCTGAGAGAAATGACGCATGGTGACCAGAAGCTCAGTTAAGAAGCCATGATGGTAGACCACATCCGCAGCCAGTACATAATCATAATGATAGGTGGAATGTGGAAAGGTTTCTTCTAACTCGTGACCCCAGGATAGTGCCATTACTTGAGGCTCATGTCTGTGGACCTGCCTGGTGTTCCGATTCAGATTGCATGTCAGATTACTCAAAATTTCTGGCAGATCGGTGGCTGTTAACTTCGCACCTGAAAATCAGGGACATGATTAAGTAATGGTAAGGTACCATTATTTACACAGAATACTTGAATAGTTGTTACCCAGATCTAATCTCACATACCAAGCAAAGTAGCCACAATTGACAGTAGACCTGTGCCTGCTCCAATCTCCAGAACAGATTTATCCAGCAGATTAATTTGCTGCTGGCCTTCTGGAGTTTCCAAGAATTTACAAAGAGCAACAGCCTGAAAAAAGCAAAAGCTTGAAAGTGTTTTTGTAATTGTCATCAACAACACGGTTAAAAAGATCCTCTGAGGTATTTAAATAACAGTTCAATGTATGGCTCAAGTTCTTAATCAAAACTCACCGCTGGCCATATCATGGCACCATAAGAGTCGATGGATTCTTCAATAGTAATTTTGTGACCCAAGTAGTAGTGAATCTCTCTGTTAGGGATGTAGTACATGTTGGGTTTCCAAGCCTTTAGAGAAGCCAACTGTGCACTTGTCTCCAAGAAATCTGCACCAACCAAGAAGCAAAACAATGTTGTATACCACTTCTGTATTGTGCAAATGCCAGAGACCTACATCTCAGTTATTTATTTAAGGTCAAAATGGCCATTTAATATAAGTTATCTAGGATCAGGGGAAAAAACGGAAAACTTATTTAGCATAAACTTTAAGAGTTAAATATCTACATTTTCAGGACTTGCATTCAGTGTTCATCCTCTGCCTCTGAATCTGGAGGGATATTTGATTGTTTATACCTCCACAATACAGACTTAGAAGTTGGTTACACAGTATGGTTCTCCTGAAGGATTTGACTACTCAGCAGTGGGATTGAGGACATGATCTTACTTGATCTTAAAATGTATATTCTGGAAGGTATTGCATGACATTTTAAAACATGCTTGTACTTTTCTGCGTCCCCCATACCTCCCCAAACCTTGATCTAACCCTCCACTGAGAGTTATAGACATGTTTCAAATCATTTTCCATTGCTTCATTGGCATATATACAGTCATCTGATATTAGCTCACATTTAGAATTCATCAATCTATTAAGACTTTCAATATGTCCAGGTTTTTGTTCTGCACTCACAGAAAAACTAGCTTATTCACTGTAATGGTCCCTTTCAGTGTCACCCTCAAGGGTGTGTATTTTAAAATTGTATGAACAGAGTGGAAGCCTCACTAGAAATTTTTTTGGTGACTGACGCTTAATACATTACATTTAAAAAATACATAATGGCCATTTTGAAAAGAAACTAAATGTTAAAATTTGGAGTTGCAGTGAAAGCAATGTCATTTGTAATGTAATTGTACTGACTTGATTGTTCCACAGTTTGAGCACTGGAAATTGATTCAGATCCACTACAATCCTTAATTGATTCTTCATAGTCCATTCCCTCTGTATTCTCTTTATCCTCCTTTTTCTGAGCTTTATGCTCCTCATCCCTCTCTTTCTGTAACCCAGCCTCTTCACTTTGTTTCTCTTTTGTGTCCAATTCTTTATCCTCCTTGATAGAACTGCTGTAGACCTTTTCATGTTGTGTGTCCTCTGAAGGACTCTGTCCATCTCTTTGAATCCTTTGGCTCTCACTCCCTTCTTTGTAATCTTGATTCTTCAGGTCTTCCTTCTCATTTATTTGCACATTTCTCTTTTCCCTCTCTTCCAAACCTGGTTCTCTGTGGGTTGCCAAGTAAATCCTTACTTCATCGAGCTCTGTTATCAGTGTAGTATGGAAGGCTTTCTTAAAGTTCTCAGTGAAGATCAAATCAGACTTATAACGAACCTTGTTAGCCCAGATCAAATTGGTGCCTGGCTGACAGAGATAGTACATGGTGTCCAACAGCTGGTCCAGGAAATCGTGATGGTAGACCACATCAGCTGCTAATACATAGTCGTAATGGTGCTCTGAGTGGGGGAAAGTTTGTTCAAGTTCATGACCCCAGGACAGCACAGCCACTTGAGGTTCATACCTCCAGTGACCCCTTGTATTGCGATTAAGGTTACATTTTAGATTGCCCAAGAGTTCTGGGAGATCTGTAGCTGTTACTTTGGCACCTACAAAACAATAACACTAGTTATTAGTATTGTTTCATTTTGAAATACGAGTTACATGATGATATGAGACATACCCAACAATGTAGCCACTACAGACAGCAGACCAGTGCCTGCACCAAGTTCTAGAGTTTCTTTGTCAAAAAGATTGATGTGTTCACGACCTACTGGTGTTTCAAGGAATTTGCACAATGCCACTGCCTGAATGAAAAAAAAAAAAGTTTAATGTGATATTTTTCCTCATTTTCATCAACATGCCTTTATTTCAGCATATTCAGTATATATTCTACATAATAATATAGTGCAAAATAGCTTCTCAAAATGGTTCTGAAGACAACAAAGATTTCCAAAGCAAAGATGCACTTGGTTGCCAGCCAAAAAGCATGGATGAACATAGCTAGTTAGCATGCATTGGGTGGAGATTTGCATCTCATAAACATTTGCATCATAAACTGGTATAATTCTGGCTGTTTTACCATGTTATTGCCTTGAAATTACCTTTCATGCAGTGTGTCACATATGCAGCACAGAAGAAGAATTTCAAAACACAAGCTGGTTATTTTCTGAAACAATTACATTTCTGCTGCCTCAGTGGCAGCGCTACCTTCAGAACTGTTTTGAGTAGTGAGATTGCACATGAGCTCCTATCAAATCACTACTCTAAATGGCTCTGAAGGCAGCGCTGCCTTCTAGGAAGAACAAATGTAATTGGTTACTAAAAGGCTGAACTTGATTGGTTAGCACACATTGGGTGGAGATTTTCAAATACTCTCCCATAAAGAGGTAAAGTTTTGCCTAGACCTCCTTATTTGCCTGCTCTGACTGCCAGAAATGTCTAAGGAAGAAATAAGTGTACAATATAATTTCCTTTTTTGTTACTGTAGTCTGTAGCAAAATGCAGAATAATGTAACTGCATGTGAGAAAGCTGCACAATGTACAATATAATATAATATATATAATATATAACAATGTACGTATAATGCAGATTCATCATTTGTAACCTGAATGCAAATGTGCAGTTTGTTACAAGTTAGTTATTATCACAAACTAGATGAAATTACTTTAAAAATGTAAAACACTGAATAAACTAACAATATACTTACAACAGTATCATAATGAGAAATATTTGGCATATTGACAAAATGCTTTTACTTGTCAGATTTGACAGAAAACCTATTTAGTCTAATGGACTATATTTGGGGTTGGGGAAATATCTGAATTATTTCTTTAAGGGAATAACTTACTGCTGGCCATATCACGCCACCATAGGAGTCAATTGATTCTTGAATAGTGATTTTGTGGCCCATAAAGTAATGAATTTCCTTGTCTAGTTTATAGTAGACCCTTGGGGCCCAGGATCTTTGGATGAGGATATGTGCGTTGGTCTCTGAGTTCTGAGAATCTGTTAAAAATAATTAAATAAAATAGTTTTAGACTTTTATGTATATACATGAATTGAGTAGCTATCATAAAAGTAACATTTGTCACAAACTAACCAGACTTCTCCATTTCTGATGCAAGGGCAGACCCCACATCTTCACTTTCCTTTGATTTAAGTTGACAGCTTTTTTCATTTGTAACTCTCTCTTCCTCCTTTGTTTCCTCTTGGTCATTTTTTTGTTTCTCAGTTACTGGATTCCCTTCAACAGATGCACTTTTATCTAATTCCAGCTCTTCGTATTGTTCCTGTTCTTCATTTTTGCTTGAAGATACTTCCTTATCCTTCACCCATACATCTTCATTGAACTCCTCTACATCTACAATGCTTTTTGATACAGAATCTGTTGAATTTTGATCTTGTTTCTTTCCATTGGATGAATCCCCCGAGTAAAATTCTTCAGTATTCCCTTGCACTTCCTCCTCCTCCTCCTTCTCATCTCCCTTCTCCTCTGCATTTTCCAAAGGTATCAACACAAAGTTCCTCACCTCCTCAGACTCTTTTGTAGTGGCTGAGTAAATTTGAACCTCCCCAGTGTCAGCAAGTAATGTGGTATTGAATGCTGCCTTGAATTTCTTCAGAAATACCAGATCTGATTCAAAGCGAACTTTATTGGACCAGATTAGGGTTGTGCCTGGTTGGCAGAAGTGGCGCATGGTAGCCAACAGCTCTGATAAGAAGTCGTGATGGTACACCACGTCAGCTGCCAAAATGTAGTCATATCGATAAACTGAGCGAGGAAAGATTTCTTTCAGTTCATGGTCCCAGAAAATCTCTGCCACTTGTGGTGTATATCTGCAGCGGCCCCTTGTGTTTCTGGACAAATTGCTTCTCAGGTTCCCTAGGACTTCAGGAAGGTCACTGGCTGTTACCCAAGCTCCTGTAAACAGCCCATACCTTATCATTATCATTCACTGAAGTTTTGAAGGGAAAAGGAGTAAAAATATCTGCTGGAAACTATTAAAAAAGATTTACTGTAAATAATGAAAAAAACATGGCTTTCACAAAATTTCAGATAACTAAATCAAAACACCCTCTTCATGAAATACAACAAGCGATCACTCACTTTGCAGCCAAGTAGAAGAGTTTCTAATTTTGTTTTATGAATGTATGCCCTTTCATTTTAGTTCTGCAATACTGAGCTGTCTTAGATACACAGTATCCTTCCCTTCTGTGGACATGGACAGGGAGAACACACCAAACTCCTCACAGACAGCTCACCCGGAGCGGGACTTGAACCCACCTTCCTCCAGGTTCCTGGAGCTGTGTGACTGCGGCTCTACCTGCGGTATCATTTAAAACTTATATTTAATTGACAGCTGCACAACGACAACATACTAAATGTTGTTCTTTTTACTTCAATCCATCTCTGGCCAAAAAATTATGGTGGAATTTCTGGATGTTTATATAGTTGATATATATTTGCTTGTATAGGTAAAGGTTTAACTAGCATACTTTTAAACTGTTAAACTATTTTTAGAAGTGATCCTGAGCCTAGGCTATGAGTCCCACTTTTCATGTCAGATTTTATGGCCATGCCATCTAAGGAGCTCAAACACCATAGTTATCTAATACGGGTTTATTACCTTTTCCCTTGCTTAGAGAGGAGAAATGATATGTAACATCAAAGATGAAACCTCCAAGTTCTCTGCTGTTTTAAATTGAGAAATGTTAGTTTGGAATTGTTGCCTATGCTGTCTTTCATAGAGTGATGAGTTCCCACCCCTCATCTACTTTGGAAACACTCATTCTCTGGGATGTTCATTTTATACACAATTATGTTACTGACTTGTGGCCAATAAAAAGTATGTCATGAGATGTTCCTGCCACTCCCCCTACACCTTGATTTCAGAACAGTGCTGTAAAAGTGAATTACATTCTGCAACTCTGGGGAGAGCCCAGGAGCAAAAATAATTTTATATATATATATATATATATATATTTCAAGTATACAAACACATGTATTACAGAGTGATAATTATATAACTCACCCAAAAGGCTGGCCACAATGGATACTAGACCAGTGCCTGCTCCAAGTTCTAACACTGCTTTGTCCAGAAGATTAACTGTCTCTCGGTTCATGTCCAGATATTCACAGAGAGCCAATGCCTGTGTATCATTTGGAAAGAATTATAATTATAAAATATGTCTCTCTGGCAGAAGTTCTGTTTATCTACTTTGTGTTATTTCAAAACTGGTGTCTAATAAGATTGCACTGTGGCAGGTTTTCAAGTGAGATGCCTTGCATGTAATGCTGGACCACTTGATTTAACTTATCAGGAATTTATAAAGCCCTTAATAAGCTGCAGCCGGTTTGCCAAAATCTAACGTGTGAAGTGCAGACATTCAAGACAGGCAATGGGAAAGCTATGATATAGTGATGACAATATAAATTCACACGTTATACTTTATGCAAATTCCATGCGATGCCTCACCGCTGGCCATATGATGGCGCCATAGGAGTCCAGAGACTGCCAGATACTGATTTCATGACCAGCATAGTAGTAAATCTCTTTGTCAACTTTGATGTAGAAACTTGGTTGCCAGGTTTTCTGACATCCGTCTGACACATAATGACAAAACAAAACATTTTTATATGATCTGACACATTTTTGGACACTTATTTTTTTCAAAGGCCATGATAGCTTTAAGTGCAAAATTAACAATATAAATCTCTGTGAATATACTAACCATCTCTGTTATCTTTTTCTTCTTCTTTTTCATCCACTCTTTCCATACTTTCCTATTTCAGTCTTCTCTGTGCACTCTCTATACAAATATCTTTGCACTGGAATAATGTAATATTTCATCACCATTTGATTGGTAGTGTTATGATGACTGTATAATGATGAGGAATGTAATTTCATGTACCATTTTATATGCCATAGGCAAATTAAGGGTAACATTTAAGGCACCTGAACATAATACATTAAAATAGAGCCATTATAAATTTTGGAGCTTTGAATGGTTCTGTTGATCCAATCATCTTCAAAGAACTCAACATTTCAAAAATTATATTTAAGAAGCACACCAAAAGGCACCTTAAAACATAACTCAATACACTCTTAGGAATTCAAAACTCTGAAGTCTGATTACTTGCCTTTAAGTTTTAGCCAATGCTTCAAGACATTAAAATACTGCCCTACCGAATATATGTCGACAAGGTTCCAGGAGCCTTACAGATTCCAGCCCAAGGGTGGGGTATCTCTTATCACACTTTAAAAAATATAAACATATAAAAATATAAAATCTAAATATAAATTCATACAAACCCTTGGTCAGTGCTTCTCCAGATGCATCCAGGTAATGGTGCTCCAACTGCATCTTAAGGCTTCCTCCAGGCAAGGTTATAGAGCAGCATCACACAAGACACTCCCAACATCACACAGAGCCCGGATTATATTTAGAAATGGATACATGAAACAGGCATGCACGTAGACATCCACACAAATGGAGGGATTTGGAAGAGCAGGAGGGGGCTTCTATTTGAGGAAAGTGTGTCAGGATTCTGCTGTCAGATCTGTCATAATAAATGAGGCTCAAGTATGGTAGTAAATCAATGAGATAATGAAAAGGTTTTGCATTACCTGTTTTGTAGTGTGGTTAAAAACGTAGCAGTCCCAAGTCCAAGTATTTTTGCTACTACTGTCCTCTGGAAAATCAGAAACTACCTGCAGTTTATTAAATTTGAAGTCAAAATAGGCATTAAACATAAGATTTTCATTTTTCAGTATCAGAGGGGGAAAGGCTTAAACAAATTATACTTTTTTGGAAAATGCAAAAAAACAAGAATCTATGATTTGTTGAACCTCTTCAAATAACTTTTTACTTACAAACATTTTCAGCGTTTTCACTGATTAATTTGAGTGTCTTTTGGAAAAGTATAAACAAATTTAGAAATTAATTACAGGAACACACACTTTTTGGGACCGAGATGGGTTTCCAACTGCATTAAGGCCAGTCAGGCACAAGCAGTCACTGTCTATGAAACAGCTGTTTTACAACGTGCAGAATGATGCTTGTCTTGTTGAAATAACCATGGACTTCCCATTAATGGGAGCATGTGTCTCTAAAATACTAATTTACAACTCCACATCTAAGGTACCCTTATACATATACAAGTAACGTATGCTGTTGGCACCTTTCACCAATAAATATCTGGATGGCCCTTTTCATCTTTTTTTTTATTTATTTATTTTTCAGAAAACAAGCTGTAAAATCGACTCATTTGACCACAGCACAGGTTTCCATTGTCTTCTTGACAATGTGAGTTATGCTCAGGCCCAAAGAATTCTGCAGCATTTCTAAACAGGATTCCTGGATTTCATCTTAAGTTATGTCTTTTTTTTATACAATAAACGATTATTTTAAGTGAGAACAGTTTTCCAGAGTAGTTCTGAACCCATGTAGCTATATTTACCATAAATATATAACATTTATCATGAAGCATAATTTTTTCTACCAACACCACCTGAGGACTCAAAGCCATCAATATGCAGCCTATGTTATATAGAAAGATACTGTACCCGCCAGTGGCAGGCAGCATAAGAACCCTACATGTTGCTTCTAAAAGCTTGATTGCTACTGAGGCACCCTCAGTAAGGCTGGGGTGCCTGCAGGGCATTTCTGGAAACTCCTTTCTCCTCTAGGAATTTTCATAACAGATAAAAAGAACATGATTTTAAACAGCTGCATTTTTGTTTGCCTATATATGATATTTAATGCTGTATTAATCTTAGAAAAAGGTGGCTTGATAAATATTCATTGTGGGTGTACATACATTTTTAGTGCATTTTAGGAACAGAGTAACATCCTCATCTTGGTTCAAGCTTTTCAACTTTGGAGGTCTCTCAGTTGTCTAAACAACTCCAAATGTATTTTCTCTAATATGAGGTGAGAGAGAGAGAAAGCCTAGCGTACCGAACAGAGACCATTTGTTTTTAGACATTTACTGACACTGGTGCTTTGTAAACACATTTGAACAGTTTCCCGCATGCAAACAGACTGCAGCAAATGGTGAGGAAACCGCCTCTGAATTTTATAAAAGTGTTTATTCATTAGAATTGTGAACTTCGCTTTTAATTTTTGCTATAATTTCAAATCGAATATTCACATTTTTTACTTTTTGGCAGTGAAACCATGAGTCTGAAGCTTTGCTAAACCTAATTACATTTCAAGGTGGTCTCAACAGGTGTAGCTAAGACTCCAGAAGTGGACAATGAGGACCAAGAGGCTGTGATCCTCACTAAAAAAATCTTGGCACCGGATCCAGTTCCAGAACATCCTCCTTTCTTGACTTTTCAGTACTGTTTGCAGTTTTACAAAGGAATTCACAACTGCAAATTTCTTTACTAAGAGAGCCAGTGTCCATGTCCCCTGACTAGTGGTCCCAGTCCGGCCACTATAAAGCCAGACTGTATGTAATGGAGAAGTTACATGTTAATTTGTAGCCTTAAATTTTAGATTAAACTTTTAGGTAAAAAAAGTTTAGGTAACTAGAAGCTAACTAAGTTTGAACTAGAAACTAACTAGAAGGTATCATTAGTTGTGCATTTCAGATGAAACCAACATTTACTAGTTAATGTCCTGACGATTAATTTTAAAGTTAGCTTATTTTTGCTCTGTGTTTTGGCCAAACAAGCCTAGTTTGTACATTTGTGTGTTAGCATGTTAGCTTGTTTGATTTATGTCCCTTAGAATTCAGATATATCTCTCCCCTTTTATTTAGCACTGTCCCAGCTACATTGCCTCTAACACTGATCTATGCATTCAGCCAATGGGACAGGAGCATCTTTTTCAATTGGCAAATGAGATTTAATAACACACATAAAGACATCTGATATAGTTTTTCCCACCAAATTTAAACCTATAGCTGCCTTTTTACAGGGTGACTCGGCAGTAGAAGGACACTATGTTTTAGCAGATATTTTTTCTTCTAGACTTGCTAATGCATATTTTTTTTTCCAGTTTTAACAAACAAATCTTATTTAATGAAGCTTTAAGTTCTGTTTGTTTGATGTGGACCTTTTTGGTGGTATACCAGGACTTGCTATGTTGAATTCTATTTGTCCCAAACTGTGTAGATATCGGCTTTCCTTTACTTTTAAGTAAAGTAGCCATGGCAGTAAATGGACTAAATTCTGATTATTTGACACAGATTTAGGCAATCTAATGAGCAGACATAACACCGATGTAATTATGTTTTCTATTTTATCTTTTGAGTTTGGTCTTAATTCATGAAGTTAATAGCTTTGATTTATACTTGTTCTTTGTACTTTGGAGTGTTTATTTTTATAACATGCCCTGTCCGATTGTTATGCATTTAATGGATTCTGCATAAGGGAAACCCAATATTAAAGGCATGATATCTCCTTCGACCATTTGAAGATCTTGAGCAACTCTGACACTTGGCAATGTCCTCACTCCAAATGCTCTCTGCATCATCTCCTGTTTCCCTCAAGGCAAACATGTCCTGCAAAGCTGGTGTTTGTTTTAACTGGCCAGAAATGTTAGGGTGGGCAGTATGTGGGAGGGGGTTCTGGTGTAGGTGACATCATTTCCAGCCTTGCATGCCTCATTTTTTGGCACTACATTTTGGCACAAATTTCTGGCCTATCTTTATTTTTATCCACTGATGTGGATGTTGAAGTGGATTAGTAATTCTTGAGTATAGCGCACACAGGAAAAATTTTAGTTATTTGATATCCTTGTCTGTATACTGTACATATTAATGTGGGTTTATGCCTGCATCAGTCTGCATGTTTATATGCAGTGCAGTGTATCTAGCAAGATTGTGTTGCCTGAATGAATCTCATGATGAAAATATCACATATCCCTCTCACTAAATCACAAGGTCCCCTCTAAATGCATCCATTATTAGTCTGGCAGGTGCTACAGCAATTAATATGTTTTTAACATATTAACCAGACATGATTCACAGACTAAATATTTTAAGGCCATGCTGACAAAAATACATAACCATTGTAAAATATTGTTTTGAGTTTAGTTTCAACTGTTTTACCTGTGGACTCCGAGCCTGGCTTAAGATGAGATAAGCCAGTAAGCTGGAATCATATATTTGTGAAGGTTTTTTATGTTTACTTCTAGTTTGAAGAAAAAACAAAAACAGGTTTTCTAGCTCTTTTCCAAAGCTATATGTTCCTCCTCAAAATCTACACTTTTGGTGACTTTTGGTTTAAATGTGTGTATTTGGAACAGATGTGTGCAGTTTTCAGGCTCTACATTTTCTTTGTTTTTAAAAGACATAATTTGGTACTCTTCTGCAGCTAATTTCGAAATACAACATAAAGCATCTCAGTGAGAAGCTCAATTAATAAACAAATTCATATTCACATCTTAATACCTTTCTGTCCACTGTGTTAGTTAGACTGCTGTAAGCAAAACCACTCTGATTCAACCTGGTTCTCAAGGAATTTTGGGTAATCTGTCTTTGTGGATCCTACTTGTTAGCACTCGTTAGCAGCCTTTAGACCAGGAGAGAGGTTAAAAAACTTTCTTTCAATCCATCAAAATTTTGCACAATCTTCTGTTTCTTGCAGTTCAATGAGATTTTAAACCACCATATCTTGCTAGACCAACCATATTAAAATGCCTATGAATTAAATTCACAACTCACATAACATTGACATCATATTTTCAACAAAAATATAATTTTTAATGTGAAAATCTGCTTGTGATTAGGTCATGTGACATAATGACCGGAATCCAAACAGAACAACAGACATTCATTCATTTATTCATTCATTATCTGTAACCGCTTAACCAGTTCAGGGTTGCGGTGGGTCCAGAGCCTACCTGGAATCATTGGGCGCAAGGCGGGAATACACCCTGGAGGGGGCGCCAGTCCTTCACAGGGCAACACAGACACACACACACATTAACAACAGACATGCACATTGTAAATTTTTCAAATATACTGTAGCATCATAGACTATAAGACAAAGAGAACGTAATTAAACAATAAATAAAACAGTTAGAAATCATGATTAATTTACTTTTACATATCAAAAAGGGGAACATATATTCAGACATTTCTTTCTGAAAACAAGTATAATTTATCTGGTGTTCAAGTAAGTTTTGGGGAAAATATCATTGTAATTCACATTTTTAAAAATGAAAATATTGTTTTAAAAATTAAGTATTAATACACTACTTTCATGATCGCTAACATCAAAATTCCCATCTTTAAATCTAAACTAAAACTCACACGCATTTTTTTATATCCCCAAGTACAGAATACACTTTTCTTTGATGGAACTCATAACAAATGCAGTCATGCATAATTTCTTCTCACTTGCCATTTTGAAATAAATGACAATTGTCCTTTTTGGTATTACACAACAGTTACTATACAATGACAAAAGAGCAGGAGAATGTTTGAATTTTGAATTACATCGAATAGGATGAAGGAGAAAGAACCTTGTAAAGTTCCAAGTTACAGCACTGATAAAAGTGTAATTGCAAATTCAAAAATCTTAAACATCTTGACTAAATCTTCATAGAATTAAAAAAAAATACAACATAATCCATGCAAGATTTCAAAATATGCTGCAGAGGAAACAAACAGGAACAACAGCTACACTGAGAACGGTATGCAGTGAAAGTTCTGTAAAGGTGTTAATGTGTGAGTGAGTGAGTGGAGGAGTGTGTGATGCCCTGCGATGCTTTGTCTAGGTTTTGCTCTGGACCTACCACAGCCCTGATCCTTATGAAGCTGTTACATAAGATTAATATTTATTAATCTTTTTTAAAAAAAATAATTTTTAAACATTTTAATGCTGCTGAAAGAAGAAATGTAATTCTATTTTTATAAGCATTGAGTTTGAGATGATGTATATATGCACTGGAACATTATATCACTGTACATTGGTCTCAATCCAAAAAAAAAAAAAAAAAAAAGACACTAGACAAGTTTCCAAACATCAGTTCTATTCTAAAGCCCAAGACTCAGTTTGTGAAAGTTTTTTTCTGGGCTCTAAACAACTTAATACTCAGGCTGGGCAGGTCATAGAGCTCTTCCAAGTGAAAGTGGGTTTGAAATCTTTCTACAAATCTGTTCTCAGGATCCAGTCTGAACCTCATCGCCCACAGGATCACGGTGTCCTCTGAGCACAGGTGTTCAAATGTCTCCATCAACTCACTGAGGAAGGGGTGAGCGTACACCACATCAGCTGCCATGATGTAATGGTAGTGGCAGGACGCTCGTGGGAAGCACTCTTCCAGCTGTTGCCCCCAGCTGAGCTCTGTCACCTGGGGCTCATAGCGACAGCGCCCCCTCGTGTTACGGTTAATGTTGTATTGTAGATTACCAAGAATATTGGGGAGGTCCGTGGATGTCACCTTTGCACCTGTAGGTAAAGATTTCCACATTGGTTCACAAATGTCAAGTTAGAGAGAGACAAATGAAAACAATGCAGTATGATAAGCTTATCAATGCAGTGTTTAATTATCCTCACCTAGAAGACTGCATACTATACTCACAAGGCCAGTTCCTGCTCCAATCTCGATGACGTCTTTGTCCATGAGGTTGTACTGTTCACGATGAGTGTCAAGAAAATGACACAAAACCATGGCCTTGGTAAAATAATAATAATTCCTTATTATAGCATACAACCAAAACCCTGTCCATTACAACCCAAACCACACACTATTACACATCTACCAGCAATGTTGGCACCTTAAACGAACACTAGGTAGTATTTTTACCCTAAAATTACAGTTTCAAAATCACTGTGATGCTCTAGGGGGTGCCCAGGGGGACAAATACCAAAAATTTACCTAGTGTTCCTTTAAACTACTCTTAAATATAAAGGTGCTAAAAAAGGGTTTTGAGGGATGCCATAGAAGGCCCAATTTTAATTCCATAAAGTACCTTATTTGCTAATATAATTTAAAGTGTAAAGAACCTGAAAATCAAGTGATAGATTTATATACCTTTAAAAGGCTCTTCAGATCTCTTAAACAAACATGTCTTTTTATGGAACCAAACGTGTTCCTCAAGAACCCTTTGTAGACCCTTAATTTTAAAGTGGAGGAAGTGTTGTGGAAATCACTCATTACAAATTTATCTACAAACATATGGGCAAGTAGTGTATTGTCAGCCCACAACTAACCATTCACTTCTTTCATAACTTAGGTTTAGTAATAATATGTTGTTAATGCCACTGAAACTTTAAAACTACAATTGCCTTCGGTTTGACGCATACTCAAACTTGTCTGAAGAGTCTTGTCAAAAACGTAGGACTCACTGAAGGCCACAGCACAGCTCCATAGCAGTCAGTGGACTCTTTAATTTTAATCTCCAAGTCAGCAAAGGTGTATCCCTCCCACGCCTCAGTCTTGATCAGGGATGGGCGGAAATGCCTCTTCATGATTGCTGCAGCCAGCTCAGCATCTGAAGGAATACATGGAGGACTGAGCAAAGAAAATATGATTCAGACGTTGTGTATTTGCTTTGCTGTTTATGTGGCCTGCTTCCCCCAAGATATTGGACACAGACTACTTTTCTGGAACTAAAATGAAATGTCATTATAGAGCTCAACATGATGGTAGGAGAATACTAACTGTTATTTGAGCTAAAATATTTAAACTAACGCACCTACTAGCTAAAGCTGTTTTCACATACAAACTTTGGAAAATGTCTAGAGAATTAGGTCTGGATATTTTCTAGGGTTGTCCTTGCACATGTGTAGTGCACAGTGGGAGTTTCTGTGTCAAACGTGTTCTCTCAGCTTGAAATGATCCGCATGCTGTAGGCATGGGGCTGAGTGTGTATAGTGGCATCTGTGAGGATGTATGAAAATGGCTTACATCATAAAGGCCCTTCTTAGACTGCTAGAAAAATTATAACTGGTGGAACCATTAAGGGTACATATTTGTACCTTATTCTATTATAATTTTTTATGCAATTATTTGCATGTCGGATGCAGAGTGTTTGGATTTTTAATATAATTTAATAAAATGGGACTTCAAATTTTGCATATTTTAAAGAGTTTTAAAATGATTGAGAAACACTGTCCTAGTGATAGAGCTGTTGCTTAGACTGTCCCACTACAGGATTCCTCCAAACTAATATTTGCAAATACTATGTTTTTAATGCTTAGCTTCAATTTCGTGAGAACAGGTTTTGTCTTAATACCAATTTCACAACTATCTTTTCTAATTATTTTATGCCTTTATTGCTTTATCGCCTTTTGCTTCAAATTAGGTTTTAAATGAACAGTAAATATTTGTGAAGGATTTGGGTATACTACATATGTCACAAATGTGATCAATTAACAAACTTTCAGGTATTAAACTGATATTTAAAAAATGTATGGCTCATAACAGGATGATATCCAAACATTGAACCACATCCAAGTGATAAACGAATATATCTAGCAACCTGCTACTGTTGCGTTCTATTATTAAACAGTGATGATGACTGGGCTCCTTCAGGCAATGCACAGATACAGAATTACATAAGTAGTATGAAGGAGGCTCTATGAAACATACTAATATTACAGCTTCAACTTCAGGCATGTAGAAAGATATTCCATACAGGCTTTAGATCTTTAACCTGACCTTTGTGCCAATGATTGGATTTTAAGGTCAAATTCCCACAATAGACAGGGTTTTTTTTTTCAGTAATATCATTTTAATACTTTGGTAAGGATTAGGTTAAAAACTTTATTGAGGACACTGACTTTTAACTTTAGTAGCAATATATTTCTTGTCTTATACTAAGCATATGGAAAACATTTTCCATTTTCAGGCAGAGAATTGTTAATAATATTATGAATAAACATGTACCATTGCAGCATCATGGCAGAAAGAAAGAAATCGATCCATAATCACCCACCCTTAGCTTCGGTCTCCTCTGCATGTTCGGTTTCCTGTTCCATGGCTAGGCGCTTTGTATGTTTTGGGATGAAGCTAGCGGGCTCTCAAAATGGAGTATCCACTTTTTTTTTATGTCCAATCTGGAGTGACAAGACCTCCAACTAGGTGGAGTTTCAGATGACTGGGGGCAGCCAGAGTTAGAGGGGACACCAGATACCAAAGGCCAGAAATACAATCTGCTATGTCAAGCACTTCATACAGGCCTACACAAATACACAGCCCTGCCAAAGTACCACAGACAGGATCTAGAGTGTTTTCCATAGATAAAAACCTTGGAACCAGATCCCAGGTTAGGTAAAGAAAACAATAGCACCGTTGACAAGATACAAGACATATTAGATCTTTAAGCCTGGAGTGGATGGAATATTATGCCCTTAGATGGTCGTGCTCCATGCAGTTTTAATAGCACTCTCCAAAGGGACAGTGGACTCATATCTGAAAGGAGTTGTTAGTTTTGTAAATTAGGTGTGCATGACTTGGCCTAATTAACTGAGAATCCAGAGGTCCACAATGATGTGATGTGCAAAATGTTACCTTATAGCTAGTTCTATTATAGCTCAACGTCTTGATTATGAGGTACAGAATAAAACTAGTGAGACTTGTGAGCCAGAAATAAAAAAAATATTTGAATAATATTGAATACAAAAATATTAAATATAAATAATATAAAATAAATATAAAATATACCTTTGTTTGTAGACTATAACTAGAGAGTTATTTAAGAGACACTGACTGTGGGCACAGATGTTCATTTGTGCAGACAGCTTGTATAATCTCCATAGATCTCTGTACACTCTCAGAAAAAATGTACGGTAGAGGTACATTATTAGTCACTAAAGGTACAAAGAGTGTAAATGTACCTTTAAAAGGTACATCAGTGTTTAAAAGTCCAGTTGTGTTATCTGAAGGTACATTACATTCTCTTCTCGAGAAGGAGAGGTGAACATTTGTTCGAGTTTTAATTATAGAACTGTGTCAAATTGGAAAAAAAACATAATAAAAGTCCTGGAGATGAAATTGGGCGCATGAAATCAACATAATTTTAAAAATCTACTATTATTATAGAATAAGGTACAATTTTGTTCCCTAAATAAATGTACAAATATGTACCCTTGAGGGTACCACCACAGTGACAAATTTTCTGACAGTATACAGATATGTCTGAAATGAAATGGGATGCTCTGAGACTGATGCATATAAGCTTAATGTCACTGATATCAATGCTAAGCTGTGCTGTATGTTTGGAACAGTAGTATCCAGTGTTGTGTGTGCGTTTGTTTGTGTGGGGGACTGGGTGGGTTTGATGTGCCCTGGGATGCACTGGCACACTATCTAGTGTGTGTTCCTGCCTTGTGTCCAGGAATTCCAAGCAGGCTGCAGACATTAGAATTAAGTGGTTACAGTTGAAAGAATTATCTGTTGGAGATTCAGAAACTTCAAGAAATTATTCATTTTACTCAGAAGTGAAAATGAAAACATTTTTACTACTTTTTTCATGATTTTTTCAGTAATAGAGACCTACAGAGCTTTTTTTCCCCTAATACAAAAAAAAAATTAGAAAAATAAGTGATTTGACAATGGACACAAAGTGGGTAACTGATCCTCATTACTCATTACTGGTATAACTTATTGTCATTTCAAGTGATGGAAACAAATATTTTCCACATTAGCCCATATGCAGTTCATCAATCAAGATTGTGTTTGGTACCTGAGGGTTCACTTGTGTAGTTTTTCTCTGGATCCAATTAAAAGAAGCGCAAACCTCACCAATTCACTATGTGCAACTGCATACATAAATCAGGGTGTTCTTGCTTCACACTGCTTTGATACACAGTTAATAATTGAAATACTTTAATGTGCAGTTATTGACACTGGCAATCACTTGTGCACACCCAGCGTATATGATCTCCATAGAAAAAGCAAAAAATGTAATAAAACACTTCGGAGTTGCTACACAGGAGCTAACTACATTTTCTGGAGTGGTGAAGCTATAACAACTAGCTTGAGCTTTGTTGGTGTGCCATTTGTCATCATGTCAATTTGTCATCCATTATAGTTACCTGATCTCATTAATATTAATATCAGGGGTCATGCCTTCCCTTACTGATATTCTGTTTTGGCAAGAAGATATGCTTGCAGAATTCTCACATTTGGAATGAAGATGTTGGCTGAATCTAAAACAACTCCCTCCACCCTATGTAATGCACAGAATAGGTCATAACAGTGTCTGCACTAAAACAGTGTATTGTATTACAGATAATACTATAATCATTTATGGAATCACTGGGCTCCATATTTTGACTGTGGGAGGAAACGAGTATCCAGAGGAAACCCACACAGACATGGGGAGAACAATTTAAAAATGGGAGACTTTTTTTCTTAAATATGAAAAGTCTGAGGTAGTGAGAAAAATTCTTGTGAAATGTGTAGAAGATTTTACTTTACATGTATTTTTAAATGTTTATTTTTTCCTGTCAGAAAAAATACGTCTTTGTCCCAAATAACATCCCGTTCCCTATATACTGAACTTCACTGTATATATAACACTACTACACTCAGACTGTGCACTAATTGTCAGACGGGGGATAGCTAAATATAAATGGTTTAATTATCCTACATACAATGCACTATGTGAGTGCAAACACTTATTTTATGGCATACACTGTGCACTACATAGGGTGGAAGGAGATGGCTGAGATTCAGCTCATGTCTTCAGTCTGAGCGTAAACGTTCCACAATCACGTCTTCATTCCAGATGTGCATGTACCACCAGCTTATCTTCAGTTAGCATGAGCACGTCTTCATTCCACAACTGCATGTTCCGCAAACATATCTTCATGCCAAAAGAGAATGTCAATAAAGGCAGGAATGACAACCCCATAAGTCTTGTAGCTGAATGCAAATAGATCCTCATAGAAATAGTCCAGTATCTAGGGTTTTTCCACAGTAAAATGACATATTTTCTATTAAAATGAACAGCTTTTAAAGTACACAGCATAGAGAAATATTCAGAAATTAATAAATCCTCATAGGCTTCTCTTACATGTTACCTACATTAGCATTGTAGCTCTAGTGCAAAACTAAAGAAGCAAACCTCAGATACTGAACATGCCTTTGCTGACCAACTATATTCAAGATAAGAGGAATTTGAGAGAATTGTATATCTACCACATTAAAGCAGAATTCATTTCACACAGGCTACTGTTTTGTTCTATTTCATTGAAATACATAAATACTTTTTGTAGTTTTGTCCTTATAGTCCTTTCTTAGCCATTCCCCTCGCACCTCGTCCACCTCGTCCTCCTCTTCTACCTCTCCCTCTCATTTTCCCCTCAAATACAGAGCGTGCAGTGATCATGGTATTTCCATAGTTCTCACGTTCATCTTCAGAGCTGGAGCTGCTGCTGCTAGACTCCGGTTTTAAAGGTTTGCTCTTGGATGGCACGGATCGTTCCTCTAAAACACCACACAAATCTCCTTGCCATTTGTTCTCCTCCATCTGGTCTTCCAGACTGTCGGAACGGATGTCGGAGGCAATGAAGCCTCCTCCAAATGCAACAGCAGGTGTCATGTCCACATCTCCCTCTTTTCCTTCACATTTCTTTCCCTTTTTGAAAGGGGATGCTACTTTTCCATCTTCCTCACTTTCATCGTCACCATCCACACCTTCGCGATCTTTCCTCTTGAGGCAGGTGATGGCTCTGCGCAGACGTTGGCTGCGGATAGCCTGCTTCTCCTGCTGCTCCATGCGGAAAAAGGAGTCGATGCGTAGCTGTGTCTGCAGGCGCAAAGAAATGTAGTTATTTCACAAAGCATCTGTGGAGTCAAAATCGCTAACGGATACATATGTTTAGTGCTTGTGTATTATATTTTTATATGCATTCATGAGAATAATCAGTAAATGCTGATGAGCATTTTGCATTCACGTAGTAGGCTAAACTCTATAGCATACAGATAATATAGCATACAAAGTATAGCACTTTGGAGTTTATATGGCCTCTACAGTAAATGTAATATGAAGCAGCCCTGAAAAGTTCAAGTTAACTGCAAGACGGCTTTTACTGATCACCTGTTATGTACTGATTCTGTGGAAGAGGCTGCCAAAGTGAAATATTTTAATGAGAATGTGCAGTACTCCATCTGGTTTTACCTGTTGATTGTTGAGCTGTTTAAGGACCGGCTGCAGTGTCTCCTCTGTCTTCCTGCTGCTCCAACCAAAACGACTAAAACAAAACTTAAAATTAGTTAAGGATATTTCCACAACTGTGAAACTAGATAAAATATTCCCTAACATACATTTAAATACAAAAACTGAAAACCAAAATTACTTGAAAAGAAAATATCTAAAGCTCCAGGGACCTGGAGGTTGTGGGTTCGATTCCCGCTCCGGGAGACTGTCTGTGAGGAGTTGGTGTGTTGTCCGCGTGGGTTTCCTCCGGGTGCTCCGGTTTCCTCCCACAGTCCAAAAAAAAAAAAAAAAAGAACACCACCACACGTTGCAGGTGGATTGGCAACTCAAAAGTGTCCTTAGGTGTGTGTTTCTGTGTTGCCCTGTGAAGGACTGGCGCCCCCTCTAGGGTGTATTCCCGCCTTGTGCCCAATGATTCCAGGTAGGCTCTGGACCCAACGCGACCCTGAATTGGATAAGTGGTTACAGATAATGAATGAATGAATGAACTATTAATTTAGTATTAGTAGTTCCATAGTATTAAAATGCTTAATATTATACATAGATGTAATTTTATTTAATTAAAGATAAAGTAAAAATTAAAAAAAAAAGTTAAAGTAAAATTAATTAAATAAAGTTTGAAAATGTCAAGCAAGAAAATTTTATTCCTCACTGCATTCGTTACAAGTTCCATCAAGATAAAAAAGCTACAAAACAATCGGAGCACCCGGAGGAAACCCACGTGGACACAGGAAGATCACACCAAACTCCTCATAGACAAGTCTCCCAGAGCGAGACTTGAACCCACAACCTCCACATCCCTGGAGCTGTGTGACCGTGCCGCCTTACTTAAAAGAAGTTGAATTAGCTAAAAATATGTCTGGATTAATTTGGATATGTAGTGTATAAAACAAAAGTTATTTGAAGGATATTCTTTGATGAGTTGCAGCTGAGGGCGGCCCCAGCTGAAGGAGCCCTCTGACTGATCGACAGCTGGCTGGAGGTAGGCCTGGGCCACAGCAGGGTTTGGGAACCCAGCATGCAGCTTCAAGTTTCTCAGCTTTTTCTTGACTTTGGTGTCCTTAGGATTAGTAACTAACAACTTCTTCTGTTGAGCCTCATTCCACCATTTGCTGTGGCAAAAAGAACACACAATTTTACTGTTGCTTCACAATAAAAGCACAAGACAAATAGTAAAAATTAAGCCTAACCACTGTTTTACAGCTAGGATTATATGGCAAAAACAAAACAACAACAAATGTTTTTTTACATTTGCCAGCAACCAGCTTCAAACCTTATTACACTTTAATTGTTCTGTACAGAAAACAGTTACTGCACCAAAGTACCCTACCTGAACTGATTGAGTGGTTCCATTCCAGGTCCAGGGAACTCATTGAGTACTTCCATGCCAGTAACACATCCAACACCTGGGATCCCCTCAGTGTAATCACTCCCAAGTAGATAGGCCAGGTTGATCAGTTTGGTCCTGTCTAGACCTACAGGATGATGTGGGGTTAATTAAAAACATACTGAACACTACAATAACTTTAAAGACAACGCTTAAAATGTTGGCCATTTACCATCATACGAAACGTAATGTGTTGTGTGTATTTTGTGTGCAGGATACTGAAAATAAAATAGATCACATTTTACTCAAAAATATTTTAAAAGAATAGTTCGGGACAACAATCAGACTCGTGCAAATTTCTTCTTATCCCACAATATGTCAGACTGCCAAGAAATGTTGGGATTTCCTACTTTAGTTATGTACTGATGTTTAGAGGCTAGCATAGCTAATGAGTACCAATTAGCATTGTGCAAACTGCATACCTTAACCATCACACATTCCCCTCAAAATGCATTATTACATATTCAGTTTGAACATCATTTAATATTAAATGATGTCTTGCTTGAATGGTTATGTTTAGGTCGAGGAAATGCCTTTCCTTTTAACCATGTCTGACGTCCCCAGGGCTAATAGTTACTACTTACCTAGTTGGTTCTGAATGTCAACATACTGAAAGTGCTCCACGTATTTGTGGTTGCTGAAGAAGTTTTTGTAGACATGGCGTCCTCCGAACAGCCAGATGTCGCTGTCGTCAGTGATGGTGCCATGGGTCTGGTCACTTCGGTCTAGAGTTGCACACTGAGCTTCAGCTTCCATAGGCGCTACCAGGAAGGGCACGCCAAACAAACGCAATAGCTCCTAAATAAAGAAAACCGAATGAGCCACAACACTGCTTGCTGGTGCTAATGCAAACTTTCTGATGAATTGATTTGAAAAGTTACATTATTTAAATAATTTATTTAATAAATTGTTTGCAGTTTATTTATTATATAATTATTATTAGCTCCCTTTTAGAATAATATACATGTTTTTGTAATATTAACCATGATAATGTGTTCAGGTATTTCATGTATTTTGATCTGTCATCAGCATATTACAAGTTTGAACCCACATTATGATACTAAACTAAACTAAAAAGAGGATATTGGTTTGTTATCTTTAATATTTGCATTAGACACACTACAATTAAAGGTAGTCTGTATGATCAGCCAAATAATATACAGGTCAAGCCCTGATGGAGTACTTCAGTTTTTGTTTTTTCTTTACGGTATTTCCATTAATGAAAAGGAACTTCTAGGATTTTATTTTAAATTTCAATACCCACAAATAAATGAATGAATGAATTCAGTACATCACAAACGCTGACTAACAGGTTTGGTTTTACAGAAAAACACTGACACTTATTTAAAAACTACTGTACAAATACATGATATTTTAACGAGTTAATAATTTGCCTTTCCCCAAAAATACTGCAGTTTAATTCTAGATATCATCTTTCATGGTAGTTTACTGCTTTACTCAAATTTTACACTGAGGTCAGTAGCTCACTTTATCAGGTGCGAGGCAGTAAACAAGGCTTTGGATTTCCATCAGCAGCTTTTTATCAGGGATGAAAAGTTAAAAATGGAAACTGACATTACAGCTTTTTAGCCTCTTTGTGATAAAGGCTAATACATATCTGGAATCTTTTACCACCTGTTGTAGCCATCTGACCTTATCTAAATCCAAACCACAAACAGCCACCCATACACAGATTACTGATGTCAGCCATCAACACCAGTTAAAATAAAAACATTGCCTGTGAGCCATTAGTGACCAAAATAGCCCTGTAGCGATTCACTCAGACAAAATGAAAGAGTGCACATCGAGAGAACAGACTACAACAAATTTCTAAGATCAAATTAGAGGATAATCAGATTTAAAGTAATCCAATCAAGAGTTCTGATTGGACCAGAACCAGATAAAGAGGAGGCTACAGTGAAATGGTCAAAAATCTAATTTACAATAAATATTTCCCAGTAAAAATATTCTGTTATATGTATGCAAATTTTTCCCCCAGCTACCCAATATGGATATGTGCTGTGTCTAAATTTAGACCATAATTCCTTGATATAGACATGTATTTACTTATTATTTTTAAAAAGCATCTTCCTGTGGTACAGCAGTTCACAAACATTTTTCTGCAATGCCCCCTTTTGGAGATAACAATATTTCTGGGCACCCACACTTAGGATGTAGCAAGATAATGTGTTGGATTTGGCAAAGAATTGTGTCTCCACCACAAGGGCAGGTTTTACTTTACTGTTAACAAGAAAGGTGCACTATGCACAGGTCACAAAAATGGCTGCAGGGCCTGGTAATCCCCTTGCACTCAAGCTCTGAGTAGGAACAGCTAGAAAAGAGATGTCCATGCGAGGAAATTTGCTTTGGCTGACTGGGTCCATTGGCTACCCCCCTGCCCCCCACTCCAACACGCCGTGCTAGCAGTGCTCAAACATTCCTCATTCACTTGCCTAACTGTGCCCTTCCTTGGTAGCAGCTTACACCACTTTGGAAACCACTGCTAAGGTACCTGACTGTGAATATCCATAGTCATTTAGGAGCCTTTTGCATACTTAATAAAATCTGAAAATGCATTTTGTTTCTCACCCATAATCAGACCTTGCAAACCTTTAGGAGTATATGAACCCATATACGGATATAGGTCAGATTATATCATATTTTTGCAATGCTTAAGAAATCACATCCTGAATGCCTTAAGCAGGTGATATTTTAAAAGTGGATACAGAGTACAGTCGCTCACCCTCAGATGAAATACACAAAAAGTACTACAAGTTTTCAGACTAAAAAAAGAATTTGATCTTCTTTCCACATGTTAAGTGAAGACCCTCATTTTAAAATGTAGCCACAGCTCATATGATCACAGGGAGCTGGCTTGCAGAGAATCATGACAGTCAATTACGACAGAGAATCACAAATCTGTAAATACCTGACATAAATGATGAAAAAGGCTTAAAGTACACAAACTGTTTAAAAATATCATTAATCATTATTACTCCTCCCTGTATATACGTGAGACACCTGATTATGATACCATAAAGTGGTAGATATTAAGTGGTTACACAGTGGTACACAATATGGGGTGGGGGTGGCAAGGGGTGCCCACTACGGAAGGCACAGAGCTATTGTAGGGTGTTGTGGAGCAAGGCAAATTAATGTGATTCATGAGCATGAACACAATTTTTTTTGGCTGTTCCACGCACATTTCAGAGTCTGGGAAGATGCTGCTCCTACTTTTTGTCTTCTGAAAAAATATAAAACATATTCAAATAAAAAGGGATTTTTCACTATGGCCAAGAGCATAATGTATCACTTTATGTGAATGATTTATTGCTTTTGGAAAAAAACAAAAACAACAAAAAAAACCCTTATGCGATTGCCAAGAGTACTTCAATTAGTCCAGCTCCGTTTAAAATCAACAAAGAGAAGTTAAAATATGTGTGAAGAGGGATCACACATGATCACAAAGTTCTCAGTAAGTCCATCAGACATCAGATATTGGGTTTTGTTGCCCCTCTCTTTGTCTGGGAAGATCAGTACTCTTTAGATGAATGTGGTACCTAGATTTTATTGTGTATTTCAAAACCTACACTGATTTTGACCAATTTTTATTTATATTCACAAATATACTCCAGATGAAACTTGGAAAAAGTTATTTGGAACATGCTCATTTCTTCTATTTGTAAACAACATACTTTTGCACAATTCAAGGTGGGACGTTATCTTCATTGTAGTAAAGTAAGATTGTCAAACATCAGATCCTACATGTGATAGATATAAACAATATCTTGCATACGTATTACAGGTTTTTTACATGTCGAATATTACACAAATTTTGGCATTTAATTTTTGCTGGACTGCCTACTGGAAGAGGCATTTTCACTGACTGACCAGGGATGTTCGATACCACTGATTTCCTTTCCGATCCGATACTGTGTAAAATTCAGGCTTTATTTATTTATATTTATTTATTTATTTTAAACTCTATATTGAGGTAGATGCCTCATTTACAATATAGCCTATAATTTAATGACACCTAATCTAATTCACTTTCAATGATCAATTCTTTAGGAAATCTTACCAGAATAAATCTAGGCTTTTCGCCTATGTGAGATTATCTCAGTGATACACATTATGACTCCAAGCTGAACTCATGCAACTATATGTTGAAGCATGTATTTATTTTGTTACTTATTTAATAACCATAATTATTAATTTGAACAAATCCCATAGCAGCGGTGCTTAGCGCCGCTTAAAGATCCACATTTTCTCCCTCTGTACCTGGATAGTGCCTGCCTGCAGCACAGAAGGACTCCGCACATGCTCCGTATACGCTCTGCCATGTCTATAGACTGAGTGACTGACTGATTGAGCAGCGTGCCGCTGCACTTATACATTGCACATTTACCTAGGTGGAAGAAAAAGTATTTTCCACCAACCACGTATCATTTAGTTTAGTGGAAATAGTTTAGTTACTTTCCACTCTGTTCCTTTTAATGTTATACATTACCTGAAATGACTGAAATAACAAAAGCATCGATACTTTGTTTTGAGAATCGATTTTAGAGCATAAAGGTCTAGTATTGGAGATATTGATATTTCAGTATCGATCCACACATCACTATAACTGACTCACTGACTCCTAATGCGTGAGTAGGAACTGTTAATTCAGCCATATTTCACAGAGAGAACTTAAGGTGGTGCTACTACACCGTATGTTGTTAGTTCAGTCATATTTCACATTCCAGGTCTTGAACTAATAAACTGGAAGGTTATTTAGTGCAAACCGTGGCTGAATCATAGGAAATAAGACAGGAACCCGCGCTGTTTGTGTGTTTCTGGGGCTGTGCTTTGTGCGACACCATGAGCATTGGCCAGAGCTTCGGTTCTCTGTTGGTTAGTTCACAATCTCACAGAGAGAGGAGGACTCCTGAATGTGTCTAATTTCACATGAGTCTGTGTCTTTGCCTGAAATACGTTAAAGGGAAGTGGTGGGGAGACATTTTGTGGGGATAGTGTGTTTACTAAACTCCATATAGCTGCGTACAGCCTCCTTACACTTCACAGGTTTTTAATACTGTCTTTAAGTCATGGGAGTACAATTATTCTTATTTATGTGGTGTTCCACTGCTGGATGCTCAACTAAATCTGTATAAATTCAATATACTGGCCTTCAGCACCTTGTAAGAAGGGCGAACAATAAAGTTTATGTGGAAAGACTGTCTTTCCTGTGTTTATTCACAAATGTATGGATCTAAGGTTATTGCAAAAGCTAGAGACTATAAGACAATGTTAAAAAGTCTGTATAGAGATTCTATACTGTTTGGCAGCACTTTCTGGCATTTGTGGAAAATATGGAAACCAAGTATATAAGTATTATCTGTCTTAGTTGTTATAATTCTTATGATAATAAATTTCTTTATACAGGTCTGTTTGTGCCTTGTATACTGTGAAAATCCTTAACAAAAAGACCATGATTAAAAAAAAGATACACTTGTGCTCTGGTGAATTTATTGGCTGCTTAGCATTGGTAAAGGTCTAGGTCCTGCATTTTAAATGAAATCTTCTTGAGTGTTTTGTAAATATATTTTCCGCTGTATTCCTTAACATTGCTGACACACATCAGTGTCAGGGGAGGTCAGAATCAGAACAGCACAGATAACAGATAATTATCAGGCTAGCTTCATGCTGTGCAGATGTGTTCTGTCCTCACCTGACTCTCTTGGCACATCTGTCCTGTGACTGTAGCTGCACTGCGCTGTTGTTGCTGTTGTTGATCGTGCAGATTGCTCTGCTCTGCCTCCAGATCTCTCTCCAACTGCACCAGCTCCTCCTGCAGGTCACAAGCAAGTATTTTAATTAGGAATACTGACTTCAATTTTTATTCGGATTGGTAGTTTTATCAGCAGTGGTGTGCAATTTTTGAATAAATTGAAATATTTATAATTTATATAGTGGCCTTTGCAATAGTTACAATATAATTACAATATAGTAATTATAAAATTACTATAAAACTGAACTAAAGAAAAAACAAAACAAACAAACAAAAAAAAAAACAACAACAGAGAATTTCTCCACAAACCGTATATACTGTTGATTTACAAATACATGTCTAGTATATAGTTTTGCCCTAGAGTCCAAAGTAGCTAACAAGTAATATTAGTAAAAACATCATAAACATTTTACCAACTGTATGCCAAAATCATAACGTATTTGTCTGTAATACGTTGTTTCTGTAATCTTGTTTAACCCTTGTCCACCAATGTACAACCTGTCTGTTGTTTTTTTTTTTTTTGTTTGTTTTTTTGCACCTGTTATTTTGAGCAGTTTTTGGAAGATTTTCACCAATATAAACAGGTACAAGAACCTAAAAAGTCTGTTCCTAGCTGGAACAAAAAATAATATGTTCTTCAGCATGAACCATAAAGGATGTGAAGTTAAAGAGACTAAAGAGTAATGGCAATTTATCCATTATCCCCTTTCTGATTACAAAACAGAAAAGAAAGTTGCAAGGAAATAAAAACAGGAAATTGCTCAGTTTTTCTGTGACTGTGGTCAATATGACTCAAGGCACATTCACATTTGTTTTCTCTGCTGCCCTCACTGGAACCACACTCCAAAAAAACACTCACTTTAAACTAAGACTTTAATCATTTTCACATATCCTATCACAACAATCTGAACCTGCTGTAAACAGTGGATAAACCATGACACTTTCCTGACTCTGTCCATTTATTTATGGCTCCAGTGCTGTCCAGGTTTAAAAATATACAAACTTTGAAAATCTGTAAAAGGCAAATTCATTAAATAGCTAAAATCATTAATAGTTATATGAATTTACTTCCATAATTGTGTCCATAAGACACGAAACTCATCTTGGTGGCTGCAGTAAATAAAAGAGAGTAAAGGTAATTTAAGTGTAAAAACTCTAACAGCCTTAAATGTAATGAGGAATGTACCATGTCAATATTATCCCATCGACTGGAAACAGGCACAATTGTGTCTTCTTGAGAAGACTCTGTTTCTTGCTGCTTCACGTCACTCTTGAAGGATCTGTCACTTGAATCTTCCTCTTTTGTCACCTCCACCTCGTCCTCCTTACTGATATCTAGTTGACTGGTTAACTGTTCTTCAACTTTGGTTTCTGATTCATCCAATTCAGTCACCTCCTCCCCTTCTGAGACCTCTATAAAGTCCTCTGTAAGAGCAATAGACAAAGACAACTTACTATGAACTTGATCTATTCATAACAATACTGTACCCTAGGCTCACACAGCAGCATGAGATCTCAATAAGCCTTTAAACCTGGTCAAATCCAAATAGAAAGTGTTACAACAACTTAAACTTGTTTGAGTAAGTTTTATAGATGTTTATCTCACTTGACATTAAATGAACACTAGGATTTGGTATTTTTGCCCCTACAGTTGCAGTGTGTAATTCACTTTTAGAGCACTGTCCTAGGAACAAGGGGGAGGCAGAGGGAGTGGGGTTGTTTCCTACCTTCCTCCAAAAGTTACACACTGAAGTTTCTGCAGGGTCTACTACAGGTCGGTGAAACGTTACAATGATTTTGAAGCTGTAATTTTAAGGTAAGTAATACTACCTAGTGTTCCTTTAATGGCTTATGTAGGTGTTATGTAGAATTATGAATAATAATTTACTGTAAACAATACTGCGTACAGTTAATTTTTTGTCCAACACAAAAAGGAACTGAATAATAATAAATCAATAATAAAGAACTGGACTCCTTGATATTTTGTAATTAATAATTATGCTAGCTAATATACTCATTGCATGTTTATTATTATTAGCTTGAAATGTAACTTGTAATTAGTATTAATTTTATGTAAACTCTTTAGACCTTTATACCTTCAGAGCTGATGTCCTCTTCACTCTTTACCATGACTTGCCCTTTCTCCTCCTCTTTCTGCTCTTTTATATTAATGTCTGAAGACAGCTGGTCAGTCTTCAAGCATCCTTCTTGGAAATAGATTTTCTCAGAAACATAACTTTCTTGACATGTTTCTTTTTGACCGAGGAGTGAAGCATGGTGCTGGGAGTGACTTGTACCTGTCTGGGGTTTGGGTTTAATTTCTTCCTCTGACTCATCTGAGGAGGAAATAATTTGTCTTTGGACATCTTCTAGACTATTCTTCTCTCCTTCTCTGCATTGTTGTTTTCCTTTTTCTTCAGTGAGCAAAGCAGATCTGAAAGCTTTGCTTCTCATTCCAACTACCTTTTCTATTTCCTCTTCTTCAGAGCTGCTCAAGTGACTCTGCTCTTCTGTGTGTTTACCATCATATTCTCCCAAAGACATCTTAATGGCCAGCAGGGTTTGTGGAGAAACCCCACCTCCACCTTCTTCATGAGTCTCAGCCAAGGAATGTACAGTGCCTTCCTCCCCCTCCTCATCATCCTCTGAGCTGGTGATGATGACATACTTTTTCATTTCAGTTTGATTGCCTTTAGATTCTGAATCACCCTCCATCATAGCTCTTTGAATGGCCTCTAAAGTACGAGGCGACACACTTCCATTTTCAACCTGGGAAGATGTTGCTCTGCTTTCTTGGACAGTTTTGTTGGAAACACCTTCATCTTCATCAGAGCTGGTGTCCATCATGGCCGCCTGAATGGCCTGAAGAGTTCGTGGAGAAGGGGGGGCTCCATCCTCCACAGTAAGTGTTGGTTTGGGGGTTGTAGATAAGGAAGAAGAAGAAGTAGATGAAGATGGATCATGTCCCATATCATCTGATATGATATCATCTGATACTGGGCGCCACAGGGGCTCAGGTCTTTCTTTTGGCCTCCCTCTCCTTGACCATGGGCCACCTGACCAAGCAGTTGCAGCTGCCTGGTTTTCAGGGGCCTTCACAGTCTTTTGTGGCCCTGTAAATGTATAACAAACTCTTAATATGTCTATAAAATATTTTCTTACATTTCCTTTCAAAAGTGATTTAGTCAGTTAATTTTGCTTCAGGAATCACACACACACTGACAACTCCAGCTCCTCCCAAAGGTACTGGATGGAGCTATGGTTAGGGTCACTCAAAATAAATAAATAAATAAAAATAAAAACACTGTTTCATAGCTCCTAAGCCCAATTATAGCGCAATTTATATCCCTCTAGCTTTCACTTGACAATAATCCCAGTGATATAAAGCTCGTGTGCAGCCTTCCCTTTCATTTTACGCTTTTCTGCACAACTGTTGGTCTTTGTTTATAATGTGTGCCCTTCAAAGGAAGTAAATTCACTACCTGTTGCACCGTGCCGCCCCCAATACATTTTATCATTTTTATTTTAAAGTCCTGCTGTAAAGCACTTTGAGCTGCATTTATATATAAAAGGTGATATACAAATGAAATATTATTATTATTATTATTATTATATAGACCATTCAGTGTCTGAAATTTGCTTTTTTGCACTGGACAGCTGAATAAAAACAAAGCTAAAATAAAAATTGGTCAAACCTAATCAATAAAAATATGTCATAATATGTCAGAAAGCACATATTTGAACCCAGTTAAAAGCTCCCATTATGTGTTAGCTACATTAACCTCTTAGCTGATTGGCTACGTTTGGGATAAGAATAAACTGAATCTTTACAAAACAACTGCTTTAATAAGTCCCGCAGTAGTCCTCTGACCTTTGATGAGAATGTAATGGGAGGAGTCCTCAGAGACGAGGCGCCGGGTCTCCACATTGTGTTCACCACTCTGGCTGTAAAGCTCCTCCCCAGCTCCAGAGCTCCTCTGGCTCATCTCCTTCTCAACACCCTCCAGGCGCTGGTTCAGCTTATTCCTCTGCAGCAGCCCGGCCAGCTGGTACTGAGAGAAGTCCCCTGATCTCTGTGGGAAATCTAATGTTACTATTCAACATTAAGGGGTCATCTACACTATCACTCAAAGACTTCAAATCACTAGCCATAATGGTAATTATTAATCTCTAAAATGTAGACTTAAATATAAATTAACTAAAAGACAACAGTCTGTAATTTTAGAATTACAAAGTGCTCTTGTATGGTCAGCGTAGCTAAAATAAAAAAAGACAATGAGTGTAGATACAAGTCTAATTCAGTGATCACTCTGTGTATAACTGAATAATGCTCAACAAACTTGTTCTAGTGCCATAAAAGCAGTACCTCAGGAGGTTTGTGATACATTGTGCGTCTTCTCTTGGCAAACTCTTTCATCTCTTTCAGGATCTCATGTTTGATTTCCGGTGATAAGAGGGAAAACTCTTCTGAGTTTATATCTACGGAATTGGGATTGTCATAGTAGTCCTCCTGTAAAAAATATATAAAAATAGAGGATATTTTAATCCTAAGGTGTTTACACTACATGTGTTACATCAACAAGCTTTATCTCACCTGAAATTGGAGGCAAGCTTCTGGCATCTTTTCCCCTTCTCTCTCAACATCTTCATCAGAGCTAAGATGATGTTCAGGAAAAGAAAGGGTTATTCCAAATACATAAGGTCAAATAGTAAAATACATAAACCCTGACCTTATTTCTTACCTGCTCCTGTCTTTCTCCTCTACAGGAGGCAGTGCTGGTAAAATGTACATGTCATCCTCTTCATCTCTTCGAACTGCGGAGATACTGGATATTTTCTCTTGACTGTTAAAAATAAAAAGACATGCATGCTGTGTGATAAACTTTTGCCTGTATATTTACGTCTTTTTTACTAGGTGGTCAAATGTTTGTGGACTCTAAATCATCCAGACTTTTTTCTGATATTAAGAAAACTGATCTCAGAAGTATCTCTATTCTTTTGGGAAAGGCTTTACAATAGAGGCGGGAACATGTCTATTAAGATTTAATGGCATTCAACCACAAGAGCATTAGCTGTGGATCATAAATACCACTTCAACTCATCAAAATTGACTGAAAACTGTTCCATCACTTCAAAGAAAGTTGCCCTGCTCCACAGCCTAGTGCTGAGGCAGGGTTATGCTCCTCTAGTGAGTACTAGGCTCTGTACAGCTGCTCCAGAGTGCTGTATTCTATTGGTCAATACTTTCAGCCAATTGAATGTCTGTGCCCACAATGGGTGCCCCTTAAAGTAGCTGGATTTGCTAGCTATAAGGGATACCTACAAACTTTAGGACATAGTGGTCAAAATATATTCGTACTGCGTCCTGACCTGCGGTCCCCTAGGGCAGCTTTGATGGCCTGTCTCTTAAGGAAGGTCCTCAGGAGTTTTTCATTGGTCTGCTTTGATTCACGAGCCATCTCTTCCTTCCTCTGTCTCCTGATGGCCTGCAGGACAATAATGTTTATTTGGTGCAGCATATCTAATTTGAGAATTCATTTTCAGTACTTGAAACCATTCAGAAATATCATATATATCACTCTTCTAAATATTAAAAAGGGTTTGTTTTATTTTGGCTAAGGACAACTAATTAAAACACCAAAGATGGGCAGTAAATAGAGATTACAGTTCAGAACTTTTACTCACAAGTGTCTGCTTCTTAAGAAGTGGTGCATCACCATCGTACACAAAGATGGGCCTGATTTTGAAAAAGAGCAACTTGCACAGACGGTTAAACAATGTGAGAAGGTGGGCATTCTGGACACTGTTACCATCTCGATCTCGCAACCCCTTAACTGCCTGGTTGAGCCAGATACTAATATCTGTGGATCAGTTCATTAAGGATGCCAAAGAGATACACACCACTAAACAACAGAAGGCACTGTTTGCATAATAATGCAATTAAAAAAACCTAAATATTATGTGATCATTATTATTTTCTTTTTTAATCACACAATATAAAAGTGTTTTAAACAAGAATATAACATATAGGAAATTACATGTCATAGTACTTCTGAGCGTAGATTAACGTTTTATCTTTATAGTCTATTAGTGTTGCATTAATAATGTTCTACACCAGATAATGATCCTCCACAATCTATAAGTGATCCTTGGCAATTGCAGTAACCAAGTTGTCTGGCTGGACAATAATGCTTCAACAGTCAGTAAGAATTATGAAGGTAGGCCATTAGGAGCTTTCCAAGTCATAAAATTTCCAATATATTTGAAATGGATTCACACACAGAACTATCGGTTAATTTATTTGGTTTACTTGCCTAATTATAGTCTCATTCATAAAATGGTGGACAATATGAACATATTGTATCATTATTCTGACTTTATTATTTTAATAAACGATATGCTTTTCAGAGTACATCATGGATACTTTAAAAGCCAGATTCTATGGATATTTCATATCCAGATTCTATGTAACCCTGATTAACTTAATTCAGTACAGCACAGGTGCCAGCTTTTGACTGAAAGCACTCTTTTCAATCAAATTTGAATTCACTTTATGTCAATGACGACTTTGTAGGCTTATATCAAAGGTATTCTAATATGATATTTTTGCCAAATCGCCAACCTGCAGCTTGCTGGCACATCAGAATGATGCTCATTTTCACCACTTAATAGAAAAATGATTTCTTCTCATAATATTGAGAATGTTTCCCAAAATAATGACTCAGCACCTTAAAATATCATAATTTTGGTTTAAGTTCTCATAATAATGAGAAGATTTCTCATAGGTATGGCATTGTATCTCAATAACTAGAAAGGATAGTATAATCTATTTTATATAGTCACAACAAAGACAATTATCAGAGAGGTTCATACGTTTAAAAGCAGGTGAAGAGTGAGTAATGTAGAACGGACAAAGTGAGGGTCTGGAAAGAAGACAGTTAAAGGATACCGACTGCGAGGATCTTTCCCTCCAGAGTTTCAGGGTTGATGGGTTTCCCTGTGCTCTCCAGCAGCTTCCACAAGCCGTGAACTCCCATTAAGCTCCTCCACACTCACACAAACACAAAGGAACTGGGCGGAATTAACTATGAACTTAGACTCAAGTCCGTCCTAGTGCACTGCTGTGTGTTAAATCCATGACTGCAGTTGCACTCTATGGTTTTGTGACAGGACACTGAACTCAAGACAGGTTTTTATAACAATACTGGGTCACTCTTAGAAGCTACGCGCTGCTCCTCTGCTGTGGTATTTATTTGTCTCAGCTGATGCGTTCTGAAGCGGACTGAAACAACTTTTACAACTTCATTTTTTAACATTAAATACATATCATCGGCTACTCACCAGCGACCCTCTCCGCGGAAAAACCTCTCGGAAACACGAAACGAAAAAATAAGTTCCGACAGTGACAGACATTCCGGTTCTTTTCAGTGAGTCAGATAAAGTGACTCGGTTTATACGTAAGAGCTGATTCTCAGCTTTCTCAAATGACTCCAAATTCATTTGCTGAGGTATTTTTATTTTCCTTTTGTTTACATAGTCATGTTAGCGGCATTACTTATAAATGGATATTAAAATTTTAGTATGCCTTCTTATTAATGATACAATGATACATAAAATCATCATGTCATTATATAGAATAATGAAAACCAAAGCGTACAGTATAATTTGTTGATTGGTTTGGTTTCAAATTGGTTCTTTCATTTGAATCGGCTCTCATAAGTTCACACAAGAGAGTCAAAACCTAAGTGAACCGAATCAATGAGCCGGTCATTTGGCGAACACCGCTACGCGGAGGTAAGATGGGAAACTCCAGCTGAGGACTGTGAGGAAGGTACGTGGCAGAATTAAAGGTTTAAAACATGTCTGTTTTTGTCGTTGCACGGTTCTATTTCTTGGTGTTTATATTACATTATAGCACATATGGAAAAACATTAGATGCTTTTTGTTTCGGAGAAGTGATTTCTTTGTTGTTTTTGGACGGAGAAGCCCGTTGTTTTGGTGGGTAGCTATCGCTAGCTAAGGATAAAGAGCTAACATTAGCTCTGTTATCCATATCACACTCAGATAACAGTAGTGTGAGTTGAGCAGGTCATAAAACTGACGATAAAAGTAATAAATATGGAGTATGAAACCCCCTTCAGTTAAAACTATAGCTGGAAACATTCACATTACTGTTTCTGTGTAGAAAGCTGAACTGTTCTCCCTGAACTATCAACACTTTCAGACCTAAAGTTTGTATTGTTACTGCTGCTAGTACTAACGTTAATTTTCATCTGTTCTCTAGTTTAAATATATTAAATCATCATTTCCCGTATAATAAGGCATTTAAACAGCTTATTTTAATTATTACAATACAATATTTAGCTCATTACTGAATCAAAGTGGGCTCTCATTTTCTCACATTTTTAGCACAACTACACTGCCAGGCCAAAGCAAATCACCGCACAGTAAACTATATTGTTTCCAACAGATCAGGTTCACTTAACATAGTTACAGAATATGATCCAGTTGTTAAATCCCTTCTTTGCCTACTATATAGCCCCATTTTAAATTTCTTCAATGGTGAGGACCACCACAGAGCAGGTATTAGGGCAGTAGATCATTCTCATCAAAAACATTCATTCATTGTCTGTAACCGCTTATCCAGTTCAGGGTCGTGGTGGGTCCGGAGCCTACCTGGAATCACAGGATAATTGGGCTCAAGGCAGGAATACACCCTGGAGGGGCGCAGTCCTTCACAGGGCAACACACACACATTCACTTATTCACCTATGGACAGTTTTGAGTCGCTAATCCACCTACCATCATGTGTTTTTGGACTGCGGGAGGAAGTCAGAGCACCCGGAGGAAACCCACACAGACACAGGGAGAACACACCAAACTTCTCACAGACAGTCACCCGGAGCAGGACTTGAACCCCCAACCTCTAGGTCCCTGGAGCTGTGTTCATCAAAAACAGACTGTTTAATTATAATGTATAAAGGGATTTTGATTTTGTGCTCATCGGGGCAATTGTAATTTAAGTATAGTTACAAGTATTGTTACGCAATTTTATGTAACTCTCATTCTAAGTGATAACCAAGGATCCTTCATTGAACTGAGATTTTTTTTTACCCTCTGAAGGTCTAAAAGAAATCACACAGACCCCTGTTTTGAGGGATCTTTCATTCAGCTACGGTTTTGCAAGTCATCTTCAACCATGCCTGTTGAAGTCGCCATGAAAGGTATGTAATCTTCTGCACAATCTCCCTATGCGTTATTTACATTCTTTGAGATACACAGTCAAAATATACTCTCCGTCGTCCAGACCTAAGCAGATTCATCAGATTGTTCAGTGACTGGATGTAAAGGTTTATCTCGTTCTCTGTGTATTCCAGACATGTCTGTTGTATCTGTGCGTGGCCCTGGAGATGGCATGGAGATGGATAAACTGGTGGTGGCTCCTGAGATCTCCGTGGAGTCACCAGGCTTGAAGATAACTTCATCAAAGCAGTTGCCCAAGACTGCTCCACCATCACCACACTCTCCAGGAGTGCTCCATCTGGGTAAAGTGAGCAGGGAGGCCTGCACTGAGGTGGAGGCTGTGAGGATTGTTGTACCCCGTGCCGCCATTAGCCGAAGTTGCCGTATCGGGACACACGAGAGTAAAGGGGATGAAAAAGGCTCTCCCCAGCATGGTGAGGACAGGCCACCCTCACCCTCCCTGGAACCGGTGGACTACAAGAGTGCCCTGGAGAAGCTCCAGAACTCAGAGCGCAGACTACTGCAGGACAAAGAAGGACTCTCCAATCAGCTCCGAGTTCAGACAGAAGTAAGTCCTCGCTGTTAAAATAATATAAGCTTAACTACATATAGCGGGTTTGTGTGTTTGGGTCTATCTTTTTGATAAATATCAGATTTTGAAACCTCATAAGCAAACTAATTTAAAGTAACTTAACCATAGAAAGCAATTTGTTTACTCCTCCATTACTTGTTAAGCACATTAGCTTGAGTGCAAATCGAATGTAATAAAAGTAAAAAAAAATAATAATCATATAAAAACTGCAGATATCAGTGATATCTCTGCTGATTTTCTACATTTGGAGTAATGGAACATTTTATAAAGGAAAACTTGGGTATAATAGTCTTTCTTATACAGGATAAGCAGATTTAAAATGGCACACACGCACACAATTGCATGTCCACCTTTTTTTTTATGTAAAGCAAACCAAAAAAATGAAATCAATTCTAGTTATGTGCTTGGTATTGTGGTCAATAGGCTCTGAGAGCCATTGCTCTGTTATAAATAAGCCCCATGCTTATGTTCAGATAAATACTACTTATTGGCCAATTCAAATTCCATGGAGCGATCAGAAATTATTTTTATTTACAATTAATATTTTACCCAAAGCTCACACTGATCGTATTAGCTGCGTTCCATTCCAGTGTCCCTACATTTCTTACACACTAATGACATGTTATTGACTAAGGGAATTACAGTTTGTTCCTTCATTTGGAATGCTCTGAAACACTGCTGACGATATGACTCTGTCTTTTACGTGACAGTGTTTGACTGCTAATTGGTTTTCTAAAACAACTGTTAAACCACTGAACTGCAGCTGTGTTTAATATTGTGTATGTACTATGGGAATAAATGTGATTTAACGGACATTGTTAATGACAAGCATGATGACTGATGGGTAAACTGTTCACTGTTACCTTTTACACCTATTAATGTATAAATATAAATGCAGTCATATTCTTTAGTCAGTCTCAATATTTAAGTGAAAACTGCCATTTCAAATTAATACATTGAAACATAAATGAAAATTCAGTTGCCTATCTAAATAACAGGAATCAGCTAAATAGGTTCTGCTAGTTCAGTTCATAAAACTGCAACACAGATATAATTACTTAGAAATGATATATTGGCTGATTGGAGGGAACATTCCAATTGTACATTGCTTCTATAAAAAGGTATTGTTCGAAGCCACTTTATTCAGCTTCTTCATAACCTTATTGTGCTTACATCCAGGTAAACAGGGAGCTGAAGAAGCTGCTGGTGGCCTCAGTAGGTGATGACTTGCAGTACCACTTTGAGAGACTTTCTAGAGAGAAGAACCAGCTGATTCTGGAAAATGAGGCATTGGGTCGCAACCTGGCACACACCGCTGAGCAGCTGGAGCGCATGAGTATTCAGTGTGATGTTTGGAGGAGCAAGTTCCTCGCCAGTCGGTGTGTCTTTTGTAGCATTTATAGGATATTCAGTGTGTTTCATTATTGTATTGTATTTGTCTAGGCAATGTTTTACTTACTGGTACACTTGTTCGAATATAAGAACATTTTATTTAAGTTATGTTTAAAAAATAGAAGTTTTTGTTTAGTTAAAATGTCTGGAAATAATTAGAAACATTTCAAACGTGTGCATAAGAAATATACAATTTTGAAATACACAAATTGTCATTCTAGCACCATACATTGCTGGTTGTGTGTCGACAAATTCCCTAATATTTCAGGGCTAATGTGTGTGTTTTAAATCTAGTGTCATGGCAGAGGAGTTGACAAATGCCAGAGCTGCTCTCCAGCGGCAGACAAGAGAAGCTCAAGGTGCTATTCAGGACCTGCTACTTGAGCGGGAAGAATTCTCCCAAGAGATGATGCACACACATAGGTAAGACTGGTGATGAGATATATTGTAGTGAATTAATGAAGATGACTAGATCTTGTGTGTGCTTTTGGATCTTGGATGAGCAGCTGATTTTGCTGTGTTGTTGTCGTCAGGTCACTGGAGCAGCTCCTCGTCTCCCTGCAGTGGGGTAGACGGCAAACCTACTACCCCAGTGCACAGGCTCTTACCACTGGAGAACTGGCTGCAGCCAATCACAAACTTGCTAATGCCATCAACTCTCACCTGCTGGGAAATGTGGGCGGGAGAAACAGCTGCAGTACTGTAAAGAGCAGCCAGGTTTCAGAGCTTTGCAATACGCCGGCTGAGAAGATGGCAGAGAAGGTGCGGGATTTAGCTTCTACTTTGGACTTATATTTCCTTATAAAGTCATATTTCCACAAAACTGCTCCAGAATGTTGGGACAGTGGGTGAAATGCAGATATATCAGAGTAGAGTCTTTTGTAGATCTCTTTTTAATGTGGATTTAAATTTAAATAATACAGTCTACACACTTTTTGTAACATTTTTGGAGTTGGGTCCTGTTTCCTAAAAGGTTTTGGTGGGGCTTTCTTATAGTGAATAAATAATACTGCAGCACATATTTAAATCTACTAAAATGTTCTTCACGTTGATCCCAATTCAGGTACTCAGAAACCTGGATCCTATATCTTGTCCAGACAACAAAAGTGAGCCAGCTGCTTCAGAACCCACCACTTCCCCTTTCCTGCCCAACAAGAAAAGCATCGGCCGCTTCCATCCATACACTCGCTACGAGAACATCACCTTCAACTGCTGCGAACGCTGCTCTGGGGAGCTTCTAGTGCTCTAACATGAACGTTTATACAATTTCCTCCAGCTGACAACAATCTGGTCCCACAATTTCCTTGTTATCAAAGGGACACTTTCTGGAAGTTTGGATAGAAGGTCGAGTCAAGGTCAGTGATGGTTCATCGAAAGCCAGAGACCACTACTGTACTATAACATGACAATAGGGCTAAGTTTTATTTATTTTGATGGTCTTGTCAATATAAATCATGTCAAATCATGCAGAATAATGTTGCAGTCTCTGTTTGGAAACACCAGCGAGAGCAGACACGGACTTGCACAACAAATCTGACCAGCATTGAAAAGAAAGTGTTTTTTTTCCTTCCTGTTTTTCTGTAACTTGAAGCTGTTGGCTGTTGGAAGCCTTCTTCTTAGACCTTTTTGCCTTGTCTTGCACAGGTATTTGTACAGCAAGTTCAGCATAGAGAATATGCTGAAGGAGATTAATTTAAAACAGATGAATTCTTGCTGTTGTGTGTTTTGACTATGCAGTGGGCAAGGCAATAGCTGCTTTCAAAGAGTTTCGTTTTTGAATTTCAGATTTACAATATCAATCTTCTGTGTTACACTGACTAAGTTTCGTAATGGGCAGCAGACAACAGGCATACCCTTGCCTGTTTATTTATATATGATGGATGGCGTGGAGAAAACCAGCTTGTAATTATGCAGTATTTGTAAAACTGATGTGCAATTGTGTAAACATGGTGATTACAAAAGGTAGTAAATGAGAATGGACAGTATCATAACAATGTATTTGTGTGAATGTGCTTGGAAATGGATTGCTTAGTGTCGTGCCTCAGCTTTACTGGTCGGTGCGATATGTAAAATTTCATTTCTACTGAAATGGAGTTCAATGTAAAGAAATGTTTCTAGACATTTCCTCTGTACTTTTTTTTTTTTTTTTGCAGTGACCAAAATAAAATGAGATTTAAAAAATGTTTTTTTTTAGTGCTTTCTAGTAGTGTCATTACAGATACAAAAAAATGAATGCCGCCTAATTGAAGTAATATATTAAACAATACAGCAGCAGTGTGCAGTGTCTTTTTAACATCTGCCTTAACTAAAGCAAAGCCTTAATTTTGTAAAACTGGAAATAACTGATGGCACCAGTTGGCTCAAATATTCTCCTGCTCTTTTGTCATTTTATAGTAAATGTTCCATAGAATCCAAATGACAATTTTAAATTTCAACAAAAAATAACATTGTCATTTTTAGTACTACACAGGTTACCACAAAATTGCGAATGGGAAAGGAAAATATGAAGTAAAACCTTCACCTTACACAAAAATGCTTTAACTTGTTTGTACACCTAATACTATATAAAGTGGCATATGCACCAATTGTAAATGTACAAAAAATTGTGTAATTCATTCACTGTCTGTAATGGTTTATCCAATTCAGGATCACGGTTGGTCCAGAGCTTACCTGGAATCTTTGGGCACAAGGTAGGAATACACCCTGGAGGGGAAGCCAGTTCGCAGGGCGACACACACACACAGTCACTCCCACCAATGAAAATTTCTGAGTAGCCAAACACCCACCAACATGTTTCTGGACAGTGGAAGGCAACCGGAGCACCTGGAGGAAACCCATGTGGATATAAGGAGAACACAAAATTGTGTAATGCATTCACTGAAATAGTTATATAAATTATTGTTGTGAAATGGTTTATTGTGTATTAAAGATCCAGATTGTAATGCTGAGGTGCCCTTGAGCAAGGCACCAAACCCACAACTGCTCCCAGGGCATTGGGGTTGCCTGCCACTGCTCTGGGTGTGTGTTCACAGCCCCTAGTGCACATTTCTATAATGCTCTGAGGAGTGTTTAAAAGGCATTAAGTGCATTAGACTGACTCCTTTTAACACCATGGGAAAAATAGGTGGCTTTAAGTCCCGCTCCAGGTGACTGTGAAGAGTTTGGTGTGTTCTCTGTGTCCGCATGGGTTTCCTCCAGGTGCTCCAGTTTCCTCCCACGGTCCAAAAAACCAACGTTGGTAGGTGGATTGACGACTCAAAAGTGTCCACAGGTGTGAGTGAATGTGTGTGTGTTGTCCTGTGAAGGACTGGCACCCCCTCCAGTGTGTGTTCCTGCCTTGCGCCCAGTGAATTTAGGTAGGCTCTGGACCCACTGCGACCCTGAACCGGATAAGCAGTTACAGATAATGAATGAATAAATGAATGATTTAAATATGCATTTTATGCATATTTAATTGTTTTTCCCTTAAGATAATCCAATGATTCAGTTACATTCATTAAATGACTGTTTATTAGCTGTAATTTGACATTTAACAGAAGGCCAGAAAGTCTTTGAAATTACAAATAATATGAAAGTCACAAGGTTATTCTTCATCCCACCAGTTTTTTTTATTTGTAACCTTACTGCGACTCTCTAATTTGCTTTTCAGTGCTGTCCGTAATCTGGTCTGTCCAGAGATGTCCTCTGATCCAAGAGATGGTATCTCTGGTCTTGGATTTTTCTTTCTTTGTTTACTCATAAACAGTTGGCCATTTCCACTGTCTGGGTGTCTGCATGTAGCTCTGACTGGTTGGGCACAGTCCTCTTTTCTTTGATGGTAGAAACCAGTGTGCTTTCTCTTGGGCACAAACTCCAGAGCCTTCTCCCAGCTGCCTGTCTCCTTGGCAGTCATCAGGATGCGGATCATCTGGTCCAGGGTCAGGTTTTTGGCCCCACTGTCCCAGTGCAGGAACTCGTCCAGAGGCAGACGGGCCGTGGCCAGCTTCATTCGCTTGGCGTTGGCCAGAGAAACTCCGGACTGAATGGAGCGGTCCACCATAGCTCCAACAATATACACCTTGCTGTGGTCGTAGGTGCGGAGAACGTTTGGAGAGTCTGCAGTGAGGTAGACCAGGCTCTCTTGAGGGAACACTTCAATGTGCTGCTGGCTGGTGGCCGTGATCAATAGGCGATCCCAAGTCTCCTGACTGTAGCGCTTGAGAAGTTCTCGGTGGTAGGCTCCGTTGGGCTGGAGATTGCAAAAGTGCAGATGGAAGGGTTCTGCAGCTCGCCGGTTCCACCCCTCAGTCTCCAGAAGCTGCGAGATGGTATTCTCCATCTCTTGCCTTGACATGTGCTGCTCATAGCTCATGTCGTACACCAACGGCTGACCAAACCTCATGGCCTGCGCCACCCTCCAACCCATGAGTCTGTCCATGGAGCGAGACCAGAAATGCATCAGATATGTGTTCCTAAGCTTAGGCTCACTTTCCTCCTCTCCCTCATCATCTTGCTCTGTCTGTTTTTCAGCCAGCTTCTCTGCCCTCTTCCTTTCCTTTTTCTCCCTGTTGGCTTTCTTGTGGCCCTCCTTGATAGCCAAGTACTTGAGGTACTTCCTCTTGGACGACTTGGTGCCAAGCTCGGCCAGAGTCTCCAGCTCTACGTCCGTGATCTTCTCAGGAACAAGTTTTCCGGCCAGACGCCATGTCTCCACCAGCCGGCGGCTAGATTCCAAAGGAGAGAGCTCTCCCTCTGACTCGGGGGTGGGCTCCTCTTCTCCATCCTCAGGTTTCTCCTCCTGAAGTGCTTGAGATCGCATCACTGATTTCCACACATCCAAGTCCTGAGGGCCAGGAGCGTTGGTCATCAGGGTCCAACTGGTGCTCAGGGCCCTTTTAAGAGCAAAGGAGTGAGTGGAAGTCAAGCAGCCACGTGGAGGGAAACGAACATGAGGAGATTTTACAGCTGTAGAAGCCAGTGAACAGCAGCAGCTCCTCCTCAGAAGGAGCCTGAGCAGTAACATGGCAGAGATACTTCACCACAGTCCACAGCAGAAAAGTTAAGGGGTAAAAATGATTCCAAACATCACAGAGTTATTACCATAAACCTGCACAGAGTCCTGCTACTCCTGAGACTCTCGTTTATTCTTCTCATCTCTTAGTGCACACACAAACACACCGCTCTCCTTCGGCTCACACTCGGGTCACGTTGATCGGCGGTGCGTCCACGATCTCCGTCGTAGTGAAACACAACTATCCGGGCGTACGTTCCGCAAAAGTTCCCTACGGCATACATAGTGCACTCTCAGGAGCAGGAAATGGCCTTGACCCCAAAATGTTCATTAACTGTCTAAATATAAAGCAGTTTCCAACTAAAACACGCACGACGCTGCTTTCTATTGTTTCTTTGTGCAGTTGGGATCTAGAGGCCAGAGTTAATTTCGCAGTGCACTTCAAAGTGAGCACTGAGCCATTTGAGATACAGCCTCAGAAGAATTAAAACTTGTGCTGTTTATAACGTATATACATAACATTTACTAACAATTTACTGTAACCTTAATCCATTTAGGTTACAGTAATTTAACAACATTTAGATTAAATAATATTTAGCCTTTATTCAGCACTAAAATTAAATAGTCCCAGAACTGAAGGCGGCGACAGAGCGACTCTCACTGTTCAGTTCAGGCTGTTAATGAAACACTGAAGGAGACACAGCGGTAGACAGTGAAGATCCCCGAGTTCATCTCACTATGAGCTTCTTTCTTCCCTCTCTTTCCAGTAAGAGAGCTGTGGATGAGGTGATAAAAGCGGTGGCTGAGAAGGTGCTGGTGTTGCGCTTCGGTAGAGACGAGGACTCTGTTTGTTTACAGCTCGACGAAATTGTGAGTGTTTATCATCTGAGTGTCAGTCTGAGTTTACAGTCCTTACGTGGTCAGGGGACTGCGTTTGTGCCACTCAAAATGTATCATAAGTATGACTTAGTACTGATATCCCCCAAGTGTGGGTTTTCAGTACCTTTATTTAGGGACGGTAACTTGTTTGTGTTTGATGGTAGTTGTATAACCTCGGTTGGACCAGGATTTTTTAAAATTGGAAATAATTTAAAACGTAAGCAGTTACTCATATGCAGCGTTCTTCTAGTAAAGGAAACGAAGTTTACCCTTTAAAAGTGATTTAATATGCACAATGGGACATTTTAAATATTAATTTCCACTGTACCCTTGTTGTTAAATGTACAAAACCTGGCTTTAATATGCCCTTAGGTTTTTGTCACTTCCAACAAGAGATTTTAAAAGCTGGTTTCCCCAGACAGGGGTTAGGCTTAGTCCTGGAATTGTGTGGAAAATCACAATTCAAAATGATGAGTGGTCCAGGGCTAGGCTTAATCCCTGTCTGGGGAAACAACCCTTAGAAGTACAGACACAATGAACATTAAACATACAGACACTGGTTGTAAATCTCTCACTTCTGTGTGCTAGCTGTCAAAAACCGCCCATGACTTGAAGAATATGACTTCAATCTATCTGGTGGATGTGGACAAAGTGCCTGTTTACACCCGATACTTTGACATTTCTTATATTCCCTCAACTGTCTTCTTCTTCAATGGACAGCACATGAAGGTTGATTATGGGTGAGTATTTAATGACTTAATGAAATCATTGTAATCAAGGTCTACAATGTCATGACAAGCACAATTTTAAGCTAAAACTTATAAATACACTCATTACATCTCAAATTAAAGTAATTCAACCTTTCTTTCAGCTCTCCAGACCATACCAAATTTGTTGGAAGCTTTAAAACCAAACAAGATTTCATTGATCTAATTGAGGTGATCTACAGAGGTGCCATGAAAGGGAAACTGATTGTGCAAAGCCCCATCGATCCAAGGAACATACCCAAATATGATCTTCTCTACCATGATATCTAACTAAGTTTATCACCACAAGGACTGGCTTCATCATCATATGCATGGAACAAGCATATAAATACAGTGTCCACCCTTGTAGATACCCCGTATATTGAGTGAATTCAGCCACTTTATGGTGTAGCTGTTGTTCAGAACGTGTTAAATAGCAAATAAGGTTTAAAATGTTTTCCACATGTTTCCTATGGAAATAATTTTTAAATGTGCTTGTTTTCTTTTGAAAGCAGAAAGCAGTATGATTTAGAAATAAAAACTGACAAATGATTGTTTAAACTTTCTTGTGAGAGGTGCACTTTTTTTTGCATTGTTATAAATAAATAAAAGTTTCCATGCAGTGATTTTGTGGTTGTATAATCACATTAAACTTGTTTAAAATGTTAATAAATCCCTTAGGCTAAATAAATAAATAAACCTAACCACGCTTACTTTTGCTTTAGATATGCTTCCAATGTTAATGCATACCAGCAGCACCAGGCACACACATTTAAGTATACTTTTGTTTCAATTAATATTATAAATATCAAACAGACTTGTTCATTGGGTTTCTGAATATTAATTTAACTATATATTTTGTGATCCTGGTGCATTATGGGAACCATTTGGACTACGGTGATTAGACGTCCTATTTTCCCCGGACAAGTGCTCTTTTGGGGAGAAGGCCAGCGCTGCAGAACCAGAATCACACACGGAGGAGTTGATGTGATCCAGCTCCTCCTCCATTGTGTTGTCATTGGATTAGACTAAAACTAGCTCCACCCACTACAACCTAACCAAGGAAGAAAGTTGGATGTGGGCGGAGCTGGATGTGACCTATAAAATGTGTCCGGCCGGGATTTGTAAATCACTAAAAATGCCAGGTTTTTGCTGTCTGCAGGCTTTTCCCCGTCCCATTTCTTTCCTTAATAATATATTTACGTGTTCACATTTTAATGACGTTGTTGAAAGGTGAGCAGAAGGCGCGAGGGTTGAAGTGTTCAAAGGGTCAGAGAGCTGAATTGGGACACGGTCGCGCCGCTACACACACACACACACACCTTGCACCGCGGTGAGCAGCTCAGCGTTTTACTGGAGCCTCGAACAGAAATGTTTTGAATGTTGTTCGGGTGATATTTATCGTTTGGAGGCGTTTCTGTGACCCAGCCTTTTGTTTTCGACTATATATTTAACAAAAAGTCACCTTGTCTGTTCTATAGAAATGAATAAATCTCATCGTTACTGACTTTCTGACGAATAAATGACATCCGCACAGCATTTTGTTTGACTTTACACAAAAACGGGCATATGTAGTTTATTTTCAGTACTGTGAAGAAAACGCTGAAAAAGACTTCTGCGCCGACACCATTCTTTTGTTGCAAAATAATCAGGTTTATTACAATGAAAAGAACAGCATCTTAACAAGCCCCAATGGACAGCGTGCCAATATCTTCTGACATGTTAACTGCAGGTTTAGCTTATATAGGTTGGTCAGTGTCAACATATGGCTTTTGTTTACTTCATTTCCTGTCCTGGTAAAAGAGATAACTTGTAAGGACATCCTGTCTTGCTACCTCCAGGAAAGCTTACCCAACATCCCATTCACACACAGACAAAACACTTTTATCAGTCAGACCCTAATGGAAATGTCAGTATATAAATATTTAGTTCCCAGCGACACCCTGGTCCTTTATCAAGTATAGATTACTTGGTGGGTAAAATGTTTAGGTGTTTGGGTTTTATAAAATGTTCACAAAACTTAAATGTTTATAAGTTACCTTTAGGTTTCTGGTAAATGAGTTGCTTTAATATCGTCTCAACACAATGCTTCAGTTTTGTAGCTTTGTATGAACAGAAAATATCAGGGCTTTTCATGATCATACACATACTGTCAGGAACTGACAAGATAAACTATTTTAATAGTCATTTGTTGTTATTGTTTAAGTTGAATGGAAATTAATATTATCTGTCCATATAGGCACTGTGCTTGTCTGCTCCAGGTGTCCTCTTTTTTGCTTAACAAAATATTGTCACCCTAATTTTGACCAAATAAGGAAATTAAACGATTTACGTGTTATGCTACTTATTTATTCAGCTCAGATTTAACTAACATGTAGCACCTTAACAGCCCCAACATGTTGAGTGTTCTGTCAGTCAATTATCACATTGTACTGAAAGGATATTCAAGATTTATTATTGTTCCTATCATTTGTGTCAATGGATTCTTTATCAAGATTATTTCTTCTAAAGCTCCTGCTCCTGGTCATGATGGTAGTGACTGCAGGCACAGGTTTGGGCTTCATATGTTTGGCAAAGAAACGATACACAGCCTCCATGCAGACTGCCGGTGCTGCCTCATGGCATTGAGTACCTGCTGACATGGCTCGACACCCTGCCTTGAGGGACCCCACTGGGCGGTTCATAGGTTTGGTACTTAGGACCCATGTCCTGGAATGTGCCTTTAGCCAGTCACGTCCTGCTGTTCCCAGGGGTTGGTGCCACAGGTTGTGGGAAGAGTTAATAAAGGCCACCACCCACACTCTTTTGCAGATTTCTTCTAGATGGTGGCACAGCAGATGAACAAATGCTAGTCCTCCGTATCCATGGGCCACCACTATTATTCGCTCTGCAACACTCTTAGACACCAAGGAATCCCAGACGAGGCGAATATGTTCCTCTGGTGACAGGCCTCCTTCATTAGGGTTCATCAGCAAAACTGCGCAAGACTCCCCCAAAGCCCAGCGTACATATGGGATCTGACTGCCTCTCTCCAAGCCTTCATGGGCCACGACTCTCCAACTCCACACACCACATTTTACTGTGCTCTTGTCCTGAATCAAAACCATCAGGGTCCCATAATGAAGTAATGCACCTGGGCTCATATACACAAAACCACAAGAATGGGAATCTGCTTGGGTTCCTTTGTGCAGGTACACCCTCACCAGTTTAAGCTTCTTCTCAAGAATACTATAAACAGTCTGGGTGATGTAGCAACACAGGGCCAGATGCGAGCTCATGGTTCCATGTACGTCATCGAGTTTGAATGAGAACTTGTAAGGCTTCAGAGTGTCTTTGTGACACAGATGTCCATCCTCGGTGAAGAAATACGGGAAGTCTGATTGTGTCTGATTGCTTGATTCAGCACATTCCAACATCTTTTACTACTTAAATAATATGCAGATCAAGGAGAATGCAGTTATGAATACCCTGTTTCAGAAAGAGCCAAAAAGTAAGGTTTTCAGTACAAATGCAGTTCATACATTACATATACATAGCTAATTCAAGAACTGGATCACTTATAACAAAGAAAACAACACAGCTTCATCAAAAATTGTGCAGATCTACTTTGCACATTGCCTTAACAAAACTCATTGAATTTTGGTACACCTGGAATAACTAGATGTTCTCCTTCTGGTCAAAATCCAAGATATTTGAACACTGCTTGATCCCATAATTCCAGTGTAAGGCGGTATAAAACCTATTCCTAATTCCAATTTTGCCACTGCAGAGACAACCACATATGTAGGGTGGCCTTCATACAGCCATAGGTGAGTCAAGTTGTTCAGTTCTTTATTATAAAAAAGTATAATAGCCCTAGAGGAAATTGCTATTAAATTGTTTGTCACCTGATGCCTGGAAGGGTAAGACAAAAAAAAAAAAAGAACCCCCCCTCTCCCTACAGTTTTTGGTGTTTTATACAGGCAGAATTTCTCTCTTTTTTTTTTGCATTTCATGTTCATGTATCTGTATTAATGTCAACTAACTACAAGTACTTAAGACTGCAACATTTGTCAAATGGTTTATTCAAATTGATTACAGTTTTAAACCCATCACCAGTTTGGCCAGTGTTAAGAGTCTTGCCCAAGGTGTCACCCTTTAAACTTCATGACTTTCTGTTAAAAAACATTCTTCTGATATTAACATTTTCCCTGATGTCTCCATCCCACCAACTCTAAGAAATAATCTGAGTACCACTTAGATGCATTATTCTGGAAAAGCTGAGTTTTTCATGGTTTAGTGAGTTTTTCCTCAATGTACTTTATATTTGAGAAATGGTGGACACGTATGTCAATCGTATTTATGCATATTCTTAATAGCAGGGCATATATTGCATGCTTTAATAACGTGCTCACAGGACATCAGTTTAAATGGTTGAAGAAACAAGCTTCTTAGCTATATTTTGATCCAAATATCCCACAATCACTGAATGATTTGCTAAGTGAGGAGAAGGGACTATATGCTGAATTTAGTTGTCTGTTTCTGACACAGAAATATACAGGCAAAACAAAGAATGAAAGTGTAGATATTTCTCACCCTGATGTGGAGATTGAATGAAGAACTTCATTAGTTATCTTTGTTCTGACATGCTACCAGTCTATTCAAATGACAAAGGCATGTGGCACCTGTTAACAATCAGTAATCAGAATGAGGGTAATTAGAGTTAATATATTTCAGGCTGTGTCTAAATATTACATAAAACTCTCCTACCTGTGTTCCTGGATCTACCTGATACATAGATCATGGTCTTTCTCCATATTCTGGCAGAGCTGAGCAAGTGGCTTTCAAATTAGTCAAAATAAAGTCCAGGGGCCTTCATAAATTTATAATCCTTATTCAGATATCCCAGATATTCAAATCACACTTTTTCTTATCATGATTTAAAATGATCTCACAGATTTTGTTTAAAAAAAAGTATAAGGATTTCTACACCTGGGTTTTCTGTGCTTTTGTAACTCCTCTATGAGGCCCTACCATGACCCTAAAATGGATTAAGTGGCAAAGATGATGAAGCGCTGGTCCTCTGCTGAACAAATTATATTTAATTATGATTTAGATATCTTTCCTTTTGCCAGCATAATTAAATTAAATTAATGAACTTTTGTTTAACATTGTAAAAATGTTTAAATATTTGAAAAAAAATATGTAAAATGTAAGATTTAAAAAATGTTTTTATTAGTGCTAATTTTTACAGAAGATTGGTTATTTTCAAATATATGTCCTCAGAATTTATCCATCCAGCTGTAATCCACCTCTCAAGGTGGGACAAAATCATCCTGGCATGAAGAGTTTCCAAGTTTTGAAAAAAATCTAAGAAGCACTTATATTGATCGGATTAGGGAAATTACTTATTTGCATTTGACCCATCAGTGGTAGTGAAAAACACAAACTTGAGGCAGGGAAAACACACACTGGAGCAGGAGCACCTGGGGAGCAGCTTGCTCAAGGGAACTTCAGCCATGAATGAATTTTCTCTTGCTGGTCCCAGGAATTTAAGTGCCGACACTCCATCCTCAAGCTCCCTTCTCTAACCTCAAGGACACGGCTGACCCTTTTGAGACACTGAAAGAAGAGCAAAGGTTGATCAGATTCCAATACAGATGATGAAGTAATGAATGAATACGTTCCAGATTTTAAAAAAAATCTCAGCTAAATACAAACAAAAAACAACAACCTTCAAGCATCACTTTGATTTATGAGTCTGATACCTGGTATAAATATATCTTTCCCACTGTGGGCCTGATTTACTACATTGATAGAAAAATGTATTAAATTCAAAGAAGATTTTTCAAACGGATGTAACAAATAAAGACATCGATCATACAACCATTAAACTGAGAGGATGAATTATTAAATGATTTTTTTAAAAAAGAAACGAACGTTAAAACTTGAATGAAACTTGAGAGAGCTCGCAGTGTAGGAACGGTCGCTCTCTGGGTGTTGTTTCTAATGGCGCTGATTTGAGCGGTGCTCCGTTGAGCGTGGATGGCGGCGACCTTCATGAACTCAAGTTGATGAAAAGAAACAGAGGGCTTCACTTTTACACACGTTTGCATAAACTCGGCCTCTTGTCTGTGTGAGAGACACTGAGTGTGTTCGAGATGCTGAGCGCGGTGAGGAGCGGTGTTTCTACGCTGTGGAGCAGAACAACAACACACTGTTCAGGTAGTTACAACTCTATACACAGCAATCACTGATACAGACAGAGAGATGGAGGAGGGGAAGGCAGAAATAAAGAGATACAGCGATGGAGAGGATAGTAAAATAGAGACAAATACAGAGGCAGAGAACAGAGCTATTTAGAAATACACTGAAATAAAGAATTATAGAGAGATACTGAGTGAAGCAACAGGAATAGAGATAGACGGAGAGAACACAAATGGACATAGAGAAACATTTAAAGAAATGAACAAAAAAAAACATTAAATGAGAGAGCAGTAAAGAGAAAAATTTACTTGAAAATAGAGATGCAGATGGAAAGAACAGTGAAACAGACAGAAGTGGAGCGAACAGAGGAATAGGCAGAAATATTTATAGAGAGAGATAGTAAGTGAAGCATCAGAAAGAGACATGGAGAGAAGTGGAGAGACCATATATATATGTAAACAATAATAGAAAGCAATAGAGATGGAAAGAACAGTGAACTAGGGAAAGATATACAGAAATAGAGATGAGGACAGAGAAGAAATATAGGGAGAAGTATTTAGAGATACAGAAAAGTAGAGAGATACAGAGATGATGAGTGAAGCAGAACAAAATAGAGAGAAGTATAAGAAGGTGAGATTGAACATAAAAAGGGTAAATGAAATACTCAAAGGTGGAGATGGAGATATAAAAAAAGAAATGGTGTGTAAAAGAATATGGAGTGAAAGTGAGAGTGCCATTCTGTTTCTCTCTTCAGTAATTTTTATGTTATTTTTTTTCTGCAGCTGTTTTGCCGAATCATTTAAAAGTCCTCTCTGCTGGACTGAAGACCTACAATCTGCCTCCAGATTACAGCAGTAATAAACACTTTTTATTAATAATAATAATAATAATAATAATAAAAAACCCTACACTCAGCTAAAAAAACATACAGCACATTTGGTAATAATGAATCCCCTCAAGGCCAGAACTAAAATACACTCCTGATCAAAATCATAAGACCATTTTAAAAAATTGCAAGAATTTGCATTTTGCACTGTTGGATCTTAAGAAGGTTCTAAGTAGAGCTTCACAATGAGACAAAAGATTCTGAACAGTTTATTCAAAACAACAATTTAACTGATATAGGCGGTTCGTCAGCAAATGGTTTTGATCAGGAGAGTATTATTTAAAATAATGGAAGACATACTCAGATTTAGTATAATTTGCTACATTTTTTATGAAGGCAATATACTATATTTTTATGTATTAAATAATTGAAAACTAAAATATTGTGTTAACATTGTAGTTTTTAATAAATTGTACACTTTTATATAATAACATATGTATAATTGTACTTAAAATAATTATGCTTAGTCGTAGTTATAAGATCCAACACAGCACTGCATTTTTTTTACATAGTTTTGCATGACAAAATGTGTTTATTAAAAAAAAAAAGTAATAATATTTCACACCAACAAACAAAAATGTAATCTTTACTGGTGTTTTTTCCTTTCCTTCTCCCTCACAGATGTGGTTCTACCAGAGAAACCGAAGCTTAAATTTCTCAATAAAGTGCCTAATTTGAAAAAGGTCAAGAAGGAGATGAAGAGGCTTCGTGATATCCAGGGCCCAGCTAAAAGCTCTAATACATTTACAACTGGGCAATATGCCATTGTGGTTAGTACTGCTTGTATTTCGCATGTTGATGTCTACTTAACATTGTGGTGAATCTGATATTGTAAACTATGGGGGTAAGTTGCACCGGACGAGTATGGTTCGGTTAATATTATTTCTCCCTTCCCACTGGTGCTTGATAATTTTAAAATCCATACATTATTCATCATAAAATCCCTAGTGATACATTAGTCATCTGACCTTTGATATCAAAGAGACAAAACGTGGATTTCTTTCTTTGGGTGAGTAAAATGGCCCTATGGTTCCCTCCGTAAATCAGCTTGATGCTAGCCAAATTGAATGTATTCTAACACGACAGATCTGGAAAGATAATGTTCACTTCTAAAGTGTGATGGGCTGTCCAGTGATGAGGTTTTCAGCTGTTTGAAAAAAAAAATGGTGGATGTATTCCCCCTCAGTTTAGTGGCATTGTGTTATTGGAGGTGTCTTAGCTATAATAGGTGGAACTGGAGATTACTTAGCAGGGGACAAAAATGATAGTAAAATGATGAAAAATAAAAGTGCCCAATTTCCCTGTATTTTTAATTATCCAACTTCAGCCACCAGCTAGAACACCCTCAAATTACACAGTGCCAGCAGCCTGGCAGAGTGAAGGCTAGCACACACTTCCTCTGAGACATGTGAAGTCATTTGCCTCTCTGTGATCTGCAGTGTCAATGGAACTCAGTAGCTGTGAAATAGAAAATGTAAAAAGACTCACATTTTCCCTTTCACACATATAGCGTACAGCTGGAGGTTTTACGTGTCAGACATGTTCTCGCAGCTAACAATGTTCCATGTGGTTTGGGCATGGGGCAGTGAATCATAGTATGATTCTCCAGAACATTACCAGATCTAGCTCAGATTTTACCTGGATTGTGTTTTAGGGCACAGGCAGGATAAAATCTGGGTAATGTCTGGAATAATAATGAAGGACATTAGCATACACCCATACAGCTTCTCCAGGTAAAATCTGGCAAATTTCTGGGTAAACGTGCACGTGTGTAAGGGGCTTGAGACGGCAGTTGCATCGCCATGAATTACATAAATGTTAGCTTAGTTTTTTTTTTTTCAGTAGTTCTCAGAAAATACATATTTGACTTTATCAATGGATAGATGTTGAGTTATTTAAGTTAATCTTATTGTTTTTTGAAGTTATCAGATTTTTATTTATTTTGGAATTTTTGCATGATGCCATAGGGGGTTTGTTGTCCAAATGTACAGTGTGAGAAATGTGTTCATGAAAAAGTTTATTTAAATATAATAAAAAGGAAATTGTGCTTGAATATATATTTCACCTCTCAGTATAACAATAATTGTTTTGATTTGGACTGACTGTAGTTCTAATAGTATTAAAGGAGAAGAAGTATGCAAAACAAAAATTACCTCCCCATATCTAGTCCTCTGTATAACCTAACATCTGTTACAGTTTATAGCATTTGACTTATTTGCCCTTTCACTAAAGACTGATTTTGTCTTTTTTTTTTTTTTTTCTGGAGATTAAAATTGTCATTTGGGATGTTTTGAGTTTGTTTGCCAAGCAAGATTACAGCTGTCATATTGTATGAATCCAGATGAGGGCAATATCACTTAACGGGAGCAAAAAACAACCTCCTATCCTGTGGTGTCTATTCAAATATAAGACAAGCTGTTTAGGGAAAAAAATCTGTCATGTGAATGGTACTATAAAACAACATTATTCATCTTTATGGCCTTTCCTTAAATTTGGACCAGAGTGTGAAATGAATTGGCTGGGGCTGTAATGTAATGTCTAGGAAGTATGCAGCAAATAGCCACAAATGGTTAATGTGTGTTACCTTGAATAACTGACTGCTATTCCACTTTTTTTAAAACTCCCATGTTAGTTTGTTATAGTTTGTTCTATAATGAAACAAACAGCTTAATGCTTAATGCAGGGCAGTCTCCAGACTCGACTTGAGAGACTCGATTTCTAACTGTCTGAGAGGCAGCAACAGTTTTATTGACCGGTGCAGTCTGAAAATTAAGGTTCCTCTCTGATTTTATAAAAAAGACAAACAAAAATGATCTGGCTGTAATTTGAACATTGCATTTGGAGTACCGAACCCTCCTGTAGTTGTTTTAGTTTACACAGCACTTTTTATTGTGTTCCCTGCGGGGTCTGACACTTATATTTAATCTAAAAGTCACCATTTAATAGTTGTTCAAATATAGTTCTTTAGGCTATAGTTTTAATTTCACCTAATGTGATTTAAAAATTCACTCTTTCAAATATTGAAATGAATTGTTCAGCCCCACAACACACAAACACACACACACACAAAGGCCAATTTCAGTGTAGTTAGGTTGCTATTTTCTTTAGAGATCAAATGTTTCACAAACTGAGTCAGATTCATTTGCAGCTTGCCCTGGCAAGTACTAGCAAAATCAGCCCTTTGTTTGATTGACTTTTTGTTTGCATGATGGATTGGTTACACTTTATGCCTAAGAAAAGAATGACTTTGTGATATGGAATGACTGTGGAACCCACAGAACCCTAGAACTGCTGAAATGATTGACTCAGTCCTCAAAAGAGGATTGCCACAGCCTGCTAATTACCATTTAAAAAAAAAAAAAAAAGGAATTCAGTATGAGCTCTTCACTTTAATGAATGCCTTTTCTTATTTTGTCTTTTGTAGGCCATGGGTGGAGGCTATCTACATTGGGGACATATGGAAATGATGAGGCTCAGTATTAATCGGCGTTTAGACCCAAGTACAACGTTTGCTACTTGGCGCATCAATGCCCCATACAAGCCCATTACCCGCAAGGGTTTGGGCCAGAGGATGGGTGGCGGCAAAGGTGCTATTGACTACTATGTATCTCCAGTAAAGAGTGGGCGACTAATAGTTGAGGTTGGAGGTCATATTGAACTGGGTGAAGTGGAATCTGTGCTTAATGAAGTGGCAAAGAAACTTCCCTTCCCAGCAAAGGTATGTCTGTGACTTGATTTTGTGATCTTGCTTTGTTCTTTTCCCTTCTACAGAAGTATTCCGTATCTAAGGTAAATATTGGGTTGCTTCTGTTGTAATATCTAAGCCATCAAAGAAGGCAGTTCAATCAAAATGGGGTTTTTAGGTCAAGACCTTTTTGTTGGAATATCCAATGTCAGATCAGTGTTTCTTATGTGAAAATCTTTGAGCTTCATAAATGACATGCCTCTCTCAATTGTTGGAGCACTTTTTTTTTTTAAGTGTTTTAAAATTAGTGTCACCACTAGGTGGGACTGAATGATTTAGATATATAACTTAAAACGTCTGATCAGATTAGTGACTTGAAATTATAATAATGTTTATTTTCTATAAGTTAACGCTGAAACCTGGTGTGTGCAGGTTGTTTTTTTTTAAATCAGCCTTTTCTGCTTTAAGGCTTTACTGCTTGATGTGGTAGGCTTGTTTACACAGGAAGTTTAATGGCTGCGTTTCAAGTTAATGCTCTACTGCTGTGTTAAGAACTATATAATGCAATGGCTAACCCCACATCTCACCATGCCTGGGCAAGTGCAAGTGTTAAGGCTTTGTGTATTCTTGGATTTTAAAGCTCAATTTGCCAGTTTCTGGAAAAGGAATAAATTGTCACCCTGAAAATACACAAACATACAATTCTGGTGATGGGGAAACTTACCACAGACAAGAGCTAAAGCATGGTTATTTAAACACACCTTTTCAAGCACACTTTGGTGTGTTTTTTTTACTGCTCAATGTATTAAAAGTGCCATTCAGCAGATGAGTGAAACCATGTGTGTTTGAGCAGAGAAATCTCCAAACTCTGGACACTGGCCCTTGAACACTACAAATGATGGCCCCTGGGCTATAGGACAGGGTGGTAAAGTATCCTAAATTAATTCGCAATTAAGTGTTGATTAATAGGTTAAAATAACTAAACAAATAAAAAGGAGGTTCCCAAAAAAAACTTGTATTAAAGTATAAATACTTAGAATCTATAGTAATAGTATGCTAAGTACGATTAGTAACTCATAAAAGTGCAGGGGAGGTAATTTATCAGCAAAGAAAATGAGGTTCAGACGACTCTATACTTCATTTGTAATGTGTATATCTCACACATCTTTATATCTGTGTATAGCATCACACAAACAAACCAGTGAAAAACCTTTTCCTGGTTCACTTGAACCTATGCACCTTGCAATGGTTGAAAAATGGCCTACCAGCTGAAAAATATGTGGTCCCTTACAACTGATGGGTGGGTAGATGAGGCTGATATGTTGTGCAGCAATCATCAGTAATTGTAGCCATACTAAATGTACATTAGTAGTAAGTGCACTTCATCAATTGGCCAATGAACAGGAACTTAAAAATGCTCTACAGTGAACGGACACTCATAGAGTTTTCTTCTTCTCCTTTAGGTGATGAGCAGAGAGAGCCTGGCGGCCATGCATCAACAGCAAGCTGAGAAAGAGGCAAACAACCAGAACCCTTGGACATTCCAGAGAATAGCTAGGTCCAACATGCTAGGCATTCGGAAGGTCATTAGCCCTTTTGACCTTCAGAACCACGGACGCTACACTGGAAAATTCTTTAACCCTGAAAGAGTGTGAGTTCTCACACCAATAGTACAGTCTGCCAAGGTGTGAAGTGATACTTATCAAAACCTTAACAAAAACATGTGAGAATGTTTGCAGCAGTTAGTTTTCTCAAGCTGCCTTACAGGATGCTGTCACAATGGTTAATGTGGGTTTTGAAAATGTATAACCAAGCACACTATTTTTGGTTATGTCAGGCTTGTTGTTGACACTTGTGGTGAGACCCTATGAGGTGGCTTATAATAAGGACAATACCTTTTAGTGCCGATAAGGGTCGTACTGGTTGTATACTCATGGAACAGGCTGGACTTTGTTCGGTGGTATAATTTGTATTGTGTCTGACATATTAATAAAATCATAAACTACTGCTTTCTTTTTAAATATATATATAAATATATATCACTTGAGGCAAATATAGGCTCAAGCCTCTAGTCTTCTGGGAACACTGTGTGATAGATGATGGAACAATTTTATGTGAATTTGGTACATGAACTTTAGTAAATTTAGGTACTGGTTTTGTAAAATGAAAATGTGGCTCACAGACACCACTTCAAACACTTGGTACACGGTATATTGACCTCAAACTCATGCGTTTGCTTCAGCGAGTGAATTTTTATTTATTTAATTATTTTATTTTATTTTTTAATTTTATTATTATTAAATATCCACAGAGGGTCCACCTTTAAATTTGAGGATGTCAGTCAAACCTTTGAACATTTAAAATGGTGTATAATATTGCAAACTTTGCTGGACATATATACAAGCAGTAAGAAATTATACATTGAGGGATTTTGTTAAATTAGACTTAAAATAGAATTAAAAAGACACTCAAATCATGCAGTGATGTGGAAGATGGTTACAGATGCCAGAGATTTAAGGAAGTGCTGATGCAGTCAAACATTGCGGATGTCAGATATTACACTGACAAATCAAGGTCAGTGTAGTAGTATTCTCAACATTGTGAAAGTTAGGAGTATGTGTTGTAGTCATAAAAGCAGAGATGGGTTGAGTCAAAGTATTGTTACATCAGTGAAATAATGACTCAAACATCAAACAGAATAGGACCCAAAATTATTTTTTTGGGGGGTGCCCTTTTAAATCCACCAGAAGTCAAAAGTGACTGTTTCATTTGATGAATACATATTATGAATACATGCAGTCAAGTTCATAGGCACTTTTCTGCGGAAACAGGGTGGTGGCCCACTCTCAATACTGCAGTGACACTGACATATAGTGGTGGTGCGTTAGTGTGTGCTTCACTGATACCAATGGATCAAACACCGTAGTGCAGCTGTAGATTTTAAATACTGACGTGTCAACGGCCAGTGTATTAGATACATCAACCTGTTGGTCCAACGTGAAGATGTAAAATTAGAGACAGCAGGTCATCTGTTGTTTCACAATTTGTTTTAGCCTTTCTCTAATGCTCCATCAGTGATCAAGGAACACTGTTGGCTGGATATTTTTGGGTAGTAGACCATTCTCAGTCCAGCAGTGACACAGAGGTGTATAAAGACTCCAGAAGTGTTGCTCTATCTGTTCCACTTTAATTAGCTTAACACCGCAGCCTTGTCGTTGTGACTCCATCTCTGAGAATGATTCACCACCCACATATCACATTCTCTATGGTGGTCCTGACCAATGAGTAACGGGGGAAATTGGGCTAACAATGTATGCAGCGCTACAGATGTATGCAGCGCTACATTTTGTAGTTGCAGAAATAGTTTGCAAGATTGCCCATGTATGGTCTGTGGAGCTGATAAAATGGAGGTGGTTTTAATGTTATGACTGATCGGTGTATATCTAAATGCATATCTCATTTTAGTCAAAGTTCCTATTGAAACATGAGCAAGTCAAGCAGTCTTTGTGACTGAAGTTCCTGAACTCCAAGTGCCCCAGTAATAAACCCTCACTTAATGCTGCTTGAACCATTTCCTCTTGTCATCTTCGTCCAAAATACAGGCCAACTGGGGCTGCTTAGTATTTGTAGGCACTTGGAACCTGTACGTAATAGTAGTCTAGTAATAACCCACAGGCATATTTTATTTTAATAATTTGTGTGAAAACCTCGTTTTGTGGTAACAAATCCATAACAGAGTTTAAATTTAGAAGACCACACATTTCCTAATACATGGTTCCTATTAGTTTGCAGCTGCACACATTGCAGTTATCTATACACAAGGCAAAAGCTTGGTGCACAACTGAATCTTTTAGCCAGATCTGATAAGTCTGCAAACTTATCCAAAAAAGGATTGATGCTGAGTAATTTCCTCCAGCGTAAAATAAATAAATAAAAACATAGGGGTCTTTTACAAATAAGATTCTCTTTTGTTCTTTACCATTTTTATGTATTTACTCATTTTCATAGTGATTTTTGCACTTCATATTGGGCCCTGTTTTGATGCTGGAGGCAGGGCAATGTATGTGAGGTATGCCCTAAGATAATCGATGTATCACGTACTTTTCAAATCATCAGCAGTTCTTTTCAAGTACACTATATGACCTAAATACATAGACATCTGCCCATCATGCATTTTTCACTTTCAGTTTGCTTTTGTGTGGAATTTCTCCACATTCCCATAGTGAGATAAGAATGTCACACCAAGGGCGACTGGGAAAGTATTCTTAATTATAGTGGATTTCACTGGAAAAATACATGGGATCTTTTGCATTTAAATAACAGGAAAGTTCTGCATTTTCAATGTTATTTACATACATACAGATTTAAACATATTTTAAAAAAAAAAAGGTTTATACTCTTAGTGCATTGGATTTCGGCAAATTGTATTTAAATTTTTTTAACCCCATTTCTTTTATATGCTCAATATCTACTCTAAGGGCGGCACGGTGGCGCAGCAGGTAGTGTCACACAGCTCCAGGGACCTGGAGGTTGTGGGTTTGATTCCCGCTCCGGGTGACTGTCTGTGAGGAGTTGGTGTGTTCTCCCCATATCTGCGTGGGATTCCTCCGGGTGGTCCGGTTTCCTCCCACAGTCCAAAAACACATGTTGGTAGGTGGATTGGTGACTCAAAAGTTTCTGTAGGTGTGAGTGAATGTGTGTGTCTGTGTTGCCCTGTGAAGGACTGGCGCCCCCTCCAGGGTGTATTCCCACCTTGCACCCAATGATTCCGGGTAGGCTCTGGACCCACCGCGACCCTGAACTGGATAAGCGGTTACAGATAATGAATGAATGAATATCTACTCTAGCTACAACACAGTTTCACAAACAGGTTTAGCATGTAGACATGTACATAAGCTTTTATACATGGGGCAACAAAGCGTTTTCAAAGCGTAGATAGCATAGTAGTGATTTCATCTGGAGTGAGAGCACTCTAGATTAACTGGTGTCCACAAATTTTGGCTAATAATAGGGATGAACCTCTAATGAGATGATTTGCACACAACATGCCTTTTTATCTGTGTGCGCCTCACTTCTCTTGGTCCACCCCTGCATCAAAATAAAGTCAATAAGGGGCACAAGGCAAAAATGGTGTGTATGTCTAAAAAGGTGAAGAGTTTTTATTTTATTGCATTATCTTATTATTCATTAATTTATTGATTCATTTAATGTCTGTAACCACTTATCCAATTCAAGGATGTGGTGAGTAATATCTCATTAATTTAACAACTACTAAAGACACTGATTTGACTTCAAAGGAATTTGTGGTTATCAATCTATGTCAGCAAGGGCAGTCATTCAACATACATAACAAGAGTTTCAGTGCAACCTCTTTTTAAAAATACACATGCTTGTTTGAGAGATCTGTAGTAAAAAAAAAAAAAAAAGCCCAGCAGACACTGATCTAAAGAGATGTTTAGGCGGGGGAAGGTAATATGATCAGGGACTTTACACTGGTCCAACATCTTACTAAGTTACGTTGTGTTGTTATTTTCCCCAGAGGTCAGAATGTTCAATATAGATATTAGCTCCTAGGTTTCAGTGTAAGATGGATGAGGAAACTTAGTTAATACTTGAATGGCAATGTCTTTTTTCCTCTGGGACTGAAACTTTATTTATTTACTGCCCCCATTTGTAATCCTAAATATGAATGTGCCTGTTTTTTTCATTTAAAGTTTCTCGTAATATCATCATCATAATCTTTGCCGCTTAATCCATTTCAGGGTTGTGGCTCTAGTAATATTAGAAACTATACTCAGTATATGCCTTGGTTCACTGGCTGTGAGGAAGTTTGTGTGTTCTTCCTGTGTGTGTGTTTGTTTTTGTTGCCTCAGGGTGGTTATTCAAAAGAGTCCATAGGTGGGAGTGTGTAAATGAATGTTTGATGCACAGAGGCACTGTCTGTTCCTGTCTTGAGTCCAGTGAATCCAGGTAGGCTCCGGACCTACTTCAACCCTGAAGAAGATTAAACATTGTCTGTAACAACTTATTCAGTTCAGGGTTGCTGTGAGTCAGAATCACTGAGTGCAAGGCGGGAACACACTGGAGGGGATGCCAGTCCTCCACACCTAGTAGCCATTCCACCTACCAATGTGTGTTTTTGGACCATGGGAGGAACAACAGGAAACTAATAAATGAAATGCATAATTAATGCTACATGTTATTTATATTTTGCTGCATAATATATTATTACTCTATATCTAGTTATGTTTTATAATAGTCTAAATGCTATAACACAACATAAAAGTGTAATATTCACCGGTCTGTCACTGCTTATCCAGTTCAGGGTCGCGGTGGGTCTGGTGCCTACCCAGAATCACTGGGCTCAAGGTAGGAATACACTCTGGAAATGGCGCCAGTCCTTCACAGGGCAACACACACTCCGGAGCACCTGGAGGAAACCCACGCGGACCTGGGGAGAACACACCAAATTCCACACAGACAGTCATCCAGAGCGGGACTCAAACCCACAGTGTGACTGCGGCTATTATTATTTTTAATCTTGAAGAATGTCTTGTTTGAATAAAAGTTTTAACGTGTTACTACATATGAGATTTTTACTATCAAATCTAAAATAAAAATTAGATTCACAACATACATTATAAAGCAGCAAGGACATTTCTAATGGAATTACTGAATAAATCAGTAACTCTCAGTCCTAGCCCTGCCTCTCCCATGTTTTGTTTATTGACCTTCACATCATGGCTTCCTCTCACGTACATTCACACAGTGCGCATGCGCAGTCAGTTCAAGTTGGAACCGCGAAAAGGAGCGGGTGAGTGTGTTCAGCAACAGCGTAAACACGAGCAAATCAAAAATGAAAGATATTATTTTCTTTACTCTCGGCAGCTTTTTATGGACAATACTGCGGCTTCTACTCTCAAAACATTTTTTGTTATTATTTTCACTATTAGGCGCCTAATGTTGAGAGTTCGATATTGAGGTTACTGATGATCCAACGTCACCTTAAAGTTGCACTACATAAGATTTGCTTGTTCAAAAATTGAGAAGTCAAGAGGGAAAATATCTGCTAAAATATAGCTAGTGTTCTGCTGCGAGTCGCTCTGTAGAGTCTGAAAACGAAGTCGACAGAGCTGTGTCAGAGTTGATGGGAGGTTTTCGGAAATCATCAGATGATTATACGTATTAACCTCACGCACGGACTTAACTTTTCTGTTTAACTGTTCAGTGGTGCAAGTTCGTAAATGGAAGGAAAATGTCGCTGTATATAGTGAGCTCATGAGGCGCTACTGAATCTAATTCCATCACGTAGTTCTTTCTAATCAAGCTCGCTATTAAGTACTCCTTCACAGTGAAGGTGCTTGGAGTCGTTAGATAGCTCAGTTTGTTTTGTGTAATTACACATTTTTCCTGTATTCCCCGTGTCCACGTGCGTTTTAATTACATATTTTTCACCAGGGAGTTCGCCAGTTACCTGAATATGAACATTTACGTAGTTCAGGTTTCAAACATCTTCGTATAATGCTGAAAAAATTCCTGACCACATTATTAAATAATGTATTAAATTAACCGTTAAAATAGATAGACATTGTCAGTTTAATCCCATTATTACATTGGATCAGAATATTGTGCAGATTAGTTCAAAATTCAGACACACTAGATATAAACAAAATAGTTATTTTGGAATAAACTTTTAAAGAAAACTAATAATTTAGACAATACAAACCCCCCGTTTCTACAAAGGTTGGGACGCTGTGCAAAATGTAGACAAAACAATGCTGTGATATGGAATGTTTGTGCATATGGTATGGGTGACATTGCATTATCTTGTTTAGGGTAACGGTGGGTCTGGAGTCTACTTTTGAATCATTTGGCACAATGAACACACCAAGGACCAAGTTCTCTCTTATGCATGCATTTGAATAGCCAATCCACCTATTAACATGAGTTTTTTGATAGTGGAAGAAATGTGTGAAACCGGAGAAAGCTATTGCAGATAAAGGGAAAACGCACCAAATTTCTCAGAGTGATCCGAGACAGAGATTAAACCCACAAGCCCTGAACACTGCAACTGTGTGACAGTGACACTACCTGTTTTGCCACCATGCCATGAAATAGTTTAACATAGAGTGAGAATTGATGACAATGCAGAGACATGACACACATTTTTGATTGCAGTAAACATAATTGGATAAATTCCAATGAATTTGTGACAGTAACTTTTCAATCATATAAATATAAATGGTCTGTGTCATCCTTCTGAAAGATAAATATTTAAAAATACCTATTCTGTTTTTAATTTCTTCCATATCTCCCCCAACAGTGATTAACAGTCTTCATGAAACCTTCTCGAGGTTCAGCTAGATCGTCCACTCAGGGGCCTAAAAGAGGATGTCAAGGGCAAAAAAGATTACAAAAGCAAGGCCAAGTAAGTCTAGATATATGGTGAAACATACTTTTTAGCACAAGTAAGATTCCTAACATTCTTTTATTGGATCAGTCCTGCCAGACATCGTGAGATCTTTCATTGTTTTGGTGTACATCCCAGCCAAAATCAACTACCTTACACCTGCTGATCACATACAGGCGCATATTAACGCACTACCTCTATATTACTGACATTAGGCGTTGTGGTAGACTTGTGTAGCTATAGTCAGGTCAATGCTGAACTCTATCTTCTCCAGAAAAGGTTCATTCTTAATCCAGAAGGGATTATTTTTATGTGGCAAACTGGGGTAATGTCTTTTTACCACAGGACGTCATTTATATTTATTATAGATTTGCACTGCATAAGAAATCCAGTAAATTATAGAGATGGATGTGTCTACTTGATTTACATATTGCTTTCTGTTCTGAGAACAGTTCACCAACCAAAAAAGAAACAAACCCCAATGACTTTATCTTCAATTCCTCATAACAAATAATGGGATAGATGCTGGCACAATCTTCACTCACTCGTAATCCTACACATAGTTTAATAATTGCTATTATAAACTGTTTAATAGTAGAAACTTAATGAGTAGGAAACATGGTAATGACACATATTTGGCTGTTATAATGCGCAAGTTAATTTACGTAATTAAATGCCTCCACCCACATCTCTGTTCTTGACAAAACCTATAAAAATAACCCAGGATATGATTTTGTTTACTGGTACTGTGGCCCCTCTATTAATTCCTGATACCTGCTGGTAGCTGTGTTTTGACTTTGTTTATTTCAGTTTATTAGTTTACATTTATTTGACCAATTTCTTCATTGTTGAAAAAAAAAAGTCTATCAAATTTTATACTTTTTCAAACTGCTCCTTGCTTTTTGGCACAATCATGCACTACATAAGCCTCTGATCCTAAATAAATAAATAATTTCTGTACTGTGTCCGAAACTGTGTTCTTTTCACTATAAAGTGCATTATTTTGGGGTTGCAGTATTTTGTAGTAGTGTCCGAAAACATAGTGGACAATTTTCAGTGTGTGCATACAGTCCCACAGTACAATGCAAAAAGTAGTGTACATCCCTAGCACATATCAGATTACCCATAATCCATTGCGTTGTTTGGTGAAAACCCTCATGACTTAGTGTTCAAAATCATTCTCTACCGTTCTGAATTCTGTTCCCTATTATAGTGCACTTTATAGTGAATAATATAAGAAATGGTGAATAAGCCATTTCAGACGGGGATTTATTTTCCTGCAACCAAAAAAAATATTTTAGTAGCAAAGCTTCCGTTATAATCCTGTTTAAATTAAAGTACAAAATGGAGTTTTAAATCATTAAACCTTTATGTAATATCTCTTGAACTGGCTATACTCAATTTTGTTGTATTTTGTGTCTATTATGTGCAGAAGATGGGCTGGGATGTTCTGTAATTCTGATTAAAGAATTATTCAATAAATTTTTGTTTTAGAAACCACTGCCTAATGAAGCAAGTACACAGAATAAGTCAAAGAAGAACCATGGTGAGTTTGGGGAACCAGACAAAGCTGATTATTCTTGTTGAACAGGAGTGAAAATATGTTGCAATTATTAAGAATTGCCAAACTCTGAACTCTGTAGTGTTTTAAACTTGACCAGACTTGCCCAAAGAGTCCCTGAACATGGGCTATTCATACACGTCACTAAATGTGAAACTGTTACACTTAAGCTCTTTATATAGTTGTTTTAACCATCTTTTCATGAAACAGCGGGTCGAAAAGAGAGAAAGCTGAAAGGTCAGGAGAACTGGAAGCCATTGGGCAAATCTTCCATTGCGGCCATTGACAACATGCTGAGTTTCTCTATACTGTAAGCGCTGTAATTTAAATTATTGTTGTCTTCACTGATGTGATGTCTTTAACTTGCTTATATGAAAGATGTTTTTTCTTGTCATTGTGTCAGAACTCTTCTCACCCTGAGGAGGAAAGAAAAAGAGGAAATACAGAAACATTTCAGCTTGCTAAAAGAACAGTAAGAAACCTTCAAAAATCAGATCCACAAAGCTCTTTCTAATACGTGCTAATATGTGTGCTTCTACTGAAATGTTGCCAAGAGTATGATTCTATTATGATCTCATGTTGTAATCTCATTACAAATCTGAACAAGTCTTACAACACTGTTTCCTTTGCTAGGTTCCTAGTGAAATGTACCCAGCTCCCTGTGCCCTCACGGAAGTCTGGAAACATGATGGAAATGTCCCGGCAGCTCCATATAGAGACCCAGAGGATTAAGCATGGCAAACAGAAATTAGAAAAAACTGAGGTGATTACTAATAAAAGTGGTTGTATTTAATGTATGATTTGAGAGACCTGTTTATAAGTTTAAAAAGTCATACATCAGGTGAGGTACTAAATCATGTGGGATTCACTGCACCTACTTTGCTGTCCAGTTTTGGACTGCTCAGGAATTCTCAGATGAGTAATGCTAAAATGAACATGTCTTTTTAGGAGAGCAGTAGAGAGGTGATCAGCAAGCTGAATCAGCTGCAGGGAAAAATGGACAGTCTGGAGGAAAAGTGCAGGATCCTGAGAAATAAACTGGAAAAAGAAGATGAAAATGCACAGGAGGTATGCTCTGATGGATAGAGTACCCAAAAGCACATTTGTTGTATTAATATCACTTTAGAACAGACATTGTCATAAACTTAGTTGCCAGTTTGCTACATACACCAACCTGTACATCTTATTATATATATTTTTTTAATTATAAATATCTACATTGAGTGCTTTTTGTAAGTTTACCATTACAATCATTAGCTCTGTTGCTCCACAATTTATCAGCCACCCTTTACATATCATCACTAAAAATGCAACATTAGAAAATCTGCAGATCATATATTATATGGATACTGGACCACTATTAATATTTACATTGATATTGGCATTGGTAGGAGAGTATTAGATACATGGATGTTTTTTCAAAATTCATACATAGTGTCACTGCTGCTTTAAGAGTAATCTGGACTAAAGATATAGTAAAGTCTCATCTTAAGTTAAAGTTAAAGTCAGAAGAAGAAATCACATTTCTCTTTGTGTATAAATCGTTTTACATAAGATTGACATAAATACAGGGTAGTTGAACAGAAGAGAACTTTGAAGATGTTTTTTCCCCTCTTTCTATTTTCTTTTCTTTAAAGCTGTTTGCACACACTCTTTTCGTGGTCTAGAACATTCCAAGAAGTAATGGTACAGTTTAAAGACAAGTTCAAACTTAACCTTCATAGGCGGAGCCAGTTGCATGTCCATCCATGTATATGCAATTGAGGTGATGAAAACAAATGGTATGACTGCTATGAAGGGCATGTTTTTTAAAAAAACAAAACAAAAAAACAAATAATGATGCTTTCCCCTCCCACAACACCTCCACATTTCATCAATTGAAAATGCTTAACTAGCTCAAAGAATAATGCAGTATTTCACTCAACAATATGGTGTGACGTGCAAATAATAGGATTTGAAGTTGATATTGGGGATTTGTGTTATTGTAAACATTCAATAAACCATTACAAGGCAAAAACACAGCCCCATATTTGCGGAAAATTAAAAAAAGCCCTACTAGCAAAGAATGTCTCCAAAATGCAACCCAAAATAAAACTGTTGATAATAAAGATAAAAACAATGGAAAATGGAAAAAAAGCGAAAGGAGAGATTTCTTCATTTACTTTCTTGTACTTCCTTTTTTTCCCCTTTCAGAGTGTATGAACACAATGTTTTTCTGGCCAACTTTATTTCATATATAAATAGACATCTAAAAACATGGGGATGGAGGCAATTTAGGGTTAGTTATGAGGTAAATAAATAATAATTTAAAACAGGTTGTTCTGACAGGTGGTTGTAATCATTATTTGGCAAATGGCAGCATTCAGGAATGGCTTATCTTTTAGAAGTAATAACAGGCAAAGGATAGCAATGTTGCAAACAGATGCATGAAAACGAATTTATTTAAATGTATGTCAACAAAAGAAAGTAATTGAGAAGTAGATTTCACTGTTTGTCGTGCATAATAAGGTTAAAAACAAGAGTTGTGGTCACAGTAGTCACTATTTTGTCTTTTTTTTTTGGAAGAACAGGATGTGATGTTCTATAGACAGAATAAGAAAAGTACCCCCCAGACTGTTACAATAAACAAGCCTGAAAGCCAAGATCTTTAATAGTATGGGTTTGTGTCAAGGGTAGCTTTCACTTTTGTGTATGCACCATTAAAGCTAAAATGTTTGTACAAAACATGTGCTGCCTTCAGTCTTAGTCTTTTTTTTTTCTTCAGTCTTTTCAGACCAGTTAATTTCAAATTTGCTTGTATAGTGCTTTCTTTATCACCTGATGTTGTCCCAAAGCAGCTTTGCAGAAACCTTAATTTAAAACAAAATAACAACCACATGTGAGCAAGCCATAGGCGACAGTTGGAGGAAGAAACCTTGGGAGGAACCAAAACTCACAAGGAGGCCCATACTCATCTGGTCAAACCATATATAAAATTATGAATAAATAAGTAAGTCAACTTGACACTACAGAAGACAGTTGTTATGCACAGTTGCACTGATATTGTCATTATGCTTAGCAGTAGTAGTAGCAGCTATAATAATCATAGTAATGATGATGTTAATTAATAGTGATAATAATTAGAAAAAAAAACATTAATGGTTAGTGTAGTCTGTAAGAGTATTAACAGGTTTAGTTGAAGTCTGTTTTGTAGAAACCTATACTAAATGTCTGTGCTGATTCAGTCACATCATATCCAAGAGCATTGCCACAGATATGTAGCAGATACTGGGAATTGAGGGCAAACCACTGGTCTATAAGCAGGAGACCGCTATGGTCAATCTTCTATTAGCGTCTCAGGACAGGAGGGTAGTAATTAACTCAGAAAAGAGTAAAGAGATGGAATTAGATGTGACTGGATTTATGGAGTCTTCAGTTCCAAAATACACTTTGATTGTTTGCATTTTTCATACCATTACAGCATTTTATAATTTGGGGTTTATTATAATAACAAATGAAACAATTCTAATAATTAAAACAAATAAATCAGTGTGCATGAACAGCAGTGTCATATTAATAAAATAGCTGACACTGCAAAGTGGGATATTACACAAGAATTTGTTGCAATGGTTTTGGCCATATGCATTCATCACCAGTTCTGTGTTATTTTTCTTGAGTAAAATAGAAAGGAGTATGAATTAACCATGCCTTTGAGATTTGAGAGTTTGTTTGAACCTCATGGTTTGGTATGAGCACAGTGCAAGGGAAAAACAAGATAAGAATAATCTAGGTTAGAGTTCGGTCTAGTGTTTTCTGACTGCTAGAGCCAGAATTCTGGTGGATTGGATCGTTGCTGTTATCGATGGCCACGTTTATCAAAAAAACAACCAAAAAAAACCAAAATTTAAAACCAAATACCTGCCCAACGATCATCCATCCATCCATCATCTGTAACCGCTTATCCAATCTCCTTATTCTCCTCTCTATCCTTCCCCCTTAGTGGAACTGTGTTATTGGGAGGGCTGATGGTTACATTTGCCAATTACTACAATGGGGAGAAAAATAGTTCAAAATATTGTCCTATTGTCCACCCATTCATCAGTGTCCCATTAAGATATTTGTAGATAGTTTTGAAATGAGAATTTGGAGTTCATTCATTCATTATCTGTAACCGCTTATCCAATTCAGGGTCGCGGTGGGTCCAGAGCCTACCTGGAATCATCGGGCGCAAGGCGGGAATACACCCTGGAGGGGACGCCAGTCCTTCACAGGGCAACACAGACACACACACATTCACTCACACACTCACACCTATGGACACTTTCGAGTCGCCAATCCACCTGCAACGTGTGTTTTTGGACTGTGGGAGGAAACCGGAGCACCCGGAGGAAACCCACGCGGACACGGGGAGAACACTGCCCAACGATCAAATAGCCAAATATTCAATGGCAGCACTAGTTATCAGGTCCCAGCTGGTATGCACTTAAATATTTGTGGCTGATTCTGATTTTTTCTGCCACAGCCCTAATAGTCAATGATGTTTTAAGGGCAAACCTACAGATTATTTCAAGCTTCGAGTTCCTAATCAAGTGAAAATTGAATATACTATTTTGAGAATATTATTTTGGCAATTGAGTTTATTTCCTTTTAAGCGGTAGACAAACACAGTGTTTCAATTAGTCATTTCCTTTAGTACTTATTTTGTGTTTCTGTTAAGCTGAATATTGTGAAATGTCCTGGTATTCAAAGGTCTATTCACACTTAATCACTAGCTATTTTTAAGGTTGATATGACTGATTTGATTTGCTGTTGATTTTACTTTACATCATTTTAATTCATTGTAATTCTCACTGGTCTTTCTTCTTCATATTATTATTATTATTATTATTTTTATTTTTTATTTTTTTATTATTCTGGTAGATTACCTTGCTGTCTGAGCAAGCTGTCCTGCGCCTTCCTGATTTACCAGCTCGTCCTCACAACGAACTTCCATTACAGGTACGATACAATTCCCAACATGTATTTTTGGCAAGAGTCATCAGTTATAGTTTTGCAGGCCCTGAGTGTAGAACAGTTTGGTGATTTCCTGCTCCAACACACCCAGTTGCCAGTTGTAGTACATATGTTTGAGCAGTGAAATTATTTAAATGTGCTGTACTCCACTACCAGGACTGATGTACGACACAATTTCCAAAATGTATATGAAAACAAAATATAATGCTATACAACTAATTTAAAATATTTATATTGAATGTTAAACTGAAAATAGTACAAAGACAATATCAAATATTGAAGCTGATAATCTTCCACATGGTTTCAGTTCATCATAAATGAGCTTGGTCCCAGAGAAGGCAGAGGCATTTCTGGATTTTATTTATACACCAATCAACCATAACATTAGGACCACCTCCTTGTTTTTACACTTAATGTCCATTCCCTCAGTTCCACTGATCCTACAGAAGGACTTTGTTGTTCTACAATTATTAACTGGTCTTTTTGCTTCTCTGCATCCTTTGTTTTCCCCCTTCACCACTGGGCTGAGAGAATGGACAGTGTGTAGAAACAAGGAGGTGGTCATAACGGTTTGCTTGCTTGGTGCATGTGGTTTTTTTTCTTTACATGAGGAGTTTTAACTTGCTTGTATATGCTCCAACGAGCAGACAGTGGTTTGTGGAAATGTTCCTGAACTTATGCAATGACTTCCACTACAGAATTTTGCAAGTTTTTGTTTTAGTTTTGCAAGCTTTAAAGAGATTTCTCTGTGTTATGTGAATCTTTTGATGATGAAATCCCCAAGTTCTTTACTAGTTTGGGTTGAGAAACATTAAGAAGAAAGAATTCAAGAATAAAACTTGGCCTTTTCAGATATTTTTTATATCAGATCTTACTGCTGACCTGTTTCACAACTTCACACAATGTATTGCTGCTGGGCATATATAAAATGGGCACATATATTTTTCAGTGAAATTCTTTCAAAAAACAATTTTTTTCAATTTTAATGTTTAATAAGTTGTCTTTGTACTAATTTTAATTAAATATTTGTTATGAATTATTTGCTTATTATATAATTTTGGTTTTATTTACATTTTGCAGTGTCCCTACTTTTTTGAGAAGAAGGTTTGTATGTAAATGTGCACAGTTTTGGTACACTACCATGTTCTGGGTCCTATCTATACCACAACTTGTATACCAGATCAGTGTTTAACTTGTCTAATAGAATACAAACAAGATGGATGCATGAGATGGAAGGAAATTTAAAATAGTCTCAAACCTAAAAATAAGGAATGTATTCTCTCAATAAGGAATGAGAGAATTTTGCGGGGATTTTGTGAGTTTTTCAACAATTTGTAAGACCAGAACAGGCACCTAGTAAGCAAATGTGCTACAAAACAGCGGTTCACTACCCAGCACGTTGTACTTTACTCAACTAATCAGGGTTCTGAAGATGTATTTTTGTATGGAGTCTGTTTCCACCCACAATCTGCCGTGCCTTCAACAAATAGACATTCTCAAAGGTCTGTTGATTGGCTGTGTCAGATGAATTAGTGTGAGGTAAGGAGGGGCAACAGGTTAGATACAGATACTGAACATTGCAAGACTGTAGATTGCCAAGTGTAGGATTTATGTCCACTAATGTGTTTTCCATGCACATGCTCAAGATTCATACCGAGATATTGTAGCTAATTAGATACTGGAATAATTAGATTTGCATAGATCTGATGTGTTTGGGGGAGCATTTAGACTATTAATAACAGGACTGAGAACCACACTTTATAAGAAAAAAACATCAGCTGTTAAACTAGCAAAATTGAACAAGTGTGTAGACAACATAGAAAAATATCTTCCATGCGTTTGAGAATGTCAGTGTTATTTATTTAAAATAGCAAAGCTTGTGAAATTATGTCTATCGTTCTGCATCGAGAGGGAAAGCCACAAAAGACTGGCAAACAAAATCACGTGACACGCTTGATCTTAAAAGCCAATTGTGTTGACCAATGAGGAAAAAAACAGACATTTCCTGTTCTCAGTAAGATCTAAGATGTCACACAGCATAAGCAATACTTGGGCCAAACACTGTTTGTTACAGAGTTTGCAAATAAGTGCCCTAAGTTTGTGTGTACTCTAATGGAATATTCACATAGTGTACAGTAGATATATGCCTACATATATGTACTTTGATGGAAATTAATAGTCTAGCTGTCACCCTTTCAAAGAAAAAATGGTTTCCTTTTTTAATTACATATACAGTACTTCATTGCCAAATTTGTCTGAACAGTTAGTTAGAACATTATATGATTGGCTTGACTGCCATATTCCTTTGCCAATAACTCCATTTGATGTTGAGATAGTGTGTCTCTCTTGCTGTTGGAAGAGGTTTTAACAGTAAAGCATAAATAAAGTTCTTATGCCGGAACAAAGTTCTTGACATGAAAACCATTCACTTTGAAATATGATCAAAAACATGCAAAAAGCTTCCATACTTTTGATCACATAACTTTAAACTTATGTTCACAATTGTTTCTTTGACATTTCACAGTTCAAAGGCTGAGTTGGTCAATTTCATTGGTCAATGTAGTGCTGACGAAATGAAAACTAAAAGTATAATATCTAAAACATGAATCTGAAGTTTTATTATTTCAACTATTTAAACGTATTTCACCATTGAATTGTTTTTATTTAATCGATTACAAAGTGTTTACTTTAAAGGCGTATTGCTGGGGCCCCACTTCACAAGGCAGCTGTTGTGTCAATAGCAAATCTGTTGAGTAACCAATAGTTGTTCTTTTAGGAGCAGATGATGAAAATGCTGCCCAATCCAAAAGCTGTCGTGAATGCTCTTCAAAACTGTAAAGTAACCGGACATGTGAACACATTCCTGGAACTGGCACATAAACAGGCAGATCAGATTGTAACTCACCCAATGACTACACACAATGTTTTGTAATTTACTTATTTTAATCTGTAAAATGTACCCCCCCCCTTCTTTTACTGAAACATTTCTAACTCAAATGTAGATGTCAGTAAAGTAAAAAATAAAGTTTTTATTTCAAAATCATGTTACAAAGCATGCAAAGTACATATGGTTTGACACAATGTAAAATGTCATTATAACACTGTTTGGAATTTTACTGTAGGACACATTTTGGCCTTTCCCTTTCTTGTAACAAATGGTAATCTTAGTTTCTTTATACTTGCACCTGACATTTGTGTAAGATTTTCTTTTTGAAATAAAGCATTTATCAGTTGTGTATTGCACAATCAAGTTTGATAAATATATTTGAACCACTTTTTAGAATGACATTTTTTATATACTGTTGAAAAATGATTTCAGATTGTACATTATGCAAAATATTTCATTAACCAATGCATTTGATTAATGTGCAATAACATTTCAGTTCATTTGCTTAAGTAAATTAATATAAATGAGGTGCATGGTTTTTATTTTATTTTATTTATTTTTTGTTCTTCTTGCTTATTAGAGGGAATTTTTAGTCCCTTGCTTGTAGACGCTTTTTCAGCATTTCCTGCTTATATATATATATATATATATATATATATTTCTCCACACATTATGAACATTAACAAGCAACATTAAAACAAATATAAATGATATGTTAAGCTACATATTTACACAGACATTTACTATTAACTTTTATATTCTGGTTTAATTTTCATTTGCAATTTAGCTTTGATTGTGTGTGGTTTTGTTTTTTTGTTTTTTTTTATAATAGGTTTGCATACCCATATCCACCAGAGATTAAAGCTCAGTTTTAATAATTTACTCTTCGAAGAAGGATGGAAATGAGTTTAATCATCTATAGTTTGAATATGACAATGCGCTCTGTACCTGCTCACTGTCTGTGTTACTAATACAGTGAATTTGACTGCACTCCATGCGTCATGTCTTTGCTGACATTTTACTTATCTAGGTGTTAACTATAAACCAAAGAACGTTAGTACTGTCCGCTTTCAGCACCTTCTTGGAACTGAGAGTCTTTTCGTCGTAAGGACTTCCTCCGCAGAGACTCTGATATATCCTCATTAAAGATTCTTTCGATTGTTGAGAAGAGTGAGGCACGGACGGTACGACGGAGTCCCCGAGCAGCAAACGCATAGAGGATTGGATTGAGAGCACATTTGATGTACACTAGAAACAGTGATGCATAGGCACCCTCCATTGCCCGATGATTCATTTTTTCCCAACCTTTCCTCCCAGCGGACAGTGCCTTCAGAAATCGGCAAATGAAGTAGGGCACCCAACAGGTGAGGAACAGGATCATGGTGAGGAATAGTATCCTGTACAGGCGCGCCATCCTCTGTGACGTGTAAATGGGTCCATTCGGGGAGGTGGGAGAGGAAATGGGGCTGGTGGGTGATGTCGCAACTCTCTCAGCCTTTCTGGCACTGATCATTACGACTATGTTGCAGGTTATGAAAAGCAACAACGGAAGAAGGAACCCAGGTACAGTTTCCAACACAACTAGGGTAGTCGCAGTTACATTGTGTGTGTTTTCTATGCACTGTGTCTTGTTTTGCCAAGGCGACAGCCCTGCTAGAGTGAAGTAGGGCACGGAGAGGATAGCAGCTATTATCCACAGCACAACACACACTAGTGGCACAACCCAGCGAGGGCGCTTCATTCGAGACCAGACAGGCCGTAGCAAGCACAGGCACCGTTCCAACGCTACGGCGCTTAGCATAAAAGCTCCTGCATACAATCCCAGGCAGCGCAGGAACATGATTATCTGACAGAAAGTTATGCCAAATGGCCAGCTGAAGTGGTGTGCCAGGTATCCGAGCGCAAGGGGTGTGCGCAACAGGAGCACCAGATCAGCCAGCGCCAAGTTCACAACGTATATCCGGAAGCTTCCAGCACCCTGTGTTTCGGACCCTCCAATACTACCCCTTCTTCTCCTGCGGAGTCCCAGCACCCAAACCACCAGGCCGTTCAGAGTCACTCCCACCACGAAGATCAGCACAGTCACCACCATCTGTATGACTCGTACTGCCTCATTTGGGTAGGAAGAAGAGTCACTAGAATTCAGCTTCTCACCGGCCATTGCATCACTGTAAAAAGTGAAACAAACCAAAGGCATGAATCAGTGACTTTTATACATAGCTTACTCCCAAAGTTTATTCATTACACTCAGTAAGTAGATATCTCGCTACCACACTCGGGAATGTTGGGAAAGGCTGGAGCTTTTTCCTCCAAGACGCTTTAAACCAGGCATTGCAATTAAAAAAAAAATATTCCTGCTTACACATCATCCTTGATTATCTCATTGCCCTTGAGAGAATGCGCAATTCTGTTGTTTAGTTTGGTGTGCTCTACCTGTGTCTGTGTGGGTTTCCTCTGAAAATCCAATCCAAAAAATTTTGTGGACTGAGAAAAGTGTCAAAGCTGTCTGTGTGTGTGAAGCATTGTAATGGACTTGTTCCCTGTTCAGGCTGTGTTACTGCCATAGGATTTAGGGTGGGCGGGAGGCGTTAGGACGATTCTAAGGGCCTTGCACTGACAGGGGCCCCTTTGAGGGCTATTAATATTGTTTTAATGATATTTCCGTGTAGGCTTTTGAAATAAAATATAATTTCATTTGTTAAAAAAGCAAATTAAATATGGTTGTCATTTGCTATACATTTTTTTTCTCGGATTATTTATTTATTTTGTCCTTTCACCCCTCTTTTTTTTGACTAAGTGGTACAGTCTGCTTCTGGCCGCGCGGGACAGGTGAAACGTGTACGCTCCGGGAATGCTCAGCTCAGCTGTCAGTTCTAACGTGAGCGCTACCGCTACACACGCGCAAACTTCAGCCGTCGCTATGAGCGGCCACAATAAGCAGTGCAGTGTCGTTTTATTTAAATACTCCACCTTTATCGTCATGGGGTGTCAGATGAATGTAATATAGAAGGTCTATACAGAACTAGTTGAACTTGTGCGATAAACTCCTAGGCTAATGTGCGAGATAAAATATTAGCTTACATGATGCTGGTGCTAATAACTGGCTGTGAATATCCATAATGTGAATAATACAGAATCTGTATGCAGGTTCTCTTGGATATTCCTATATTTCATATATATAATCCAATGTTTAAAAAATATATATATATAATTTTAAATACACATTTCTCCATATAGTGTTGCTTTTTCCAGTAAATTTACTTCTCAACTCTGCTCTACTTGCTGGTTGGTACCTGAATCGTTTTCAGTTTGCCTAATGGGAAATCAAAACATCAGAGTAGAATAGCAAATGTACCATGCAGTGGAAATGTGCCATAACACTTAAGTTGTTACTTTGTGAACATTCCAGCCTGTCTGAAAATTTCATATCGGTGTGATGCTTCAGCTCTCTGAGGCAAGAAATCCAGGAGAGCAGGTGGTACCATTTGCTAGCTGCCATAACAAAATTGGGAAGATGGTGTCCTCCAAGTCTGTTGAGGGTTCTGGTGCTGTTGAGTTTGCAGCAATTTGAAAAGAAGAAGTGACTTCGCATGTCTCAGAGGAAGTGTTCTATCCTTCCCCCTTAGTGGAACTGTGTTATTGGGAGGGCTGATGGTTACATTTGCCAATTACTACAATGGGGAGAAAAATAGTTCAAAATATTGTCCTATTGTCCACCCATTCATCAGTGTCCCATTAAGATATTTGTAGATAGTTTTGAAATGAGAATTTGGAGTTCATTCATTCATTATCTGTAACCGCTTATCCAATTCAGGGTCGCGGTGGGTCCAGAGCCTATCTGGAATCATTGGGCGCAAGGCAGGAACACACCCTGGAGGGGGCGCCAGTCCTTCACAGGGCAACACATACAGTCACACATTCACTCACATGTACAGACACTTTTGAGTCGCCAATCCACCTATCAACGTGTTTTTTTTAACTGTGGGAGGAAACCGGAGCACCCGGAGAAAACCCACGCAGACACGGGGAGAACACACCAAACTCCTCACAGACAATCACCCGGAGCGGGAATCGAACCCACAACCCAGGAGCTGTGTGACTGCGACACTACCTGCTGCGCCAACGTGCCGCCCGCATTTGGAGTTTCAATTTGCAAATCAATGTCCAACTGTATTAACCCCACAAAGCAAGCAGCCAAAAGCCAAAAACCTTTCCTAATTTAGCATAAGACACAATACCTTTTTATAATTACAGTTGTATTATATTATTAAATTAATATTATTTATGTATTGATGCTTATGCTCTCTCTACCATTTCTAGGTTTTTCTTTTATGTATTTGATATTTGTCCCCTGTAGAGCAGTCCACATTTGCGACAGGAAGGTTGTGGTATGACATGAAGTATTGCTGTGCAGAATCAGCACCTCTGAGGAAACCTGTGGTTGTGATATATGTCCAATAACCTCAAAGTGGTAACGCACATACAAGACACACAGCACTCTGCCACTTTTATGTTACATAAACAGAAGGAATGCATGGCAAGATCCCAAAAAATCTAAAATAAAATATGTTATTAATATTTAAGACATTTGATTTTGTCGTGATAATCGCAGTTTGTGAGTGTTATAAGACAAAAAAAATGTTTTGGGATGTTTAGTTAAGTGAGGCCATTGTGTGTGTATATATAGGAGAGCAATCTTTTTTTCTTTAGTTTTTTGTTTTAGTTAATAATATTACTATGTGATTTATGCCCCTGTGTGAGAACAGTGTGAATACAGGACTTCAAAAATGTATTTCCTGAAGCAGATGTGTCAAGTTAAAAGAATGCCAGCCCTTATCGCCTTAATCGCCTTAGGCTTTATCAGCTACCAGCAAAAAAGATCTACCATTAAGTACTCGTCTACACCCATGCAAGACACATGGTATGCGAACACACCTAAGCACCCTGCTTAGAGTCTTCCTTTGCATTCCAATTCAAGACAAGCTCAGCAAAGGGCTCAGTAACTTCCTAATAATATTTCATTTGTCATAGTGGGATTACTACATATTCTTATTAGTGATAGCAGAGATCCTTCTTGAGGCTTACCTGTTGCTGAGGAGGTCTGCCTGCTGACACTGACGTGCCTCCAAGGTGAACGTAATGTCTCTTAGGTGTGAGTATGGGGATGCAGAGAGTGAGAGCTGGTATTTGAAAGAAATAGGGAGTGTTTCACTAACCCTATCTGTGGAATCAGTGGGGGCGTGTTTAAGAAAGTGCACACTCTTGTGGCTGTTCCTTCCTCTTTTCAAAAAGTTGCCCCAACTTCCTTGCAAAAACAGGCTTTGTAGGACCATGACAATTAATTGCGCAGATTTAGGCAAATCTCAATAAGCATCTCAGTAACTATATCAATAAACATACCAGTTCAGAATGATTGTTGCACTAAGGGTAGTACACAACACACAAAAAACAAACAAACTGTTCGATATAAATTAGCATTAGAGTTTGTGAGGATTCAAACAGTTGGATTAAACCTCAGAGCTGACAGCCTAAGAGGTCCCTGGCTACCTCTGCTGAAGTTGTGAAACACTATCATTACATCTCTGTGAGCTATATTTCATTCATGTTTACAGAGAATCTCAACACATTTGCGGAGTGTAGGCAGCAATCTAGCAGTGGTTAATAATGGCAATCGTTCAGCAACAGTTTGGCCATTTGCAGGAAATTGCGATTATTGTGTAGCCCTGTTGTGCCACTGTGTCTAGGACTCCGGGAAAAGCCTGTGTTAGAATGCTGGAAGTTTTGCAGAAGGTGGCTTTAAGTTCCTACATATTGTAAAGTGGATGCAATTGTGTGAGATGTTTGCCTAAGTTCTGTGGTTTTTGTTTGCTTGCATGATAATCTTTTAGCAATACCAAGAAGTTCCTTATTTAGGATGTTTTTGCTGCTCTGAACATCTGTGCATAAATGGACCCAGCCTGAAAGTCACTCAGGTTAGTGTTGGTGTTTTGGTTAATACAATACTGTGCAAAAGTCTAATGTAACAAAGAAAACTGCTATTAAAGCAACACCAGTTAATGTTATCATTCATTCATTATCTGTAAGCGCTTATCCAGGGTTGCAGTGGGTCCAGAGCCTATCCAGAATCATTGGGCGCCAGTCCTTCACACGGCAACACACACTCACACCTACGGACACTTTTGAGTCACCAATCCACGTGTGTTTTTGCACCGTGGGAGGAAACCCACACAGACACAGGGAGAACACACCAAACTCCTCACAGACAGTCACCCAGAGAACCAAACGCACAACCTCCAGGTCCCTGGAGCTGTGTGACTGTGACACTACCTGCTGCACCACCATGCCTCAGTCTGAAGAACCTCAGTGCTCTCAATGCTGAATCATATCCTCAGAGCAGCGTTCCAACAGGTAGTGTATATCCTTCCCAGAAGAGTAGAGATCACTGTGAAGAAGAGCTGATATTGTGTCCTGAGGAAGTGTAGTATGAGCAGGTGTCCACATCATATCAGATGAGTATAACATTACGATTTTTTTTCAAAATTTGCATTTCTAATTAATGAATTCCTCAATTGGAAGAGTGCAGTTAAAATAACATTATAATTGACACCAGATTTAAAGAAGCAATATGTCATTTTCTCCGTTTGTTATTTACTTTAGAAAAAAAAGCTGTTGTGCTGACATCTTGTGGCCTGGGTGTGTCAGAGATTCTGTACTAAACCTATTTTAAACATGGCCTGTATTTTGGGGGACCTGCTGCTGATTGTTCAAATGTTGAATGGCATTTTTTGGGACAAATATGGGGCTCATTTGAGAGGGTGTTTGGAAAAGATTCGGATGCATTTTGCACAGCAGTTTTTTTGTGTCTGCAGTGTCAAGAAGATTCCATGCAGCAGTCCACTAACTTGGGTGTGTTTCTTGATAAAAAAAGATAAAATAAAAAGGTAAGTTATATAAATCTGAGTATAATCAAAAACATACTGCAAACCATTGGAGCGCTTGCTGTTTCTATTATAAGCTTTAGATTTTTATCCGCAGCATTATACATGTAATGGAACCATGTGATTCAGACACAGGTGTGATATCCTGTGTCTGTCATTTTATCAGGTATTTTGATCTTTTGTTGAAAGATATCGCTCACGTTGAGAATTATGTCTTGCACATTTATAGTGAAAATTATTCACATCCGCAGCCATGCAACAGCACTTCTTAATACAAGTTGCGTCTTCGCCATTCACTTCCTCCAGCTGCTCTTTTTGACTTTTTTGGTTGTTTCCTCACACACATGCCTTACTCACACTTCTAGTTTGAAGTGTGAAACATTTTTACAACCACTACATTACAGGCTTTTCAGATATTCAGTAGTTTGCAGTTATATGTAGCGCATAGTGTTACATATAAGGTTTTTAAAAAGTGAAGCAATAGAGAACTTTTTGGCATCCAAAAGTACCATGTTTTCAAAGGATTGTGATACTGAAGAACTTTAAAAAAAATGTAAAAGACTTGAGATGTAATGTTTTCAACCAGTTTGTGGCTTCTTCCTAGAGCTGTTACATTATATGAGGTTGTTGCACACTCCCACATCTAATTTATAAACACAGTTTTCCAAAGAACCCTCTAAGGAAAGTTTAATTAGAGAACCAAAAGTAGTGTTCTGGCATTGTGCAAATAACCGTTATTAGTACCTGTGTTTTTAACTATAAAGGTCTCCTGTGTGGTGAAGCATTGACCCTACCATCAGGAGATCACTGGATCGATTCCTGGTGATCTCTGAGGCTCTGAAACAAAGCTGGTTTCACATACAAAGAATCATATCTGTACATTTTCTGGAGTCCAGGCATGTGTTCGCAGACCTCTGGGTAAAGTCTGGGAAATGTCTGGGTATTCATGCATGTGTGAAAGGCACTCAAGGGTACAACTGCCCTCACTCACTGGGTAGAATGCCCCCCCTTCCCCAGTCATACTAGCATAAGCATAAGCAAGTGCAGATTTATTTTTTTCCGGCAGATGAAATAGATATGTATATTTAGTTTTCTTCTCCAAGAATGTAGAGCTGTCCAACTTCTGTGTCAGCGGCAGTTCAGAAAGAGGTAGTGGCTGGGTTCACAGTTATTGGAAGAAGCCAAAAAATTAGTACATTCTGCTACTTTAAGTCGCACTCATTGTGGACACAATATTCATTTGTGCACCCAAAGCTTGTATAGTCAAAAAAATATCAGTGAATAACACTGGCAACTTTGGAGGAGTGTATATGAGCTTAAAGTCACATTGCCCAATGCAAGTTGGTTAAAGGGATATAAACACCGCAGACACTGGGCTATGAAGCAATAAAACTTTTTTCTTTTTTTCTGCAGTAATTCAGCATGATTGGAGTCAGATATTGTTATATTTCCTGAAATACATTACTATACCTTTATACATCTAAATATTTCCTGTAAATATGTATCTGTCTTTACCTCCCTGTTTACTATATCACTCTGCTTCTATGAATGCGCATTGCCCACATGCACAGAGAATGACTCCTGGAGACAGAGGGGTGCAGCCTCCACAATAAAAAAAAGGCTTCCAATGAAAAGAGGTTGGATAAAGTCAGAGGAAAAACCATAGTGAACGCTGGGGTATCTTTTGTGTGTTTTTTCATATGTGAGTCAGACATGAGGTAGGTGAATGATGTTTGAAAATAAGGTGTTGTGTATCTCTTTCTGTTGTATCAAGCTGTGGTTTCTGTGTTTAGGGTGACTTTGGAAGTAGGGCTGAATTTAGAAGGCAAGAAGGAATTTTTCAAAACCTGGCATATTCTTTTGGCTTGATGCCAACAAAACTTTGTCAAAATGTTTCAACGTTTTAGAATAAAATTTTAATGTTCTTATGTATAATAGAACACAAGCTATACACTCCATCCTCTGAACTTAAACTCTTCAACTAGTGCATCTTCAGGATGTTCTCTCATCTGCCCTTGTCACTTTGCTACTAAGTGCTGCACGCAGCACTTTAATATAAATCATGGACAATGTTTACAGTTTACAGATTGTTTGAGTGTGTGTATGACAGTACTTTTTTTAAAAAAAATTTTAAAAAATGTATTTACTTATTTATTTATTTTGTACTGCTGTGAAATGCTGTCTATGTATGTACACTGTGAGCTACTGTAACCTAAACCAAATTCCATGTATGTGTCAGCATACATGGCCAATAAAGCTTGATTCTGATTCTGAAAATATTCCCAGAAGAGTAGATGATATTACTGCAGTGGGTTTATTATTAATGGACTTAATTTCAGTTAACATCTTGGACGAGCCATAGTTTTTGACCATTGTTTGTGTCTGCAACACTGTACAGCGGTGGGTTTCTCCTGGACATTTATGCACAATGCTGCCACCTGGCGAGGTATTTTAATCATAAAACAAATCAGACTGCTCTGCTTTCAGTAACCAACAGATGGCGGTGGTTCTGTTTGGATGATTAATTACTTGACTTTATTCATTAATTAATTCATTCATTATCTGTAACCGCTTATCCAGTTCAGGGTCGCGGTGGGTCCAGAGCCTACCTGGAATCATTGGTCGCAAGGCTGGGAATACACCCTGGAGGGGGCGCCAGTCCTTCACAGGGCAACATGCCTTTATGATCTATTTTACTATTGGATTTTCAAAGAATTGGCACCATTGTTAAAATAAGGTTTTTCTTTTTTTTTTGTCTTAAAAATAAATAGCCCTGTTTATTTATACGCGGTTGTTATAAAATCAGTCATTTATGACGCAATAAGCAGGGCGGTGTTGCTATTATTTCTAATAGCCTTGTTCAGCCAGAAGGTGGCGCGGTTCTACAAGAAACATTAAAAAGGAAACCGTCGCATAACCCTGAAGAGAGGGACTGGGCAGATGGCAAATTCCTGTGGCTGAGAACGACCATAATTTCAAATCTTCTAACAGTGAGCTTTTGGACATCCTTAATGAAGAAATGCAACTTTTATTTATATTGAGGCTACAAAGGAAATGAATAGACTAACCTGCCCCTCTGAGAGTGAAGCAGCAACACACAGAGCTGTGACTGACTATTAGCCATATATGACCTTATTTGTGGATATTCAAAAATTCCTGCATAATAAACAAGGGCATTTATAGTTACTTATATATAGTTTAAATTTATAGTTATTTATATTTTGCCTTGCGGCACAGTGGCGGAGCAGGTAGTGTCGCAGTCACACAGCTCCAGGGGCCTGGAGGTTGTGGGCTCAATTCCCGCTCCGGGTGACTGTCTGTGAGGAGTTGGTGTGTTCTCCCCGTGTCCGCGTGGGCATCCTCCGGGTGCTCCGGTTTCCTCCCACAGTCCAAAAACACACGTTGGTAGGTGGATTGGCGACTCAAAAGTGTCCATAGGTGGGAGTGAATGTTTGTGTGTGTGTGTTGCCCTGTGAAGGACTGGCGCCCCCTCCAGGGTGTGTTCCCGCCTTGCGCCCAATGATTCCAGGTAGGCTCTGGACCCACCGAGACCCTGAATTGGATAAGCGGTTACAGATAATGAATGAATGAATATTTTGCCTTCTCTTTGTTTCTGTAACAGCGTCAACATGTCAAGGAAGGTGTTATAGATCATTATACTAGGAAACCTACCTTTAAAATTTCATGAGAATGAACATTAATGGGGTCAGGTACTGGTCCAGGATGAAGGGTACTCTGTGTCACAAATGCCCCTCAATCATATTTTAAGGTAATGTATGGACCTTCACCATTCCAAAGAATGCAGACGCACATCTTAAAATACATAATTTCAAAAATTAAAAGCGTAGTGTCGCAGTCACACAGCTCCAGGGACCTGGAGGTTGTGAGTTCAAGTCCCGCTCCGGGTGACAGTCTGTGAGGAGTTTGGTGTGTTCTCCCCGTGTCTGTGTCCAAAACCACACGTTGGTAGGTCCAAAAACATTTCATTCAGCCACAAGAAAATTATTTGTTGTAGATCACATCATTCCAAGAAATCTCTACTGTTCTACCCCCTTAATAACTTTTCTATAGAGACTTCAGACACTATATTCATTCATCTATCTGTAATCTGTAACCGCTTCATCCTGTTCATACAAACTCACTAAATAAAAAGAGGTATCCCATGTTTTTGATAATTACAATTTGAATTGGTGTAAAATACTGCTTTGTTGATCTACCTTAATTATTAAATTTTTCAGAGTGTTTTCATTCCTTTTCTGTAACCGATTCATCCTGTTCAGGGTTTCGGTGTGTCTGGAGCCTACCGCACCTCAAATGTCTTCTTATATAGTAACCGCAGTCAGCAGTTTACTTTAAGAAAACTTACTGAATTAAAATGTGTGTACACTATTATTTGAAGTTATTTTTAATATCAATCACCAAAACACATTCGCGTCGCCACAACGGTAGTCGCCACCATAACTCCAGAGTCCTGGGGTTGTGAGTTTGAGCCCTACCTCACTGTCACTGTCTGTGGTGTGTTTTCCCTGTGTCTGTGTGGGTTTCCTATTGTGCAGTTCCTACTTGTGCCACTGAAACAGCTCTGACCCATCAAATGGTCCTGAGGTATCTGGCACCTAGATATTAGCAGAATATATAGCGGAACTTGAATGAACAAAAGTCCCATATAGGGTGTTTTCACACATGGACCTTTTCAACCTCTGAGGTGGCGCAGTCACACAGTTCCAGGGACCCACAGGTTGAGGTTCGTTTGTGGGTTTGTCTGGAGGGGGCTAGGTTTATTTGATGTGTTCAAACGTGCAAAGAAACTAATGACTCAGCGTACTGACACTACCTCAGAGTGTGAAAAATGTCCCTATGTGAAAACACCCTATGTGTTTTACAGCGTTTTAACACTTTTCATTGTACTAAAATGGTATTAAGATTAGATTAAGACCCGTCCCTGGCCACATTTGAAATTTAAAATCACCTCTGACACTAGATGTGGATCATTCATAAATAGCAGCCTTTAATGTAATTGTAATGCACTGCAGTTGACACGGTTACTCTTACTTCTGTAACTGCAGCCAGATAACTTCTGCTTTGAGTCAGTCATCACTCTAGAGGAAGAGGGTGGGGAAAATAGTCGGATGCACAGCCTCCTCAAAGTTCAGTCGCAAAACCAATGATTATGTTCGCAACTGATTCTACATCTGCATGAACACCTAGTCTTTGTGATCTAAAATTACTCCCGCGTTTCAAAGAAGTGTGGGGGCACCACCGTGAAAACCAGAGCGACGAAGGAAAAGAAAGAGAGAGTTAGAGGAAAAAGAGACAAGGTCAAGGACACAGCTACATGTGACAAATTAAGGCAATGACATTTAAGGATCAAAGTGAGCTTCCTGTAAAGGGATTTATGACGGCAGAATTTGAATTAGATATTTGAGTTCAGCAAATGTCATGAATCTGGCTTTTGTGGTGAAGGTTTGTGAGAGTTGTGGCAAGAAACTGGGCAGATATGTTTTTTTTCAGTGGAACTTAAGACTCTGTTGATCCTCTCTGTATCAGTTGTGGTTAAACATTTGGATAGATATTCATTTCAACCATGACGATGAGGTTTGATTCATGGGTGAATTCCTTTTAGGTTTAGTTCATTCACAGGAATTTCAGCATTTTATGTCTTTATGCAAAGTAACTTTATGTTTTAACTGGAAAATTAGTAATAACCCTGCCTTGAAAATGTTTGGGTTAAATGTCAAAGCCAAATCTATTATTAAAAGTTAAATGACCACAACATTTAAAAACAGAATGGTACATTGTTTATAGAGCAGTGTTGATGATAACTGGCGATAGTGATTTATGAGAAAGTCTAACTATTCTGCACCCTCTTCTAAGTGTTTATGATATGAGTACACTGGAATTTACTTTTATTATCAGCATATCATATTTCTATGAATTTTAATTTGCATTCAACTTGAGGGTGTGTTTTTTAAAAAATAGAACTTTTTTAATTAAGGTGAGTAAACCTGACTACAAGAAACATTCTTTCACTCTTGTTCTGAATGAGATGGAGAGTTGTGTAGTCAGATTGTGAAATGAGTTTATGTACATTCTCATTTCTCACCTTAGAAGACCCTAAGTAGGATGATGAGCTCATGCAAGGGACAGGAAAAGTAGCTGCATCGTACAGAAGGTGGGAAAAAACGTTATAAACGTTATGTGCTCTTTTCTAGCCTCACCCATCTTTACCAGAGCTTTCAAATACTACATGTGTCTGTTAAAGATCTGAGTGTGTGCACTGCATGAAAAATGGTGAATACTTAGAATGCATTGCAAAATGTGATTTTTTTAAAGTCTAAAACCTCAGTATTGTAATAAATATAAAAACTGCAATATATGATATTTGGGGATTTGGAGTCCTCTCCGGTGGAAATCTGTAGTGACATTCAACATGCAGAAAAATACTTTGTAATTGCTGGTTTTGTTTGATACCCTTCTCCGCAATCGTCAAATCAGATGATTGTGAACATTGATTTTTCTAAAGGAAACATGTCTTCAAAAGATTTGAGTGAATGATCTACCATTGTCATCACATCTTTAAAGTCCCTGAGAATCTAAACATAGCACAAAAAGTAAGGAAATTTGTGTTTGGTAGATTATTTCTTTGTTGTTACAATGCTTCTTGGCAATAAATCTTATACCATTGGAAAGTCTGTTAATTTCCCTTTTTTAATAGTGCTACATTTGTAAAAAACATGCATTTGTGGTATCAGCAGTAGAGCTGAGTATGTGGGTTGCGCCCATGAATAATTTGTTAAATCCACTCTGCCATTCCCAAGAAGCATTGTTACAACAAAGAAATAATTTACCAAACACAATCTCCTTACTTTTTGTGTTATGTTTAAGTTTTCTATCTTAAAGTTATAAGTTAATCTGACTCTTTGGGGCCCCAGTGTAAATGTATGTATTATTTCTTATGAATATCTTCCCAGGGTGTAATATATACTTGCTGTATTTCCCCAGTTTTGCTCTCCTCCCTATGTAGTATGGGTGGTCCTAAAATGAGTAGAGTTTATTTAACGCTTACCCTGACCACAAAGCTGACCATTGTTCCAAGTAACCCATTGTTCTTTCCAGGTCTCAACGTGAGCGCCATTATGCTGTGTAATAAAACATATGCTCATATTATTCATTTATCCATTTATTCTTTGTGTGCAGTTCAGGGTCTCGTGGTTCTGGAGCCTTTCTAGGTGGGAATACACCCTGGAGAGGGCACTAGTCCTTTGCAGGGCAACACATATTCACACATTCACTCGCACATTCATAGCTTTAGTAGCCATCCACTTAAACACCCCAGTAAACCCTATGAATGTGAAACCACAACCGCTATTTAAAGTACAAAGCTACACAAGGCTGGTGTTGCCATGGTAACATAAACAAAACTTTGTTCTTTAGTGACAGAGATGGCGCTAACCATATAGCATTGTCATGTGCAGCTCAAGAGTATCCCATTTCATTTCAAACTTTTCTGCAAACTTCATAAAACATGTAAAACTTTGCTCAGTTTAATCTTTGTCCATGTAAGATGCAAAAAAATGTGGCTGGATTAATTTTTTGGTAAGGAATGTTTACAACTTCTTTAAAAGGGACATACTGGTGTAGCGAAGTCAGTCATGATGAATTATTATTTGATCAATAATTAATTATTTAATTAATTTTGTTAAGCTCCATGGTTGGGAGCCATTAAGTAATATGTAGTGTCTTTACCTGTCCAGGCTCAGCTTGGACAAGTAGATCATCATGTTGGATGACTTTACATATAATATAGCAGAATTAGCTAGAATTAATTATTATTAATGAATTATTACGCTCATTGACCCGATGTAGGTTCTTGGCTCCGAAATTGAATCTGACCTAAAAGTAATAATTCCGTATAATGTGTAAACACACAAACAAATAACCAAGGATTGGTTTTATCACCCCTCCCCTGATCACCAGCTTAATGTGGTGGGGGGGTTTGTGTGCCTGCGTGAGCCTAGGGGATATGTTGTCAGGAACAATAGCACCTGGTAGGGTCTCCCAATTCAAATTGGTCCTAGGTGATGGGCCAGACAAAGAGTGCTCCATAAAGACCAAGATGAAGAAATTAAAAACAGGGACACATCTTCCCTCACCCAGAGTAGGGTTACCGGGGCCTCATCCTGGAGCCAGGCCTGGGGGAGGGGCTTCTTGGTGAGCACCTGGTGTCTGGACTTTCATTCATGGGGTCCGGCTGGGCTCAGCCCGAAGGAGAAACATGGGTCCACTCTCCTATGGGCCTACCACCTGTGGGAGAGGTAGTAATCTGGGTCTGGTGCATTGTGGATTGTGTGGCAGCCAAGGTCGGGGGACCCTGGCATTCTGATCTTCGGTTACTGAAACTGGCTTTTGGAACATGGAACATAAACTTTCTGGTGGGAAAAGAGCCTGAGCTGGTGTGCGAGGTTGAGAGGTAGCGGTTTGATATAGTTGGGCTCACCTCGACAGACTGTATGGGATCATGAACCAATCTCCTTGAGAGGGGCTAGATGCTCTTTCACTCTGGAGTTGCCCAGGGTGAGAGGCATAAGGCAGGAGTGGGCTTACTCATAGCCCCCCGGCTTAGCGTCTGTACATTGGGGTTTACCCCAGTGGATGAGAGGGTAATTTCCCTGTGCCTTTGGGTTGGGGAAAGGGCTCTGACGGTTGTTTGTGCTTATGCACCCAAGAGCAGTTCAGAGTATCATGCCTTCTTGGGGACCCTAGAGGGGGTGCTGGAGAGTACTCATTCTGTGGACTCCATTGTTCTGCTGATCTGATCTGAACCCGAGTGGTGTTCAGTTATTGGATTTCTGTGCCCATCACAGTTTGTCCATTACGAACACCGTGTTCGAGCATAAGGGTGTCCACAAGTACACCTGGCATCAAGATACCTTATGCCGCATTTCGATGATCGACTTTATAGTCGTATCATCGGACCTGCGGCCATATGTTCTGGACACTCGGGTGAAGAGAGGTGCTGAGCTGTCAACTGATCACCACCTGGTGGTGAGTTGGATCAGATGGCAGGGGAGGATGCCGGACAGATCTGGCAGACCTGGCAGAGGAACCTGTCAGAAAGATCTTCAACTCCCACGTCCGGCAGAGCTTCAACTGCATCCCGGGGGAAGCCGGTGACATTGAGTCCAAATGGGCCATGTTCAGGACCATCCATTGTTGAGGCGGCTGAATGGAGCTGTGGCTGCAAGGTTGTCGGTGCCTGTCGGGGTGGCAATGCCTGCACTCTGTGTTGGACACCCCGGGTGAGGGAGGCTGTCAAGCTGAAGAAAGAGTCCTATCGAACCTATTTGGCCTGGGGGACTCCGGAGGCAGCTGACAGGTACTGAAGAACCAAACAGCTCGCGGCTTCAGCTGTTGCTGAGGCAAAAACTGGGGTGTGGGAGGAGTTCGGTGAGGACATGGAAAACGACTTTCAGTCGGCGCCAAGAAGTTTCTGGCAAACTATCAGGCGACTCAGGAGGGGAAAGCGGTTTTCCACCAACACTGTATATGGTGGGGGTGGGGAGTTGTTTACCTCGACTGGGGACATCATTAGGCGGTGGAAGGAATACTTCAAGGATCTTCTCAATCCCACCAGCTGGTCTTTCACAGAGGAAGTAGAGTTTGGGGACCCCGGGGAGGGCTCGTCTGTCACTGGGGCTGAGGTGCCCGAGGTGTTAGGAAAACTCCTTGGCGGTAGTGCCCCAGGGGTGTATGAAGATTGCCCTGGGTTCCTCAAGGCTCTGGATGTTGTGGGGCTGTCCTGGCTGAAACGTCTTTGAAACATCGCGTGGACATCGGGGGCAGTGCCTCTGGACTGGCAGACTTAGGTGGTGGTTCCCCTTTTTAAGAAGGGGGATCGGAGGGTGTGTTCCAACTATAGGGGGATCACACTCCTTAGCCTCTACGGTAAGGTCTATGTGGGGGTACTGGGGAAGAGAGTCCAGCTGATAGTTGAACCTCGGATCCAGGAGGAACAATGTGGATTCCGCCCCGGTCGTGGAACATAGGACCAGCTCTTTACTGTAATGAGCAGAAAAGCAAAGCTCTTGATTTACCGTTGAATCTACATCCCAACCCTCACCTATGGTCGCAAGCTTTAGGTAGTGACCGAAAGAACGAGATTGCAGGTACAAGCGGCTGAAATGGGTTTTCTCCGCAGGGTGTCTGGACTCTCCCTTAGAGGCAGGGTTAGGAGCTCGGACATCCGGGAGAGACTCGGAGTGGAGCCGCTGCTCCTTCATGTCGGGAGGAGCCAGTTGAAGTGGTTTACAGCCGGGCATCTGGTCCGGATGCCTCCTGGACGCTTTCCTGGTGAGGGTTTCCAGGCATGTCCAACAGGGAGGAGGCCCCGGGGCAGACCAAGAACACACTGGAGAGACTACATCTCTTTCTTTACTTGGACTGCTTCCCCTGCGATCCGGACCCGGATAAGTGGAAAATGGATGGATGGATGGTTTTATTACACAACTGGTTAATTAAATGTTATATAAAATAATGAATATTGATCATACATTCATATAGTGAAATGGATTACATTGATACATAAGGGAACAGGGAGATTAATGTATGAGGGAATTTCTCTATGATTCATTCATTCATTGTCATCTTCATTCATTCATTCATCTGTAGCCGCTTATCCAGTTCAGGGTTGCGGTATTTCTCTATGATAATTAGCCTAAATTCTAAAAACGCTATAGGTTATCCCAGCAAAGCATTCAGCACCAATCTCCTGAGCTATGAAAGAAATGAAACCATGTGATCTTACATGTCCCTGGAGAGGAGTGGAGATGGCTTGCAGGACATCCCAGGTCCTTTCTTCTCACAGACATGGGCTTTGTAGCATTTGGCTTTTGGTCAAAGACACAGTGACCACTTCGTCTGAGCTGGTGGCATTTTGAGGGGCATGTGGGATTCTCCTTCATCGCTGATCTTCCTTCTTGTGAGAGCCACATTCATGCATGTCTCTCTTGGGCCTTTGCTCAGAGACACCACCTCAGAAGGTAATCATTCTGAGGCAGCATGTGGCCTTCTTCTTCGTGATCCTGAAGTTCTTGTCACCACTTTGAGGGTCAGAGGTCTGAGGTCTCTTTCATGCTCTGGACGTGGCATTGAGCTTTGCTGGATTTTTAGCTCTTTTTACTCTTTTTAAACTCTAGCATTTTTCTACTAGAAATAAAAATAAAACTTCAGATTGGAATTTCTGGGCTCTCTTAGCTGAGCTTCCAGGCTGGGAGCAGATTCACCCTTTAGTGAATCTAAATTTACATTTCCTTTCTACCCTCTGGGTTTTTTCTGCCTAGACCCTGCTGGAAGAGGCTAAGCCTGTTTTAGGAGACAGCCATAAGAGAGATCTGAAGAAGCCTCAAGTGAGCTGAAGAGCTTTCTGAAAATCTGAACTCCGAAGAGCTGAACTGAAGCAAAGAGAAGAGAATGAGCTTTTTTGCGCCACTGGTTTCAATCAGATTTTAGGAAACCCACCTTGAAGGCCTGATTGGTGCTCAGGGATTGAGGATTGGAGCATCTCTTGCTCCTGGTTGGATGTTTCCTGTACCCACACAATTTACAACACTTTACAAGACAAAGACTTAAGAAAGATTCCTGTTGAATTAATATCCAAACATTCTCAATCATACTTTTGCAATATAAAAGATTCGATGTTAACACAAAGTAATCATTCAGACAAAACCATGTTTTACATCATTCTTAACCAAATAATACAGAATATGTGGCTACCTTGATTCCTACATAAGTTCATATAAGAAGATGATTTTAAATACATGTAAATTAACCAAATCCACCCGTTTTGATTGTCTAACTAGAATCGTACCCATATGCAACTTGTTCACCATGTACGAACTTAGGAACTATGGAATATTTGACTCTTTTAGTTTTAACAGTCCTTAAGATGTGTGAGAGGGCATTGAATCAAAGTTATTCTTTATATTATGTGAGTCTGTGTTTCTCTCTACATTCCATTTGAAAAGAGCTGCTTGAGCCTTTAAGGCATTGTGCCATAAAAGTTCCTTGGAGTGGCTTGTAGTGTTGTTTACAACTCTTCTCTGGCTGTCATCTCAGGTTCCGATCTAGGCTTGGGGTTGGGAAGAGTGGCTGAGAGTGAAGAGAGGTCACTGATGATTTTATGGGAGATTAAGTCCCAAAAAGCCAATTTTCTTTTATTAGAAATTCATGCAAATTCATCATAGTGTACTACACTGGGAAAAAAATTCAGAGCATTAGCACATTGCATAACACACTAGCCTCTCCAATCATAAAGCTGGACTCACAGTTATGTGAAAGAGCACAGATAAGTTTAAAGAGCAAAACTAACACAACAAGTACAGAGAATTACTGATTAAATATGAATATGAAAATGAGAATGGAGTAGAAAGAGAACAAAGCAAAAATATCTGAAATCCATAGTTTCTTGCTCTGAATTCAGCACTGGCTTATTGTTATTTAATGGAACAAGTACGAAAACCGTTTTTACTAAACAAAGCTATTTGGACAGGTTGACCAAAGTTTGTCACGGATGTTTTCCCATTTCACCCTGTTCCACAATGGTCAGGAACCCCACAGAGCAGGTATGATTTGAGTGGTGGATCATTTTCAATGCTGCATTTATATGGACATGGTGGTGGTGATGTGTTAGTGTGTGTTGCGCAGGTACAAGTGGATCAGACACAGCAGTGCTGCTGAAGTTTTTAAACACTGTCCACTCATTGTTCACTCTGTTAAACACACCTAATTTGTTGGTCCACCTTGTAGATGAAAAGCCAGAGACAGTAGCTCATCTGTTGCTGCACAATTTGTGTTGGCCATCCACCAGTTTTCCATCGATGGACACACAACGCCACCAACAGGACATGGTTGGCTGGATAATATATATATATATATACATGTCATTGAATAAATATGCACTGCAACGCGATCAACTTTTGTTCAGAATCAGCTTCTTATCACTGGTAAAGACGCGACGAGTCATTGGATAAATGCTGGGCTTTGTCCCGCCCATCGGACGCTCAGCGTCTCTGGGGGTCTATGGAGCAATGGGCTGGCCTCGGCTGGCCTGGACGCTCAGCTTCTGCATGATGATTGGATGATCTGTCTGAGGCTGAATCCCTTTTTGATTGACAGCGAAATGAGCGAATCAGCGATCCTTTGGTGTAGAGATCCGTGGAAGCATTACATTTTCATTCTGTTCTGAGTTGAACCAGACTTTCTTAAACCTCTTAGCGGCATTTTCTTTGTTAAAAACGACTAGTGACAAATCGAGCTTCTATTTCTGGTGTTTTTTTGTAGCTGCTTGTGTTTGGAGACTGACTTCTATCACTCTTTCTGACTTCTGTCACAGTTTCTGTCCAGCGGGTGCTGCTGAGCCCCTCCACCGTCACAAAACACTCACAGGCGGACACACTTCACATGGGCCAAGGCCGTTTAAGCAGCCTAGCTCTGCTGGCCATTTTGTGGACACTAGTCAAGTCCCTGGAAAAGACGCCTTGTTGGTACGACAGGGTCACAGATCATTTTCTTGAAAAGGAACGGAGGGTAGAATTTATGTATAAATAAACCGACACATTTTATGATGTAGGCCGAAATTGAGCTTCCCCTCCTTGAAAGACCAGCATCCGCCACTGATACACAGTATATATGGCAGCAACACAGAGGGTTTTAAAAAACTTGAACAGGACTGCTGTGTCTGATCCACTCATACAGACAAAACACACAAAGGCGCCACCACTACATCAGTCTCATCAGAATTTTCCACCAACAAAATTATACCTGCCCTTAAGTTGTCAGGGTGAGAGGGGACAGGAGAGTATGCAGAGAAAAAGGTGGCCTGCAATTGTAGAACTACAAAGTACTCCTGTATGTCCAGTGGAGCTGATAAAATGGACTATAAGTTTAGATACAAGGTAAGTGTTCCTAATCCAGTGATTGTTCAGTTTACATCTGTCTCTCTCTTGCGCTTTTTCTTTTTTTAATGAATAGCACAGGGAAAATTTCCAAAGGAATTTTAGAAGATACCATTAAGTCTCATGAGCCATCAGCAAGCAAACATTGAGTACCCTATTTTTCATCTGGGTAATTTTTAAGTCCACTTAAAAAATTCTTATTAGGTATTATGCTAAAAAGAAAGGTGTGATTGGTGTACAGAAACAGAGACGTGAGCTAATGAGGTCACAGTTCAGTGGGTTTGCATGCAGGTGTTTTCCCCAGTGTTACTGTGGACTCCCCCATCTTGCTGGATTTCCAGAATGTATACTGAGTCTTAGGGAAAGACCAGTTTAAAGGCATGCGACTTTATCTGTGTACTCTGCTTTGCTCTTTTTTGTTCTGTCCCCCTTGACTTTCACTTTATATTAAAAGTATATAAACGGCATGTTTTTTGTTTTCCAGATATTTCATCACACTTGGTTCAGTTACAGTTTCACATTAAGTCAGATTTTGGTATTAGGGTTGTAGCATATACAGTAATCAGTGGGCTTCTACACAAATGTCAAACACGAACACATGTTGCTTGTATGGTTAGTAAAAATAGGAAATGATATCATCTGTTGGTTACACACATAAGTCTGGGGACGACACAGCTCTTACCCGGCAGGAATTTACATTTTACACATGTGCTGAGAGAACGTTTTCGATTTGCTGTCAGATGATTTTCATAGATTCATGTTCTTATAATCTTCAGTGTAGATTCATTATATTTCACTGTAGATGAAGTAGATCTATAGGAGATAATATGTATATTCTTTGTTACTGAATCATATGCATATTATCTTTATCAGTCTCTTTTGAGTTAATGAGGTCTATCTCCCTCTTTACTGGAAGTATTGGTTAGCTACGTTCATGATATTGCTAACAGTGTGGGCTGTAAATTTCCAGAGGAGGGGAGCCCCCTTCCTTTTCTGTCTGTAGGGTTTTTTTTCTTTCTCTCTTTCTCTTTTTGTCATCACCATCATATTAACTATTAACCTGCTCTACAATTTTCACTGAACCTGTTAATTTTTTATTTATAAAAAAGCAGAAGTAAAATCTATGTGAAAAATGATATGTTGCTGTGCTAAAAAAATGAAGACACCTTAATTTCAGTGCAGTTGTACTTGTTTTTACACAGTTTTAATTCGTTATTAATCTAGAGAATGTGTTTTTTAAAAATATTTCCTAAATAAAATGACAAAAACAATCTTGTACAGTCGTATATAGAGAAATGTTAATAGATTTTTAATTATTTTTTGGCTGTATTTTCAGTGTTGTTTATATGTGTGTTTCTGGCATTCTTAACCTGTACACATTAAATAATTGTACTGATTGGCCATCAAGTACAACACTGCTTTGGTCCAAGTGCTTGTCCAGGTTCTTGCCCAGGTGCTTGTCCAGGTGCTTGCCCAGGTGCTTGTCCAGGTGCTTGCCCAGGTGCTTGTCCAGTCTCTAGTCATTTACTACTGCAACTTACTCCTGGTCTTACTCTGCAGGCCATTGGGCCCCTCCAGCTGATCCAGAATGTAGCTACATGGCATATCTTCAATCTTCCGAAATTCACCCACGTCACTCCACTGGCTTCCTGTAGTTGTCCGCATCACATTTATAACTCTCATGCTTGCCTACAAAGCCAAGAACAGACCAGACCCTCCCTTCCTTAAGGCAATGGTCAAGAGACATTTCTCAGTTTTGGTGTCCAGATGGTGGAACAAACTTCCACTGTCTGTCCAAACTGCGAACTCCCTTTTGGTCTTCAAACGCAGACTGAAGACCCATCTCTTTGTGGCCCACTTAAGTGAGCACTAATATACAGTAAGGGCTCAATGTAACACACAGCTTTTGCACTTTACTGCTCATATACTATGCTTAACTCCTTTCTTTCTAGGCATGAACACTGACTAGTTTTTTTTTTTTTCTAGGGTTGAGCACTGACAAGAGGCTGTGTATTCCACTAATGTTTTCTTCTTTCTAGGTATCAACACTGGCCCTTTTTCTGAGCTCAGAGGGAGTTTGGATTCTAATCTATTTGTACTAGCTAGGATACACTTTCTATTAGAACACAATAAGCCCCTTTGTGAGTTCTGAATAAGAGCGTCTGCTAGATGCTGGAAATGTAAATGTAAATTTTTAATGTTTAAAGAACCATCATAATTTCTATAAATATAAAAACAGCTAAATGCTCACTTTCAGCTTCACAAACCTGGAAAATTACAAAGGCATTCCCCAACATTGTAAAAGCCTTACAGATCTTACTGAATCGACCAACATCATTCATTCATTGTCTGTAACTATTCATCCAGTTCAGGGGTGCGATGGGTCCGGAGCCCACCCAGAATCACCACGTGCAAGGCAGGAACACACCCCGGAGGGTGTGCCAGTCCCCCACAGGGCGACACACACATTCACACACAAACACTCACATCTATGGACAATCTTTGAGTCATAAATCCACCTACCAATGTGTGTTTTTGGACTGTGGGAGGAAACCGGAGCACCTGGAGGAAACCCACACAGACACAGGGAGAACACACCAAACTCCTCACAGTCACCCAAGAACCGGACTTGAACCCACAACCTCCAGGTACCTGGAGCTGTGTGACTGCAACGCTACATGCTGCTTCACCGTGCCACCCCAACCAATATCAAAAAGTAGGAAATAACATTTATGAAAATTGTATGTTTTTTAAATAATATTTGTCCATAAACTGGACTGGATATAAAGCCTCTTTTTCCTCCATGCATATATGGCTGTCTGTCAAATGACTGTGGAGCAAGAGATGAGAAGGTAGAAATAAGTGCTGAGATGGTGCCCATATATAACAAATAAGAATGATTCCAAAACACAAACCTAGAACAAAGAACCCCAAATTACAGACAGCCGTGTACACAGAGCACATGCTATAAAAAGACACATGACCATGTAAACTGAAAAGCGACATAGAACTAGGACCTAAAAAGGAAACACACAAAGAACAAAACTGAGAAAATGTTGCAAAACACTGATCTCAAAAGGGGAGGAGAACAGGGAAAGAGAGGAATAAAAGGAGGAAACCAAACAAAAAACTTGTCAAAACAGTGTCTTCAAACAAATGAATTAATTGCAGGCTCATTAGAATTATACCGCCCCCCAGCTCCACCCACCCACAGTTTATAAACTGCCCCTGTAAATGGTCTCATTTACAACATGTTTTCATGCAAGTAATAGACCCACTAACATCATGGCAAAGCTAAGGGCTAAGCAAAAGAGTTGCTATGCTGCTAACTGCACAGACAAGCATTAGTGACTGTTAGAGCCCCCAGCCTCAGCGTTCAGAATAAATAATATAAAATCATGTTAATATAATTTCCAAAGCTTTGATATTACAAATTCTGATAAACAAAACAATATTCTGTGCTAAATTTGTAAAACATAACTCCAGCTTCATTGACTTCATTTCATGACTTCTTGACTTCATGACTTCATTGAGCAGGCTAAAGTTAACTTCATATTAAGATATTTCGCTACACTTTAAACGGTACAGAATTTAATATTACGTTCAACCATTTCTTATTTAGGTTTCCTGTTCTACTTTAAGATAAAATCTTACAGCAGTTACATTCAGTAAAACAGAACATATCAGATTCTTATTCAAAATTTCCGTTCCACCCAGGGTTCACTCTCAACAGCCATGGCAGCACAAAACCATACTACTGTTGGCACATCTTGCAAAAAAGGTGGGTGGGGTAACAAATGGCTCTTTAATCATTCAGAAAGACAGGCACGTAAACTAGTTGTTCTGAAAAGGGCTGTTTAGACAGGGCAAGAATGGTGCTATGGTTTTTGATCCTTGTGGAATTTTGACCAAGTCATGTCACAGAGTTTTCATTAAGACTTCAAACTGTGTTAACCTGTGGCATAAATTATGTCCCCTTATAAATATAGGGACTATAAATTCAGTGGAAGCACACACTATTTCACTTTTCACGTTGTTTTTGGATTTCTCTTTTCCAGCTTCTGTTTTCCTCAAGAAATGAAAGTATTATGGACAGTATTATGTTGGGCTCAGGTCGAGTCCAGATAGAATTTTGTTGTGTTTAAGGATCAGACTTTTATTTTGGAGCTCAGGGAAAACAACATTGCATTTGACTACATTCGGGTTCCAAATAAACTTTTAGACTCCATTAACTCTCTACACCTGAGTAAAAGCACAGAAACCATGTATGTTTATTATGGGATCAAACTGGGGTCATTAATCATCAAACATTTTTTACAGCTTGCAGTTGTAGCTCACCATTTGTGTGTATGTGAAAATATTGTATGAACATATTTGATTGTGTGAACATACTCAAAATGGAACAGCAAGCGGCTGGGGAATTAAAAGCTGACCAGCCTTTTAATATTAAGGAAAGTTAGACAAATCTTTAGCAGGTACTTAATAATAGGAAGTCTCCATTAAAGGAACACTAGGTAGAATTTGTACCTTAAAATTACAGCTTCAAAATCATTGTGACGCTTCATTGACTTGTAAAAGTGAAACTAGAGCGACTGTCATTGCTACTCTGGGTTCAGCATTGCAGAAACTGCACTATGCAATTTGTGGAAGAGGGTAGGAAATCACACCTCCTCCTCCCCCTTGATTTCAGGACAGTGCTGTAAAACACACTGCAACCATAGGGGGAACTGAATCTTACCTAGTGTTCTTTAAGTTACTCAAATAAGGAAGCCTAAAACATAAAATCTCTGCTTTGACTGAAATAAACAGAATGTAAAGAAATGTTTTGCACCTTATTGGCTAATCAGTGGACTGTATGCTGCTTGGTGAGTGGGTGGGCAGAGTTCTGATTGACTTAGGCACCCATACAGGGTAAATATGTATGCTTGTATTATGTTGTTTATGTGGTGTATTATGCTTATAACTTAAAGGCAACATTCATTATTTTAATCAAAAAAGACATTTTATGTCTGTTTGCACGCTGGAAACATGTGTAAGGCATTTATAAAACCCTAGATGTCAGTAAATGAGTGAAAAAACAAAGTCCGACATGCTAGGCTTTCTCTCTTCACACAGCAGAGAAAAGGCCAAGAGACCGCCAAACACTGAAAATCATGAAAGGAGATGAGGGCATAGCAGTATTCTATATGGGTTCTAATGACTTATTTTAGCTATTTCAGATTACAGAAGATAGACTTGACTCTGGATTCAGGAAACTGCATGAAAGTAAACACAGACCCAAAGTGCTACGTAACTATACAACTTCCCAATGAGTTTCGGTGGTAGTTCAAACAGTGAATAAAAACTTACAGAGGAGTTAAACTATAGCCACATACAAATAACACTGTTTTTTCCCCTCAAACATATCACTCCACCTTAAAAGATGCAGAGCTTCTGAACATAAAACAAACCAGAGAAAACTGCAATTCCCCACAATCATAAATGTTGACTTTAAGAGTTGCACTAGAAGTTAGGAGTGTATCCATATCTCAGATTTGAGAAACTTCATAGTTAAAAACATTTCTGCCAAAACTTATTAAAAATTTACACAAAATTTTGATTATACAGCAGTATCTTTACAGTATATACAGTATTTTTCACACATGCACAGAATATTTCTACAGTTGTAAATCTTTATTACACATTTACAAACTTGAACCTTTTTTTGAGTTCACATTCTTGAGTTCACATATGCACACAAAAGGCAAAATACAAATGCAATCTTTGAAAATATTTGAGGACGCAGTTTCACAAGTTCCAAATATTAAAGACCCTAATCCAGCTCCATATATTACAGGCTAAGTTAAACACTTAAAAGGAAATGTTACCATTTCTTTAAGGCCAAATCAGGTCAAGGTACATGTTGATGTGTTTGTTTCTTGTTGGACATTCAACGTTCTGAAAGTCACCTCAGAGTGAAAATCCATGATTGACTCATGCCAACTGAAATCTTAACTACTGCCATGAATGTAGAGACAGGTTCTAGGTAGCTTCAGAAAATACCTTAATAGAGTTTAATAACATTATTACTTGCTAACAACTTTACACAACTCTTATCACGTAATTGGTTAATTATGTATATGTATATTCATCAGTTCCAGATTGTCCAGATTTGTTTCTAAAAAGAAACAACACTTAAATTGCTACAAATCTTTTACAGACTTCTGGGTTATTTTTGGGATTTTCCAATTAATGAAGAACTTGATTAGGTCGTTTATTTTCATTGTCACCATGGTCACACTGCATAACTTTGTTCTTTGACTTGTTAGTTGACCTAGTTTAGTTGATCCCATTTTTAAAAACATTTTACAAAGCCCCTAAAACAGCTGCAAAGAGCTGAAAGAAAGTACTATGACTCCTGCAGTTTGTACTGTTTGCAGAGTTTGTGTGGTTGCTAGTAAACATTTGTTTAGAGCTATACCTAAGGTGTATAAATCCATGTTGCTAGGTAACATGGTCTTATTATTGCAACTACAACTAGAGGCTGTAGCTTATGTTTACCTAATTCATATGAAATGCAAGACATTTTTTTGAATGTTATATTTCTTCAGTTGGATTAGTTGCTTGTAAGCATTGAAAAATGTACACTTATTCTATAATCTTTCATAAGAGTTGCAGTAAATAAGTAATAAGTACCTTTAAATAGTGTTAATACAGGATACTGTTGCTGTTAGAACTTTCATTTTTATATTTTGCAACTTTTTTATTATTTTAGAATGTTATGGTTTCATTGAGAATGAGCCAATAAAAAATTATAAATAAATAATAATACATTAAAAAATTTACAATTACAATTAAATAACCCCAGACCTCCATTAATATTTAAAGGATTTTTTTCTTTGTCTTGCAAAGTTACATACAAGGTTTTGTTCAGATATTGAATATATATAATCTAACCATGAGTTATTGGATAATTCCACATGCTGTGTGTTTTTCTATATAGAAATGTTCAGAAATGTAAAAAGAAAGTGACTTGAATTACAGACTTCAAGGCTGCTTTGATGGATCTTACACATTTTATGAATTTTGTAATTCCAATACTATGACCAAAAAATTTTAACTGACTAATATGGTTGAAAGATATTAGATTTATATGTGTTGGTTTCATTTTGGTATAGCCAACCACTTTCCCTGAGCCATAAGGGGAATTTTAGATGAGTCATCCTGTATAATATATAAAGACATTTTACAGGGCTCTGCTCTTTAGTGCTGCTCCCCTAGAGTCTCTCTCTCTCTCTCTGTTTGTGTGTGTGTGGTGTGTGTGTGTGTGTGTGTGTGTGTGTGTTTGTGAGAGAGAGAGAGAGAGAGAGAGAGAAAGAGAGAGAGAGCCATCAAGAAACTCTTTGCTGACAAAACTGAATGGAATACCATATGGACCATTATTGAAGAGACACCTGAAGATACATTCTGACACACATAGGAGAGGTCCAGGACACTGAAGAAACTTGTTCTTTAGAGAACATAGTGTTACTGGAGGCCCAAAGGAAGGAAATGAGTCTATGCAGGTAAATGTTGCTCAGAGTTGTAATAAACCCTATATAGCCACATGGTTCTTCTGAAACTGCTAGGCTGTGGTTTCTGTAGCATTTCCTTTTCTACCATGGTCTGTAGTTTTAAACATATGATATTAATAAAAAAAGATTGTATTAGGAAATGTTTAATTGTCAAAGCCAGCTGTTGGGTAATGCTTTGTAACATTTGGCTCTTAAGGCCTTTATAACATTAAAGCTTATGAGGTCAATTATTTCTAGTGGATTGCAACATTTGTCTGATAAGCACTGGCAAAGTTTCACAGAATATTTATTTATTTATTTATTTATTTATTTGACCCATCAATTTCAAGTTAAGCCTGTATTTTGAGCAAAAAGCATGAAGCATGAATTTTAAGATTATTTTTTTGTATAGCTTTTGGAAGAAGTAATTAAGGCTTGAGTTGGATATATCTCTAAGGTTACAGCTGTATTCCAGAAGAGCAACCTCCAACTCTTTCAAATCATTAAGAAGAAAGTAAATATGGCTGCTAAAAATCATTACAAACCTCAGCCATGTCACCTCTCAGATTATATAGTGAGTGATGAATTCCTCTAAAACTGCTTACGTCAAAGGGAAATGACTCAGTGCTGCCACTTTTTAAAGGTCATGTTACACATGGATTGTTAGTTCTCTTTTGTCGGAAGAATGTGAAGGTGGGGGCAAATACAAACCACACAATATGTGTAGAAGGTTCAAAAAAAAAAAGTTTTTTCCACAGTCATTTATGGTTCACATCTTACCACACATTTTAATTTGCATTCATGTTCCACTTGATTTAATCTGAGGTGTTTTCATGTAGCACATAGGCTAGTATTGAACCACTGTCCATGGCTTTGACAATGAAAACAGTATCTTTATTGCTTTATTAGATTTTTCATTACATTAAGAAAATATTGCTTGTCAATAGTATGCTCATATTTGATAGAGAGTTGGTATAGAACTGTGAATAACACCATGGCAGGCTGGGGTTTGATTCCCAACCCTGGGCAAGGGTTACAAAGTGTAGCAACTTAGCATGAGTTCCATGTTAGCATGTGTCCATGACATGTATAATCTCTTATAAACTTGTTTTCTTTTTCTGTAGCCTCTTTGTGTCATTCTTGGGAGCCAGTGGGAGCACATGGTCTGTTCAGTTCAGGTTTAATGCTAATCGTGATAGGGGTTGTTTTTAAGCGAACACCTATGCTGTTAGCATTATCCCTGCACTGGTCAACTTGCATCAGATAACGGCGACAATGTACAGAAATGGCTGCCTACCAGGACCTTTGGAATTCAGTGCTGTCTATGTTAAAATTAGACACTCTCCATCTACATAAACTGAATACAGAAATTGTGTTAATGCTGTTCATGACTGGAGTTGTGAGGACAACATTTACTCCAGCTTGGTAGCATTCACACATTCATAAGCCTGCCAGATTCACATTCTGCATGGTGATATTTATCATTTTGCATTATATTTATCTTATTTACCTTATTATTATTATATTTACCTTATTAATATTTATATTAATATTGCATTAATATTTATCATATGGCTATAATCACCACATTATTAGCTGTACTTGTATAACATTTTGTATGATCTTAACAAAAACCTTCTTGAAAACTAGTCTTCATATTTGAATATCTGCCTTATTTTACTATTATATGTATCTGATATTATAATGTTGCCTGAGACTTAATAAATTGTGTGAAAGTATCTATAACTGGTGCTTACTGTGTATGTCATATTAAAAACATTGCACATTCTGTCTTTTCAGGGAGGGTGTGCAATGTAAAACGTTTTTTTTTTACATACAATACATAGTTCTGTAATTGAGCTGAGAAATACTACTATGTGATGAATGCTCCACCTATATGTTGCTATATTATAAAGGTTATCAAATTATCAATGGAAGAATGAATGGAATTGTTTAAATTCTGTATTCACTATTTCAGATTTGGCCATTATAATATTTACAAACATTATTTTTGACAAAGTAAAAAAAAATCTGATGCCTTAAACATATAAACCTGTATATAGCACCCTGAATGAACAATAAGCCAGAAATCCTTTAATAGCCCAGACAGATATTTACGGTAATTAAAATACCTCCTAAAAAGGGTAAGAAATCATCAACCAGTACATAGAGATGTTTCACACATCAAACATTTTTCACGTCATTCTCAAAATATATCAAAATGGATTTTAATGTCAATGTGACTGTACTAGTTATGTATAAACAATTAAATGTAAAAAACATTTTATAAACTAATGTGCACTTCAAATTGTTGTTTAATGAAAGAAATATTATCATTAGTATCCACAGTAAAAGCATATGTATTGGGACATCACCAGAAGTGAAAAGTGAGACACAGCCATTACAGCAACAAGCAAACTTTTTTTAAGTGCCCTACAAGGGCACTAGGCAGACAGAAGCAAGCGATCAAGCAGCAATTTGGGCTTGGCGTATGGCAGGACTGGCAGAGCTCTTATCCACAGCCACCATACACCATGTCAATCAAACACACACACCAGGGACAATAATAAAAAAATAAACTCCCTAACATGAACAGTCCTTTAAATATGGGGTTAATCCAAAATATACAAAACAGTCTTTGGGGAAGCTGCTAGGCCTGCTAAGCTCCCCACTCTGCCCAGAGGTCAGCATTGCCACAGTTCTTACTTTTACAACATAAGTTCTTACATTATAACATAATTTGAGGAAGGAAAGTTATCCCAGTCCGCAATCCTGAAATGGACAAGCGGAAAAGAAGATGAATGAATGAATGAATGAATGAACGAACGAACAAATGAATTAATTAATTAATGAAAAGTTATCCCAGTGCCTCAACACAAAAAAAAAATAAAAAAATAATAATAATAATTATTATTAATAATTAGATAATGGTGTTATCCATTGTGCTATAAAACCTGCTTTAATTTCCAGTGATTATAATGCCCAAGTTTTCCTGGAACCACATTGTATTTAGTTATTTACGTATTTATTAATAAATGGGGGGTGGCACGGTGTCGCAGCAGGTAGTGTCGCAGTCACACAGCTCCAAGGACTTGGAGGTTGTGGGTTCCACTCCAGGTGACTGTCTGCGAGGAGTTTAGTGTGTTCACCAACCCTCTGTGTTACTGCCATATATACTGTGTATCAGTGGCGGATGCTGGTCTTTCAAGGAGGGGAAGCTCAATTTCGGCCTACATCATAAAATGTGTCAGTTTATTTATACATAAATTCTACCCTCCGTTCCTTTTCAAGAAAATGATCTGTGACCCTGTCGTACCAACAATGCGTCTTTTCCAGGGACTTGACTAGTGTCCTCTCAATGGCCAGCAGAGCTAGGCTGCTTAAACGGCCTTGGCCCATGTGAAGTGTGTCCGCCTGTGAGTGCTTTGTGACGGTGGAGGGGCTCAGCAGCACCCGCTGGACAGAAACTGCGATAGAAGTCAGAAAGAGTGATAGAAGTCAGTCTCCAAACACAAGCAGCTACAAAAAAACCCACCAGAAATAGAAGCTCGATTTGTCGCTAGTCGTTTTTAACAAAAAAAATGCCGTTAAAAAGATTAAGAAAATCTCCGGTTCAACTCAGAACAGAATGAAAATGTAATGCTTCCACGGATCTCTACACCAAAGGATCGCTGATTCGCTCATTTCGCTGTCAATCAAAAAGGGATTCAGCCTCAGACAGATCATCCAATCATCATGCAGAAGCTGAGCGTCCGGGGAAGCCGAGGCCAGCCCACTGCCCCAGAGACCCCCCAGAGACGCTGAGCGTCCGATGGGCGGGACAAAGCCCAGCATTTATCCAATCACTCGTCTCGTTTCGCTGCACTTCGCTGCCTCGCTATTGAAGCTCACTGTTTAAAGCAGCGTCTTTACCAGTGATAAGAAGCTGATTCTGAACAAAAGTTGAGCGCGTTGTAGTGCATATTTATTCAATGACATGTACACACAACAGTATATATTTGATCACTTATTTTTTGGCATTTTAGGGGAAGCTGAGCTTCCCTTGCAGTCTTAGAGCAATCACCTCTGGTAGAATCCCTGTGAAGGACTGGCGCCAGCTCCAGGGTGTATTCATGCTTTGTGTCCAGTGATTGCGGGTATGCTCCAGACCCACCGCAACCCTGAACTGGATAAGCAGATACAGACAATGAATTAATAATTTAATGGGTGTGTAATGACTGCATGCCAAATGCCTATTTAGCATTATGAAACTGTTATTTGACTGGCCCCTAGTGGCCTAGATTAGAGACTGTATTAAACTATTTTAAAATGGCCACCCAGGTTTTGGTGACTCACTCTGGCATAAACTGGCTCATTCAGGGACTACAAAGCAATTTGATAATATCATGCAAGTTACACATAATACATTCCTGTGAAAAAATAAGTAAAATCTTTTTTTTTAAAGCAATTGTGGACATTTTATTTTCATTTTATTTGTGTTTATAAATCAACGTTATGTTATAGATCAAAGTTTTTTTTTGTTTTGTTTTGTTTTTTGCAATAATGTATGTAGTTTAAATAAAACAGAATGGAACTAATGAGGATAATAAGCAACAGGACAGTGACATGACTAGATTAATTAGAGCATCTCAGAGACTTTTACAAGTAAAAATGTAGAGGGTTTAACCACTCTGTGGAGGACTGTGCATGCAAATAGTGAAACAATAGAATAATAATAATAATAGGATAGGATAGGATATTATAATCAATGGTAATATCATTAAAAGTTTCAAAGAATACAGAAAACTGAGTCCAGTGAGTCCCACGCCTGTAAAGGCAAAGTAAATGCTGAGTGATATAGTTTTGGAGAAACGTGCTGCCATCCAGACAATGCCTTTTTCCTTCTGATGCAGAGATTTCCACACAGATTACAACAGTATGTCTGCTTAGTAGTCTGGGTGCTACAAACTTTTCACCAACTAAAAACAGCATTATGAAGTGAAAAACACTTTAATGAAGACACAGAACAGTTCAGTAACAGAAATCCTACATCAAGCAAGAAAACATTTCTCTTTTAAAATGTTACTTTTTTAGTTTTAAATCTAGTACATACACAAACAAACAAACAAACAAACAAACAAAAAACACTTCATTGATTTTTCTGGATAATGGAAACTAACCATATAGAAAATGGTTTGCCAATCAATTACACAAGGCTTGAGTTTTTTCCTCCAACCTTGCTATATAATTGTTATATTAAAGCAAATATGTAAATGAACTACAGCAACCATTATTAAGCAGAAAATAAGATGAAAAAAAAGATGATGATATAAACAAGTATGCTACCTTTTAATTTATATTTAAATGCTAAATTTACATTTAAAGCATTTGGCAGATTGATTCACAAAAGTGCTTAGGTGTTCAGACAATGTGCATCTTTGCTAGTACAAACAGATTAGGGTCCAAATTCCATCTGAGCTCAGATGCTTGTCAGAACATAAACCAGTGCTGATACCTAGAAAAAACAAAACGTAATAATACACAATACAATCTAGTCAGTGCTCATCCCTTAAAATGAGTTAAGTGCAGTATAAGTGCAAAAACAGTCTGTTACAGTGAGCACTTAGATTAGTGCTCAACTAAGCGGGCCACAAAGAGATGTGTCTTCAGTCTGATTTTGAAGACCATAAGAGAGTCTGCTGTTTGGACAGCCAGTGGATGTTCATTCCACCATCTGGGTGCCCAGACTGAGAAGAGTGTTGATGCTAGTCCTCCATGTAACTTGGGATGGCGGGTCAAGTCGAGCTGTACTTGATGCACGAAGGGTTAGACGTGCAGTCTGACTCTTGACCATTGCCATGAGGTAGGGAGGGGCTGGTCCATTCTTGGCTTTGTAAGCAAGCCTGCGAGTTTTAAACCTGATGCAGGCAGCTACAGGAAGCCAGTGATAAGAGCGCAGCAGTGGAGTGAAGTGGGTAAACTTTGGAAGATTGAAGACAAGCCATGCAGCTGCATTCTGGATCAGCTGAAGGGCCCTGATGGACCACTGAGTAAGACCAGCCAGGAGTGAGTTGCATTAAAGTCTTGAAATGACTAAAGACTGGACAAGCACCTAGGCAGCCTCCTGAAAAAGAAAGGGTTGGATCCACCGGATGTTGTACGGTAGGAATTTTCATGACCGAGTCAGGTTTGTGATATGGGTTGCAAACAATAGCTGGCCATCCAGAATTAATCCAAGGCTCTTTGCATATCCAGACGGAACAACTGAGGAGATCTCAAATTAGTGTCATCATCATAACAGTGGTAAGAGAAACCATGAGAGGTAATTATATCACAAGAGAACGGGTATACAATGAAAAGAGGAAAGGACCCTGCACGGAGCCTTGAGGGACACCAGTTAAGAGCCTGCATGTAGCGGAAGTAGGCCTGTTCCAAGTTACCTGGTAAGAGTGATCTTCCAGATAATACTCTAACCATTCCCATGCCGAACCAGTGATTCTGAGGTTGTCGAGGACCAACAGAAGGATTTTGTGGTTGACTGTGTCAAAGGCTGCAGAAAGGTCCAGAAGAATCAGAAACTATCTGTTTGGCTGTTCTGGAGCTTCTCAGTAACTGCTACAAGGGCAGTTTCGGTTGAGCGCACCACTTTGAAGCCAGACTGTTTGGGGTCCTGGAGCTGGTTCTGGGTGAGAAAGAGGGGCAGTTGATTAGACAGCACATTCAAGAATTTTAGAGAGGAAACAAAGGAGTGACATCGATCTATAGTTGCTGAAGTCTGAGAAGTCCAGAGTGGGAGCCACACTGGCGGTCTATAGTGTAGATTTATAATTTTCTTTCTTTATCATCATCATCATCATCATCATAATCTTTTCCACTCAGTCACTTTCGCGGTGGTTTTGTGCTTTATATTTATCACAAATTGCACAATTTAGTGCATTGATGATTATTTGACCGCGAAGGGCAATTTCCGTCCAGATGAAGTGCACTAAGGAGCGATTTGGGATGCGGCGAAACTTTGCGTCTAATGCTCCATAATAATGTATTTCTTTCACTTTTCATTAAATTATTTACATATAACGACTTTATGCAACTTAATTAGGGTACAGAGGAAAAATAAATACTAAGAATGGAAAATATGTATTTAAGGGTTTGTAAAAAAGAGACTAGAGGCACAGTTTGATGTGGAAAACGGAACTGACACATTGTTCGAACACGGAGTTATTTTACTGCGGCGCTCGTTCAGTGAAGGGGAGCATGGCGCTGTGTGGAACCGCGGTAACAGCATCCTGAGAGTTACAACAGTTTTAATGGTGTTGTTGTCCATTTGTGGTAACATCGTGTTTCCGTTTAAAAGCTGAGGGACTAAAGGAGTCCGTCATGGTCTGGGGGAGAGTCTGTCTAATGCTCCAGCGCCGTAAGTTGTTTTTAAATCCTGAGAGCAGCAGTATGAGACATTTCAATTAGAGACACTTCTGACCTTCACTTCAACACAACACTTTACAACAATGAACACACGAAACACTAACACCACATCTAAAAAGAACCTGTACTGCAGAAAGACTCCTTATAAACACTACAAAGTCCCAACAGTGTATTATACAGGATATACTATATGTTTTTTAATATTATGAATTCGTCAGGAAAGTCCGCAAAATATTAACCCACTACACCGTTTCTTACTAACAGGACGTGAACTGTTGCTATGACAACGCATGTCATATCAAGCTAGAGTGGCTTCACTGGTCACCGTTTATTTATCATTTATGAAACTCTAATATCTCCTTCCACACTGCGTAGTGCACAGTATAGGTCATGGGTGTCAAACCACAAAGAGCCACTGTGAGTGCAGGTTTTTGTTTCAATCAAGCAGAAGCCCCACTACTGAAAATCAAGATCATGGGTCACCAATCTTATCCACAAAGAACCTGTGGCTGCAGGTTTTCATTCAAATTAAGCAGACACACACCTGATTCTGCTTGTCTGACCAAATAGTCTCCTTCTCTAAACAGTTAAATAGGTTTTGCTCCTGTTTGGTTGGAATGAAAACCTGCAGCTACACCAGCCCATTGTGGATACAATTGGTGACATGTTAATTAGCTCCATTGATTTTAAAACAGGTGGAATGAGGTGTCGCTTCTGCATGTTTGGAAAGAAAATTTGTATCCACACTGGCCCTCCATGAATTTAGTTTGACACCCCTGGTGTAGGTCATAAAATAATAGTTTATGATCTAAAATTGTGCATCAGGTAATATAACAATTCATATTCAACATAAGCTTCACACCCCTCATTTTTTAGTGTGCAGTAATAATTTTATAATCTGTGAAGTGCACAATGTAATGTGTAGAGAACTATTTGGGCAGAGCTTTTCTGAAGTGAGATGCACCTCCTTTTCTGTTGAATTATGGGACAGTAGTGTCAATCTCTACCACATTCAAAATTCTACAGGTGCTAAGTATACATTGTGGATTTCTTAGTATACTCAGCTTTGACATTAATTAATATCAAAAGTACACTACATACTCAAAACCAGTTGCAATTAGTATTATCTGTCTAATTGGGACACAGCCCGTATCTTTATCCATACCTCTTTAAAGGGTCGTATCAAGCCCACAGATGTCATGAGTCTAAATTACACAAAATTAAGGCTATTTCTAAAATGACTATTTTGCAGTTTGTACTAGTTATAAAATGAAATTAAATCACCTAATACACCTTTATCAATCAGTCAATCAAATTTATTTGTATAGCGCCTTTTACAACTGACGTTGTCACAAAGCAGCTTCACATTTTCAAAACAGAACATTTAAATCAAAGCCCAATGCAAGCAAGCCGAATGCGACAGTGGCAAGGAAAAACTCCCTCGAGGCTGGAGGAAGAAACCTTGGGAGGAACCAAGACTCACAAAGGGGACCCATCCTCCTCTGATCAAACTATAGACTGAATTTTTTAAATGATCACCAATGAAGTGTCATTATGCTACATAATAATAATAATAATAGGTGAGCAGCTGGTCTGGGCCGCAGGAGAATCCAGCAAACAATCTTCCATCAGTGGGCCACCATTTTCTCAGAAAACAGTAAAACAGTAAAGGGAAGCAGTTAGTTTAGTTGAGTGCAGCAGAGAATAAGAGCATGTGAATATTTTCTTTAGTGTAGTGACGGATCTGACTGTAACAGACTGGGAGAAGGGAAACCAGAAGGAGCTTAGGCAAAGACATCCTTTCGTTCCAAGCAAGAGAAATTGTGAGCACATCATCCAGGTTTACCCTGATTCCCCATGTCCATGAGTTCCTGAAATTACAACCTTAAACTAGACAGAGGTTAGTTGCCAAAGGCTAAACTGAACAAGTGTGTTTTGAGCCTAGACTTAAACATAGTGACTGTGTCTGCGTCCCGAACACTAGCTGGAAGATTGTTCCAGAGCTGAGGGGCTTTGTAGGAGAAGGCTTTCCCCCCTGCTGAAGTCTTATGAATTCTGGGTACTAGTAAGAGGCCGGCGCCCTGAGATCTGAGTAATCTTGGTGGTTCAATAGTGTGTGATGAGGTCTTGCAAGTATTCAGGGGCGAGACCATGTAAGTATTTATACGTGAGTAATAGAATTTTGTAATCAATACGGAATTTAACTGGAAGCCAGTGAAGGGCTTTAAGGCTTCTTGAGACATCTTGGCTTCAGACAAATTGTCAAGACATCATAAGACACCGATATGGGTATGTACACTGCCTGATGCCTGAGATATTGGCTCAAAAACCTCTATACCTTTGTTGTAGACTCCAGTCAGATCCTGCTTTCTGTCACTACCATTGTATATCATTTAATCTAAAGTGGCTGACATTAGAATCATTTATAACACTGTTTTGATGCACAATTCCTAAGTAATACCCCCTTTTAAGCCAGCGGTCCGTAGGAAGGCCATAAAATATATGGCCAAAAGTGTGGAAGCAGGTGTCTACACAACTTTTCTTCTGAAAGCAAGGGTAACAATAGGGATATTTTTCTCCATTTGCTACAGTTACAGCCTTAACTTTACTGGGCATGTTCGGATAACTGAGCTGTAGTAATACATTTAAACCAATTCTATATAGTTTCCATTATATTCAACACTATATTTAAACAAGGATGATTTGCTTTTCTACAGAACAAGACTGTAAAAATTACAGAATATTTTTGTTCCATTCAAATTGTCTTAAAATATTAGCACAAAGTTCAAAGTCCACACAGGCAAAACTCTGCTACAGGTTCAACCCATGGATAAAACCAAGCTAGTGGTAAGATTTGAGTACAATTTCACCTGAAACATTCTCCACATTGATGTCCTGCAGGTCTGGTATCCAGTGCGGCAGCGAAGCAGGTTTCAGCTGCAGAGGTGCGCAGCTGGCGAAATGCTCTCTTCACCAAAGAGCAGGAACGTCAACGGTCACTTTATCCACGCATAGAGAAGATAGAAGTGACCATGCAGGGACCTGGGCTGCAGGGAACACTTTTAATTATGAACAAAGGCTTGTCCACTCCATACAGCTGTGCAAAACGTGAGTAAATATTCTGCTTTTTGTTACTGCAGAAGGCTGGGAATATTTGGACAGTTTATAATAAAATTTTGTTATTGATCAGTGTTTAAAAGTAAGTTTATAGTGCCTGTTTTTATTTAAGATGTAGAGGGAGATATGTCACACCCACCCATGGAGAGGCTAATTATGGACTCCCAATTACTGTGGCAGGATTTGCCATGAGATCTCAATTTTGACCTGTTTATTTTCATTCATTCATTCATTCATTGTCTGTAACCAGTTATCCAGTTCAGGGTCACGGTGGGTCTGGAGTCTGCCCGGAATCAATGGGCGCAAGGCAGGAACACACCCCAGAGGTGGTGTCAATCCTTCACAGGGCGACACATTCGCTCTCACACATTTGAGTCACCAGTCCACCTGCCAACGTGTGTGGGAGGAAACCGGAGCACCCGGAGGAAACCCACACGGACACGGGGAGAACACAACAAACTTCTCAGTCAGTCACCCATACATGCTAGGCTACCTGTTTCTCTGAAGAAATCGCAGAGACCTTCAAACTTTGAAAATCCTGAAAATGGATGAGAATTTTGCTTTATTCCATAGGTGGCTAATATTGACTTATTTTTGCTGGTTCAGATTATTTAGGTAGGAACTCATTGTAAATTCAGGAGAGCACTAACTGCATGAAAGTAAACACAGACAGTTTAGTAAACATCTATCTACGCAAGAAGTGAAAATGTGACCACAGTTTCCCTGCATTTACTGCCTTTACTGTCCAAATCCACTTGAAATATTAGACTAGACAAGGCTGTTGTTACTTACCATCATAAATTACGTTTAAGCAAGGCAAGTTTATTTATAGAGCACCTTTCATACAGAAGCAATTCAAAGTGCTTTACAGAAAAAGAAACAATTAAATTAAAAGCCAGAATAAAATCATAAATTTCCAATAAGACAATTACATAAAGAGTTTAGGAGGCAGATCTTATCCACAATTTTCATAGTCAAACATTTCGTTCCACCTTACACGAGTCTAATTGGTGTTATTTGCCAGCTTCTTGAATTCTCTGTTCCAGCTTAAGGGCTGAAGCTAGAGCTATAGCTTTTGAAACTTTTTGAAGCAAAAGTTATTCAACTTTATTCATTTAAATCACACAAACCAATTTTATGTGATGTGAATAAACATTTACGTACATAAGTGGAGGGCAAACATATAAAGAGTCGCAGCCATTTTCCCTACATTTACAAGAATATACTGCCTAAAACACATTAAAATTTTAAACTAGATGGTATTATTTTCCCTTCAATCCTAAATTTCATTTTAGGAGGCAGATCCTTGCTTCTTTTCATATTCAAGCATTTGGTTCCACCATAAATGGGTCAGTTTAATAGTCTTATTTGCGTTATTCTCCTGTTTCTTACGGAATACTCATTTCCACATTAACAGCTATGCAAAGCTAAAACTAGAGCTAGGTTTATAAACAAAACTCGTTTCGAAACTTGTTGTTCCCATTTTATCCATTGAAAACACACAAACCAGTGTACATCATGTCACTAAAACTACTACTAGTGAAACGTTTATATGTCCTGTGTACTACCAAGCGTGATTTCTCAGTTCCACCTTAAATAGGTGAATGTGCAAGGCTTTTCAAACACAATTCTTACTCCTTAATTTGTTTAAAACACACACACAACAGAACCTGCTTCAGTTTCTTTAAAACAAACAAACAATGGTATGTACACCTTTCAATCAGGTTGTATTCACCTTCTCCATATAAAACACAGTCCTGACACCTTTCAAACGTCGCTATGCCTCACTTTCTTTTGATAAAATACACAACCTATGGTGTTTAGTCTTTTTATTCCATACGTCCATACTTTTTAATTTTTTCAGGAATGATTTGCAGTTACCTGTTCAGGAGAAAAATAGCCACTGGCTCTATTCTGTAGTATTGTTGCTTGTAAACTGCCTCCAATTTTTAAACATAAGGCCTGTATTTCCTCTCATTTTACTCCGTCTCTCTGGTCATGGAAATTTTTAGAAGGGCAATGGGGCTTTTTGTGTCCGGTACAATATAACATTAACTCTATTCACTTGGTCATTTCGTGGCTCTAAGACACTCTTTGTAGACCTGGCCACAATGTGGACTATAAAATGATTGGGCAGAGGGCGGGGTGACAGGCAGGACTGCTTTTCCTTAATCTATGATCACACACCCTGGACATTTTATGACAAAGTACAGTAAATATCCTACAGATTGCTCCTTTAAATGTTGAATGTCTCTGAGTAGCCTAGGCTACAGAGGACACTGTAATATTGCTTTAGCGATGTGAGATGTTTGGTTGCATCTCTGCTGTATTGAATAAACTTTTTGATATATTAGTTCACTTGCTGTCTTTCTGTTCACATCTCTCAGATCTGACAGAGTGGCATGTGAGTAGTGCAGCTCTTGCTCTGGTTGATGGAGAACCGTGGCACTTACATCGTCCCCTCCTTGACTCCTGCTCCCTCACCCTGCTCACTTTTAAAGATGCTAACCCTCAGCTTGCCAACCAGGTGAGTGATGAAATTGTTGTGAAGTGTTGTGAAATTGAATGTAGTTTTGGCACCGTTTATTTGAAGCTGAAAGTGAAAAGTCAGTGACGGGTGTGTTGTGAAGAGGAGAATATAGGTCAAGCCATCATTTTGGACACAATGGGCACAATTCTGTTACATCACTGAGAATGTATCTGTGTGTTTTTGTGTTTTCAGGCTTACTGGCGCTCCTGTGCAGCCTTGTTAGGCCAAGTCCTTGACAATGCCTTTAAGGAGGAATACAGTGTGGAGCTGCTGAAGATTCCTGAAGTGCCAGGTATACAATAAATTTGAATGCATGTGCAACAGACCATTATTTCGATAAAATTTCTAGTTTGTATTTAAAACAAAAATACTTTTTAATTTAATTTTCTATATTTTTTCTAAAATGTAAAAAACAAATCTCATTCAGAAAGTTCTTAATATTTAACACTAAGTAAATGCCTTTGTTTTTACCAATTTTTCCAGTTATATAGTAAAATATACATGTTTGAAAAATCAAGTGGGGTTTCATTTACAAAACTCTTGGTATTAATGTCTGAGCCCAGATGAACCCTGTTTGTGCGGCCACTCTTACTGCTGTTGCACGTCAGTAACCTACTGTCCAGCTATAGTTCTGTACCCTTCAATGGCACTTTGCCATTACCACTGCTGCTCAAGACATGTGGCATGCGCAACACACACTTTGTTGTGGGTTATTTGTAAAGCATGTACCTCTTTATAGTGACCCGTACAGAAAAATCATTGAGAAAACTGTTTGTGTAACATTCCTGACGTGCTTGGAATCCTAATTATTTCCACTTGTTTCAACATCTTTAAAAATAGGTCTAAAAGTAAAGATAAAGTTTGAGAAGATACAATTTTTAAACTGTGAGCTGGATAAAGGCGCACAGTTGTATGTGCTGCAGGCAGCAGCACCAATAGGGGAGGGATAAGTAGGTTGCGTGCATTTTCATCATTTTCAACAGCTGCTAATCAGAAACTAGATTTTTGTTTTTGGAATTGGTATTATATATATATATATATATATAATCTGTTGAGTGTTTGAAATTTAACACTGTCCTCCACCACGTCCCTCAGACGGGTACTTGCACCTTACAGGTTGAAAACCCTGGCTTTAAGCAGGATGTATGAATTTTGTAAAGATCATAGCACATAAAATCACAAGATTTAGACCTATTCTCTAATGACATTGCCAACAGCTAACTAATTTTGCGAGCAACTCATTGCAGAACTAATGCACATAGTCCACCACTATTAAATGATAAAACATCCTAAAATATAGCTTGATCTTTCCACACCTATGACAGCAATTCCTGAACATGGATTTAGAGAACATAGACCGAACTGCAGTGCCAGTGGTGTATCACTGTCTGGCATTTCTTATTCCGTCTAGTATTAGCTTTTGTTTAGGAAGTCAGCCCTATGGGCTCAGTAACATCACTTTTTTATTTATTTATTTATTTATTTTTTAAGTAAAAATCTATATTGTATTTCCCTTTGGCTATACTGTGAGGGGCAGCACGGTGGCGCAGCAGGTAGTGTCACAGTCACACAGCTCCAGGGACCTGGAGTTTGTGGGTTTAAGTCCCGCTCCGGGTGACTGTCTGTGAGGAGATTAGTGTGTTCTCCCCGTGTCCACGTGGGTTTCCTTTAGGTGCTCTGGTTTCCTCCCACAGTCCAAAAAAAATCAAAACCACACGTTGGTAGGTGGATTGGTGACTCAAAAAGTGTCCATAGGCATGAGTGTGTGTCGCCTTGTGAAGGACTGGTGCCTCCTCCAGGGCTCCTGCCTTGCACTCAGTGATTCCGGGTAGGCTCTGGACCCACTGCGACCCTGAACTGGATAAGCAGTTACAGACAATGAATGAATACTCTGCCTATCTAGCCCTCTGCTGTACAGTTTGCTAGCCAACCTCTACACCAGGCATCATCAGATGGAGGAGAAGTGTGCCAAGTGATGATAATGTCCAGATCGGTGACCAATTTTTGATAAATTAATGAAAATGAATAATAATGTCCATGGAGGGTTTTTTTTACAGGCAGCAGTAGACAATGTGCGCAGCTAATCCAGTTATTACTGGAATGGCTTCACTGAGTTTGTTTACCCTGTCTGGCTAGTTCCTTGGAGAAAGCAAGAGGGATATGAGTGATTACAGCATGAATTCATTCATTGTCTGTAACCACTTATCCAGTTCAGCGTCATGGTGGGTCGGTCTGGAGCCTATCCGGAATCACTGGGCCCAAGGCAGGAATACACCCTGTAGAGGGCACCATTCCGTCACAGGGTGACAAACACTCTTCGCTCACACACTCACTTCTGAGTCCACAATCCACCTACCAACGTTTCTATTTGGACAGTGGAAGGAAACCCACAGGGAGAACACACCAAACTCCTCACAGAAACCCAGAGCAGGGTTTGGTACCATAATCCCAGGACCCTGAAGCTGTGTGACAGCAACACTACCTGCAGCGCCATGAATTAAAAAAGAAAAGAAAAAGAGTTGTTTAAGGCTGTTTGCATGTGTTCTAAAAAAATGATAAATTGTATTTTTCTCAAATATTCTGTCTTGTAGCTGAAGTTGTAGTAACTGAACCTTATTTCATTTTAAATTCATTCCCCCTGCTCGCCACCATATATTGATGGTCTGCTTCTGACCGTATTTATCAGATTATTTGGTTGATAGACTATTCTTTACACCTCTGTGATAAAGATTGCTTTGTTGTGAAACTAGATAAAAAAAACATATCAGGACCAGTGGACAAGAATCAGTAACTATATTTGTATTATGGCCATTTTGCTTTTCTTTAGTGACAGCAGGAGCTTTCTGTTGTGATTTGGTGCTGGACCCTCAGTTGGATTCATGGACCCCGTCAGAGGTCAGTTTTTTCAGTTCTAATTTCTACAGAGGTGTGATAAATAAAATGCATTACTTTCGTTAATAACAACCAACAACAATGCAAAGAAATGTTGCTTCTTATGTATGTAGCTTTTTAGGGAAATGCATTGTTTAATTATTGTTTGCTTACTGTAACCGTCACTGACGTTTCTATAGGAGAACCTGCGCTCTTTAAATCGTGAAGCTCACCAACTCATTCATAAGGATTTACCCTGGGAACCTCTGGAAGTGACAGCCCCTGTAGCCCTGGAGATCTTCTCACACAGCAGGTATTCTTTTACTGAAAAGAAAAGTAAAGGTGTGATGGATTTTCACTAGATGTTGGAACACTGGTGTGAGGACTGGAACACGTTTAGTCACAAAAACTTGCCCCTGGGTGAATGTGTAAGTGAATTTTAGGACCTGCCTAATCCACAGTCTAAAGCATCTTCATATCTGTGGATGTGTAGTGTTTGTCTGGTGAGGCTAGGTCTTTTTTTTTCATATTGGATAAGTATGTCCTACGTATTTGTGTACTCTATAAATGTTCAACAAACAAAATAATTCATTGTTGTAAGGAGATATATTTAATCACTGACGCTCTGGATTCTACAACTAGCATTCTTATTGGTGGGCTAATGCTAATAACTACTATTGAAGTATTTAGGATATGGAATGTGTCAATACTCTTTGTCAAGTCATCTCCAATAAAGCTTCAGATTTCAATCCTCAGCCCTAGTATTTTGCCTGAAATTATACATTTGTTTGTGAAATTCTAAAAATAACTGGTTTAGAATGCAGTGTAAAATCACTTTATAATAGTAATGCAGTATTTTAGTTTATGTCTGTTTTTCTAACTGTACCTACCTTGATGGTTGAATCAAGGGCTTCATTTCCAGTGCTATATCTGCTTTGGAAGATGTTTTTTGTTGAGAAATAATTAGCCTGAAAATCAAGCTTTATTTAAGTTAATATGCTGTATCAGTGTAGTGCTCCAATCTGATCCAAGACTAGTTCAAACAACAGTTGTAAATAAAATGGAAGCTATGTAAGGATCCTTTCATAATTGATAGAACACATTAAACCATATCATTTACATATTGTTCTAGTTTGAAAATATTTTACTAACACCCTTTTGTCCCAATACAGATGTAAAGAGGAGGAGGTGAAGGAAAAGGCTTCTCAGAGTCCCAATGGCACAGTGTCATTATACAGGTAATTCCATACATACATACGGTCCACCTGTATTTATTAGGGCTTCAATATGTCTTTGTAAAAAGATTTACTGAGCACGCATATTAGGACTAAACTGAAATATATGTGACTTAATGGATCTGTCTCATTGATGCAGGTGTGGCGACCACGTGCTGCTGGCTGGCGGCCCCCTGGTGGCCAGAACAGGTCTGTGCTCTCAGTATGAAGTGACTGCGCTGCATACTGTAAAAGAAGGACAGTGGGGTTTGCAGCGCAGAGCCCAGGGACTGTCACTGCCGGTCAACCTAACGGTATAGTAATACTTATTAAGCACACGGAGTGTTTGTACGTTAAGGGAGAGAGAGTGTGTGTATTGTCATTAAAAAAAAAAACTTTCTCCAAATATTAACACCATAGGAAAACATGGGGAACTAATAAGAACATTTTTCTTAGTTATAAAGAATGTTAATGTTCCAAAATAAAGTATTTCAAATCTAGTATAGCTTCATTTTGAGATGCTTTAAATAGTGTAAAAAAAATAAATATAGCTACTAATTATTCATATAGCAGCTGTGACATGCAAATTATAGTATGGGAACATTATTATGGATTTAGACAAATCATGGACTAAATTATCAATACCAGTGCTGTTTTGCGATTTTAAGCTTATTTATGTTTAGGCTTAATCTACATCTGGGAAGCTAACCAAATTCCACACACCAAATTAACCTTAAACCAAAGAGTATTTAATGGTAACTCCTCATTGGCATCACATTTTAGGAAACTGGCCCTATATGTAATAAAGATGCATGTACGTGTGCAAATAATATTATATGTACAATAATACTGATTAAAAACAAGAAACATGAGATCTTATGGTTTTATCAGTCTATCAAACCGTATTGATAATTTTTTGGGGGCTTTAATGCTCGGAGGTGTACGGATGTATTTTGTCAAACTGTATCAATGTGTCCTGTGTGGATGTGAGTTTGAGACTAACTTGTAGATGAAGTGTTAGATTAGGATTGTTTGAAATATTTCATTTTTATTTAGTGTATAGAAAATGGAGATGTTAGTATGGTCAAATAGGTTATATTTTCAGGCTTTTTTTTTCATTTACTGATCACATTGTCAGAATTATACATCCCTAAAAGGAGCAAGAATTCATTTTGATTTCCACCCCCCCCCCAGGCTCACCATTCAGTGTGGAGGAACCTGAGGAAGAGAGCAGAGAAATTAGTAAGACATTAAAGACATATTATATTGTTAAATTTACTAATGTGTGTTTCCATGTATGGATGTGTTCTCCTTCTCTTATTGGCTGCTTTTGTTTTACAGGTAGAGATAGACCCCTCCACAGTTAATGAAACACTGTCCACAGCAACTTCTCCAGAAGTCACACCGACATCTCCACAAGATGTACCCTCTTTGGCCACCAGTACATAAAAATAACTGTATTTGTATATGAACTTGTTTATTAAACTACACACAATGCGTTTTGATGTTTGTAATTATTGGGGTCTGTAATATACACACTTTTATACATGTTTCTTATTTTCAAAATGTACCTTTTGGTTAAATCTGGTTTGCTGGACATGGATTAAGAGCAGGATGGTAGCACACTTGTCACTGTCACACAGTTCAAGGGTCTCTGTGTCGGGGGTTTGAGCCTCATCCCAGCTCCTTTGGGGATTTTGATGTGTTCTCCCTGTTTCTGCATAGGTTTCCTCTGGGTCCCCCGGTTTCCCCAAATTCAAACACGCATGATGAAAGTTGGATTGGCTGTTCACAGGTGTGAGTGACAGTATGTGTGTAGGATACCCTTCAATGGACATGTCCAGTGTGTGTTCCTGCCATACACCCAGTGATTCCATGTGGGCTCCGGACCCACCTTGACCCCAGACAGGATAAAGGCATTACAGAAAATGAATAAATAAATATAATAAATATTAAAATATTATAATTTTAATCTGGGTCTAGGAAGCCCGTCTTAAAAGTGGCTTGTGCCAACCTTACGGCTCCTTTTAGATTTTTTTCCCCTGATACATTATAAATAACAAATGAAAGAAAATCATTTAAATCATATTTAATTGCGCTCTATTTTTCCCCTTTTTGACCAGGAGTATTCAAACTTTTGAAATGGTCTATGTCTGCAAGCGGCCATTGGGCTGTGGAGGACATATTAATGCATTCTGATGACATGGGGCTACTGCTGCTGTCAACGAGTAACCTAACTATTATGGTGAACGTGTGTATTAGGTTGCAGAGCTAATGTGTTGGAAGTGGGCAGAGATCACATGGCATGATGCCCCTCTACATCTGTTTGGAGTGAAAGCTTTTAAGGAATGTCATGCTGTGGGCTTGTGTGTAGCGTGTGTACAAGGCAGTATTAGTGGGGTGTGTTGGTACACAGCGTGTCTGGCCTTGCCTGGTCAGCTGGAGTAATATGTGAGAAAGTGAGAACGTGTTTGTGTGTAAGTAAAGTCAGCACTTCAGCTGGTCTGAGACAAAGGCAGTGTTGTGAGTGGCCATCAGGGTCGCAGCAACTGGCCTGTCCATCATTCAGGCACAGGTGCAGAAGCTCTGGCTGGGGATTTAAATACCATTGCAGTTGACAAGCTGTGAGTCCACAACTACTGTAATCCATCCCACTTTTAAGACCTTTAACAGCTGTATTGTGTTTGGAAAAGAGAGTGAATGTGACTCAAAGACTTTGTTACTTTTATCAGAATCTGAACTGTGGCAGCATGGAGGGTCTCACATTTACCTTTAGCATAAATGTTATGGTGCACAAGACAAACGACTGGAGACAGAAAATATTTTGTAGCTTATTAAATATCACTGCTTAATTGTACTTTGGTATGGAAATGAAAGGTAAGGAAAGGATGTCCAACTCACCCAGAAAGAACAAGGTCAGTTATAGGCAGCGAGCAGCATGTTCTGAGATTGAACTTGCACTTCTCAGGATCTCACTGATGGTTCCAAATTGACAAACAGTTCACATAAATTATTATAATAATATAATAATAATTCTTCTTCTTCTTCTTCTTCTTCTTTTTTATTAAAACATCTTGAATGTTAAATGAACTCTAGGTAAGATATGGTGGTTTTGTCTAGTGCTAAATGCAAGGTAGCAACGACAGGCCCTGTTCTTACTATTACAGGTCAGTGGAGCATCAGTATGATTTTGAAGCTGTAATTATAAGGTATAAATACAACCTAGTCTTCTTTTAAACAAGATACAAAATTGGAAGAATATTGTCATTGCAGGTTAAAGGCTTTGATTCTGTCTGTTAAAAAAAATTGCCAGAAATCATGGACTGTGTTGGGTTTGACCATAGATAGCAGTTGGTATTGGATAGTAGCTAACTTTGCCTCCACATGGCAGACTAGGACTTGATTCCCAGTTTGGGCAGGGACAGTATGTACTAATAAGAGTCCTGGGTTAAATCTCCTAAATGTGCCTCCTTTTGTATTGATTAAATTATTAAGTGGTATACAGCTATCGGTTCTCAAGCTCAAAAATGATGCTGGGTTATGGGTAGCAGATGATAGAGGGAATATAGTTAGTGGTTCCCTCAATGTTGTTATTAAGCTTAAAGGGAACAAAAAATTCTAGAGCACTGTCTAGGACAGGAAAGCTAGAAAGGAATTATAGCCAATTATCGTTGGTCTGTATCTTATTAATGGTGGCATTCATAATTTCAATCACAATTAAAATTTAGAGGATATTTTTTCACCAGCTAGCTCCCCAGCCTGTTTGCATGCTAGAAACTTGTCTGATGTGTTTATGAAACCTTAGAGTCAGTAAATGGGTAATAAAACAAAGTGCAGTATGCTAGCTTTCTCTCTCCCTGTTTACGACAGAGAAACAACATCCGAAGACACCTCCAAACACTAAAAAGCATGGAGATGATATTGCTCTCTTCCTGCTCCATTGGTAATACTGACTTATTTTTGCAGTTTCAGGTTACTTAAGGTGAAACTGACTCTAACTTTGGAAAACTGCTAACTGCATGAAAGTAAACACAGACGGAAATTTATAAAAATTAAACAACTCATGTTACAAACGAGTTTATGTGGTAATTTGAACAGTGAATAAACACTGACAAGTATTTATAAACTTCAGCCATGTATAAACAACAGTTGTTTTTTGCTCAAAAATCCTCAAACATTACTATGAAAAAATCAGAGAGAGCAGCAGCAGTTCCCCATAATCACAGACGTTCCCTTTGAGGCAATAAAAACTGACAATAACACTCAAACTAAGGTGAACATTTGCTGTAAGGTCTTGTTTTCTGTGCAGGTTCTGGTTTCTAAAGTCAGTATGATGTAGAATGGTGGCACAGAGAGTGGCAGTTGTGTGGGATCATGTAAGACTCCCATTTCTGGGACACCATTTTGATTCCTGGTTGCTGCAAATGATGCCTTCCTCTTGTTTATAATTTTAAGTTGAAATTTCCTGGTGTATTTTGTAAAGCTACCCTCCATACAATAAACTGGGTTGGATTCGCAGACCTGGTAGGAACACTACTCCCTATGCTTGGGCAAGACTGCTAAGACATCGTCAGCCTCCCCCTGTAATAAGACTAGACTTATACATAACTCATAAGCAAATGCTAGTAATATGATGAAATGTTACATAGTTATGTTATGATGTAACTGATTTGTTCCAAGACTGTGAAAAAGCCTGACATGACAGAAATAAATCTGAATACAGGATTAGGGAAATAAAAGACCATATTTTGTAACAACCTCTATCACAAACTGTTTCTTGATGTGGGTAACACACTGCTCTTTAGGCTGGGCCCTGAAGGCCAGCTGCTGTCTGTGTGTTGAGACCCACCCCTGTGCTCCTCAGGACAAATGCTATGCCTGCTGCTCCTTCTTATCGGGCCAGTGGAGATGTTTGAGGCTATGCTATCATGGACCACCAATGTTTACACAGCTCTCTGCCAAATATGATCTCAGTGAAGCTGGCGGTCGTCTGATATAACCATCTGTAGCAGTTATACATGGCACCCACTGAGCTAGAGCATTTCTCCAGTGTTTTCTTCAAAAGCAGCTCAGCTTAATTGATCACAGATATACAGATATGCAAAACCCCAACCCTTATGGAGAAACACCTGGTTAAATTACACGTTGTTAATGCTAATGTTTGATAAGAGTCTCTGTTAAAAGCTCCATTCAGGAAATAAACAATACAGTTTTTGTCTAGATTTGTTTTGCCAGTTGATGGTGTCTATTCAATGTATAATTTAAAGGAAGACTAAGTAATATATATATATATTTTTGCTCTTGTGGCTCTCCCTAATGTAATTTATTTTTACACCACTGTACTGAAATCAGTGGGAAGGGTGTATGTGTGTGTAGGGGGGTGTTCCTACCCTCTTCCAGAAGTAACATAGTGCGGTTTCTGCACTGCTGAGCCCAGAGTAGCAACAACACTGTGTCTATTCTCACTATTACAAGTCATTACAAGTGGGTATTGTCGTAGTCACACAGCCCCAGGGACCTGGAGGTTGTGGGTTCAAGTCCACGTGGGTTTCCTCCGGGTGCTCCGGTTTCCTCCCACGGTCCAAAAACACACGTTGGTAGTTGGATTGGCGACTCAAAGTGTCCGTAGGTGTGAGTGTGTGAGTGAATGTGTGTCGCCCTGTGAAGGACTGGTGCCCCCTCCTGAGTGTGATCTTGCCTTGCGCCCAGTGATTCCACAACCCTGAACTGGATAAGCGGTTACAGACAATGAATGAATGTTTTAGTGTGTGTGTGTTCCACTTTGCTGCACAAGTGAGATCAGTGAGGTTATATACATATATATGTATACATGAGGTTTGATGTAGATCAGTTCTGGATTACCAGGTCCCTCCAGAGAAAACTGCTCCTCAAGCCAGTGCTGGTGGGCTTTTATACACCATTGTTCTGATGCTTGGCATTGAGCACATTAAAAGCCTGCTTTTACATCTTTACTTTAGTAACCAGAGCCTCAATCAATAGAAATGTTTTTGAAGTAGGCGAATCCACTCAGGCGAATTCACTCGGACCTAAAGGCAATTAGGCATGAGGAGGTCTAACACACAGGTGGATTATCTCGGGAGTAGCATGGAATATCCAGTCGTTTTCCACTCAACTGCTAGTGCTCTCCCCAGAGTCACATTTTCGTTTGATCCTCTTCAGTTGCTCAACCATCCATTAAAGTTTGATGTGTTTACGCACCAGTCATCTGTCTCCGAGACTTTACCTCCTCAAGATCGTTTTTTTCTTTGTTTTACAAATGCATATTGCCTGATTATACTTTCACAAAGGCTAAAAAAAGCCTGATATGAGTCCCTTGCCTATCTCTCTCTCTCTCTCGCAAACACACCCAGAGACAAACAAACTCACCACAGAGAGAAACAGCACTCAGAACTATAAGAACGTCTCGAGTCCCGTGTTTGTATTTTCTTTTCCCACCCGTTATCCGACAAGCCCGCCCCCCTCGATTTGCTTTCTGCCATCAGTCAACTAAGGACAAACACATTATAAATCCAGTTGATTAAGGAATTTTGATGAACTGCAACTTGTCTTCTCTTAGCAATAACAAATTCAAAGGTTTCCCCTTTGCTCACTTCTGACAACACTGTCCATTTTATAAGCTCAGCTGACCATACAGAAGAACTTTGTAATTCTACAATTACACAGAGTAGTCAACCTGGTTCTCTGCATACTTTTATATTTCCATTTCGCCCTGTCCTTCAATGGTCAGGACCCCAACAGAGTCTTGGTTTGGGTGGTGGATTATTCTCAGCGTTATTGTGGTGGTGGACACTGATGTGTTGGTGATGTGTTAGTCTGTGTTGTGTACTCGAGACGCTTGAGTACTGCTTGAGGTTTTAAAGCCCTCAGTGTCACTGCTGAACTGAGAACAGTCCACCAACCAAAAATATCTAGCCGACAGCGTCCTGTGTCCATTGATGACGAACAACACAAACTGTACAGCGACAGATGAGCTACTGTCTCTGGCTTTACAGCTACAAGGTGGATCAACGAGGTAGGTGTGTCTAACTGAGTGGACACAGTGTTTAAAAACTCTAGCAGCACCCTTCTGTTTGGTCCACTCCAGAAAAATAAGGGTGAGAATTTTCTAGAATGTTCCTGTCAGTTCTGAAGCATAAGCAGGTGAATTTAAACTGAATAACTGAAACATTCTTTGCAAGCAAAAGTCATTGCTCACTTCAAGTCAAGACAGAATCGTCAGATAGTTCAAATAGTATTTTTCAATGCAAGATTGAGCAGATTTGTGATATCACTGATGCAGAAGCTTATATTAGTATTTTGGAGAGACATAGCTGCCATCATGATAATGTCTTTTACGAGGCACTCCATGTATATTTCAGCAGGACAATGGCATGGCTTCATTCTGCACAAGTTACAACAGCACATACACTGTGCTTGACTGGCCTACCTACTGAAAATATATGGCACATCATGAGAAAAAATCTTTGTACCTTAATGTCTTTTTTTATTTTGGTTTGTCAAATTATTCCTTGGCCCACCATAATCATTACATACTTGTGTTCACCCCCTTGTTTTTCACTTCCTAAATGTGAATTCCTTCAGGGAGCTTCACATCTGAACATCTGTACTTTATTACAAAAAGAACACCTCTAGCTTTGGTGGATTGGATTAAGTCATGTGCTATGTAACATTGAATAATACCTTTAGGTAAAGTTTTAGAACACTGAGATACAGTATGTAGGAGATATGTATTGTGATATGTCTTACAGCTTATATATATATCATTGTTTTAACTATGTAGTTCACCCACTAGTAAATTAACTGTACTGGTCAATGAGGGAAAGCGTGTGTGGCGAGCAGCCAATCAGGGCATAGAGGGCGTGGTCTGTCAGAAAGCGGGCGGGAAAACAACATGAGCGCGAGGCGAGGCGGTGGCGTTCAGGGAGAGCGGCGCTGTTTGGATTCATGACGCAAGGAAACGCAAATCCGCAGCTCTCACTTTGACACACAGATATTCACACACATTGTCTCTCTCTGTCTCACACACACACACATTCTCACAGAGTTAACCGGGGGTGTTTGACTGTGTCTGGGACCCGTTTCCTTGGCGCTGGGAGTTCTCTGTGTGGAAAATGCTCGCCGTGATCTCCACTCTGCTGCTGCTCTGTGAGTCTGAATCTTCTTAAAGTCTTACAACCCGATTACAGGCTCTGAGAATGGGATTAGGCTACTCTTAGTAAGTGGTTCATTGCTTTGTGTGTGTGTGTGTGCGAGAGAGAAAGTGTGTGAGAGTTTGTGAATTTTAGGTAAAAGCAGGTGGAGTTGTGTGTAAAACTTTGGTTTGGCTAATGACATGTTTTAATTTCCTCACACACACACACACACACACACACACACACACACACCTGTATAGTTTTTGTATACTATGTGTTGAACCTGTGCATCGAGTCTATTATGTTATTGTATTATTATGTCTTTTTCACAATCACACTTTATTCACTGGATTTTAGATATCAGGGAAATATATTGAATGTGTCCCGTGCACAAATTATGACACAATTGATATTTTATATTTAATAAAATTAACAGATATTATTTAAACGGGTGGAAAATGCCATGTTTAGGACGTGGTATGCCATTTTCCCTTTTGCAGATTCGCTCAAACATGCCACATCCTGGGTGTGTTAAAGTGTAGATAAAAGCAGATATTTCATCAGTGCACTCACAATCACTAATAAATAAACAAATAATAAAAGCATATTTAGAGTGTTTCCTTTTACATGCATTAAGTTCTCCCATTTCATTTCGAAAGCAAAAGTTTAGGCTCCATTAATCTGGATCAAATCGTTTTATGGGCAAAGAATTGACCGCACACATGACAGATGAGGGATCTTAGGATTTAGATTAACTCTGCATTGTTCATCTGGGACAAGAGAGAGAGAGAGAGAGAGAGGGAGGGAGGGAGGATTGTAAAGCGAAAACAGGAATAAGAGATAAACAGAGAAAACAAGGAAGAAAGAGAGATAGAAGGGAGAGAGAGAGATGGAGACGGAGATGGAGGGACTGGCCTAGATACTTAAAAAGCAAAAACTGCACTTTATGGTGTGACACCCACGACCTCAACAACATCACACTGACAACAAGTGGCATTTATGGTTGTTATGAGATGAATCTGAGCAAACGGAGTAGAAAGATCAGTCAGGGGAAAAACAAAGTTCTGTTCTACAATAGCACACTGTCTGGGCACGGGATGTGACACAGCTGAAAGGAATCAAAGCATTTTCAGATATTATTTTACATTTACTTTATTATTTATGAATGTATTCTTTTTTATTATTACTTTATTATTATTTATTATTGCATTAATTTAAATTTTATTTGTTTTGTATTGCTTTCTTATATAAAAATGTTTTCTTATATAAATGTATACATTCTTTAAAATAACACTATGTAATATTTTCAACTCAAATTTACACGTTCAAAATCATTGTGGCACTCCACTGACCTGTATTATGGGAACAGAGCTTCTCTCATTGCTACTCTGATCTCCACACCGCAAACTGCACTGTGTAACTTTTGGCAGGCGGTAGGAATGTACTCTCCATCTCCCTCCCCAGGAAGCACCCAAAAAACACCACAGCCCACCCCTCCCCCATGTTTCACATAGTGCTCCTTTTAATTTAAATTTGTTTACTATTTATTTGTATGTTTAATTATTTTAACTTGAATACTGGTACTCGGTAGGTGGAGACAGTCACACAGAAATACAAAGCTAGGTGGGTTAAGGTTAATACATGCTTTCACTTAGACATATTACGTGAGCCTCAATTTCTTTTCGAACTGATGCTAAAACGTCAGCTCAAGACACTTGGAGGAGAACACTTTCCGCTGAGGCAGTTACATGAACAGGTAATGTTCAAGGCTTTGGTGATACTTCAGAAGGCGGTGGTGATTAAGGAATTGATTTCTGCTTTACATTCAATGATTGTAGGGGATCTGGTCAATGTTTATGTTTATTGTATATTTGCTTTGTGTTGATGATGCATCTTGTGGTTTGAAGCATCTTAGTGTGTGACAAAGATGATGGGGTGGAGGGAGTGTTACTATGAGTTGTGTGTGTGTGTGTGTGTGAGAGAGAGAGAGAGAGAGAGGTTGAAGGTGGGGCTCTCTGTGCCACCCGGCAGAGCCAGCTGTTCCCTCTGACCAGTGCAGAATTACACTCACACAGAGAAGCTTTGTTTGTTCTCTCTCTCTCTCTCTCTCTCTCTCTCTCTCTCTCTCTCTCTCTCTCTCTCTCTCTCTCTCTCTCTCATGGAGGCCTCATGTACAGACACTTGCCAACATTGCGATTCCACCAGTTTTTCCATCCACTTGCCAAGCAATTCACATGTGGACATTTTTAACGTGCCTTGAAAGTGGTTACCACGATCAAACAGAAAATAGATCAAAAATTTCAAGTCACAAAAACGAAAAATGCTTAAAAACTTGCACTTAACAAATGCAGACTATTTAATCTAGAAGTGTCTGGAACAGGGATGAAACACCATTCCCCCAAAAAGTATTCCTTCAACTGGTGTTTTGATGGGGGGGTGGAGAGCAGTCTATAACTACCCACAGGCGCTCAGCGGGGTTGTGACTGCAAAGGCCATAGCAAATGATTTACATAATTTTAATCCTCGTCCAGCCATTCAGTGACCTTATGACCTGTGGATGGGGACTTGGAAAATAACACTCCCAACTTTTCCTCAAAAGTTAAAGGTGACCAGTCATAACAACTGTTTACTGTTTTGCAGTGAAGCCTTCATTTCAAGTGACAGGTGAATTCGAACTGTGGCAGCAAAATGACCTTCATAGTTTAACAGAGCCCTTGGACCCATTCACTGTAGCAGCTAATGGTTCAGGCTTTTATTGTAATCTTGGTTTGGGCCACACATGCACTCAGTCACTCACACAGGAAAAGGTCACATATATCACACATCTCTGTAGATCAAATGTGCATTTATGCGTTTCAGACTTATACACTGCTGCTCTACACAATCTAACATCCCTCACAGACACAGTGGTCTCATCCTGACTTGATGACAAACAGCTGGCTTACTTAATGTTACTTAATAACACACTAAAATAACATGATAGCTGAAATAGTCTGTGAAGTGATAATAAAACAGAAAACTCATAATTTTCATAAGCCTCCACAAGGAGATGTGAATAGACTGTCGGTCTACCCCTCAAACTCTCAGATTCCACACTGTTGGAACGTGCAGAATGTGGCATGGTGTTGCCGTACAATGATATGCTGTGTCCCAAACAGTGTCCTATTCACTATATATTGCAGTATTTTTGGGTTCTGCCATTTTGTAGTAGTGTTCTAAAAAATAAAGCACATTTTTCGGTGCAGTCAAACAATCCAACATTGCACTGCAAATAGTAGTGTACAACCAATGTACCCTAGCAGTTATTGGATACACATAATACACTGTGCTATTTGATAAAAACCCTCATGAGGTAATGCCCGAAAATGTTCACTACCGTCCTGAATTCAGTTCACTATCAAAGTGCACTACATAGTGATTAATGTAGGGTATAGCGAGTAGGGAGCCATTTTGATATACTCTGGCTTTAAACTGGATTTGCCGGTAGTGTCTTACATAATGAGCATGAAATGGATTTCTCTACTAGTTAAAATCACCTTAACACTAAATTAACGCTATTGTCAAACCAGACAGTGCTATTCTTCTTTGACTTGGAGAACACAGTAGACATTGTAAAGGTTGACTCAGTAGACCACAATGCATGTTTTCACTGTGCATCAAGTCCATTTAAAATGAGCTTGAGCCCAGATCCCAGCAGTGTTTCTGGACGTTGTTAAAACATAACTTCCGCTGAGCCTTTGTGGTCACGGAGACAAATGATATTTGTTGACAATGGTTTGTTAAAATACTCCTAAGCCTGTCTTTTATCTTAAAGTGGCAATTTGAAGACCAGGGACACAGTATGTATTTTTACCAGAAAAAAAAAAACAATTATACATTCATAGATATATGTTTGATGTATTTATTCACTGCGAACTGTCCGTTTTCATGCATTCATAGGTCGCCTGTGTTCTCGGGCTCAGCCATGCGTACAGAAGAGTGCTTTAAAAGCTTTAACTCAGTGTCCTTACCCATCACTGTAAGTAACGTGTGAGCCGCTGTCTTGCTCCGAATCAGTGAGCGAGCATGTTTCCATGCTGACTCAGGTTTTTGTGTGTCTTGGTGTGACAGGTGTGTGTGTGTGTTTGTGCGTTTGTGTGCGGACTATGGCAGTTTCAGCGGGGACATGGGGAAGAAGTGTGGGCAGCATGTCAGGCTAGTCCTCACCAGTTTCTTATCTGACCACATGGCTACTCCTTCGGACACTGTCGGTCAAAGTGGCCTCACACACAATGGCACTGTCTCTCTTTTTGGGTTTCCCTCCCTCTTCCTCTCCCTTTTCTCGGTCTATGTTTTTTGCATCCTGGATATTACAAAAATTGTCAAAAAAAGAAAGGGAAATGATAAGATGGATGCTGCAAGGTCAGGTTGGTTGCACAGCTGTGTTGATACAATTGTTGGCTGTAGGAACAGCAAGCAGACCCTTGTTCAGTCTAAAATGGTGATAATGCTTTTGGAAAAACTCCAGCAACCTGAGAGGGACAACACAGTAGATGGCCAAAGGTTTGTGTGGATCTGCTCAAGCAGTTTTTCTTCTGAAATCATGGGTATAAATAGTGTGTTTGTCCTCATGTTAATGCAGTAACAGCCTCTGTAATCTTTACACTAGATGTTGGAAGACTGCTGTGAGGATTTAATTGTAAATGTTAATACATTGTAAATGAATGCTATGTCAGGTTCTTATCATAGATGATTAGTTCTGGATGATAAATACCCCTCCAACTAATCCCAGAGGTATCTCATAGTGCTCCATCACTGCAGAGAATGCAGATTCACTCTTCCAAAGCAAATTGCATAGCCCAGCACCCTTCTATCCAACGCTTAGCACTGAACAATATGACCTTATGTGCGGTGTGCAGCTCGTCTAGAGAGTAGGGCTGTGTCATATTGTATTGTTTTCAATAAAATCCATAGAATTTTTTTTTAAATGATTTAAAAAATACATATCGTAATAATGGGCGGCGCGGTGGTGCAGCAGGTAGTGTCTCAGTCACACCCGCTCCAGGTGACTGTCTGTGAGGAGTTGGTGTATTCTCCCTGTGTCCGCGTGGGTTTCCTCCGGGTGCTCCAGTTTCCTCCCACAGTCCAAAAAACACACGTTGGTAGGTGGATTGGCAACTCAAAAGTGTCTGTGAGTGTGTGTGTTGCCCTGTGAAGGACTGGCGCCCCCTCCAGGGTGTATTCCTGCTTTGCGCCCAAAGATTCCAGGTAGGTTCTGGACCCACCGCGACCCTGAACTAAATAAGGGTTACAGATAATGAATGCATGAAAGGTACCTCATTCTAGCACAATTTTAGATTTTAAAATTGTTTTGATTTCATATGCCCCAGGACTTAATAATCTCCAGGACTTTTATTATGTTTTTTTAATATGACACAGTTTTATAATGAATGATTACAAACATGTATCTCTCCTTCTGGAGAAGAGAATGTAATGTACCTTTTAAGGAACAAAACTGGACTTTTAAACACTGATGTACACAGTTTGTACCTCTTTTTTTCTGAGAGTGTACAGCATCCTGTTCTGTGTGACAGTGCTTAATTTATAGAGCTTATAAAAAGTGCACCTTAAAGCAGCCAAATGCGCATATTGTCCACTAACTTTTGGCTGTATACTGTTCATACCCTTCAGGCTGTGACTACATTGTAATAATTAAGATGGAGACAACAGTTTGAACACTTCTTATCTGCTTTGTAGATCCACTGGTGCTGTAAAAGAGCTAGGGTTTTTATGAATGCTACAGTGGCTCTGCAATGGGGATGTAATGAAATGTGATATGATGTCTTTGTGAGGATTCATTTAGTTCATTTTAATTTCACTATACTAGACTATACTATAGATTGTAGGATTATTTTCACCCTGTGCCATTTTATTTTTATGGAGTAAAGCTGACTTTTTTATTCATTAACATCAACAGGTTTAGAAAAGAGGTACATTCCTGATCCAGTAGCTTGCGGTCTGAGTCAGTGTAATTTCACTTCTCTTTGTGTAGGGCTTACCTTTTAATAAAAGATTTGATTCTGAAGCGGCATTGCATGAATCTATTTTCAAACTAAACATTGTTTTGAGCAAGCAGAGGGAAACTGAGACAGTATGAGCTTCCATGTGGAAAAACACTGAGATTCAAAAGCCGACCCACCCTCCTCTGATTTCCGTACAGTTTGAACAAATGTTGCATGTGTGCACTCACTTAAAGGAATACTTTATCCAGGAGAATTTTTTTGTGTTATTTAGCCACAAGGACAAGTTGGATGACTAGATCTGGATCACAAAAACTGCTCCAACATCCAAGGTATTGAGTGGTGTAACATCATGTCAGAAAACACAGTTCCATTACTTCACAGCCCAGATTCATAGGGTGTGCCAGAGATTTTCGTTTTTTTGCAGTTGTTCCCTTATGTGCCGTTTTCCTGACATCATTTGAAAGTCACTTTCCTTTCTGTTGTTAATTAAAAACAAAAGGAGCTGAAAACTGTCATGTCTTGGTGTCTATATATTAAACTAATTAGTGGTACATATATTACAGGTTCGACATGCACCATGTGCCCAAAGTGACCTTAAAAACACCGAGCATTGGGCTATGGAACATTGGAGCTGAATCACTGGGATCAGCTGATATGAGCCAGTACTAATCATCTTAAGATCAGTACCTGACCTCGCTAATGCTCTTCAGGCTGAATACAATCAAATACGGGAAGATTTCCAATGTGTAGTTTAAAGCTTTCTCAGAGGAATAAACACAGTTTGCAGCAGCAAATGGGAGACAAATTGTCCTATTAATACCCTCCATTTAGAAGAAATGTGCAGCAACAAGTGTCTCAAAAATGCTTTTGTTCTGGGATCCAACAACAATTCAGTTGTGCAGTGAAACTATATTCTATATATTGTGAGTACATATAGTCTGCATTGAAAAGGCATCTCTGCTATAAAAAAAATTGCACTGTGCAATTAAACCTTATTGGGGTCACATCTCATATTAAAATAGAAACATGGAGGAAGTGGTGACATGAACGATTCAGGAGAAGGAAACCCTACCTGGACCTACTTTTGTTTATTGACTGACTTTCAGGAGCATGACTGGGGCACAGGAGCCCAGAAACAGGGGAAAAGACAATACCCTCCTAAGAGGAAAGCTCCTAAAATAGACTAGGCTCTGAGTGCATGAAGCAGCGGTCAGTGATGGGAAAAGCTGTGCTTTAAGAGCTCTAATCTCTGTGGGTTGATTAGATTTTCATTGTTTGTAAACATGGAGCAATATCATCTAGGGTCAGATGGTGAAACCATGGCTTAGCGTGGTCAGACTTGGTATTTCAAAATATGATTTTGTTTTCACTGTTTGCATCTCAACAGCAACTAATTTGTAACTCGGGTTCTGCTGAGTTTAGAGACATTTCCGAAATAGCAAAAATATCACATTTTTACAGTTGTCTAAAGAGTACAGTTGTCTGAGAGAAAGAAACACAGGAAGTACCATACCACCCAGAGTCAGTGTGTTTTTCATTCATTTACAGACACTGGGGCTTCATAAACACATTAGACTGGTTTTGAGCACGCAAACAGACAGGAGAGCAGCAAATGGACTTCTGAATTTTATAAAAAACAAAAAAAAAAGGTTTTTTGATTACAATTGTGAAGTACACCTGCACACGACAGTGATTCTTCATTTTTATATATATAAAATAATAATTTTTTTTCCCCCCTTCCATTCACTACATATTCTAGATTCACCTGTGCCAGTGTTGCGTTAGAGGAACACCTAGAGTAACAGGGGGCTGCTAAAGTAAAAAATCTAAAGCTAAATTAGGGTGTTAGCTAGCATATATATATATATATATATATATATATATATATATATATATATATAGCATATATATAATGAAATATTAGAAGCTTATTAAGTGTTTGTGTTACTTGTATTTTTTAAATATATTTTTGCCAGACATATAGCCTCCTATACTACATTATTTTCAGATGCTCAAATCCTTAACAGCATTGTCTGGTGAAACTTGGAAGTTGAGAGTACGGTAAATTTAAACAGCATTTATTATACATTAAGTGGACTGTCAAAATATAGTGTAAATAATTTTGAATGTGAGGAAAACCTCCAGTATCAATATTTATATAAAATTTGTAGTTACATTTGGTTGATCAATTAGATGCAATAGATCAAAAAATTGTCTGTTTGTGACTGAGGCTTATAATTTTTTTTCCCATATTAACTGGTAGATGCAATACCCTAGTGCTTGGATATTTAAATTATTTTCATCATTTGAAGTCAAGACAGTGACTAACTGAGGTTGACCACTATGTTGATCTAATGAATCAACTCTGGACAGAAACAAGAAGGCAAACAATGCTTGTGATGAATAATCCAATCAGCAGGGAGGAAGGGCTGTACCTGTTTCCTGTTCCTGACAGGAAGCTGGACTTCAATGTAACTGGTCATCCACTCTCAGGAAGTGAACTTTGCCACTGTTTGTTCACTATAGAGTGTAGGTTGAAAGAGCTACTATTTATACTTAAATAGCATGTATTTTGGTGGCCTCAATTTCTAGACAACATCATAGCCTGGTCAAGTGTTCGCTTGGTAATGCACCGGCCTTTCCCCTTTTGGGTGAAAGTGGAGTAAGGTTCAAAGCAGTCTTTTATTTTTTTCATTGAAAATCAGATGTGTTTTTCCTTTGTATCTGCCCTTAGTTCAATAGTAATCAGCATGGGCTTCTGGAATTTACAGTAGGACTTGGCAGAACTCTGTCTGACTATGAACTGAGCAAGTGCAGTGGAGAACAGTGTACAAGCTAACACATTTGGTTTTCAAATATATGGCTGCAAAGTTGACATTGTTTATATAAGCAAGCAACCTACACAATTCTGCTACAAATGAAAAAAAAATCATTACAATCCTACACATCTACACTCTGAGAAAAAAATTGTCACTGTGGTGGTAACCTCAAAGGGTACATTCCTGTACCTTCATATGGGGAACATAGCTGTACCTTAATTTGTAATTAGGGTTAGATTTTTATTTTGTGTTGATTTCATACACCAATAACACACATTGGTAGGTGGATTGGCTATAGGTGTCCATAGGTGTGAGTGAATGTTTAAGAGTGCGTTGCCCTGCGATGGACTGGCGCCTCCTTCAGGATGTGTTCCTGGCTTGTGCAAAGTGATTCCGGGTCGGCTCTGGACCCACCGTGACCCTGAACTGGATAAACGAATACAGATTATGAATGTCTTTAGGTAACAAAACTAATTTAGGGAACTGGACTTAAAACCACCTTTCAAAGGTACATTTACACTTTTTGAACCTTTGACAATAATGTACCTGTACCATACCTTTTTTTTTTTTTTTTTTGGAAAGTATACAAACACCAAAAGAGTCCAAATGTTGCAATTTACATTTATAATAGGTGTTAATTGTAACAGGCTGATGTCAATAGCCTGGCGAATCAATACAAAACAGGATATGTTCAACAAGTAATTAAACATTCATTAAAATCTACTACTCTTTAACCACATAAACCATTTACATTACATTTTTCCCCATTGCTAGTTTGTGTCACACGCTGACCTTACAGATTATATATGTTCCCATTATATGTTTGACTTATTAAACAAGGGTTTTGTATTTGAAACTAGTCTTGATATAGAGTTATTTCACAGAGAATAAGGCTTTATTCAACAGCTGTAATTTTGACAATGTGGACAGTGGGCTAGGTAATCAGTCACTTGTTCAATCCATCGACCTTGTGTGCCAAAAGAAGTCAAAATGAGCTGGTACAGGTCAATAGTCTGACCAAGACCCTGCTGATGCTTTCTCCATCAGGTCTCCCTGTTGCCCCGGTGACGGTCAGCACTTCCAGATCCGAAGTAAAAGTGCAGCAGAATTCAGGTGAGGGAGATTTGAGAAGAAAACAGATGCATGTAATTTACAACACCAGTGTATGTTATAACTGAATAGACAAAAAACTTTTTTGTTTTCCTCTGTCTCTTTTTCCTCCTTGTTTCAGATGCCATTCTCTCTTGCGAGTTTAAGACAGAGAGAGATCAAAATCCTCGCATAGAATGGAAGAAGAAGGATAACGACGTGTCCTTTGTTTATTTTAATGGCAACTTCACAGGTGAATAACATTTATGGCCTACTTCTGACTGTGACGCTAACTACCGTTCATGCTCCAATTACACTACAGGGGAAATCCACCTAGGAATATAAAATTTCTCCTGTGGCCACTACCCACATGGCATGCAGATTGTACATGGATTCACAAAGTCTTGTCCTTCACAGGACCGTTTTTGGGACGTGCAAAGATTGAAGGGGCAACAGTAACGCTGCGCAAGGTCATGCTGAAGGACGCAGGAGAGTATCGCTGTGAGGTCAGCGCCTCGGCTGACACTGTTAAGCTCGGTGAAACCAACGTCACGCTCAAAGTGCTGGGTAGGAGGCTTCATCTGTTTCTGTGGGATTTGCTTTCTGACGTTTGGCCGATCCTCAGTCCTTGCTTTGAAATATAAAGGAAACCCACATTTGGTGAAAGAAACCAATTTCTCCTAAAGATTTGTTATTGTAAGTGCTTTTTTAGGCTTGCCCTGGAGCTACAATGCTAAAGAAGCTAAAAAAAATAGCTTATCAACTAGCTTATGTCTGCTACTACTGTTTTAGATATACAGTGTAGTTCTGTCCAATTTTTAGGGTAAATTCTATTGTGTTCAACATACTACTGCTTTAGGTGTAGATCATGTGGATAAATACTTGTGTTTGAATATTTCACTCAACCCTGATCTATCCAGTTCCTCATTACACGATCATTAATCTTTGAACAGTACCTCCACAAATTCCTGACTGTGAGATCCCCAGCTCTGCGCTGACTGGTTCTGTGGTGGAGCTGCGCTGCAGTGACAAGAACAGCATTCCTCCAGCATCCTACACCTGGTACAAAGACAAGAAACCTCTCTTTCCTCCACGTTTCAATGCCACCTACATTGTCGACAAGCACACTGGGGTTCTCGTGAGTACATAATTTTTTTTAAACTGTTGAAATTATGAAAAGTCCTCACCAAAATCTAGCACATTTTTATGTTATTGTTTAAACTAAAACGCAGGATTATACAGTTTATATAGACGGAACCTAGCCTAATCAGTTCTTGATAGTTTCTAGTCACGACAGTGGATTAGAAATTGGAAATGAACATACCCACTGATTTATAATCTTTCTAAAAAGAATTGTCACTTCTTTCTGTTGAAATGATGCAATGAACCTACTTTATGATTAAGGTAAAAATGAGATTTCCTTATTTTTCAATGAACAAACATTAACACACTGAATATTATAAATATATAAACATTCTTCTCAACCTAGCCTACCTTTTAAGTTTCAGAGTAGATAGTAAATGAGTTATATTATTAAGATTAATTATGAAGAAATAAACTTACAGTGCATAAAAAAATAATGACACCATGGATACATTCTAGGTATTTTAGTCTAGTTGAATTCTTGTCGCGAGGCAAGGCCGAGAAAGATCTAATACTAACAGACTCCAAGAGCCAGAATGACAGATTGATATTGACAGACAGGAATAATCACACTAAATAAACACTGACATCTTGACCCGACACTGACATTTCTAACACACACAATGCAGGCACATGCACCAACAAATGCATGCACACACACACAGAAACACCTTTCAGGCAGAAGCATATAACTATATTTGCTGTTACCAAATAAGTTATAATTTTTTTTTGTGGTGTTTTTTTCCCTAATTAATTTAAAAAGAGGTTTACAAAAATCTCCAGAGCTGATGCAGGACAATACCACTGCGAGGCCAGAAATGGAGTGGGACAGCCAAAGAGCTGCTTGGGACAACACATGAATATTGGTGAGTGTGGCAGTATTTCTTTAATGCAAAGTCCATCCGAATACATGAATCAAGCCAGGATTTTAAAGACGGCATTTTTTATTATTATTATTTGGACTAATTTCTTGATATAATCATGTATATTTTGAATTATTAAAACAAAGCAAAAAACTGGGTTTTTTTTTCATTTATTTGACAGTCTACCATTTTGAAAATACATTCATTCATTCATTCATTATCTGTAACCGCTTATCCAGTTCAGGGTCGCGGTGGGTCCAGAGCCTACCTGCAATCATTGGGCGCAAGGCGGGAATACACCCTGGAGGGGGCGCCAGTCCTTCACAGGTCAACACACACATTCACTTATACGCACACACACACTCACACCTACGGACACTTTTGAGTCGCCAATCAACCACCTACCCACGTGTGTTTTTGGACTGTGGGAGGAAACCGGAGCACCCGGAGGAAACCCACACGGACACGGGGAGAACACACCAGCTCCTCACAGACAGTCACCCGGAGCAGGAATCGAACCCACAACCTCCAGGTCCCTGGAGCTGTGTGACTGCGACACCACCTGTTGCGCCACCGTGCCGCCCATTTTGAAAATACAATTTTGAAAAATTAGCCAAAAGAATTGGCTAAAAATATCCATGTGAATATAATTATACAAAAAGTAAATATATTTATAATATATTTTAAGGGGTCATAAAATAAAATAATTTGCAGTTAAATTTTACCATGTAAACATTGTCCAAATTTCAAAACTTTACACTAAACTGCATAAACATTGTGTTTATTAATTACTTTATTTGCACCCAGGAAATTTTTTCTGAAGTTATAATTGGAGATGTAACCTAGAATGTTTCAACAAAGGACAGCCCTAGGCAGTAGCTTTACAGATTGGTAATGATATGGCAATACGGTTTATTTACCCATAAATAGGACATTCCTAGTTTTAACAATTGCTTAGTAATTGATCCATGGTTCTTTAAGCTGAGCAGAAGGCACCTGGTGAGAGATGCAGTAACTGAGAAACAATATGAGAAGTGAGTTTGCATTTTACATCTCTAATACCATGTAGTTTTACTGAAATATCATTCTGTAATTTTGACCGTAACTCATACCATTTAAACAAACTAGAAACAAAGCAGAAACAAGCAAATATTTTAGGGCACTAATACCATATCCTTTCCGCAGGTAAATATCCCAAATATTTCAAGACTTTTTCAGGTGCAATTACTGAATATTTAGCAATGAAAAGGAACTTAACATTTAATTTATGGACAAACACAGTACAATTCAATTCCAACATATTACCATTAGTGCTGTGAACCGAGAGAGAGAGAGAGTTATGTTATTTAATCTCCCTTCTGAACTCAACAGTAGCATCGCTAATTTAAAAAAGCTAATACATTACTAGACTCTGTAAAAAGTGTGAATTATGGGGGGAAAGTTGTGGCCAAATTTGGTAAAATGATTAATTAGTGTTAAATTCCAGCAAGGTGTTAATGGGTTCATTTGAACAGCACTAAAAAGTGCAACCACCAAAGCTCACACCTGTAAATTCTATTGGATATATAGGGTTTGTATGTGTTTTTGTACATAAACCAACACAAACTTTAGAGGCCCTCAGTGAAGGAAATAAAGTACAATACTAAAGGGTTTAAATGTTTCCATTTTCCATTTATGAAGGCATTCAATGTTATGAAAATACAATATCACAATGAAAAGCTGTGCTTTAAAATGCTCTGATCTAAACCTCTAGCTACATGCTAATATGTCATCTCAAGCTAACACAATAAAACACAGCAATGTAATTGTTTTGTTACATCTCTTATTCCCTTTTATACAGTGCTAGAACACACATTATCTGCATGATGATTCATTTAATTTTTCCAAGATTCTGTATATAATCATATCTTTCTTTCTTTTCCTATGTGTTTCTCTCTCTCTCTTTCCCAGATGACCTAAACATTTCAGCAATAATAGCAGGAGTAGTAGTGCTGTGCCTGGTCATATCAGTGTGCATTCTCGGGGCATGGTATGCCCACCGGCAAGGCTACTTTAGCCGTAAGTTGACTAGAGCTGCCCACATTTCCCCCCTCCATGTATGTAGGTCATGACATGCTTATGAGCACAAGATGAAAATGTTTTGACCAGTTGTCCTTTGTTTTTATTTCTATGTCCCATCTTAATCTCTCTATATCTCCATGTCAGGACACAGAGGAAGGTAAGACGACTAACTGACTCAAATCAGACATATATATATATATATATATATATGTGTGTGTGTGTGTGTGTGTGTGTGTGTTGCTTTTTAATAAGGGCTAGATAAAAAGTAAGAGATTGCAAACCATATCCACCAAAATAATTTATTTTAAAGTTTATTCATGTAAATAGATCGGAATGTAATCTGCATTGCAAAGGTGTTATCTGTATTTTTTTTTTTCCACAAAACCAAACCCTTAATAAATATTCCTTCATTGGGATGTGGCCCTTTTTTAAATTTGGGATTAATCACAGAGGCTTGCCATTGGCTATAGCTGCTAGCTAAATTATTTATTTTTGAAAAAAAAAGTAGCTAAATTGATGTGTTGGCCACCATCAAACATCTATTATACGTGATTATTTTCTCCTTGTCCAAATGTAGTCACTCAGCCAAGGTGTGTGGTATTGGAAAGATGCTTCTTTAGTTTGGTGCTGGATCTGTGAGGCTAATAAGCAATGCTAGCAAACGTTGCAACAGTTATCATTAGGCAAACTTTATGCCTACATCATTATGCATTTGCTTTAGATACTGTTACATTGCTAAGTATAGTCCATTTAAAATTACAGAATGTTAAGTAATGTCAAGCGAGTGATGATTAGCCTCGCAGTTTGTATGACTCTGTCCCATTGGCATGAAACTTCTATTATTTACATAGCCTCACAGCTCTGCTCTTGTCTAGCTCTGGTTGAATATATTTGGGTTAAGTTGTCCGTTTATTTATTTATTTATTTATTTTGGCCAAACCACAACTTAGATTGGCTCCACGTTTTCAGTGTGTGATGGACTAACTCTGCCATGACTTAGATTTTAGATAAATATCACTCTACTGCATGCAATCAAGTGTTCTACTCCATTTTTGCATCTGCTGATTCCCCACCCCGTTAGAGTTGTATAAGTTTGCTCATTGGCTGTAACCTCCAGCATGACGCACCATGTGTGCTGTTGCCCCCGATTGTGACCTCTGACCCCCCACATGGCACCCTATTGCAGGTCATTCTGGATCCCACAGTGTCATGGAGTGGCTCACATCAGCAGCCAGAACCTCAGCAGAACAGAGGACATGTGAGTTAGAGAGCCTGCCAATAGGAGATTATTACTGTTATTGCAGTACTTGATAAAAGGTTTAAGGGGTAGTACAATCAAGGTTTGTCTTAAGGTGGACTTTTTTTAGTACAGCAGGTCTTTGTATAATGAAAGCATGTGTAAACATGTGTAAAATTAGGGTTAGAATTTAAAAATCAGCCAGAGTAATTCACAGGAAGCGTTTACATTTAACCACACTATGAAGTATTTTTTTTCCAACCATCATAATTGTATCTTGTTTCCAAGATTTCTGTTGTTGCACTGATTGTAGCATACAGCTTGTCTGTAGACCTTTGAGTTTGTGTGCTACACTGTGTAGTGTTGTCAGTTTTTGGAATTCAGACAAGTCTCGAATCTTAGCCACATTATTTGAGGTGAAAAATGAATGCAGTTTTTGAATATTAGCTATGTCACATTGTGTGGATAAGAAAAGCCTCTACACACATATATCTCTTGCAACCACTCGTAAGTACTAATTTGCTTAGTGAAATGCTATTATAAGACTAGCAACCTCACTATAATATGTCCTGGAAAAAACAGACAACATTGTGAATGATATTGAATGATATGGATCTGCTTTCTCTCTCCTGTGGGTTTGTATTTTTTATTTGATTTTCTATAATAACATTATTTTTTTATTTTTAATCTCCATGTCTCCCATTTTAAAAGTCCCTCTAGTTTTCACCCATATGTACACATATACTGGAGAGCAGAAAACCGAATACCTGTTATAGTGCTTATATAGTACAGTGATATACATTGTCCAACATTACAAAATACCCAAACTACATAACAATGAAATAAAAACAGACCTTATTTAATAAATAACCCTTACAAAGGAATAGATTTGAGTTGCAAATGCAGTGTCTGGGTTCTTAAATGTGCTTTATAACATTTTTTTTGTCAAGGGAAAAAAACAGCACCTAAAATTCCTTACATTGACAGAATACAACAAGATTATTCACAACCTCAGATGTTTATATATGAGATGCATTACTTAAAACATAAAATGGATATGTTGAGCTCTTCACAATTGCTTCACTCCTCAGAAAACAAATGACAGTTGATGTTTTCCTGTAAAGTAAACGCAAGGTGTTGGACAATGTCCATGAAGGATTTCTCCAAATCCACTTTAAAGAACTCTAAGCCTAGATCAATGCTATCTGCACTACTGAACACAAGCCATGTGCTCTGCGTAAACAGTAGTGAAAGGCAGAATGGGAGACAGGCTGGAAAAGACGGGGACAGCTGGGAGACTGAGACAAATGGCGTCATCTAAGGCCTAATATGGACACAGGGTTAACGTATGGGTAGAGATCAAAGTGTGTGTGTGTGTGTGTGAGAGTGAGTGTGTGTGAACAGAGTCATTGACATGTATAATGCTATTGGCCTAAACTGCACAGGTCACCAGTTGTTTTGCTGCAAAAACAAATGGTATGAAAAAGGTCATGTTGTAAAAATGATTTAGAAACAAATTCTACAGTTTATGGTTTTATTTCACAGCTTTTTGTGATTTAACAAAACCGATGTTGTTTCCACAGCCCCCATGCTGGCTATGGCCCTCCTCCACAAGATGTGAGTATTAACAGTGACTCTGTAACTTCATTTAGCTACAAAGACTAATAAAAAAAATTAAGGTTAGTTTTTTCATGGTGGAGAGTATGAATTTGAAATGTCATTTTAAAATATATTTTGTATATACTGCTAGTTTAATACCCAATGTGACACAACATTCAGCTGTGCTTGAAGTCTATATAATCAGCACAGAAAAGCATTACATTTGGCATTCAAACCAGTCATATTCAGTCATGTGAGTGTTGTGGTAAGAGTCTGTTCAGGATGAATTGATTTGAAATGTTCAGGATCGTTAGTTCTGGATCACAAACACCCCTGAAACACATCCCAAAGGTATTGGGATGGTGCTCCATACAGAGAATGCAGTTCCACTGCTACACAGCTCAGTGCTGGGGGGCTTTAAACACCACTAGCCAATGCTTGGCATTGGCATATATAGAGATTATATGCTTTATGTGCATCATTTAACGTGTCCACAATGGATTCCCTACAGAATTCACTATTTAATTCTTCTTCTTCTTCTCTAAACCTGTGGACACATAATGTGATTACTGTTATTAATAGAAATAATAATAATAGTGTCTCTTTATATCATTTATTATATTCATTTTTGAAATAACTATGAATTATGCCACAGCACGTGATGCAATTTGCTTGAGTGAAATTACACTCAATACACATTAACTGCAGAAGGCTAACTGACCTTTTAACACACTGATGATGAAATTTTAACCTTTCTTTAAATGGCAAAAAAGATGTTACATAATTGACCTATGTCATTTGTCCAGAGGTGGGTTTCACGTGTGCTGTTCTCTGAAAATCATATTGACACTTCTACATTTATATAGATACCATTCTGGATTTATATGTTACATATATTTTCACTGACACTAAGATAAATCTCAAATGTTGCCTGCCTTTCCAGACTCAGGACTTCAAGCACACTCAGTCCTTCATGCTGTGAGGAACTTTCCACCTCAGTACACCCACACCCACACACACAAAATGAACTGAAACACGGGAACCAAAGGTCCTGTGCCATAAGTGACGCTAGCTCACACTGCCGCCGTGGACGGAGAGGAAAGTGGGACAGCCTTTTCATCTCATCTCACTGCTGTCGTGAGGACCCTTTGGCAGATGTTTAAATAAAAAAAAAGAAGAAGAAGAAGAAAATATATATATATATTGTGTGGCAATATTATGTGGAGCTCAATCGTTGAAAACGTGTTTTATTGCTGCCCCCTAGTGGTGGCCGGTGACTGAGCGCGTTGCAGTGAGACTTTACATTGTCCGCTGGCGCCCTCTGGTGGTACTTTGTTACACAAAGATGATCACGAACTGAGGTCAAAACGCTCGAGATTTTAAAGACATGGTTCATCAATCCGTCAAGATATGATTAGTTTTACTCTGGAGCTACATCCCTGGCTTTCAGCTGGAATAGTCCTGCCCCATTAATGTGGCGCCGACCAAGTTCTTGCCCCAGACTGTGCACAGATTTGCAAAGTCAATGAAGGGTAGACAGCGGGGCTGCAACAGTTCAAGGTGTCAGACGCTTGAAAACAGAATTGGGACACACTGCTTTCTGTAACTGTAGAGGTGTAGATCATTAAATCAAGCTGAACTCTGCTTCCCATTTCCCCCACAGCTTCAGTTTACGATAAAGCCAAATGATGAGGAATATAAAAGACCAAAAAAAAAAAAATCCACAATTTTGAACACGCTTTTCACCTTTCTTGCCGTGTCCTGTAATCGTTTTTGGGTTAAAATCTCAATGTAGCAAACCTCACAACAACGCTTTTTCAACGTGTATTTTTCTACATTTTGTTGTTGAAGTGATATCAGAATGGGTCGTATGTAACGTATGACAGGTTAATAAATATTTCTGAATTGCTAAATATGTGGGAACACACCATTTACAAACAAAAATATGTTAATAATCATTTCTAAGGACTCAAGCACACTGTCATTCTGTGCAGGTGATATATGTGTGTCGCAACCCCTTTCAGGAAGTTCCACTTTACTGAACATCCTGAGTTTGTGTATGAGGTTCAGAAAAAACGTCACTTAGGGACATCATGATTTAAAATGAAGGATAAAGCTGTGTAGGGAGCTTCCTGAAAGGATTTACTACACATATATATATCACCATGGGCTCATTGTGGGCTACAAGCGCTTCCACTTTTTTCTTTGCCATTTTCTAACTTGTTAATTTGTGAACTTTCACAGCATCGCAGTAGATTTATTTAAAGAATTAAAATTACAGCTTTAAATTCAGTGTGAATTCACTGACCTGTGCTTGGGAGAACAGAGACTCTGTAGTTGCTGCTCTGGGTTGAGCACTGAAGAAACTACACTATGGAATTTTTGGGGGAGGGTGAGAATATTTCCAACTTCACATCATTGAATCTTCATTAGCAGGATGGGATAGTAGCTTCATCATTGTTAGCACTCAGTTATGTGACATTGTTTCTGTCCATATTTAGGCAGTTTTTAATCAGAATCACATCACTGAACAAATTGATGTAATTATGATTAATTTGATCACAAAGGCTCCAGAAATGTAGAAAAATATTTTCAGTATCCCAATTTTGATTTCAAACTTGCTCACACTTCAACAATTTCATAAATACACACACCTCAATGAGGGCCTCAGCGTTTGAGGAAAGAACTGGGTCATTGCCATCTTGCCACCTGATAGCCTCATAGCTCCAGTGCAAAACTAAAGTCAACAATGGACACTGTTTGGGGTATAAATTTGACATTTTGATGAAATATTCCTTTAAGAAATCTGAGGTAAGTTTAACAAAACCATGACAGTATTGAGTTTATCCTCATGGTTGATTCCAGATAAAAACGTACCACATAATTCAACTCTCTTGCTGTAAATGTAATAAAAGTAATTGAGTGGTCTGATGTGAAATGCTGTGGAGAAATATGGTGATAGGAACCAGATGCTTCTAAAGGCAACATCACACAACCAGATATGAAATGGAATATACACTGTGAGGAAAAATATTTCCCAAAGAATATTTTCCAAATTTCCATCATCATTTTGCAAAAAACAGAAAAAAGTCCACTCATTGGTGTTCCTAGCAAATCCTGATTCCATTACCACCCCTGTTCATTTCACATCAAGCTGCTCCTAATATACATATATGAATGCTTGAATTATGGTGAAAGTTAGTCAAAGTCTGTGGACTTCCCGTTTAAAATAAGTAAATAATGAGGCCTCTGGTTAAAGTGGTCTGTTTTGTGGTAAACTAGATGTCATTTCACATTCTACCTGTATTCTTTTGTGCCTTAGAAGGGTGATATACTAGGATGCTACATTCACTCGTTAGCAAATTAGCATGAATGCTACCTGCGAAGGACACAGCTTTCCAAACATCAAACTAGCATGCATTTGCAATAACAAATTATAGAGAGTCTAAAGATTTATTTCAGTCTGAGACATTTATACAACTGGAATAATGTTGCTTAAAAAAATACACCCACATTTTATCTCCTTGCAGTGAAACACCAAAAATATCATAAATGCACACACTTCAATGAGAGATTCAGATGTTTAAACCACTGTTCAGGCTAAAAGGTTGCCCTCCAATGTTTTGTAATGTTAATTTTACAATTAGGAGCTGCATCAAGCTCCTATCAAAACTTCAAAAGTGACAAAGTGCCCACAAAAATTGAATGCGCAATTTGCATCCAGAGCTCCATCACTTTCTCAGTAGCCCATGAGTCTAGCTTTGTAGTGTACCACCCTGAGGAATGATCAGTATCAATGTTAATGTTTGTAAAGAGACAATATTTCAACCTGTGCCTTTCTTCTTATCTGTATAGTATTTTGTCCAAATGGAGTGCATGGATGTGACCCAGGGAACGAATGATTTACTGGATGTTTTATCAGTATTGTGTTTTTATATTAAAGTGTGGATTATGCTCACATTTGGTCTGCTTTACTCTTTGGCTTAGCAAAGTAATCAGATATTTTACAATGTCAATCCGCATGTAAATATAATTACATATGTATTTTAGAAATCATTGTTAAAAATAAATAAAAAAATTCTAGATGATTTTGGTAACAAGCACCACACAGTCACAGTCTGCAATGATGGAACCGACACCACATTTTTAAACCAAGGTCATTTATTAAATATTTACTTCCATCATTCAGAATGACACAGTTATAAATGTAGTTTTCAGCAGAGGGCTGCTCATTTAGCCACTTCTTCCAGCTTGGGTTCTGTTGAAAGGGGGAAAGAAAAATAAATTATTTTAAGAAAAAAGTCACTACGCCAACCCACACGGACACGGGGAGAACACAAACTCCTCACAGACAGGGATAATAATAATTTATGCAAAAATGATCAGTTTCTGCAGGCCAGGAGTTGCAGCTAAGCTGGGTGTCAATGCAGTGTAGGTGGTCTCATGACGGCTTGAATTTGCTAGGCATTCTGGGTATTGGTGGCTTTTTCCTCCACAATCAGGAACAGGATTGGTACCAGAGGGAACATCCACAGCTGAAGTGCCCTTGAACAAGGCACTGAACTGACAACTGCTCCCTGGGAGCCGGGGATGGCTGCCCCCCTCAAGTGTGTGTTCAAAGCCCCTAGTGTACTAGCGTGCGTTTGTGTGTTTTTACTGCCACGGATTGTTTTATGTGGAAGACACATTCTGTTGTACAATGACAAATAATTGAACATTATTATTATTATAAAAAGTAGGATCAGCATGTAGTTGTCTGAGGAGCATTACAAGGTAAAAAGCCAAAAAAAGTGCCTTAACCATAACAAGCTTTGCTCATCCTAATCATGGTAAAAACCCATGAAAACCATAAATAGTGATCACTCATGGCCAGTTTCCCAAAGCACAACTACAAACAAAATGAATAACTTCACACTCTATGACATGCAACAATTTCAACGTATGTTTTGAAGAGCTTTAATGGCAAATAAACCAGCCACTGTCAGGTTCTGTTCAATTTAGTAACTGACCTGGGAATTTAAAGTCTGGGAATTTGGTCAGGTCTCCACCTCCATATAACCTCTGAAGTTTGTTGATCTCTTCTGTCATGTTCTTTTGGTAGGTGGGGCCAGCATCCACTACTCCACCTGCACTCCTGTAAAGGGAGAGGGTTGGTGTACAAGAAAAAGTTGAGAAATGGGTTAAAAATATTAATAATAAAAGAATGAGTGAAGGTCTACTCTGTTGACACTGTAAAGTCATGTACACGGGCGTATTGTTGTGAACACTGCGTATAATGTGGTGTATTAACCCCACTTCAAGAAAAGCTGGGACAATTTCCAGTGATTTCAATGACAAACTATTAATTTCTTAAATATAAACAAACTTAAACAATTCCTGCAACAAACTGAAGAAAGCTTGGACAGAGGCATGTTTGCCATTGGATCACAACACCTTTTCTTTTAATTGTACTTTTTAATTATTTGAGCATTGAAGATACTAATTGTTGCATTGTACATGTGGAAATTTTGCACATTCTTGCTGTAAACAATACTAAAGCTGCTCAACACTCTGTGGGCCCTGTCGTCTCATTCTCTTCTTCATGATGCACCATACATTGTAAACAGGAGAAATATCTGGATGCAGGGAAGAGCATGACATGACACACACTGTGTCAATGAAGACTCAAAGTGAATGTTTGGAATTGTCCTGCTAAAATAAACATGGAATTCCTGGGACAAGTCATTCTCTTGAAGGCAGCATACGTCTCTCCAAAATACCAATATAAGCTTCCACACACATGCGGTGGGCACGGTTTCACCCCCATGCCATCAGAGCTGTTGTTTATGCATTTTTTGTTGGTAACAGTCTGGATGGTCTTTTTCATCTTTGGCACATAGAACCCAACAGTTTTTGATGGGGGTGGGGGGACGGACGAGCTAAAACATGGGCTCGTCTAACCAAAGAATGTTTACACTCTTTTGGGCCATCTCAGATGACACCGGGATCCGTCTATGTGCAGCAAAAATAAATAAATAAATAAACAAAATAATGGCTTCTTCTTTGTTTAGTACAAATCTTGGAGCATATCTTTGATGCAGCGGTGGATTGTGTTGTATTAGTGTTTTTCCAAATTACTCCGCAGTCCATGTGGCAAGAGCTCAACTATAGTGCACATTCAGCAACGTTTTCTGCTCTTGGTCTCTCTGAAACTTCTCATGACAACATGAACTGGATGGTGGATGGTGAACAACCTACAATTTCTTTAGTCTTTGGATAACATTATTTGAACTGTTGGACAACTCTCCCATGAAGTTTGACCTTAAGTGACGAGGACAGACCTATTTTCACTCTCGCAAAGACTGAGCTTTTGGTGAACGCCTGTTTTCGACCTTTAACATTTACTTACTTATAATGTAATACTTCAAAACAGAGTGTGACATGAATTTTCTATCAACTTTTCTTGCCCCTTTGCAAACTTATTTGGAGTGTGATGCAGGGATGTGTGTTTAATATGTTGAGTGTCTCGTTCTGCTTGTTAGGCTCTAATGCAGTGTTTACATTACATCTAATGTGGCACTACGCTTTCACTGTCTGTATTTGTAAATATATATAAATTTAGAATTTTATACCTCAAAATAGCTATTACTATTATTTTAGAATCAGAGAAAGGCCAGGCACTGCTGTTAAACACACATTACCTTCAAGCCCTCAGAGGGCACTGGAAGACAGACATACTTTAAGAAATACAGCCACACTGACTTGGGAGTAGACTTATGCAGTAGACTGACATGCCTGCTATCCAGATCTCTCTCCTATGGCGTATTATGAAGACAAGAATCAGAAAATGGTTACATGGATTGTTGAGCAGCTGAAATCTTACCAAACCAGAATGGGCAACAATTACACTTGCAAACCCAAAACAATTAGTATCCTCAGTTCCCAAATCAAAAGCACAATTAAAAAGAAAAGAGAAAGGATATTGGTAAACAGTCCTGTATTACAAGTCCTTTGGAGTTAAAGAAAGGTTCAAGAGAATTTACAAAGCACAGATGTTTGTTTTATTGCACTTTATGAAAAACCCTAACTTTTTTGAGCAAGGGGTTGCATGCTGACTGTTAAATATATTGTATATGTTGAGTGTCAAATTGAGTTCGTTCAACATGGTGGACATATTGAGTGTCTAATATGGTCTATGTGTAGAGTTTGTTCAGACTGACTTGCTCTTGGAGGTATATTCTCGGATCTTGTCCACGAAGAGTTTCTGGACAGGGTCAAGCTCCTTGGCTCGATTAAAGAGCACAGCAGAGATCCCTATGTTCCTCTTCAGAGTGAGTGAGAACGCAGAGCTCAGCACAGAGGACAACCGCCACAATCCCCGAACAGACATCTTAACACAGAGAAAGAGAATAAACAAGTTATTCACACACAGTTATTTATACACTAAATAAAACACACACACTGATCAGCCATAACATGAAAGCCTTGTTTCTAGACACACTGTCCATTTTTATCAGCTCCACCTACCATAGTTCTACTTGTTAATGCTTTAATTTCAGAATATAGTCTCTGTTGTTCTGCATACTTTTCTAGACCCCTATTTACCCTGTTCTTTAAATGGTATGAAACTCCACAGGACCCTGTGCCATCTAAATGACACACCTATCTCACTGGTCCATCTTTTAGACATAGTCAGAGACAATAGCTCATCAGTCATTGCACAATTTGTGTGTTGGTCATCCTTTAGTCCTTCATCAGTGGACACAGGACGCAGTTTTCTGAATATTTTTCTTTGGTGGACTATTCTCAGTCCAGCAATGACCCGGAGGTTTTAAATCTCCCGCAGCACTGCTGTGTCTGATCCACTTGTTCTAGCTAGGGTTACACACTAACACACCATGTCACTGTAGCACTGAGAATGATCCACCACCCAAATCATTCTCTATGGTGGCCCTGTGGGGTCTTACCATTGAAGAACAGGGTGCAAAAAAGCAAACAGAGTATGCAGGGCAATAGAAAGACTACAAATGCATCTGTGTTAAAGATGGACAATGAGCACTGAAACAAGGTCATTCTGATACATTTTCTGAAAAAATATGTACTTGACATTGGAAAAATAACCTATAATTAGAGAATAAGGTAGAATTTTGAGACAATTTGCAATATTTCGGGATAAAAGAATAGTGTCCGTATTTCTAGTTCTGAAATAGCGAGACTGTAAATGCTGCGTTGCAGGAGAATGAGTATTTATTAAGAAATATAAAACGTGCGTTAGTTTTTATAAAATTATTGTCATTAACATCTTTTACGTTAATCCGAGTTTTCTGAATTCTTTATACAGCTTTAAGGTAAAATTTTAATGGCACTTAAATCTCATAAACGCACGAAAAGTGGAAACAATTACCACTTTTCCTTCAAGAATAGTAGTTTTATTTGCTGTTTTAAAACATTATAAATATCATTTTCTGTCAGTTGTTCCTCCGACCACCCTCGGACTGAAGAAACCACTGAAGCCAACACTGACAGAGGCTTTATTTACCTCTCCACGAAAACATGAAACAACCGCTTTAACCTCCAGAGTAAAGGCAAAGACAGAGAAAAGCGTTTTGCAGAGAAAGAGATAGCTGTAAATGTAAAAAACTGACAAGTCACCTTCGATTCCGTCCTCCAACAGACCCTCAGCGGAGAAATGGCGGACACAGATCTTCTTCTGCACCGAGAACAGGCAGGAATCAGTAAAGACCGCTCTGTCGCCCTCTAACGACACACACCCGCACTTAATATTTACAAGGTCCTGTCCCCTAAACCTTATCTCCTTAGAAGTGCACACTTTTGAGATTTGGACGAACGGTGAACAAGAAGGAAAAGATTTGAGGCGTCGAGTTCACTTCCCACAGCGTAAGTTTAAATAAATAATGTGTACACAGTCTAATCATGATATTAGGCTCACCTCCTTTCTTCTACACTCCATACATGTCCATTCTCTCAGCTCCACTGACCATAAAGGGGCACTAAGTAGTTCTACAATTACAGACTGTAGACCGTTGCTCTGAATACTTTCTTATACCCATCTCACCCTGCTCTTTAATGTTCAGGACCCTTCAGGACCACCACAGAGCTGCTATGATTCAGGTGGTGGATTCGCGGAGGTGACACTGAATGACGTAGTGTTATTGTGTGTTGTGCTGGTATGAGTGGATCAGACACAGAAGTGCTGCTGGGGTTTGTAAACAAATCAAAAATATCCAGACAACAGTGTCCTGTGTAAACTGATGAAGGACTAGAGAACAACCAGCACAAACTGTGCAGCATCAGATAAACAACGGTCTCTGACCTTACAGTCTAACGGAGTGGACACAGGGTTTCAAAACTCCAGCAGCACTGCTGTGTCTGATCCACACATACAAGCACAGCACACAGTAACACACCACCACCCAAATCATAGTGGTCCTGACCATTGAAGAGCAGGGTGAAATGGGGATAAAATATGCAGTGAAACAGGTGGATTGTTTGTGTTTTTAAAGATTGTGTGAATATATAGTAATTATATTAGATGTATATCAGATTTATATAAATGTATATTAATAAATTGCATAATATAAAATAAATGTATAAAATAATAGTTAATCTCCATATTCCAGACATACAACACTGTAAATATTAGCACACCCAGAAAATAAGGCAACACCACATGTGGAAACGGTATATACATTCAAAACTTTATTTATGGAATACAGTGTATAAAGCATAGTTTTCCCAGTCAAAGCAAACGTTCCATACACTTACACAGAGAAGAAAAAGAAAATGTCACAAAGAAAATAAATGAAATCCTGCTTTCTCTGTATCCACAGTGCAGTCTGTCCACACCTCTGAGGCCTTCTGTAGAACAACTAACCAAAGAACTGCAATTACATCCCTGTTTACCTAATTTACCAACCACAGCAGAATTATCCACATCCATCTTTCCACCTCAGGCCAGACTGCGTGAAGAGAGACAGCTCAAACAGCCAGATGAGGAAAAAAATAAAATAAAAATAATATAAAATTCCCCCAAAATGATGTACACAAGAACTTTCAATTGTACAACATTCCTCATTTGTTTTTAAAGACACTCACCACAGCAGTGCAGACATTTCATTTTAATGCATGCTAGATGGGTAGTGTAGTGTAGTGTTGGTCACATTCATTAGAAGAGCTTGAGTGAGTGTGAGGCCCCCTGCCCGACTCATTAGATTGGATACAAATCATAAAGTTACACACAGGATCATTCATCAGATTGTTGGGCTCCTTACTGAAGCTGAAGGAAAACATCATAGTTTTTCACACCCAATTTCTGTTTGCTGCATCAAAAATGGACTGTATGATCACAACCATTATTGACTGTAAACTTACAGATGTATTACAGAATCGAAAGAAAACACAATGGAGCATTCCTTTAAATACCCACACCTTGGATTATGGAGCCTATTAAAGCCACTGCTCCAAGATCACTTTTCAATAGACTTCTTCCTCTTCCATTCCTTTGTTTTAAAGGGAAACAAACAGGGGCTGTGTTTCAAGCACTCCTCTTATTTCTCCTTTACACCTGCTTTCATTGATGCTGGTAGCCAGGTTTGTGCTAACACTCCCCAGCTCCATTGAGCAATTCGCTCAGCCAGTGAAAAGCCACAATCTGGCAACCCGGCTGAGGTCCTGTAACAAAGTCGCACTACAATAACATGTTAAAGCGGGTCACGAGAAGACCAGAAAGAAAAGGCAAAAGAGTGTGCATACAATGTGTGGCTAGAAGGGACAGGAAAGTGGTCTGACAATCCTTCTGGAAGACACCAAAGAGTCTCTCGCTTTCTCTCTCCTTCTCATCTCCTGCTCCCACCTTCCTTTCCTTCGTTCTAGCACAATCACACCCTCAAGCTTTCACCTTTTCTGGAAGCAGGAGATGGGAAATGAGAGCAAAAGGGAACGAAGGAGTGGAGAGAAAACCAAAGCCTCTTTGGTGAGCCTGTGTAACATGAAATGAATGAGTGGCCGAGGAAGAGAGGAACTGAGAGGGGGAAGTATCTGTTTTTTTGTTTTTTTTTTGTTTTTTTTAAACAGTAACATGGGACCGTACAAAAACACAAAGCTGACTGGAGAGAACATACATACAGTACATACAGTGAATAATCCCCCTCCCCATAAACCCCTGCCCGAACCCTGAAAACCCAATTACAAAACACATACAACCACGTGAATCAAAATGGGAGTTGGAAAATTAAATAGAGCGGATCAGCAGACCGAGGAAATAAATCTCTGAAATGCATAGGAAAAAAATAATCAACACGGTGCATCAGACGGTGATATACACAGATTTACCCAGCCCCCAGCAGCTGGAGGAACTCAGCGAAGTAAAAAAAAAAAAAAAAAAGAATAAAAAATAAAACAAAATAAAGTAAGTGATTAAGAGACCCAAACAAAATAACTGACCTCTTCAATCGTGTTGACGTAATTTCAAAGCAGAAAGCCAAATCCACTACGCTCGTTCTTCTGTTAGTGAAATGTCACGTGTTCACGAGAAGATACTAAATGTTTTAACCCTGCTAAAATGACACAATCTCTACGTGAGAAAGGACCCATCCAAACAGCAGAAGAGAGAATTTTTTTTCTTCATGTTTTTCATCATGCACTAAATAGGTACAGCTAGCTTCTTTTATTTTCGCATTATGGCAATACATTAGATGCAACTAAAAAATTATTTTCCAGTTTCTTTTGTCAACGTTTGTTCTCCTTTTTACAACAAATTTTCTTTTTTTCTTGAAAAAACAACCCAAACCAAAACAAAGAAACAATCTTAAAATAAAGAGCTCATTCAAGAGTTACATTAGTGTTTATCACTATTATCATATCTTTGTCGTGATTTTATCCTTTACAACCGGGCATAATCAAACACAGCACAGCTGTCATCAAAGCACACGAAGGAAGGGAATGAGGGACAAGGATGAGGTAAGAGGAATGGAAAAAGAAGGAAAGAGTAGTGTCTTTGACACTGACTCGTCAGATCCCAGTGTTTATCAATTGTAGTAGCGTGGGAATGGACAGTGTGGGAAAGCTCCAGCAAAATGTCCTTAAACACAGACCTAGGATCAACTTAACCTAGCCATGTCCTACTCTGAGAAATAATAATAAAAAAAAAGTCACAACATCTGACCCTGAATCAGTGCTTAAGGGCACTTCCTCTTTCAGCTGCAGAATCTGAGCTATTCTGACAAGCTGTCCATCCAGTCAATCAATTTATTTACATTTTCTTTTTGTTCTGATAGAAAGTGACCAATTGTGAGTGCTCATGGTACTCTAAGGACAGGGACTAGGTGGAGTGAGCCCTTCCCTACACTGTCCAGAGCGGGTTAACAAGGGAAAGGTTATAGGGGACAGGGGCTGCAACCTTCCATAAGGACTCGCTTAGTTCATTTGCTCAAAGAACTTATAGGTGGGATTCTCATAGCCATTCTGTTGCATCTTGGAGAGATGGCGTTCCTCTGGAGTTATAGCAGCATCCACCTTTAGCAAAAACAGAAAAAGAGAAACTGTATTACAGAGAGTAGTATTGGTAATACCTCATTTAGTCCTCGGAATTTAAATTAAATTTAAAACAATATGTTAGCAATAACACTGGATAAATGGATAAATCAATGAGCAGCCAACTAACAAAAGCAACAACAATGTTGCTTGAAAGCATCCATTGTAACAAGAATCCGAAAGCTGTAAGTCTGTTGTGGCAAGTCTGAGAACACCGATAGCTTTACATTCTTTTTTTTTTTACATTTTCTCTGACTGACTGACTGCCTCCTAATGTTGAAACAGGTTATATTTCTTAACTTAAGTTGGCGCTACTACAACTTCTGTTGTTAGTTCAGCCATATTTCAAATAGTGCTTTTCCACCAATGAGGAACCTGGAACGGTTCCAATTCTTGAACTAAATTTGGAACAGTTTGGCACATTTCCACCAATATAAACTTGTTCATGAACCAGAAAAATTTGTTCCCTGCTGGAGCCAAACAAGAGTAGGTTCCTCATCATGAACCATGGCTGAATAATGGGAAAAAAGACAGGAACACACTCCGTTTGTGTGTGTTTCTGGGGCTGTCTTTGGCGTGACACCATGTGCGTTTGTAAGAGCTGTGACTCAGCGTTGGTTAGGTACGTTTCTCCACTGTTCACAAGCTCAGCAGGATGGCTCGGAACTCTGCAACATTTACACACGTATTATATCTCACAGAGAGAAGAGGACTACTGCATTTGTCTTATTTCACGTGAGTGTGTCTCTTTGCCTGAAATATTGTAAAGGGAAGTGGTGGAGAGTCATTTTGTGTATTTATAAAACAAATAAAAAAAACAGCTTCCTTACACTTTACTTGTTTATTCAATGTAACTGGTTAGCATAAAGCAGATGTAATTCTTAAAATCAACAAAATGTTCTTGGTCTTCTTTGTTATTGGGTGGTAGATCATGGGGTGGTAGTTTGCTTTTAAATAAAATGAACAAGAAAAACACTGATTCCGGTGTTATATATTATTAACAAAACTTTGTGCTCCTTTTTTCATTTCTGCATTTATTACCTGCCCTCCATATTTTCTGAACAAAACACAATCACAAAATAAAAACCACATTTAAAAAAAGACATTGATATGAATCATTGAAGCTTCTCCAGACCTTCCAATGACAAGGGTATGCATTTTCGGTTTTTCTGCTTTTGAAATACCAGAAACAAATGGCGTCTTGGCAAATCTAGGCTTGCCTAGTTTTTTTTTCTTTTTTTTTTTTTTGCTTTTTGTAGCTGCAAATTCTTTCAGACCCACTGCGTTGCTCTCAAAGTGGAAGGATATGTTGCATATCTAATTTTTGAAGTGTATTTTCACTTTATTTTGACTCCCTGTTTTTTATCCTAATGAATTATATTATATCTAATATCCTAAATTAGCTAAAATGTGTAACTAGTACATAATGGACTTTTTGCCTGAAATTTCAATGCATTTCTAACTATTTCACAGCACTGTGTGATATAATTACAACAAAAACAAATACTATTTCACAAACTACAAAATATGATACATTTTAAAAAGCTAAACTGGAATATGTTAATCCAAAAAAAAAAAAAAAAAAAGAAAGCAAAACAAAACAAACAAACAAAAAACCCCTAAGATGAAAATGGAGAGAGACACATCAGCACACACTGACCTCAATCACACCGTGGTGAATAGACGTGTATTGCTTCTTTCGCAGCATCACCAAGGTGATGACAATGACGGTTGCTATGACGACGCCCCCAACCATTAGGCCAATAATTGCACCCTTGTTGGAGCTGACATCTTCAGCGAAGAACACCTAGAAGGGGAGAGAGAAAAAAAGATTTATAAAAAAAAAAAACAACAACGCTATAATTGCCTTCAGCGGGGAGGATTCCAGCGCAAGTGAAAATGTGTGAGAGGAGCCATAGCAGCTGCCATCTCAGTGGGTTTGCGTTGCCATGACAACTTGACCTTGTAATGTGGCAACAAGGACAAACTTGTCCCACTCTCCTGGCACCACTTTAGATCAGAACGTGGGAGATGGGGGCTGGGGTCTGGAAACCATTATCACAACCTTGTATGTGTCTGTGGATGTGTGTGTGTATAGATATGTGTGTGTGTGTGTGTGTGTGTGTGTCTGTGTGAGAAGAAAGAGTACTGTCTGCAAGATGCAAGGGGTGTGTGTGTGTGTGCGCACATTCATATGCTAACGTTTGGGTACAACTAGTCACTTTGGTCACATTTCTTTCAGAAAGTCACCAAAATGTTATTTAAAATATGAACCAATTTTCAGCAGAAAAATTTGAACATAAAGTGGCCTGTGCAAAAGCTATGTCACATATTTTGTGTTTGTGTGCATGTGTGTTTAAATTCAAAGGCAAGTGTTTTCATGTCTGAACATACCAGTTTCTGGTGGTGCACTTCATATCCAGCGTTATGTCTCTCCTCCGCCTCCATCCTCAGCTCAGGAACATCCTCCGGCTTCAGCCCAGACACTAGCCCCAAAGAAGAGAGTGAGAAGAGGTTGAGGATTAGAAAAAGAGAATATGTATAATAAATACAGCTTTTTTTTTTTTTTTTTTTTTTTTTTTTTTTAAATCAGCACAATCCCTAATTTGCCTAAATTGCCCCACTATTTTCACTGTAGTCTAATATCAGAGTAAATTACATTCCATGCCATTATTTTTCTTAAATGCACCTGGACGAGTAGGAAGTCCTCTGTCAGGGATCGGACGAGCATCAACAGGTTCAACTGCGAGGGGAGAGAGAATTCACTATTAGTGTACACTGCCGCTGTCTTTAAAGAACACTTAGTAAAAGGGTAGTTTAAGAACCTAATCAATAATAATGTTTAGGTATTTAATGTTTAAGTATGAATGCTAACTGAACTGCGTCAGCAGGCTTATCACAGATTCTAAAAGTTCTTCTGCAACAGGGAATTTTGGGCCTACAATCATATAGTGTGTTTATGCTTCGATGCAAGAACAAAATAATGTTTTTGGTGAGCCATGGATACAGCGGGGTTCGTTGCTGAAAAAACAGAAAAACATGTATCCCCATTTATGTCGATTTTTATTTTGAACACAGTAGCGGTCCTTCCGATTGTGTCAACATTTCATATTGAATGGACCAATAGAAATGCTCAAAAGTTACTTGGAATAAAATCTAATATGATTGCCACTGAATGTTAAGAAGGGTTTATTTATTTATTTTTTTTACTGTTACCACTTTGAAGATAAGTGTATTTCTTTGGAGAGTGATGATAAAAACACTCTGTTTTGCCAGCGTGTTGTGTTTGGTCCATTATGAGAAGAGGCTGGGAGAGGTGAACCGAGGGATGTGAATCAGTTTCTTTATGAAATGTAGTATAAAGTGTTCTTTATGAAATATTCATACGAAGTGAAGGTCAAATGGCACTTTTAAATCATGTAAAAATAAACAAACAAACACAATAAGTTGCGAGTTCTGTCCATGTTCTCAATGTAGTTACAGCAGAAAGAAGTCTAACAGAGGGAAAAGAACTTAGAACCCAGGCTGGAGTTCTGATGGCTCCTGCTTTGAGGCAGAAGGCTACACCGCGCCCCCGCCCCCACCACACACACACAAATATTTTAATAAATGCAGAGTGACATAAAACTGAGGACCCAAGAGGGGAGGAAAATGTGCTTCAGATAACTTCAGGTAACCACACTAGATTAGAAACATATAATTCTTACAGGAATTATACAGTGTGTGTGTGTGTGTGTGTACCATGGTTCTGGGTGTTGGGCTGGTTGAAGCTCTCAGGGTGAATAAAGCCTAGGCCATCAAGCCCCAGCCTCTGTGAGTCCTCGGAGGGCAGCAGGTCCAGTGCGGCGGTGCTGTCGGGCAGGTCTGGCATCAGGGCGTCATTACCGTAACTGACCCTCACATCACTCTGCAGCGACGCCAGCTGAGCCGACATCTCCTGCTGCTCACGCTGCAGCAGCTCTGTCAAGCAGAGAATGAGAAACAGAGATTTACAGCTCCTCAGCTTTAAGAGCTCTTAGATAGTGCAGACTTGCTTTTCTGTAACGGCCACTGACCGTGACGGAAATGACACGATCAGAGGGAGGGTGAGTCACATAAACAAAGAGAAGGGGAAAAGATTGAGGAGGGTGGACACAGTTACACCCTGAAAGAGGAGATAACGAGCGAGCTGGAGGAAGGAAAAGCTGATGTGAGCAAATTAAAAAAGGCGATATGTGCAAGAGAAGTAACGTGAAAGAGCAGCGATAGCATGAAGAAAAGGGCAAGAGGTGGGAAAGAGATGGAGGAAGGGATTAGAGACAAAGTAACAGAGAGATCAAGGCTGGGGTCTCTAAGAGACATTTAATGACAGACTAGCTGCATGAGAGTCGAGGCAGTGGACAGGGTTACAGAGAAGATGAGAGAACACGACAGAGAGAGAGAGAGAGAGAGAGAGAGAGAGAGAGAGAGAGAGAGAAATAGACTGTGACTGACTCAAGGGCTCACAGATGGCCAAATGACGCACAGGACACAAATAAATGCTGTACACACACATGAGGAGGAGGAGGGTAAGAAGTAGGGTCAAAGCGAGATTGAAAAATACATGGACGAGAGGCACAAGAGGTGACTGTTGAAGTGTGTAACACTGTACCATGCAATTCAGATGAGTGTGCATTAAAATTCACTCACCCACTTCATCCTGGATATCCTCCAGCACTCCAGGCACCTTATACAGAAGCCCCAGGGACTGGTTCATCCTCTCTTCAATCACACGCAGGTGGGTCAACACCTGACAACAAACAGCCAAGGTCATGGAGTCTGATCCCTTTATCTCTTAAAGTAGGCTTAAGGTTTGTGTTTATTCAGCAGATACTCTTAACCAGAGCCAAGCCAATGCAAAGCGTCTGCAAAACAGACAAGGTCTCATGACCTGAAAGCTTGGACATCTCAATCCAGACCGAACACCCCTGATCTGATCTGAGTATTTGTGTGTTGTTTTGTTTTCACTGATAAAACAATCACATAATTTGCAGTCAGATATATATGTGAACTGTTTATGCAAATAAGGATTTCATTATTGCTCCACTGTATGCTTTAGACATAAAAAGGTATGAAACTTTCATATCACAATTATAGCGGCCAAAATCTTCACAGTATTTTTATGTGCTAAAAATGTTATCATACACAAACAGAAATCATTTCAGCAAGTTTTACACTGAACACACACACAGAAAATGTAGCTGCTCTATGTACTTATTTAAATAAAGCCTTGTGTAAAAGCTGTAAAAGTCATGGGAGATTTGTATTAGTTTTTATTTAACAGGTAATAGGTAATTATAAATTTATAAGCCTCAATTTTGTTATTTTTGTGGGACAATTTGCTGCACAGACAAAACTGAAGTCCCTCTTAAGAGGCATGTTTATTTCAAATAGCTTTTAGAGCACAAAGGAAATGCCTGTGAATGTACCATTAAACTGTTTCAGGTGGAACATAATGTTAATTTTGGCAGCACAACGTTACCGAGTGCTGTTTAAGGTAGCAACAACTTACAATTTAAGGTGGGGGGGAAAGCACTCAAGTATATTTATGGTGCCATTTAAGGTGGAACAGATGGAGAGTGTGTAATACATGCAGGAGTGCGTTCTTTTTTGCATGACACGTCTTGTTGGATGTTAAAAATGAAGTGAAATGACTAAACAACCATGCATGTGTTTACAAGAGAATCAGCATCAGTTACAGCCCATTGGCTTAACCCTTAAGTTTTCAGGAGCTCTGGTGTGGTGCCCAATCCCACCTCCACATCCTGATTTCACATCCCCTGCTTTCAAGGGTCCTTGGGGAGTGAAATCAAGACAGGGAGGTGAGATTGGGAACCACACAATGGCTCTATCACTGGGCAATATTTCCCCTGACACGAAACAAACCCCTGTTATATGCTGGCTGGTGGTGCGCCACTGGGAAACTGTTCCTAACATTGATAGATATGTAATACTACCCTAACAGGAATTTTACAGTGGTTTACCATAACATAACAGCCATTAAACTGTGTTACATTCTGGGAATGTCTGGATATCTTCACCTCTATTAAAGGATGCAGAATAGCCAACACAAAAAAAAAAAAGTTACCAGTTAATATTTTGGAAATATGTGCTTTACTTATAACAGGGATTTATATACATATATAAAACAAACTCAAATGGTATATGTAAGCTTTTTTGGAATTTGAAAATGAGTGTATTCTAATTACGCTGACGTTGCACTGAATAACGGCCTCTTGTAGAACATATGTCTGTGCCTAAGCCTAAACCTAAAACACCAGGTTTCACTTAATTTCACTTGGTTTTCTTCTGCAATTTGGTTGACAAACTGTCATCCTGTATGAAATCAAGGCTGTTGCCATCTCAAAATAAAATGTTTACACCAATGCTGAGGGCTAGTAAAAATAAGCTGCGTGTTGTACCTGGGGTCGAATCTGAGCTGCCTTCTTGGGGTCCACCACTCGCACATGCTCGAAGTGTTTCAGAGTGTGCTGCCTGTCCTTCTGCTCAGCTCGAACATACTTCTTCAACAGACTGAAGACATGACGTGGCTGAGAGGGAGAGAATAAGACAGAAGAGACAGTTATACTTCTTGGAGGAGAGCAGAGACCTAACGGCCAGACATTATTTGTCAACTTGTCATTGCTTTAGGGATATGCACGCTGAGTTGGATCAGCGACGATAGAATAAGACGTGGAGCCATATGGCCTTCTTTCATGCTATAAATATGTAAAAATATGTTAATGTGAATGTTCTGCCAATGTGCTAATTTGTTCGTTTTTTTTTCCAAGGAATGTGCCGGAAGGAAGAAGCTCTAGTTGAGGTGTTAAATGCACTAAAGTAAGACTTATAGGATAGAAACAAGAACATAAAGTACTGAAATGTTTACAGCCAAATGTGTAATACATTTGCTATGAATAAAAATGCTTTATAATAAAAAAGTTTGCAAGGTGCTGAGACCTTGGGTTACATTAAAACAAGCACATACACTACCTACCAGAGCAATTCTGAAAGCTGTTTGATATGTTACAGTCCTGTCTTGATTCAACACATTATTTGATATAATAAAAAAATAGCTTAAAAGGTGTTTGATATAAGTATGCTAAAAATGTAATCAAAAGAAATTTCAAAAAAACATTTCATCCGTCTTGTAGGCACAAAATTTGAATACCTTCTACCTGGGTTAGAAAAATATTACTTAAACTACCTGCAGGACCCATGGGTTTGGTGTGATGTGTGTGTGTAGTAGTAGTAGTGTGTTATGCATGACAAACAGCACTACTGATATATAACTAACACTAACTTATTACCTACTTTTTATTAATATTAATGTCCCTCATGCTTCCACTGAAAGTTCAGTCATGTTTAAACTTTTTCAACCTAATCCAAGCTTTCAGCATTACGTAATTTGATATGCTGTTTTATTACCTCCACGCTCACAACAATGTACACATTGAGATATTTCATCTCCCATTAATAAGGTTTCAGGTCAAAATCGAGCGAACTGCAATGAACGTTTTCCTGCTTCAATATCATTAATATTCCCACATCATACAGTATTAGAAAGCTGGAGGACTGGAATAATCTAATTCCCTTTTGTTCTCAGTTCCACTCTGTGAGTCCGAGCAGACTTTTAACTAGAACAGAGCAGAAAATGGGGAAAAAAGAGAAAGAAAATTGGATTGTGAGTATGACGAGTGAGGAGATATATAGAGAGAGGGCAAGAGAGAGAGAAGGGAGAGAGAGAGAAGGGAGAAAGAGAGGTAGAGAGACAGATGAAAAGGAAAAAGGAGGGGGGACAGAGAGACGGAACAAATGACAGAAATTGGAGAGAGGTGTCAGAAAAGCAGTGGAGCAGAAAGTGTGTGGAAAGAGAAAAGGAGGAAATGAGAGACGTTTTGAGGGCGCAGATGGTGTGGGGGCTATAACAGGGAGTAAGTCGTGTGTGAAAGACCATGGATAAGATTTTGTGTGTAATATGACATTTAGGTTGCCTCACCGTTTTTGTTAGCATTAACGCTAGGAAGCAAAACACAGACACTTCCACGTCATTAAGCCCTATCCAGATGTCTAGATGTTAGCCTCACACATGATTATGTCAGCATAGATCACTAAAAATGAATGATATTTTTTTATGACACATTGTATTTGCCTGTTACTATTTGATCACCACTGTACAATCCAATGAGAGTATGAAGCCTTAGCTTTATGCTCTAACCACTCTTTTTTTGTTTTATATCCATTTAAGCAGGAAAAAGTGAAATAAAATATCCATAGAACCAGGCTTCAAATATGGTAACAAATATAAAAAAAGGGAATTCATATTCCATATACACTGAATATAAAGAAGTCAAAAAGATAAAGGTCCCCATCATCATTAGAAAAAGGCATCCCAGCTTTAATATATGAGCATATTTACAGTATTGTCAGTGAACTTTGAGGAGAAAAAAAATTGTTCATCAATCACCATCAAGGTGAAATATTCAGTTAAGTGTGAAATTAAGTTTGCGGTCATAGCGCCCAATACTAGATAAATTATTAAACATTAATATAAATCTAAGCTAGTGCAGGGCGATATGAGTGCAAATCAATATCATGATTAATTGTACATTTTGCCACAATTACGAATAATGAACGATTATTTTGTTTTTGTCTCACATTCATTTAAAAAAAAAAAAAAAAAAAAAAGGTAAAAGCATACATATTATTAATTTTACTATCACTATTACACGACCAAATTAACTCAGGACACCATTTAAACAAAATAGGGATTTAAAGCCAGTGGATTTGCATACATGTGTGTGTTTGTGTGTGTAAATGTACCCGTGGCTGGTCAGCCTGCAGGGCAGTGAGGAAGCTCTCCAGGGCTAGGCGGCGACGGTCATTGAGCAAAGCCTCCACACGAGCCATGTGCGTCTCCACTAGCTGCTGCCTCTCACTGGCTGCCTCCTGCTCCAGTGCCTCCACCTTCTCCTGGAAGTGCTGATCAGAGAGATGAGAAGAGAGAATTAAATTTAATTTGAATTTCAGAGAATTTCTTTATCCTATTAGTAAAATAAACTTTAATTATAATTGGTCATAATGTTATGGTTGATTTTTGTATATAATACTATAAACTATATAAAGATATATTACATTTAACATAGGTAAATGCCACATATTTATATATTTACAACTGTAAATATTTATGTATTTAAAACATGTTGGACAGAGGCTTTAACAGTAGAATGCAGAAAAGAGAGGTAAAAGCAGTAGAAACCGAAGAAATGAAAGATTTACATTTTCAGCCTGATATTGACTAAAGAAATTGAAAGAAATGTGTAATGTTGTATAATATGTAAAAGAGAAGACAGAATGTCTTAAACAAAAATATATATTGTATACATTTGAGCTTTATATTAACAAAGGAAATATGAAGAGAGAAAGCCGTGTAGAGATGAAGACAAGAGTATCAGTGTGGAATGTTTTTGACTGCTTAAAGCGGAATATTCCAAAAGAATCCAGGATGGGTGTAACTCACTTGAATGACAGCCTTCTTGTCAGCACGGGGCAAACTCTTAGACTGTCTCTCAGCCTCCTCCCACTCCCTCATCACCTACACAGTGGAGAACAGTTAAGGTTAGATAATGGTATACATTTTCATAACAAGCATTTTTTTGTGTTTTTTTTTTAATTTATTTATTAATTTACAGCATTTCTATTGTTTTCTAAATATTTTCTGAGAGATGGACAGCAAAACCAATCTTCTGTGGCAAGTCAAGCTTCTGGCCTCATTTTTCAAATTATCAGCCGCACCTTATGAGTGTTTCAACATGTTCACGAATAATTTACTCTGTGACTAAGTAGGCCTTTCCTGAATGATTAATCACTGGCCAAAAGATGATCTCTGAAGTGAATCAGATAATCTATCCATACCTCATATGAATAAATAATTTGGTATTGACTGTTGTAAGGTTTGAGAAATAAACCTGTACCCCGATGAGAAACTGTTCCACACGACTCATCATTAATGTGTGGCACATTTTCAAATGTTACATATTCCGTCTGCATATGGATGAGCATACAAATACACACCGGATTTAATCAAGATCATGATAGCAAATTTTGTTGCTGTTTTAATTACTTAACAACCAAAATAACCCATAGCTCAGAATAGTGAGCTTGTACATTCTAGTTACATTCACTAGCAAGCCAGTACCTTCAAACTTAAAGGGTAGTATATCCACTAGTGAGCTAATACATTGCAGTACATTAACGGGTGAGCTAGCATAATAAATGAATGAATAAATAAATAAATATTCAACAGTGTGATAGTACATTCTAGTATTTTTACTAGTAAACTAATCCAGAAGTGAGGTGTAATATTCACTACTGAGCTAGTTCATTCTAGTACATTCATTTGTAAGCTAAAATATTCTAGTACATTCATTAGTGAGGTAGTACATTTATTAATGAGTTAATATATTCTAGTACTGTCACTAGTGAGCTAGTACATTTTAGTACATTCAGTAGTGAGCTAGTACATTTATTAGTGAGCTATACAATTAATTAGTGACCTAATACATTCTAGTACATTCATGAGTGAGCTAATACAGTCTGGTACATTCACGAGTGATTTAATAGGTTCTAGTACATTCACTAACGAGTTAGTAGGTTCTAGCACAGTCATTAATGGGCTAGTACATTTTAGTACATTCACTAGTGCGTTAATAGGGTTTAGTACAGTCACTAATAAGCTAGTACATTCTAGTATATTCACTAGTGAGCTATTTCTTGCTTTATGTTTTCTTAGCAGCCATTGATCTCAAAAGATTAAGATTAATTCACTCTTTTTAACTAAACTTGATTAGTGGAAGTGATTTTATAACAAAATTCTGGAGGTAGGACCATGCACAAACTCCTCCACTCAGCCCTATATACACCCTGCAAACTCACATTATTTTCTGTGGAAAACAAACACGCTCCCACTTCCACCAAATTTTCCTACTCTTTTGCTTGTATTCATCTATGCAATGGGAGGGGGTTTGGCTTTACACACATTCCCAAAGCCGCCCTGTTTTCGCCTCCCTCTCTTAGCCTTCGTAGGCATGGCCCGTACTAGCTAAGCAAACCTTTAACTTCCAGGGTTTGTGCCTTCATGTCATCTGCAGCGAAACTAAATTAAAGATATTTGTCAATGTTCTGTAAAACTTGCAACACTTATGAAAGGACTCTGGGGACAGAGCATATATTAAGATGGTTCAATGAAATGAAGTCTCCCTCTCACCTGAGACATTCTCTCACGGTGTTTGGCCTCAAGGCTCTCCTTGGCCTTCTGGAAGTGTGAATGCTCATTCTCATCTGCTGGAGTCTCCAGGTAGCGATCCACTGCATCTGGAGAGCTGGGAGAGGTGGTGGGCACTGCAGAGAGACGAGGGAGAAAATGTGGAACTAAGAAAAGGTTGTCAGAGTGTTGATTGGAGAGGGTTTTTTTTTTCCTTTTTTATAACTTGTTGCTGTTAGAATAGTACATAGCCTTGAAAGTAAACGGTTAGAGATTAATTAGTCAGGAATTAGTCTGGAAAACAGTCCCAAAGTGAGCAGACGTGTAAATGAAGTTTAGAAATACTTTGTGCAGTGAAACAAAGATGTAAGGAAAAGACTTTTAAAAGATTTCTAACAGTAGCAAAATGCTATCACATTTAAAAAAGGATCACCTCTATGGAAACATTCAAATGACTAGTGGAGAAACAAACAAACAAAAAATGTCTCTACACACATCTAGGATCAAAATCTTTTATAAGCTGCTTTGGATAAAAGTGTCTACTATATGCTGTGAATGCAAATTTGCCTGAATATTGAATACAATCTGTAGGACTTGAGCAATGCCCTTACAAAAAGAATACTTAATTTAATTAAGTTAAAGTATATTTCTAAAGTATATTTTATGTAGTATATTAATATCAGTGTAATAGTAGTATACTTGTAAGTGTAGTATACTTGGGACTAAGTTGGCCCACTTTTTGTTTTCCTGAAGTATAAATTAAGTATTTTTAGCATGTAATAGTAGTAAACTTTGAGTACACAACTAGTTTACATCTATGATTTATTTTGTAATGGAACTAAACTAAAAATGAACTAGAATATTTGTATACTTTACTAGTTATATACTTCTATTGCACCTGTTGTGTGATAATTGTGTGTTGGTTAACGAAGTGTACAATTCCAACAATTTATTTTTTATCCTGAGCTTTTCCACCTCAAATTACAAGCCAAATATACTTAAATGTTATGTATCAGACAAGAATGCTTAATTATACTTTCTTGATTATGTACCAGGATATTTCAAGCAGACATTTCGATATACTTGTCAGTATAAGCCAAGTATACTGAAGTATGTCTGTGTTTAGTATATTGCCTTACATAAAAATGTTAAATAAAGAAAGTATACTCATAAAGCACTACACTAAACTTTTCTGGAATGGTGAGGTAGAAACATATGGACACAGCCTTTTATCTTTTATATTGTACAAATTTACATAACACTACTGATTAATATCTCATCGACTAAACTTCTACGTTGTCCTTCAAGCTGGATTTTAATGGATATCTCTCCTGGCAGCAGAATCAGAGTTACATAAGAATTACATCATTACAGTCCAATGACATAAATAAAAAACTACGCAGATCAACAACAACTGGTCCTATAGTCTGGTACTTCTCTTTTCACATTTCCAAACTGAAACACTTTGGGAAAGTAAAGATGATTCTGTACTTAGTGGGGTGAGAATGGCTAAAGGCTCAACCATTCACTTTCATCATACCTCAGCCACTACACAATTCTTGTGCAATTTAAAAATATATATGAGCATTTCTTCATTTTGTTGCTAACCTCAATATTGTCCATTGTGTTTGCTTGTGTGCTTGTTTATATAAGAAATAATATCTAAAAATATTTTAGCCACTCACTGGAATGTCTGGAATGTCAAAGGGTTGCCTGAAATTAATTAATCTACAACCAGATATAATAATCTGATTAATTATTCATTCTCAAATTATATATCCAGATATAGAAGGTTTAATTTGATGCAATCCTTTGATGTAGTTTTCTTTTTTGTGTGTGTGGTAACAGTAATATTACCATTGCACGCTATAAAGCTTAAAGTCCTGTCTCTGAATAAACTTGGAAAATGAGCTACATCATTGTGTACATGAGTTGATCTAAGCTGACATAGAAGTGAAGAACCTATTTGAATTAATGATTTGCTGGAGGGGAGAGAGAGAGCGAGACAGAGAGAGAGAGACAGAGATACTGTGGTGTACGCAATAGTCAGAGAGTTATGCAGTACAGAGATGAGTAACCAATCAAAGGAGCCAGAAAAGCAGAGTCACTGTAGAACAGAAATCAAGCATGCCAAGCAGAACCCACCTAAACACACACACACGCCTACATGTTGAAGCTGAGGCAGTGAAAGAACGTCAGATGGAAGACAGTGACTAAACATGACTTCTTTTTCATCTATTATCCAAGCTGTGACTAAGCAAGTGAGAATTAAATAGAGGATAATATGCTAACGTGTCTTCTCAAAACCACACGGGTGCACACACACAAACACGCAGTGGGAGATTGTTAGTGAGAACGTGTCAGAAAAGCAAGAAGGGTGCGTGGAACGGCATACGGTGCGTGGATGCTGTGAGAGAGAGTGAGTACGAGCCACAGAAATACTCAGTAGCAGTGGGATCACCCGGGTTAGCCAAAAAGACGGTGAGGGTTTAGACTCTTCATGGGCAGTTACACTGATTTTTCCAGATTTCTAAATAACTCAACCATTAAGATGCGAACAAAGTCACTCAAGAATGGTTTCATGTAAAATTATTTCAGCGTCTGGAAGTTGCTAGTATCAACTGTTGGCCAATGATTCATAGAGTTAATTCTCTATGGGAGAATTAATGCTATATGCTGGAGCCTTCTGCAGCGCACTTCAAACATCAAATGTTAATGCTAAAGGAATGCAAAATGCCTTTGAGGGAAAAGTGGGAAAATATTCCTTTCATAAATTTAGATGTTAATGAGGTTTTAAATGTACCAAAAATTTTAAGTTACTGTTTATAAATATTAGTAATAAATTATACGTCAAAAACAGTAAAAGCTTTTAAAACTATATGATCAATTAGGCTTTTTTAAAAGTGTACTAACACTAGACTAAAATATTTTTAGTGTTTTTTAGTGTAGTCACCTTAAACTAGATTAAATCTAATAATTATTAAATGGCTAAAATGAGACTAAAAAAAGCAAAAGGTTAAGAATATAACTAAATCAATATCAGCTACCAAAATGTCAATAAATCTGCCTACATTTTAGTGATTATACTATTCAGAAAAGTAGAAAAATCAGTAGAATTCCCCTTTAAAAAGAGCTTGTGTGTCCAAGGAAGCACACACACACGCACCCACAAAACTTACACACACTGCTGCAGACAGAGAGGCAGTACTCCTCCGACTCAAAGTTATTACGGTTGCCTCCACAGCCCCCATAGATGAAGGGAGCGCAACGGCCCTCCTCCTTCACAAAATACCAGCGGGGCAACATAGCCCTGCATGGACCTGTCTCTGCATTCGCCCAACACACCTCTGAGAGAAGGCAGGCAGGCAGGCGCACACACGCACACACACACACACACACACACACACACACAGAAATGTCGCCATCAATGCTTCATGGAATGAAACACATTTACCATTTTTAAAAATGACAGCACATGGACACAGGCATGTTGAAATAAAATAAAGCATGCTATTGTAGTCTTCAAAAAACACTGCAATCTTTCATTTTTTTAAAATTTTGTACTGATTTTTTTTTTCTGAAATTAACACCATATGTAAAGCATATTGCTGTTATTAGTTTTAGTGCTTTTAGACTGGGGACAACCCAGTCCCCCGAATTTAGTTGTCCCCTATGCCAACCATTAGCTAAGACTCCTCCCTTACCCTAGCTCCAATCTGGGAGGGTGAGGGTATACACAAACTTGTGATGACAACCACTGCTTCTTTTCAAAGCTGCAATAAGAACGGGAAGACTAGAATCCATAGCACTGAAATGCTGAGGCAATGCTAGTAAACACCAGTCGTGCACCAAGCTGTGACTCAATCGCTCTCTAACTACAGCATCTCAATAACCTTCCTCATGAGGATAGACGTCCGTTAGAATGCGGCCTACTTAAACCATTAAACATTTCTGTGAAATTAAAACTACCCCACAAGCTAAAAATAGCACTTTGCAACCAAGCTGGTATTGACTGTTCTTCTCAAAACATAAACTAGCAAAATTTGGGCGTATGTTTTAAAGGGTCTGTTTGGTGCAGTTTCTTAACTCCATTTGTTTTTCTTTTACTAGGACTGTGTCTGAAACAGAAGGCAGCAACCTTGATGCCTTGCTGATTGCTGTGAGTTTTTTGATGATTACAACTTTGACGACACGACTCTGCGCCTAGCTCTTTCAGAATACTGCCTTAGCAGACAGCATTCTGGTCGTTTAAGACACAGCCTCCATTACTATGCCACCACCTGCTGTTTAATCAATAGCTCCACTATCCAGAATTTTATCCTTCTAATATAAAATTACCATTTCAGGTAAGAGTTCTTTCATCACATCACCCACATACACTCTCTTTCTCAAAAGGAACCTTTTCTTACCTCGGACCACCTCCTCCACTGACTCAGTAGTAGTGGTCGTGGTGGTAGTCATAGCCACGTTGGTGGTCTGTTCATTGTCAATGCGCTCATCAATCATGTCGTCATCATCATCCTCATCTTCCTCCTCATCACCATCTCCATCTTGGTCGATATCCAGAGTCTCTTCCGCTTCGTCTTCAACATCTTCGTCATCTTCCGTGGCTGCAGGCTCTGGCTCTGTCTGCTCTGCGGGCTCTGGCTCCCGCGCCATACTGAAGGGTGAAATGCAAGAATAAAAATCCGGTATTTTTAATATCTGAGAAATGAATAAATGACCCAAAGGCCACTTTGTGGATGATGACGATACATTTATACCTCCCACTGGCCACTTAATCTGGTCTATCAACCACATAGGTTCAATCTCAGTTTTCTGCTTAATTAGTTAGCCCCCTTTTTCCAAGCTCATTAATGATCAGGCATTATGCAGTTATGATTTCAATGGTGGATTATTCTCAGGGCTGCAGTAATTGATGTGGTGGTGGTGTGTTAGTGTGTAATGTGTCCGTACAAGTGGATCAGACCTCAGTGTCACTGCTGGACTGAGAATAGTCCACCCACCAAAAATATCCAGTAAACAGCTTCCTGTGTCCACTGAAGAAGGTATGCTTCATTAGATATATATTTATTTATGTGTGTGTATTTGTGTGTGTATGTCATATGTGTTTTAATCCTGGGGCAATTCTATTGGTGCATTCATCATAAAATTTTCACACCAAGTGTGATGAAACATGAAAAAAGAAATAAAACTAAAAAATTTGGGTATTTTTGTTAAAACAAACAAACCTAAAAAAGTCTAAGATGATAGCGATGTGTTCTAAATCAGCTGAATTACTCATGAATCCATTTTAGCACCATTTAGAATGAAGTACCAAAAGTATATGCACTAGGTGTATGTCTAAATATCAAAGATAATGGCACCTGTCACAGGTTTTGTTCTCATCAGCATAATAAATCTACAACAAAAGGTGTGGACAGCCTTCTTCGAAAACAAACAGCAGTGAAGCTCTAATCTGATTGGTTTTTGTTCTTTACCTGATTGGATTTATGGATTTAGACAAGCGAACAAAACATAATCTCTCACTGAAATAGCTGAGCTGGTATCTGAAGGCGGTCTAAATTGCAATGGAAAAAATAGGACCTATCAAGTGTCACAGATTATTGATCCACTCTATCTGTTTAACTGTATTCATTAAAATTAAAAAGCAGAAACAGAGATCAGCAATTTGAAAGTTGGAAGCTGGTCTCATAAGATTTAGCTCGCTTTAGGTTTGGTTTAGAAAAGATTTAGAAAGATCTAGATTTATACCTGATGTGACATATATATTTGACCGCCTGTCTAAAAACAAACCGACTGCATGCATGAGGGTGCACAGGAATAATCACTCTGTGCTCACAGTTATAGAAAGCTCTGAGGTTTAAATTTGTGATCTGCTTGTGATGTCTGGTAACTTCTGCCTGTAATTTACAAGCTCTGTTTAAAACATCCACACCTTAAACTTGTAGGCTACAAAACAATGAATCTTTCAAGCCCTAGAGATAATAAAAAAAGAATGTGTAATAAATGAGTGTGTGTGTAATGTGTAGGCACCTGTTATCAGAGTAATCAGCTTCTGCTCCTCCCCACCAGACGTCAGAATCATCCTCCTCCATGTCTGCGCTGTCTGCTTCCCTTTCTGTTTCCACTGGGCAACACACAAACTCCACGCCGCGGAAACGGTCAATGCCGCAGGGCAGCAGCATCCCATAATCATGGAGGTTCATTGTGTGGTCTCCGCACGACTGAAGACAGAAAGAGAGGGCGAGCGGGGGAATAATAGCGAGCGAGACAAATTCAATAACTTTTCATTATCTTCAAGATAATCTGATCCATTTATTTGTTTACCAATAAGAAAGAGCTTCTATCAGTGCCAAATGGTATGCCTCCAGCAACAATAGTGAGATTAGATCCAGGCTAAAGTTATAAAACACTAAAATGTCTTGGCCATGACTCATGGTAAGGAGCCAATAAGCAGAATTGACAGAGGCAACTTATTCCTTGAGAGATACTCAATAATTATGAAGAATAATATGATGGAAGTGCCTCTTATCTGCATTCATGTGAGTCCATCAAAGGAGAAAACTGAATTTTTATGCAATCTCTAGAATCATTTTGACCAGCCGTAATTTGATTACTCGTGTGCAGCATGACCTCAATATTATATCATCCTAAGCAACATGCTCCAAGTTTCTTCAAGCTTAATAGTCCCAAAATATGCAGATTTGACATATGTGATGTCTGCTTACCTCTTTGGCCACAGTGTGCCAGTGCAAGTGGCTCTCGCAGATGTCCATGCGCTCCTGGTGCAGGAACTTACACTTGTCAGGAACCAGCAGGGCATCACTCACAAACTCCCCAACTACAACACACACACAAACAATATTATATATATAGGTGCTGGTTATGAAAAATTTGATTTATTACAGTAATTCCATTCAAAAAGTGAAACTTGCATATTATACTCATCCATTACACACAGACCGATATATTTTAAGTGTTTATTTCTTTTAATTTGATGATTATAACTGACAGCTAATGAAAACCCCAAATTCAGTATCTCAGAAAATTAGAATATTGTGAAAAGGTTCACTATTGAAGACACCTGGTGCCACACTCTAATCAGCTAATTAACTCAAAACACCTGCAAAGTCCTTTAAATGGTCTCTGAGTCCAGTTCTGTAGGCTACACAATCATGGCGAAGACTGCTGACTTGACAGTTGTCCAAACGACAACCAGTGACTCCTTACACAAGCAGGGCATGACACAAAAGCCCATTGCTAAAGAGGCTGTCTGCTCACAGAGCTCTGTGTCCAAGCACATTAATAGAGAGGCGAAGGGAAGGAAAAGATGTGGTAGAAAAAAGTGTGCAAGCAATAGGGAAACCGCACCCTGGAGAGGATTGTGAAACTAAACCCATTCAAAAACGTGGGGGAGATTCACAAAGACTGGACTGCAGCTGGAGTTCAGTGCTTCAAGAATCACATTGCATTATTAAACCATTAAGTCTCAAATTTATGAAGAGGCTTAAGGCATAAGGCTTGACTTAAATATTACTAACAAAAAATAATAAGGACTTGTGCTGTAGCATTATTTTTCTGTACTGACAGCCTTATTCTAAACAAAAAGGGTGTCAAAATGTCTAGAGTGCAGTGCTGTGCAACTTCAAAGTTTTCTTTTATCTCAAAAGGAGAGATCATAATTTCATATCAGGAATGGTCTTCTGGGGAAAACTTTTCCTCTTACACTGTAGCAAAATCAATTGTCAACAGAAAGTGTAATCCCCCATTAACCTCCAAATTCAAAAACTCTTTAAACACCTGGACTGAAATACAAACACAAGTGTTTCATAACCCTATTGTTAGCTAATGAGAACGTTCTTCCTTGTAATTAGTACTGTACACAGATCAGCTAAAATATACAAAAGACCTCCTTGTTTCTACACTCATTGCTCATTTTATGAGCTCTACTTACCTCTGTAACTCAAAAAATCATGTAGAGCAAATGATGACCTATTAAAACGTCTATGGTTACAGGTTTTTATAATAATTATGAAAATATTTCATAATGAGAATTCAAATGTTCATTTCATCTAAACACATACCCAGGCAGCGATAGGGCACCACAATGTGCACGTGACTGCGGCACTGCTTGCGACCCTTCTTGCACCAGTTTTGGATGCTGACGGGCTGATTGGCCTCCACCACGTTTGTGATCTGCAGCTCGGGGTACACCTGCGAAAAACAACAAATGTTTATTTCAATTCCATTTCTTTTTTTGGACATTCCTATGTAATGGAATGGTTAAGATACATTAATTCATTTAATTTCATGTAAAATGCTTAATTTTACAGAGGTTTACACACTACCACATTTCTCACAGTGGTCATAGGAGCCTGATTTCTGAATAACTCTCAAAACTCTCTCCTAAAATGCGAGCTTGTAGTGAATAAGCTGTTTGATGCTTGAAACATTTGTTGTATGCCAGCTTTAAGCTGAGATTTTGGCCTTAAATATCTTTCTTTATTCCATTCATAATTGGAAGTAATTATCAGGGTCTTATAATTGTTTTTTTTATTCATTAACTGATTTATTTACATTGACTATTGAACTACTATCCACATTACACATAAAAGCACAGGAGACACGTATAAATGTAGGGTTTTAATAGTAAATAAAATGGCACTGTATATAATGCTATCACTGATTCAATTACCAACACTGTGGAAAAAATGTCTGATATGGTAGGTTTCTTTAAAATTAACCATTTTAAATGTAACCAGTGTGTGATTTTGTAGCCATATCAATATTGTTGAATTATACATAAACTTTAAAAATGGGAGGAATTCCCCTTTATCAGTTACACAATTACAATTCTTTGCATTGTCCTCCATTGGACATTCAAGCTCTTTCCTTGCATTATGTTTTACCACAATTAATACATCCGGTATCCCAGGGGTCTGCATATTTTTCCACAGCAGGCACACTCTCAATCCTGTATTTACGTAGCAGAAAATGTGATTTATTTTATTAAATGTTAGTGTTTTAATGAGCCTATAATCAATTTGCTTAGACTTAATTCACATTATGAATGCATATAGTTGCTTGCCATGAGAATTTGCCATGCACTGGCAGGCAATCATTAAATTACATTTTTATGAGCAGGTAATGTTAGTAGTAATAAGCTTATATTGTTAAAGTGGCAGCATTAAATAAACAGAAACCTTGTAAGGATAAATTCAAATTAGATATGTCTGCCAGATTTAAGTTGGCCCCTGATTCACCAATTTATTTTTTAAATTTGCTGTTCCACTTTAAATGGAGCACCTGAATGTAAGCACTGCCTCACTTACTATTTTTTCTGCATTACAGATCTGTTCTAAAGGCAGATGCAACTCAGCAAACCGAAATTATTTCCAGTTGTAGTTGCAGCATACTATTATGTCCCTCCAGTTAAACCCAAACGCCTACCCTTTCAGATATTTCTGGCAATGGCCCATTTTTATAGAGCACATGTCAACAAACTGCTTGCTGTCATTATGAAGATAGTTTTGCAAGCTCTTTGAATGGATTGGAAGTAACAGAAAGAGATGAATCAAATCAAAATCAAATATTTTTGATTAGAGGTGACCAGAAGAGGCTAACCCTCCCCACATTGTGAGCCTTGGTTCCTCCCAAGGTTTCTTCCTCAGCTGAGGGAGTTTTTCCTTGCCACTGTCGCCCTGGATTGCTCACCTGGGGGATTTTTACGTTCTTTACATTTTTACATTTAATATTAAAACTTTGTTTTTACTGGAATTCCATGACAATATCAGTTGTAAAAAGTGCTGTACAAATAAATTTGATTTGACTTTATTACGATATTTTATTAGGATAGTTCTGCAATACAAATAATAACTATAGAATAATTTAAGGCAAAAGCTGAAGATTGTCATAGCACAACTTTGAGTTGTATTTTTATTGCTTCTAACAAACATTTCTGCAGAATAAATAACAAATTTATTGGCATTTAATGGCTCATATTCTTGACCTACTTTGTTTTAAATGTGCTTTAATGCTGTGGCATTGACGTCAAAGCAGGCGAGAACAATCAAGGCACTTGACTAAATGACCTTTATTATATACAACAGGTTTCTTAAAGACTCCGAAAAACTTCTCCAGCTGCAGAACGTCTTCAACATGGAACACTCTGGAACCAAAAACAACAGCTGTGTCCAAAACTGTGCAATTTCGCTATCTAGTGCATCACTCTGGGGTTATGTCTTTATGTAGTGGTGTCCAGTGTTGTACTGCAGAATATTCGGTGCAATATTACAATCCCGCAGTGCACTACAACAAGTAGCGTAACTAGCATGTGCCCTAGCAGACACTGAATACCCACAGTGTTGTGTTGTCTGGTGGCTTGACATTCAGACTATCTTTCTGTCTTTCTTTTGTTTTTAATGTATTTGAAAGGAGATACTCAGTAAGATTATGCCTATTGAGTATCACTGTTCTAAGAGCTGTCTTTAAGAGAAATACCCAATAACACTGGATTGTACCCACATGCATATTCCTCTATTCCAACTGGCCTGGCCAGAACCTAACACTGTATATTTGTGGTTTTCTAGCTATAACACCGCTGATACAACTCTCAATTCTTTATAATAAACAGGAGCTGAGTCACGTTGTGTTAGCCAAGTGCGTTACTGTAAAACAATGCCCCGCCCTGTCGTCATATCCTTCAATGTCCTCCCCTGCTTATGCTCTGGTGTCTCCACCCTTTTTCAGACTCTATCCTCCTCTGTTCCTCAGACATCTCTTACCTCTTGGCAGTACTGCAGGATTCCCTCCTTTGTGCCAATGCAGCTCTTGGTGCCTGAAGGATCCAGTTCCCATTTGCCATTCTGAACATTGATGTGCATGTTGAGCTTTCCACAGAACATAGCCACCTGTGGCTCTGCCAGTAACCCAGCTCCCTCATCCGAAGGCACCTGGAGGCAAATGAATATTTGATTTACACCCTTTTTAACCAACCTTTAGGCAACACATTACTGGAGTACTAATGGTACATCTAGCATTTGGTTTCGTACAAAACCCAGTATTCTCATGGGGAATGAACATCTCCATTCTCATCATTGTACATCCTACTAATGAAATAAGACCTTGGAGGATCCGATACGGATGAGTAAAATTGTGATACTGATCTTTAAGATCGGATCGGGACCTACTATATTTATTTATTTTTTAATCACAATTTACCCTTACACCCATAACGCACACACACACATTGTAGTTCTATAACAACAGACTGTACTCAATTTATTGCTCTGCATACATTGCCCTCTTTTTCCCAGATCTCCAAAGGTTAGGACCCCGACAGAAGAAGAATATATTGGGTAATGGATCATGCTCAGTGCTGCAGTGACACTGAAGTGCTGGCTGTTATTAAGGCCAGTTTATGCTTCTGTGTTGAATCTGAACATTGAAAACAGGGTGAAAAGTGGGGATAAAATGATGCTGAGCAACTACACTACAGTCTGTAATTATGAACCTAGATATATATTATTTTAAAAGAAGAAATATAATTGATCAGAATTTAGCTAAATTAGGGCAGAACACTATGTTAAAAAAATTATATCACAATATATTTTCTAATTTTGGTGGATTATTCCGATATCAATGTGAACAATATAAAAGCCAAGAACAAACAAGAGAAATGACATCACCATCAAACATAAACCCTTTGGCTTTGTCAATATTGATATGTTTAAACTTAAACCTTAACCTTAAAATTAAGTGCAATGAACTGACACCAGTGCCCTGTAATGAAGGTCAGTCAATGACAGATTCTGTAAATAATGTATAGAATGTATATAAATGTGTTTAATAAGCATATTGTTGTTATTTACACATATTCATTCTTTCATTGTCTGTAACTGCTTATCCAATTCAGGGTCGCAGGGGGTCCAGAGCCTACCTGGAATCATTGGGCGCCAGGCAAGAATAAACCCTGGAGGGGGCGCCAGTCCTTCACAGGGCAACACACATTCACTCACACACACACTCACACCTACGGACACTTTTGAGTCGCCAATCCACCTACCAATGTGTGTTTTTGGATCGTGGGAGGAAACTGGAGCACCTGGAGGAAACCCACGCGGCAAGAACACACCAAACTCCTCACAGACAGTCACCCGGAGTCGGAATCAAACCCACAACCTCTAGGTCCCTGGAGCTGTGTGACTGCGACACTACCTGCTGCACCAGCATGCCGCCCTTCAAACATATTGAATTATTATCCAGCCCTAATTTGAATAGGATAGAATGGATCTAAAGAGCTATTACATGGAAAAGAGGAAAAAAATGTCTGTAAGTGAACTCCATAATCTGTCCTTCCTCAATTTTAAAATTCTCATGTTCCATTTACAGTGCCTTAGGGAAAGAAACTTCCTCATCCTTTTCTATGCACTCATAAGAGGGATTACAAAATATCAGTAACACACCCATCATCATGTAACACTCCCTTTTGTGCCACTGACTGGATTCATAGGCATGTCATCCACTAGAGTTTTGTGAGTGTTTTGAACCAGTCATGGAGAGCTCATTCACTTCAGCACCAACAGTGAAATAAGAAACTGGGACAAGCCTGAATATCGCTCCCCCAGACACCTTCCTTGTATTAATCCAGTGGCAAGCTGTTTTCCCGCCAACACTGACATGCCATTTAATCACACATGCTTGCATACAATATCCCAATGTTCTCCCTTGCTTCCTTAATCTGCTGTCTGGGTCAGAATAGTGCTGATGTCATTGGAAAAAAGAAAAGAATACCAGCTCTTGCTGGCTGTCCCCAATAAGGTTAATTCACAAACCAGATTGGTGCATTCTGCCACCAGACTACAGGTGGCAGCACTGAGAACTCCACTTTATGACTGAAGGTTTGTAGACACCTGCTCAAACAACTATTCTTTTGATATTAAAATTGTTACTAAATGTTAGTTCATATTATTATTCAGTGAAGGCTTCATAGTAGCATTCAGCCATGATGTTGGGGGCATAGGAATTTGATAGAGCTAATCACTCCAGAGCTGTAGCCAACACTTGGCACTGAGTATGGTTCATAAAATTAAATTAAGAAGATATTTGCACACTGGAAACCGGTTTAATGTGTTAATGAAAACCCCAGTGTCAGTGAATGAGTGAAAAAAAAAAAACAAATGTGGCTCAGTCAGACATGCTAGGCTTCCTCTCTATTTGCTCACAAAAGAAAAACATCAAAGGTTATAAAAGGAAATGAGGGGATATTTTTAGAGATTTTCTGGTTAGGAGAAAGTTGTAGTTGTTGTAACTTATTTTTTTTTTTTTTGCTTTTTTATTAAGATTTCTATTTTCTCAATAGAAAAAGCAAGAAATGAAATAGGACTCTGAAATATTCTTTGAACAAATTCTCCAGGATATGGATGTATTTATAACACCCGCATAATTAGAAGTATCCGTTTTTTCTTTGTTCATTTTATGTAAAGATAAAGAAGACTATGTTTTATTGATATATAAAAAACAACTATTTATTTATTCAGGGTAAAAGCTTAGTTTTAACAAGACAACAAGCATAGTATGTCTTAACACTACTTAGCTTTTCCTGGTGTAAAAAATGCTTTAAAACATAAACAAGAAAATGCTTTATTTGTACTCCTAATATTTAGTTCACACATGGATGATTCTTATGTGAGAATGGTGAGGGGACGTGGAGTGCCAAGGAAGAACGGCTCTGAAAGACAGCATTGTGCTGCCAAAAAAGGAGCAAACAGAGGGAGGGTGGGAGAAAAGAGAGAGAGAGTTGCAAGGTAACGTTTTATGTCCCCTAATCGTGTTAGGAGACTGAATGTGCTGGAGGCAGGACAATAGTTTGCCTGTGAAGTGGCCAACATGTCATGAATAGAGTGGACTATCGGAACCATCTGATACACACACACACATTCGCTACACTTTAAAACACATGGGATCAGACAGATCACACTGCTACTCATTAGGACTGTGATGCATGGCCTTTAGTTGTTTATGTCCTTCAAGGTTGCAAAATCATACACATATGCCAGTGTCCTGTGGAGCTACAAATCCCTCGTAGCATTCTCACACGCAAACAAGCAGCAAATCCCTCCCAGTCCTGTAGCTATTTCCCAGATCTAACTCACTGCCATTCCAACAAAATAAATAGAGGTCATGAAAGAAATGGGTGGATGAAGTCTGACAATCACAAGTTGCAGTTTGCGAGTAAGAACTAAAATACATACCATATGATTATATGATTTATATAATTCTGGTCTGTTATAATGGTCTACTTTTACTTTTACTAGCTTTTGCTACACATTTTTTTTATTTATTATTATGTATAATTGTAGCTATTCCTCAACTATTGTTTTGATGTTTCTAGTAATTTATTTATTACCTAATTTTTTGCACGCTGACTTTCTGTTTATTGTTACTATTTAAGGTTTGCTTAAATCTTGTTTAGTTTGTTTAAAATTGTCCTCTTCATTTGCACTACTTACATTCTTTTATATCTTACTTGCTTTAAAGGAACACTAGATGAGATTAGCAATTTTTACCATTTATGAGTGAAGTGTTGATTGATTGATTCATTCATTCATTATCGGTGTCCACCTATCCAGCTCTGGTTTGCAGGGGCCCACCCGGAATCACTGGGCACAAGGCAGGAACACACCCTGGAGCGGGTGCCAGTCCTTCACAACAACACACACACACACTTATGCCTAGGGAAACTTTTGAGTCGCCAATCCACCTAACAACCTGTGTTTTGGACCGTGGGAGGAAACTTGGAGCACCTGGAGGAAACCCACACGGAAACGGGGAGAACACACCAACTCCTCAGTCAGTCACCCATACATGCTAGGCCACCTGTTACTCTGCTCACGGCAGAGAAAGGGCAGAGACCTTCAAACTTTGAAAATCCTGAAAATGGATGAGAATTTTGCTTTATTCCATAGGTGACTAATATTGACTTATTTTTGCTGGTTCAGATTATTTAGGTAGGAACTCATTCTAAATTCAGGAGAGCACTAACTGCATGAAAGTAAACACAGACCGATTACTAAACATCTATCTACGCAAAAAGTGAACATGTGACCGAAATTTTCTTGCATTTACAAGGAACGGGGAGAACAAACAAACTCCTCACAGACAGTCACCCGGAGTGGGACTTGAATCCACAACCTCCAGGTCCCCGGAGCTGCGTGACTGCGTGCTGCGCCACCGTGCCACCCTAAGTGTTGATTTGTGAACCATATATGGATAGTCAGATTTGATTTACCTGAGGCTTTAACTCGAGGCTTCCTGCTTGTATTAATCATTAGCAATCATTGCAAACAAAGTCATTCCTTTATATTGCTCTTGAAATGGTAGAGCCACATTCTTACAGGAACATCAGCGTCAACGTCAATGATCCCTTTATCCTATTAACACAGAGAAAGTCAAGGCTTCCCTTTTAATCCCTCTCAGAGATGAGGATGAAAGGCATCTTCTGAAATACTGTAACAAGACATGACACTGCTCGATTTGCCAACTGAAGATTAGCATCACTGATAGCTCCTGTCTGAAAGGGCACGAGTGCATATCGTCTCATAGGTGACTGACATTTGGTGTGTGCTGGACTAATCAAATCTGAGTGATTAAAATTCAGGAAGAGAGCAAGAAGACACTTGGCATTTCTCCAACAGGATACAGACTTAGGAAATGCAACTCTAGAATTTAACCCTTCATTGGTGTCATTGCACTACACAGTTTACATTTAACTACATTAAATGGGTGTCTATGGCTGTCCCAAACATCATTCTTTGGGGTCAGGAGCTTTGGTAGTAATATTCTGCACATATTCCAAAAATGTGTGTCTGACGCCCATTTTAAAAACCCCTAAATTAAGGCTGCATTCCTAGCAGAGAGCTGGGGCTCACAGCTACTTCTCTGAAGACTCACAGTATATGCCCAGATTACCCCGAGCATCATGGAGGTGGTCTAATTTAAACTATAAAACTAACAAAATGGCCAATGGCATCAGCATTGTGTGACTTTAATGATAATGAGTCCAAATATGGGTGGAATGGTGGCATTCTGGGAGCAGAGATGGGGGCTGATTTTAGCGCTGGAAAGACTGAATATGGGCAGTGCAGAGTATAGCCTTTATCTATACACTCAGAAAAAAAGGTACCATAGAGGTACATTAAAAGCCCGTTTTTAAAAGTGTAAATGTACCTTTAAAAGGTACATCAGTGTTTTAAAGTCCAGTTGTGTTACATTACATTCTCTTCTCCAGAAGGAGAGGTGAATATTTGTAAGTTTTACTTACAGAACTATGTCAAATACAAAAAAAGAAAACATAATAAAGGTCCTGGAGATTAAATGGGGTGTATGAAAGCAACACAATTTAAAAATCTACAATTATAATAAGGTACAATTATGTCCCCTAATTAAAAGGTACAAATATGTACCCTTGAGGGTACCACCACAGAGACTACAAAAGGTACGGTGACAAATTTTCTGACAGTGTAGCATAAGTTTAGTAAAAAAAAAAAAATTTACAAAGACTTTTATGTTGATGAACCTAAATATGGGTGGAGTGGGCAGAGCACCGTTTTTACTGCTGGAGCCTGAATGTGGAGGAGTGTTGCCTTTACTTTATTGATAAACACATTTTTCCAAAAATATATGAGTATAGATACAAGGAGGTGGTCATAATATTATGACTGGTCTGTGTAGCATTATTGTATAACATACAATGTTTTCTCCACTTGAGTATCCCCTCCGCTGCATTTCAATCCATGAAAAAGCAAGAAAAAAAAAAAAAACACCCAGCAGATAACTGCACAGAGCGAAAGTGGACAAAGCCGGACACCACTCCTTGCCCATAAACTTTACACTGGCCGGTTCCATTCATCCATTCACTGATGTACTAACCTCTTTTGCCCCCTCTCGTTGGTATCATAATGGAGCCATGGAGTTGTGCTCTGTGGTGGAAGCTCTGGAGAGCATCAAACAAAGTAAAGGCCAAGACCTCAGCTTCAACTCTGCCTACTCACTGCTAATGGACACTGCAGGAGTCAGACCTGCTGGGGTGGACACTACTAACAGAGCAATAGCTGTTGAATTCTTCCTGTTGTTGATAAATAGGCATAATATTTCCAGTGCTGAAAATTATCTGCCGAAGAAATGCTCTGTATTAGATGTGAAAACTAGGAATGCACAGATATTCATTTTTTGGTCTGATAAGATAACCGATAATTACCATCTTGGTGTAGCCAATACTAATATTAATAACCGATAATTTTATCTTTTTGAATTAACAGCAAATTCACATTGGATTAAAGCAAAACAAATTCTTTTTTATCATAGGTTTTAAAAAGAAAATCTTTTCTTCAGTATTTGTACAATTTTTAGTTTTTAATTGCATCCTTAAATTTATTAGGTGGGATATTATTAGGGGATGAGTGAGTTTAAGGGAATGTGTCCATTGAGGCGATGGAAAACTTTAATACCAGAGAGTATTCTCTGCAAAAACCATAAAAAATAATAATAAATGAAAAAAATAAAGAAAAACAGTCACACAATAGACACAGGCATCATGTGCAAGCACAATAAAAGCACTTACTGGTTCTATTATCGACTAAAATTCCAATCTTGGACCAATAACAATAATTTTAAAAAATCCCAATATGATACTGGCCAAGGACATATCGTGCTTCGCCAGTAAAAACTGATAAGATATCCTACAAGGAAACTGGTCATCTCACTCAGGCATTTAAAAAAAATCCCCCATCCCAGAAAATAAACAATGAGGGAGGTTTAATGAGTTAACCTTGAGTTAACATATCCAGTACAAAGGCAAACTCCCCTTTGACCCAAGACCCATTCCCAGAAGTCAGAAATCTAAACCTTTCAATATTTAAAATATTCAAAAGACACACTAGAGCAGACAAAGGTGTCATTCAATATGGCTGAAATGTCATTAAAAACAAAACCATCCAGTTTTAGGTAATCGTTAATTTATGAGAAAACTTCCTTGGTACAAATACATTAGCAATACATTCAAGCACACGATTAGACACGCTTTCTGTCTGATGAGCAAATGCTGCTCAACTGCTAAGAAATGACCTGACAAATAAAACCTCCACAGACAGTTTGCCGATATGACACACTAGCCTGTTTGACGTCCTATGACTTTCACAAGGCTGGTAAATTATTGTCCACTGGTCACTATCCTCAGCTGACCAAAGCTGACATATTGGTCACTGAGGGGGGGAGATGGGGAGGGGGCACTTGTGCCCAACCAAGATGAATTTCCCACCATCTGCTACACTTTTTTTTTTTTAAACACATTTATCACATTTGCATGCAAAAGCTTTAGTATGTAATCCCCTCCCAGAGCTGCTGAAGCTTGGGTTGCTTTTAATTGTGAATTTGTGCTATCTGGGAGACTCACAGCCCTGTGAGGCTACTCATGATCTGATAGTGGGGCTGGAGGAACCCTTCTGAAGGCTACTGATGGGATTTCAGACTTAAGCCAAAAGCCTAGGGGATTGAACACGGGGAGAGCGAGGGACTACTATTCACAGCAGTTAAGACACTGCCGTCTAAGGACATGAAGTCAATGCGAGGGTTGAAAGCCGATGAGGTTAAGACTAGACAAGGCACCAATATAAAATCTGTTACCAATGCCAATTTTAAAAAACTTAAGAAGCATATAACCAATACAATATTTCAATAAAATTCCTAAAATAAAAAATTAAACAGATTTCAATAATATTAAGGCAGATTAATGCTTATGTGAAACAACGTAGCCTGTGCAAGTGCCCTATGAATTTTGTTTCCACTTGTCTGCATCGCTCTGCAATTAGAGCACTAAAACACTATGGCTGAATCTCAAATATCTTTGCCCACTCCATGTAGTACATAATGTACTGGTGAAGTGGTTTTATAATTTATGAAGTGTTCTAGGGACTATGTAGGGGCACTATTTGGAACAGAACATTATTTACACGTGAAACAAGGAAAGAAACTAATACAACAGAGGCAGTTTTTTTCTGCCTGGTTCCCTTTTCCTGATGGCAGGTTTTTTCGGAGGCGATGATATTTTGCCCTTAGGTTGTTCTACACTTTTATTCATAGCATGATGTCCAAATCATATGTCATAGTGATAGTGTAAGGTAGACTCTCTAGGGAGAGTCTGGTACCTATCACCTCTTAACATGGCCAAGAACACCCTACTATTGCAGGACAAGAAACTTAACTGACACGGAAAAGGACCACAAGTCCTGCTATTTTGGAATGACGTGTGTAGGCAGTCTTTCACGTCGGACCAATACCAGAGCCAGAACAAAACAATACATGGAAGTAGGGGTGGGTGATATGGCAAAAATACATAATCACGATTTCTGTTGCAGGATCACAATCTCGATTTTGTCACGATTCCTTTTTGTGCTAGTTTTTAAAACTCTTAACAGTCAAGGTATTTTTTCCATATTCCACATAACATTACATCCACAAATCTTGAGGAAGTGAATTTTACACATTTTTATTGCTTAATTATACATTCATGTAGGACTGTCCCAAATAACATTCTTAGGGCTTCAGCCATTTTTGGCAAATAATGGAATATTTGTGTATTCTCAAATTTATACCACAGGGATTTGGGAAACTGATTGAATTTTATTCATGGCAAAAGCTAGCACATAATTTTGCGCTGCATGTAAATGAGTTACTGCTCTCTTAAAACAGCAAAAATCTAGTCTAATCTATAATTCAGAAGTCTCATGCGCAATAACAAAACTGTTTCTTTAATCTGATGCTTGCAATTTCACAAGACATGCCCAGTGTAAGTCAATATTATGCTGAGCAAAAACTGTTTGTGTGAAGCAAGTACAATGAAAGCTATCAAGATGAGCAAAAGTGTTAGGTCAGTACTAGAGATAGCATCAATCTGACACTAGGGACCTTTATTGGGCTGATATCAGAATGTAAAGCATGAATGTGATCCAATTCTGTAACACCTCTAACATTCGTATTGTGGCATGTCATTAATTCATGCTGTGCATTTCTAGCTGTGGGGTAGTATGGGGTAGTTTGAGCATTTTGAACCTGACAGCATACGTTTAGATTTGTTGTAGGCCTGAAAATCTCCACTGGAAAAAGTACCTAATTTAAATTTTTTTTTCAAATATTAAAACTGTATCAAGTGATACAAATTTCTAGTTTCGAACTGAAGATCTTACTAATGTGCAAAATGTGAAGTACATAACATTTTTGGGATTTACGAGACTACAGGAATGTAAATTGCTTACAGAAAACAAACAAGCTGCCATTAGGTACAAAAACTGCAAATAAAATGGTGGACACAGAGAGAAGGGTTTGAAGGCGTGTCTGTGTGAGACAGATAGAGGACTTAATCATAAGCGGTTCTAATAAACCTTCTCTCTGTGCCGCCTGAAAGCACACAGATGAGTGTGTGTGTGTGAAATAATATCCGCTCCTAGTCACTGGGACCGGATCCTTAGGGTGTGTGTGTTGCAGTGATTACAGGGCAGCCTTCCTCATTTCCCTTACACCCTGCCTGCCAACATTCCAGCCTGCACTGCACCAGCACACGTTCAATCCCAACACCACCACCACCACAAAGACAGTGAAGATGTCTGCTCCTAAACACTGGCTGTTGCCACACCAACCCCCCACTCAATTGCCATGACGGCGCTCAACAATCCATCTATTATCCCACCCCCAGCAGTCCCATTTGGGAGAGGCTGGTATTTGCTTATTTTGTTTTGTTCCAGTGGTGGTCCCATTGCAATGTTTGAGGGTGAGATCTTTATTTGGTCCCTGTGGTATTTAAAGGTGAGTGCTCAAATATGGAGTCTAGCCTGAGATCTGTATATGAAGACTGTTATTGTTAAATGAATGTATTGTTAAAAATGTACCTTAATGTTAGCATTATATACCTCTCAAACATAAGGCTATAATGTGGTCACATACAAAGGTTTAATGCAAAAAAATTGCAGTAACCCATAACTGCCCCAAATATATTATTCTTCCAGTGTCCAGTAATTACTTCATTAAAAATCAGTTTAAAATAACCGTAACTATTTTTATAGGCAACTTTGACGATTCTGCGAAAGTGCTGTTCTCTCTGGTTTGTTAATATCCAGAAACTCTTTGACTTTTAAAGCGAAACTGTATGTTTGAGGAAAGAAAACAGCTGTTGTTTGAACGTGGTTGAGGTTTAACATTTCTGGATGCTTTTATTCACTGTTTGAATTACCACAAAAACTCATTTGTAAACCAAGTTGTTTCATTTTGTAGCACTTGCAACCTGTGTTTACTTTCATGTAGTTAGCACTTTCCCATATTTAGTCGGTTCCACCTTACGTAATCTGAAACAGCAAAAATAAGTAAATATTACCCACCTATGGAGCAGGAATAAGGCAATATCCTCAACTCTTTTCACAATTTTCAAAGTTTGGAGGTCTCATCTAAAAAGCTCCAGGTGCCTTTTCTCTGCCATGAGCAGAGAGGAAAATAGCCTAGCTATTAAATAGAGACCCTTGGTTTTTATTAGCCATTTACTGAGACTGGGGCTTTACAACCACATTAGAGCAGTTTCCAGCAAACAAACAGACTGGAGAGCTAGCAAATGGTGAGGGGACATCCTCAGAATTATATAAAAAGTGTTTTATTGATTCAAATCTTGAATGTCAAAATTAAGCCAATATCTGCCTATAGTGATACGAAGAGATCTCAAATACATTAGCAGTGTTTGTACAAGAGTTAGTGATGGGCCAATCCACATTTTTTCAGTTCTGAGCCATAGATATTGATACAGATTCTGATACAAGAGCTTGTTTCTTCTTCAAGTTTTTAAACATATCTACTGCCACACCAACAGTGTTTTCAAAAATACCCACATCTACACAAGAATGCAAGCGTCCCAAAATCCTTTTTTTTTTACTCTTTATTATCTGTCTCTTACTTTCTACCTATAAAGGATCAGATTGGGCCCATCTCTAACGATGGTTTTGAAATTGAGAGATGCTGATCTACCAGATGAAAAAAGGTGGAAGGAGAGGTGATGGAGAGCAATATGCTGTCTTTAGGGAATATATTTCCATTTCCCTGAAGTGACTAACTGCCCGCTGCCTGACCTTGATGAAACATAAATCAACCTTTTGGTGCACTGGTGCAGAGAGATGTTTGGACTGATACATGCTGTTTCTGACTCTTAACTGAAGCTATTTTTGCTCTGAATTACTTGGTTTTAAGCCAAAGTAACTCACTAGATTTTCTGTTAATTTTCTGATTCTCCTGCAAGGCGGAGTAGGGAAACAAACTACACCACTTATAATGGATAAATAATGTAGTCCATAATGCTCGAACATTCATGTGAAATAAGTGTTAATTCCAATAAATTGCAATATACCACAAGCAGCATTTGGATGTCCTACTGTTTCACTCCATCACAAATCAAGGAATGACTTAATAAATTGCTCCGAGAAAATGATGGCAGTGCTCTTAAGGCCTAATGGTCTGATAAGCTTGCTAATCAAATAATAGCCAGTACATTAGATAATTATGGAAACACTCATTAGTTGCAGCTGGAAATATCTACAAAGATCTTAAGCTATTTTGCAGTATTGCTGATAAAAATCTTGTTACGTTCATGCTTCCTTGTTGCCATTTTTCCTCAACCTCGTATATACGGACCAACTATAATATTATGATCACCTCGTTTCTACACTCACTGTCCATTCTCTCAGCACCACTGACCACACAGGAGAATGTTGTTGTGCTACAATTACAGACAGTTGTCCATTTGATACTCTGCACACTTTGTTCTCCCCATTTCACCCTGTTCTACAATGGTCAAGACCCCCAGAGCTGGTATGATTTGTGTGCTGGATCATTCTTGAAACTGCAGTGACACTGACGTGGTGGTGGTGTGTTAGCATGTGGTGTGAAGGTACGAGTGGATCAGACACAGCAGTGCTACTGGAGTTTTAAAACACATCAGTGTCACTGCTGGACTGAGAATAGTCCCCCAACCACCGAGAACAACAAGATGACCAATACAAACTGTGCAACAACAGATGAGCTACTGTCTCTGACTTTACAGCTAGAAGGTGGACCAACAAAGGAGGTGTGTCTAACCAGAGTGGACAGTGAGTGAACACAGTGTTTAAAAACTAAAGCAGCACTGCTGTGTCTGATCCACTTGTACCAGCACAACACGTCAGTGTCACTGCAACACTGAGGATGATCCACCACCCAAACCATACCTGCCCTGTGGGGATCCTGACTAATGAAGAAGAGGATGCATCTGGGTAAACAATGGATGTAGAGCAACAAATGGACGAAAGGTTGTAATTGATGAACTACAAAGTGCTCCTGTGTGGTCTGTGGAGCTTAGAGAATGGACAGTGAGTATAGAAACAAGGAGGTTGTTACAATGTTACGGTTGATTGGTGTATATGCACACATGCATCTTGGGTGCAGAAAGCAGAGTTTATCCAGCACCTTTTGTCAGCATCTCCTATGGTTAAACAAACAGAGGAAGTCTTCCCTAGACACGGAAGAGGAAGGAGAACCAAAAATAGCTCTGCCTGGTCTGCAAGTGTCTCCCACTCCACCCCGTCACAAGTAGCCTAAAATTAGGCACACTTACCAAGTCCTCAAAAAACACATACCAAGGCTCCAAAACAGACATTTACAGCTGGTCTGTGCCAGGCTCTTAAGTTATTTAGTCATTTTTTGTATATGATATATTGGTATGAAAAACAAAACCCGACCAGAACTATTCAAATACACGAATTTCATAGTAACCTGTATCTAAATCTTGCTTCATCAGACTCTCATGACAGCACATCCTACACTACTCCTTACATCAGCAACATAAATAGGATTTGGTAATGCAGCAAAGAAGCATTTGTAGTTACAGTATCAGAGGAAGGTTTGAAAAAAAAAAGAGAGAAATGAGAGCAGAGGCAGGAATATAAGGCAGTGCCCCAGCTCCAACATGCTTCCCTGGGGCAGCACTAATTATAGCCTGGGTGCTGGGCATCAAGGGATGGCCTTGGTGCTGCAACAACCTTGGTGGCTGAGGGCAGAGGCATAAGAAAGGAGGAGCCGTAGACAAAGAGGTGTGACACAGATAAAAATTTGTGTCACATATGTGGATATACAATATATTCTTTTCTGTGCTTTTGATTTGGGATCAATGAAATTGCTGAGGTGAACATTCAGTCACATTTATTTACTGGTGTATTTTCATAATCATACAAAAAATTGAGATTTCATGATTTAAGTATAGTAATCCAATTTTTGAGCTTCTGAATGTCTACATCTGTATCTGGACGTTTCAATTCTGAAACTTACTCTTGCTCACTTTTCCTAGCCACTTCCTCTCGGGGGAATCCTTGACGCCATCTTAAGGGCCGTTCCATTACTGAATTAACTGAAGTGAAGGTTTTTTAAAGAGCCCTCAGAGGGGCGAGGGAATGAGTCAACACTTATGTCCACTTCAGAAGCAAACCTTGCCCAGTATGCATTGCGACATGATGTAATATCCAAAGCAATGGCAAAAACAAAACTGTTTATAAGTGCAAGTCGAAATCTTCACAATGATTAAAATGTCAAAAAACCACAAAACACATAATTAGTATACACTAAATGATTGGATTAAAAACACCTCCCTTGTATCTACATTCACTGTCCATTTTATCAGCTCCACTGACCATATAGGAGCACTTTGTATTACTACAATTACAGACTGTAGTAAACCTGTTCCTCTGCATACTTTCTGATGTGTTAGTGTGTGTTGTGCTGGTATGAGTGGATTAGACACAGCAATGCTGCTTGAGTATTTAAACCCTGTTTCCACTTGCTGTCCTCTCAATGATCCACTACCCGAATCATACCTGCTCTGTGGTGGTCCTACAGGGGTCTTGACCATTAAAAAAACACTGTGGAATGTGGTTAAGAAAGTATTTACAGAACAGATGGACTACAGTCTGTAATTGTATAACTACAAAGTGCTTCTGTTTGGTCAGAGGAGCTTATAAAATAAAGAATAAATGGAGATACAAGGTAGGTGCTAATAACCTAGTGGTTGTTCAGTGTATATATTTAGATGCATAAATGAAAATCAAGTACAGAATCACTGAAGGACACTGCGTTGAGGATTTTTTGCAAAATCTACGAACTGTAAAGATACAGAAATCAGTGCTATTTTTCAAAGGCTTAATGTGCATTCATCAGGCTGCTACCTGTAGTGAGGTCACATCATGGTGCCAAGGTTACTGCATCAGTGGATTCCTCCTGGGAGCGGTCCCCTGGGGCCAACTGAACACAGTACTAATCACACTTCCTGCACATAGCTAGCTGCTAAGGTCAAAGGCGATATTCCCCACCCCAAAAACCCATCAGTCACAATATGTCCATGCAGTTGACTGCTTCCTCATTATAAATTGTCCACTCACCAATTACTCCGTTGCCACGGCAGCAAGTCCAGAGGATATGCATTAGATGTGAATCTCATCATCTAGCCCATCATGCAGCCAGCGGGGGGGTCTCTAGCTTCCCCTCAGGGCATCTAAATTGAGCTCCACCTGCACGTGGCCACAGATCTCGTGCTGATATACAGAGGTTGAATCCTGGCCAGCTGGCCACCTACGCCCCCCACCAACCACCCCACACCCACATCACATAGGAATCTATGGTGCTGCTCTTCTCTCCAGACACAACATCCCTCACCTGCTGACAGGCCATGTTGTGCACAAACAAAGCTCTCTATTCAGTGCAGGGCTTTTTCACAGTGGTCAGCTCTGAATGGTTTCCATTCCACTGTAGGTAATGTGACCTTTACAGAGCTGCAGTTCAGAATAAAGGGGATGAACAGCAGTGCAGCACAAGGCTAACTGAAAAGAAAACACAAGAAGGAGAGCGTGGAGCAGGCAGCACAAAGCCAGAAATTGTATTTCCAATCACAGAACAAATGTAATAACAACATTGAAGGTCAAAATACTAAATAAACGTTGACAAATTATGTACTTGTTCATATCCAGATTATAATGTTCAATCTTGACTATTCTAATGTCATACTGTTAGAGGAAACTTATTCGCATGTCACAGAAATCTGATGTCTCACAAAGTTACCTCAAAAAATCATGAAATATTTACCAATATGATGTCTGATGACTAAGATTCTGGCTTTTTTTTTTTTTTTGTTTAAACAATTTTATTTAATCTAAAAAATATTTTGAAAACATTTATGGCAGGGTGGTTCTTGCAGAAATCATTACATTAAAATAAAAAAAAAATAAGTAGATACATTGAGTGATACGTTTGGATAGCTATAAGAATAACAGTGATATTTGTTTATAGACACATTGGTCTCTGGCTGCTTTCACCACCAAGAAATCAGAGTTGGCCAATTTCTCTACAAAGTGTGTTCTCCCCTCAGAAAATTAAATCTGAGTGACTCTAGTTACAGAATAACAACTGAATTATGCAGTAGGCTAATAATGAAAATACTGTTTCATAGCTTTCAATTAATTTGCCATCATATTAGGATTATAAACCTGTACTTGCAACAGAAAATGAGCCGTGTGTTCAGAATTACACATACAAAACATTTTACATAAAAACAGCACACTTTTTCACATATTTGAAAATTCGCTACATTTGAACATGTTGTATTGAACTGATGTATTCCATTAATGTTTGATGTTGTCACATGCCATTTCATGTACGCATTTAGTTTTATCGTGTATGTATTTTCTTAAATACAACTGCATGTTATTGCATTTATGAATAACATTTTACAACCACAAAATCATTTCTGACCCTTTTTTGACTCAACAGAATTCCGCTGTAAGGGCTCGTTTCTCAGGCTTAGATCTAATCCTAGACTAAAAGTGATTTTCTGCTGTGAATCACTACTACAATGCAGACTTAACATAATCCCTGTGTGGGAAACGCAGACATTTTGACAAGCTGTAATTATTTACCAGTACACTTCACATTCACAGTCATGTTAGGTAACTTTATATTACTTCTGTCCATAATTCTGTTCTTACATCTAATGCCCTTCAACACAATAAAAGATTGAATTGCAAAAAGCTACTTATAAAAAAATAAATAAAAACTCGGCAAGTAAAACCACCTACATCTAGTTAAAGTATATCATAAAATAGCTAATTTTGACGTTTCCTCAATATGTGACAATACAATGTTTTACTTATTTTTTTTTTTTTTTTTAATTTCCTAGGTAATATTATCATTGTTTAGGCAGATTATATTCCTTTTTTTCTGGACAAAAGACTGACAGTTTTCAATGAAACTATTCCTGAAGCAGGCATTTTATCCACCAAAAGAAATAGCCCCATAAATATTATCTACAAATAGAATGTTCGGTTTGATATGCTGACTACATTTCATTTTTTGAGATAACATTTTTTGCAGCGTGAATACTAAATGATATATATATATATTTCAACATCAGTGTTTCTTGCCAGAGAATTGTGACAATGGGTAACAATCTATAACAATCTTTATATTATGTATGCGAAATTATACTGGAATCATATCAACATTGGCAAACATTTGTTTTGAAAAACATGTTGGCATTGGACATTCTTAGATATGGCACATATTCCACATCAATAATTAATGCTATTTGTATTTGCATAAAAAGGAGTGTTCATATGATGCTGGGCTCTGGGGCTAAAATTTTGGCCTTCTAACTCATTAGTGCATTTATAACCATATAAAAATAAACGCTGCTTTTCTCCATAACAGTAATCCAGTCATTTTAATAAGGCATTACACTGGTATCAACACATGCATAAATAATAATATTAGATATTATTGGAATATTGGATATTGGAATTGACTCATAATTTCCACACTGGTGCATCCCTAATTTATCCATTTAATCTGAAGGTCACAGAAATGTGGGCTATATACCAATATGCACTCTGACTCTCTTATCAGCTAGTGAAAGGGAGTCAGGGCCTATGAACAAGAGAGCAGACAGTTACACTGAAAACACTATCACAATGAAACTGTTTGCTAGTGATAATGTGAAGAGTGAACAAAATCAAGCATTGACTGCGGCAAGAAGACAAAAAAGAATTATGGCCTGGGTGTTTTTAGAGGCCAAGGGGGATGGCAGGGATCCTCGGGGTCTAAGGAACAATACTGATGGGCATAACTCAGCTGTCAGCCTCTTGTCCTGCTCAAGAATAACGGCGTGTTAGATGGGTTTTCCTAGAAACCTTGTAAGTATTCGTAAAGATAGCTTAGTCGACTATAAATACGTCTGGCTTTCCTCAGACACAGCTCTATTGAACTGAGGAGCAGTTACTGCGGTTCCTCTCCGCCATCTTGCTTCTGTCTGGCTACATCCAACTCTCCCAACCCACGACATGTAGGAAACATGTTGACGGCAAAATATGTTCCTTGCTCCTTTGACCGAAAAACATGGCTCGGATAGATGGGAAGTGTCCCTGTTCCTGGACAGTTCCTTCATGTCTTCGTTACTCTGCCAAATAACCTGTAATTTTCCACCAACATTTTAAAAAACGGGGAAAATTCATTACTCCTCACACCCACTTCAAACACACGAACATTACTAAATTTATCCTCGACTGTATTTAAAGCCACAACTGCGCAATTCTTCGCACACCAGCCGAGACCGTCGACGAGTCTGAGGGGCAATTCCAGTTTTCTATTATTATTATTAATTTATTTATTGCACTCACAGAAAAGGCTGTGATTCATCTGTCTAGCGTTACATTGGTTTCCTCTGGGTCAGTGTAGCGTAAGCTATGGGTGGTTCAGTTTCTGTAAGGTTAATAGTTAACGGTTGGTTTTCCTACGCGAAAACACGACTCTTTGCTCCTTGGTGGCATACAGTCAGTGTAAAATATACTAAATCACTTTGTATGCTGTAGAACATACTTCACGTATAAAGATTTTCAGGAATTAAAATTTCGTAACAGCATTATTAGACTAATATCCCGTGGGCCATAATCACAATATTCCTAACCCAAGCAGTTTTTGGTTGTTTCTTTGTATTTAACACGACTGTAAATGGTCAGTACGTTAACTGTTGTATTCTCTTTATCTGCGCCAGCAGTCTAAAAACAAGCCACAGCTTCATGTTTAACAACGACATGTTGGTGAAACGCCGTAGAAAAGCTTATAAATATTTTTTAATAAATGAGTTTTAAGGCCGTTCACGTTCGTTCAGTGTTTTGTAACGTCTTAATCTTTCCCCGAAAACCCGAACGTAAGCTGCTGTTGATTTCTGGGGTGTAGCCTCCGTTGCCTCAAGGTGACCAGTTTACATTAACGTTACGCCAAAGCTCAGAAATGTTCGCGTTGGCATAGAAACCGGTGAACTGCGAAACAACAAGAACACAGATAATATAGAAACAATTTTGCCCGCTTATATGGATATGAATCGCTGTTGTATTAGGCTTGAACAGTAGTCTCTCATGCTGACAACCAGTCAAAGGTAGAAAGCTGAGTCGTATCCTTACAAATCCCACTGCTTCAATAATAACACGATTCTTACCTCCAGAGCCATCGCTGAGGCCACAGCCATTAGCAGCAAGAACACCCCGCGGTCCCCCATAATATTTCTCCCGATATTCACCGTGTTCTGTCAGTATCAGCCGTCGATCTATCTCTTCGTGTCGACCGGGTGAGAATGTGTGTATGAAATCCGTGTGCGTGCGTGTGTGTGTGATGCAGAGCGATAGGGAGGCTGTGCAGCTGCTCCACGGTCACGTGATCAGGGAGGGCCAGAGAGGGCAATAAGAAAAAGCCATCAATAGCTTCAATGTATTTCTGTTCTTGAGACTTATCACCACCAACTTCTTCTTTATCTTTGTTTGGGCCTGTAACATTACATGAGAAAGAAAAACCTTACATTTCAATGGACGTCCGTGTAAAAAGATTTTATTCTAAGTCATTTTGGAGCATTTCTACTGGTCATGACCATCATGACACTTTAACACAATGGGAAGGACTGAGGCTGAGCACAAATGATACAGTAAACTAAACATAATGTTTTTTTATGGATAGTGACATATTCTCAAACAATCTGAGATATTTTCAAGATTCACTCCAAACCTGGAGAGCCATTTTGCACTATATTTTCAACTCTTCCCTGACCCACTATACCAGCTTTAATATGCCAACTCATTATCAAGCTTCTCATGAGGTAAATTAGGTGTTTGGGAGAGAGAATACACAGTTTGAGGGACAAATGATTCTGAAGTTGGAAATAGTTGCCCCTACCCCTTGTCCTGGAGTTACATATTTTGCTAAACCGTTTCTAATTGTTTGTTACATTATTAGCTCAAATTAAATGTTTTAAGTTAGACTGTGGAAGGTCAAAGTGATGAGTGAACCTGAACGTTGCCCTTAAAATACCCACACTTGAAATGGTTCCTTCCAGTTCAAAAAATGATAACATTTATTATCCATAGCAAATTATATATATATATATATATATATATATATATGCTAGCATGCCAGTTAGCTGCCTAAATGCTACATGGCTAAGGGTAAATGTTATATCCATGCTTTTCAGATAACTTAGTGCTTTGACTAACTAACTCAGTCAAGGGCAAGTTGAATAACTGAATAGTGCACTTTTCTATTCTTTATTCTCTTTCTGTTTCAAGGGACCATCTCAGTGACAAAAATTAACACACTTCCATGTGGTAAGTCAAAATTGGCTAGGACATGTTAAAGCATAGAAGAAAGTACTGGGAAGAAATGGTACCCATGAAAGTAGAAAAATTGCCCCAGAATATAAACATGCAAATTGGCAATATTTATCTGGTAACTCAGTTAAATAAACCACCCTTTCTATCACTGTCAGTTAGCATCAGACAACCTTGTATTCACTTATTCATTTTATGTAAAATAATAAAATCCAGACCTCATAGCAGTGAAGCCCATTGTTGCCAAGAGGTTGTGCTCTTTAATGAAGCAAAAATATTGTAAAATATTAAAAATATCAGTTAAATCTAAAATGTACTATTTTATAAGCAGTTAACTGTTTTTACTACTGTATTTCTTCCATATGGCAGAAAGACATTGAAAAAAATAACACAAAAGCTCATGAAGTGCAGCAACATGAATCTCTTAAGATATCTCCAAAGACAGCAGGAAAAATCCTTTGCTGTTATTTGCCACTGCTGTGGGGCGATTCATCAGGCAACAACAGCTCTTGTAGAAGGGACCTGGTTCAATAGCCACCTTTCTCTGGGGATCTTTCATCCCCCATCCGCCCGCCCCCCCCCCCCCCCCCCCTGTGCTGCAGAAGAATAATTGATATGGCAGTGCTATATTCTCCCCGGCTATCAAAGCCAGGGCTCTTTTTTGCAACGGAATCGGCTTATATTTCAATATGTGCTGTCTTGACTCTATGGAAATTGGTTTTCATGGACTCGGATCAAATAAAAGGTCGTGCTCAAATCAATTTTTTAACTACTGTGTACTCCAAAGCCTAACAGACACTTCTTGTGAAAACTAATGTGGCTTCAAATACACTCCTAGAAGGTCAGACTAGTAAAGACAGAGGGAGAAATAATGAGAGAAGTCAGATTGACAGAGCAACTGACAAACTTTTAAAATATTTAAGTTTATTTAGCACTTACATAGCGCCTTTCTAGAAAACCAAGGACGCTTTACAATCAACACAACATTCAATCCACACACACACTGGTGAGAAGTGGTTAATGAGCACTGCTAATGAAAATCCCTGCAGTAAAGGCTTTTGTCCAAATTTGTAATAGAACCAGTGTTTTTTTTAATGCATTTACAAGTTCCAATGATATCAGTAATAAACAATAGATTGACAAATCAATTTCATAATGTAATAAACATGTTTCAATTTATGAGCACATAGAAACCACTCAAAAATTCCACTCCCAAACTTTAACCTGAAGATCTGATACTGTCAGGAAAATCTGATGCCCTAACAGAACTGGTATGCTTATTTTTATATAATACCATAATTGCAATATTGATTTCTGTGTTATAAACCATAATCGGGTGTGGCTTAAAGCATGAGTTTCACATGGGTGATTCCAATGAACAGGCTCTCAGGAACATATCAGGAATTAATATTATGTTAGTAACATGCATACAGAATATATAGACAAAGGTTTTTCTAATCAGTTTTTAGAGGCCCCCAAGTTATTCAACATTTTTGCATTATCTCAGCTACCAAAAATCTTAAACTATTTAAGGTTTATGTATCCATAGTACAAGGATTCAGAAGCTAAGTTATAGCAAAAATGTCGACCATTTTGTTTAGTGGTGAGGGGCTCCGTACTGGTGAAGAAATGATTGGCTGTAAACGGCCAATCAGGAATCTATAATCTTAAATAAGTGTTTATTGGTTTATGGATGCTGTTAATACATAGGTTCTTAAATGTGGTCTTCAAATGTAATTTGGTCAGGAAAAAAAATAATAAATAGATAAAAAATGAATTTGTCCTCCATGACATAAATATGTTTTGTAGTTTTCCTTTATTATTTGTTGTCGCAAAACCTCAATGATCAACCTCAACCTCACAACATCATAAGCATTATGATTCAACCCATTGAAGATGGAGAATGGGTTTAGCCATGCAGTTTTTCATTTTCTTTTTGGCTTGTCCTACCCCTGCGTAATCCATTTTCACTCACATCTTTAATATGTAGACTTCCACTCTCATTCAAACATACAAACAAACGATAAAAAAAATCAGTAATATAAAACAAGTCTCTGGGAGATGATCCACACCCCCATTTTTAGCTGGACAGAACCCCAGCTTTGTAATTTGTCCTGAAGTCCTTAGATTAATAAAGGCAGATGCAGGCCTATTTCAACAAAAGTAGACCCAATAGCCTTGAGTGCAGTTTGCTTTCTACCTTATGATGTAACACAATGAGTTTTTAAGACATCATGTGCTCTGCCAAAGAATTGAAGATCGTATTTATAAATATGCTCCAATGTCCAGTGTCCAAGAGGTGAAGGTTCATTTTCTGTTGTAGCCTGGGTAGGGTGGAGGTGGAGAGTAGTTTGCTGTTGGTGGTGTTGGAGTGTATGGTGGTGGTCGAAGATCAGGAGGATACATCTCATAGTCATAAGTATAAGGAGGAGGTGGGCCTATGCAAACGGGAAAGTGAGAAGTTTGTTACAACAGCAAGGGTCTAATTGAAGGACACTCTAAATAAATTTGTGCATTAAATCATACATAATTTCTACATAAATAACACAATCTTAATTATTGTTACAAAAAAAATAAAAATAAAATAATAATAAATAAATAAATAAATAAATAAAATGTTCGCTGTTTTTGGACACTACCACAAAATGGCAGAACCCCAATATTGTGAATAGGGAACAGCTTTGGACAAGTACTAGTATATTTATATTTATTATTTTAATTAAAAGCTATGTACAGCTTCAATTACACCTACTCACTTTTACTTTTTAGCCAGCCAACAATTTATAGACAATATAAATCACAATTAATTTTTTAAAACTTACTAAAGCTATAAACATGACACAAATGAAGCTGTTGCCTCTGGCATAAAACAGTGGGCACTTCATATCTAAATAGCAATAACAGTCTCTGTGGTCTAAGTACAATGTGTAAGTAATGAATAGTTTTTCATGACAGTAAGCCGTGAAACACTGTAAGCACAAGCTCTGAATCATGACGCAGCAGTGCCCCCTTGTGGCCAGATGGCTGCATTAAACACTATAATCATGAAAACGAATGAAGTGTTAGATTTAGTAACCTGGGTAGCCCTGAGTCACTGTGTTGATGTAGGACGTGCTGAAGACCCCAACTCTCGCCCCTCTCCCGTTCTTCACACACATGCAAATGCACAGGAAGATGGCTGCCATTGCCCCCATCAGAAATACGACGCCAAACACGATCCCTGAAATTGCCGTGCCCCTAAAATACAAAAAGACATGTTAATGTATTAGGATTTTAAAGCTCAAATTCTGCTATTTTAAGAATAGCTTGAAATATCTGATGAAGGAATAATAGGAAGATGAGGCCTGCTCCTGCTTTGTACAATATTAATTTAGCAAAGGCAATCCTTTCTGGCTTGTATAAGATAATCCTTTGAGGATCTTGTGTGTTATTTTGATCCAAATTTTCCAACTGAATTAAATTGTGGTGAAACTGAAATTCCATGATGCACTGGATAGTTTCCTAAAGAATAATAATTAAAAGTGAACATCTGTGAGCTTGAAAGTTTAAACCCCTCACCAATTTTTATAAAGCTCCAGGTTTGCATGTGTTATACATGTATAAACCAGTGACAAATTTAAGATAATTCCTAAAGAAATTAAATTATTGTTGATGCTTCCAGACAAATGTACTGCATGACAAAAGAAATTTCAGAGGCAAAAGTGGCAAGATTTTCAGCCACTAACTGCTTTCGTGACCTTAACTTTTTAGACTTATACACTCTCAGAAAAACTGCCAATGGGGTGGTATCTTTTGCTGTCACTGTCAAGAGTTCATATTCAGTACATAATTGTACAAGAATATCATATTCTATATTATTTGTAGATTTTAAAGTTGTGTTGATTTAATACAGGGCACAGCAGCACCATGGCGCTGCATGTAGTGTCGTTGTCACACAGCTCCAGGGTCCTGGGATTGTGGGTTCAAGACCTACTCAGGGTGACTGTGAAGAGTTTGGTGTGTTCTCCCCATGTTTGCGTGGGTTTCCTCCAGGTGCTCCAGTTTCTTCCCACAGTCCAAAAACACATGTTGATAGGTAGTGGATTGGTGACTCAAAAGTGTCCATAGGTGTGAGTGTGTGAGTGACTGTGTGAGTGTGTGTCGCCCTGTAATGGACTGGCGCCCCTCTCCAGGGTGTGTTCCCGCCTCGCGCCCAGTGATTCCATGTAGGCTCCAGACCCACTGAGACCCTAAACTGGATAAGCGGTTACAGACAATAAATGAATTAATGAATGAATGTTGTATAATTAAACATACAAATATTCACCTCCCCTTCTGGAGAAGAGAATGGAATGTACCTTTAGGGAACACAACTATGTACCTTTAGGGAACACCAATAAGAATAGCTGAGGGAGAGTCCTATTGAACAGTGCCCAGTTTGGGCTTAATTTTGCTAGGGGTGAAACACACCCCAGCTGTTCACCAGGAGACAGTAAATGTCAATCCAAGATGTCATCAGATAATGTGATTAGAGAGGGACATCATAGTTCGGTTCGGTCAAAGCAAATCCTTCTGGTGGCTTGTGATGGCTAAGCACTTCCATATGTTAAATCAGTGTTCTCTGGTTTTAACCAATAAATACTGTTATCAAATATTGCCTTGCAAATTTGTTCAAATCCAGCTCGACATATCTTTCACATCCGAACTCTACCTAAAACCAACCATAGAATACGTTATGCTGTCTATTACAACCTCATGTTTCTAGCCATAGTGCATGAAACGTGTGATATTTTATGTTAACCTTCAAGCTTCTATCCCACACAGATGAGTGCTTTTGTTGTCCTGTTGTACCAGGCCACCCAGGCCTCTAGATTTATTTGCTGCCTCAATGAGAATCGTTTGGTTTTGTCTAGGCAGAGTCTGAACAGGGCTGAGTCAACAGTGATGTTTCTCTGGAGAGATGGAGCAGAGGGAAACATAGGTCACAAGGGGATGGGATGGAAAAAGGCTGCACTTAATACACACACCTGAACAAATACGCCCCCGGGGTTGCACAAAGACCTGCCGAAATATATTGTGTTTATGGCCCTGTGGTTATGTTTATGGAAGTGACATGAGGGGCTTCTCCACTCTTTGTTATCATAAAGTATTGTCAGTATACTGTGCTTTACAGTGATTTTACAGTAATTTTGTCATGTTATGGTGGCAAAAATAGTAGTTAACTTGAAAATAGTATAAAATAATATTTCAAATGCTGAAACTGAGAATTTCTTAGCTTAAAAAACACTAGGTAATAGTTTCAATTTCAGCACTGCAGAAACTGCACTATGCAACTTAAGGGGAAAATAGGAAACCACCCCTCCCTTGATTTCAAAACATTGCTATAAATGTTAGTGTTGCTTTAAAATAATAAATAGCTTGGATATTTCATTATCTAAGGTACATAAAAATTTCAGATAATTTGGAGAAATCTCTGTTTGCAAGGCACAAGGCCTAAAACCAGTACTGGCTAGCTGTGATCTTTGGGTCCTCAGGTGGCACTAAAAACAGTTTCTGTAGTGGAAATTATTTAATTGGCTCAGAATCACATGCCAGAATAATTGTCTTTGCTGCATCCAGAAATGCTAGATAAAACTCAAAGATGAAAAGAAGAAACCATATATAAACTGGATACAAAAAAGCTGCGGCTCAAGCTCATTTAAGATGGAATGATAGGAAGTGGAAAAGTGTGATATTCTTTTTGGAAATCATGGATGCCGCATCCTCTGGGCCAAAGAGGAGAGGGAATATCCAATATGTTATTAGTGTGCGATTCAAAAGCCAGTAAATGTGATGGCATGGGAGTGCATTATTGAACATGACATGGGAGACTTGCACATCTGTGATGGCACTGTTAAAGCTCAACGATATATATACAGATATTGCAGTAAAATACTGCCATCAAGAAAAAGTCTTTTTCTGTTTATTTCAGTAAGAGGAGGCCAATCCACTTTCTGCGTGGATTACAACAGTATGGCTTCCTAGTTAAACATTCTGAGTGCTAGACTAGTCCAGACCTGTCACTCTTTGAAAACAATTTATGAATTCTGAAAAAAAAAAAAAAACACTATTGACACTTTTGCACAGCTGAAATCCTCCACAAAGCAGTAATGGGAAAATATTTCACTTTCAAACCACCCAGTGAGCATTCAGTTCATTTGGATATCTGGCCATGCAAACATCACTATTGTATTGCTGTTTTTTATAGCATTGTAGCAAGTAAGTTAAGTGATAGAACACAAAACGAAGAAGTCCCCCAGCCTCCTCTGCCAATCTCCCTCATCTCTGTCAGCATCTTCGTCCACCTCTTCAAGGTAAATACACTTAATAGAACCAGTTTATTTCTTTACATTCTCTTTATGTATTATTTTTTATTCATTATTTATAAATTACATTTGTCTTATTTAAAAACATGTAACAAAAAAATTGTGTGGTTTGTGGGGGGCTGGAATGGATTAATAGCATTTCAATTCATTAAAATGGGGAAATTGAATTTGATATACGAGAAAATTGAGTTACGAGCTCGGTCACAGAACGAATTACACTTGTATGTCAAGGTATCACTGTATCAGGCTTCAAAAGTAGGCCATCAACATAAACTGTTTCCAGATGTTTTGTTTAAAACGCATTATGAACCTTTTAGATAATTCCATTGGGATATCATATGCACAGTTGATGCTAATATACAAATACGTACACTGTGATTTTTGCCTTGTACATTCAGTAGCAGTTATGTGAAGCAATAGATTCACTGTCTTTAAGGTAAGTATCACTAACAAATGAATTAAATTAACCGTACACCTATCAGACATAATACTGCAGTGCTGAGAATGGTCACCTGCAGTGGTGAGATTGATCCACAACCAAAATGACACCTGGTCTGTTATGGCTCTAACCAATGAAGGTCTTTTTCATGTTATGGATCATTGGTGTTTCGCAGAAACATCATGTGGTATGTTTTAAGTTTTATTTTGAAAGGAAAAAAATAACATTAGGATTCCACTATACTCACTAAAGTGGTTCAGCGTTTGCAAGTCTTCATTTTCCTGTCAGTTTCCAGTGTTAGTGTTAATATGTAGCAGGGTTCCAAAATTTGATTGATTTCGGTTAAATTTATTTATTTTATTGTTTCTGCTTTATTGATTGTTTGTCTCATTTTGTTAAGTTTAATTAAACTTAATTTTAAACATCTAATTAAGCTATTTTTCTTATTGCAATTATATGAATATGATCAGTCTTGCGCCCAATGATTCCGGGTAGGCTCCGGACCCACCGCGACTCTGAACTGGTTAAGCGGTTACAAATAATGAATGAATGAATGAATGAATGAATGAATGAATGAATATGATCAAAGGCTATTCATATTAATATAACACTAAATATACTGAATAAACTGATATTTATTAAGGATCTTATGCAAAGACAGTGATATCTGTAGAAATGTGGTATTTATTCTTTTTGGTCTTTGTCTAGTCGTTGTGAGGATCGAAAATTTCCGGCCTAGTTTTAAACTAGTAGGAACTAAATTGGCAAAAATAGGGTAATGTAGTTTAGTATTAAACCAACACCTAATTGTATTAAGAATATATAAAAAAATTTTGGTCCCAAAGTGCTGGACATGAGTGAGGTTTCAGATATGCAAGCATACATAACTGAAAGAACAGCTGCTAGCAGGTGTGGACAGGTCAAGGTTCACCCCATTGGTGAGTGAAGAGGGGAAAACTGCAGGGCAGATGGGTGTGATTATGTGTGTTTCGGTGATTACTCACGAGAGGACGTCCCCAACGTAGGCGTAATACGAGCAGCAAAACGGAGGCACTCCATCACAACAGTACTCAACACAGCCATTGCACTGGGCCTCTCCATGACCTGCAATTGCATTTAAACAAAACGCTAAATAATGCTACTCCTACACTTTAGCCCAACTTTAACCTTAACATCAGTCATCAAGAGGAAACTTTATCTGGCTGCATTCTCATGGGATACTGGGATCTGTGAAATTTCCCCACGTCATCAGAATATTCACATTTCTCTATCACTGTGGGAACATGTTGCAGGAAGCTTGTGAATAGGGGTAATGGAATAAACACATCAAAAATCCAATTCTAGCCCTCTACTGTCCAATGCTAGGGCCCTTTAACCTCATCTAGTTCAGAAATGAGCATGAAGTATTTGAGGTCATGTGCAGCTGCTCATGTTGATGCGTTTTCTATGGAAATTGTTCAGGTATTATGTGCACATCTGAACATACCTCAGCCCACACTTAAAGCATTACAGTTAACTATCACTAGAACACTGACCTTGTAAGTTGTGCTGATACGAATGGATCAGATCCAGCAGTGCTGCTAGAGTTTTTTGATGAATGACTACAGGACGACCAACACAAACTGTGCAGCAATAGATGAGCTACTCTCTCTGATTTTAAATACACAAGGTGGACCACTGAGGTAGGTGTTTCTAACAGACTGGACAGTGTGTGGACACAGGGTTTAAAAAATTAAGCAGCACTGCTGTGTCAGATCCACTTTTAAAAAGCAGGTTGAAACTGGGATTTAAAGAACACTATGCAGAGAAACATGTGGACTACATTCTGTAATTGTAGAACTACAGTTCTGTATGGTCAGTGGAGCTGAAAAAATGGACAATGAGTGTAGATACAAAAGAGGGATTCCTAATCTGGTGATCATTCAGTGGATTTCACTCTAAAACTTTTGAATTTTTCAGTGTGTAAACAGTATAAATCACCTGTAGACACATTTACAATAAGGTCAAATTGTGTGTTTTAAATGTTGTTTGCAAAACTGAGGTTAAAATATTAAAACATACAGTTTTAATAATGATTTTTGAACACAACCTTGCACACAATGTGCTGCTCTAAAATCAATTAAACAGGAAAAATTGTGCTAAAACAAAGTACTTGATTGATCAGTGTCCTTATGATATCCAAAATACAGTTAAAAAAAACCCACAAAAATACTTTAAGCAATTTGTTGTTTTTGGCCTGGGTTTTGTTAAATTCTGAGTTGGCTTTAACTTTTTCTTTCTATTCAGTACTTTATCTCCACAGTCCATCCTTGAAGAAACCAGTCCTATTCTATAAAACAACCTTCCAATTCTTAATCTCTAACACCCCTACTGAGCTTGTATGTGCTCTGCACAGACTAGTCTGGTCCTGTAGTCCGTGCACTCCTGGTTTTATCACTCCTTTTATTTTCTAACTCACTGGCTGTCATCGGATTGTGTTTTGGCTCCATATCCTTCTTTGCTCATGGCTGGCTTGATGTGTTATTAGAGCCCAGGCGTAGGCAGCTGATTTGCAGTCATCAGTAAAAATCATCTCCCTGTTTTGTCTGAGTAATGACTCTGTCATATTACCATGGCAAATGGTAATAAATGCAGATTTAATATGCTACAAAAGGAACAAATTCATACAGACATTGCATTAATGCTACAAATGCTTTGTTAGGAGAGATCAGTAATGGGAAAGCAAGGCCATATCTTTCACAGTAGACACAATGAGTGTCTAAATTAATTTCACATATGAAATGCAGGGTCTTGATGAAATGCAGGGTGTAGAAACAATGTAAAATTTGCTGTGCAAAAAGTTGAGACCACAGTCATTTTGTTCACATCCTTTCAAAGCAGACATTAAACTCAAATTATTTGGGTCTTAGTGTCGGGGAGAAAAAAAGCTAAACATATGAATAAAAGAAATTGATACAAAAGCCTCCACAACTAAATACAACACAAATATTATTATGTAAAATATACTATTTAGTTTGTCTTTATTAGCTTCCTTTCATTTGGGCAGGCTTGCTATAACATTTTTTCAAAGAAAATCCTTGAAAGTTCATTTTTTTCTTTCATATTCTAATAATTTTTCATTTAAATTATTTCCCACTTCCCTCCTTTCTTATGCAAGTGGGATATCTTGTATTAAATCTCCTCAGTAATATCTCCTGATAAATGGATAACATTTAATAGCAGTCTTGACAGGAAACTGAATAAATGAATAGTGATATAGAACTGATAGCAACCGTCTATACCCAGCCTAAGATAAGAGATAACTCTTTATTGATTCTGAAGGAAATAACAGAGTTACAGTATTGAGGCATATTACTCATGAACAAACATATATTAGTCAAAAATGAGAGGCTAGAGGAAAGTACAGAAGTGCTTAATGACATGAACATGGGTCTGCTGAGATTCAGAAGCCCCACTGCAGAGATTCCTCAGATTCAAGCCTTAAAAGGAGAAATCTGAGCTTTGAATTATGTCGGTAATTTGCAGTTTGCAGCTCCTCGGTGTAGTCTGGCTGTACGGGTGGTCTTTACGAGGTCTTCCTCTTACCTCTGGGTCCTGTAGGTCAACACGCTCAGGACAAAGGGACTATAGAACTTCAGCCACCTCTTAAACTGTTCCTCCACACAAACTGGCCCTCCCCCTCCTCACTGTGACCAGGCTTTTAGCCATGCGTGCATTAAACACCGAGGCATGAACAATATAAACCATCTATAAACACAGAACTAAAGCAGAATATGAACCAGGGAGCCAGGCTTGAACATGGCAAAAGTAGTTAACGTGCTGTTTAATCCAGTTTTGAAAAATAAATATATGAATAACACTCGTGTATATGTTTATGACAAAAAAGAGAGAAGACTACAGAGGATTGGTTTCTACCCTGAATCATCAGCCTTGACTGAAGGAAACTTTACTTTAGAATTCACTTTATTCAGATGTACATTAGCTTAACACAATTTAAGACGAACTTGCACTTTAATTATATCAGTTCTTATGTTAAAATGATGCTTTTTAATAATTAATTCTTAAAGGAAATGAAAGAACGGAGTAAAGTACATTCAAAGCACCACTTCAGTGAAGTGAAAAAAAAAACATATTTCCTTTGTTTTTTTCTTACTATAATATTTTTGAAGGAACATTTATCAAGTTACCACACTTCTTAATGTTGCCTTTACAACTAACTTCAGCGCTATGATCAACGGTCGAGTCGTTATTTTAAAAAGAAATATCCGTAGGCTATAACTTACCGGCGAAGAGGCAAAGAAGCAGCGACTCCCTGAAGAATTTCCAGCCCGTCTGTGAACTCGCAGTCCTGGGACTTTCCATACTGACTTTACGGAGTATTTGAAGTCGAATATTTTACACTTGACGTTTGAAGTAACGTATATTCCAGCCTCGAGTTCACCGTTTCTTCACCATAGTCGTGGTATTATGGTTTAGTTTCTGATACAGTGGGTTTATAGGTTCCACTGTGAGCTGTATCTCTCTGAATGAAAAACGGAGGCTCACTTCAGAAATAAGCTTCCACCGTCCACGTGTTCCTGCCCCCCCACACCGAAAAGAAAAGAAAAGAAAAGCGTCCCTTCACTTCTTCCTCTTAGGTTTTTTTTTTTGCCTCCTTCCTTTCTCTACTTCTCAGGCTGCCAACCCCCCTCGTCCAGCACTCATTTTCAGCCCCACATGATGCTGTTATAGGCTACTTCGCTCACGGATTCTCCTCCTCAGACAAAACAATGTCACCGCCTCCACCGTCACGACGCGCCACGCCATGTTTACAGCACCGTTTAGGCCCAATTATTTCAGGTACACACCGCTGGTCTCCTCACGAACTCCGCGGCATAAGGACCCTCAGTTACATAGCTCCAATTATGTACCCTCTTTACTAAGGTCTTGGGTCCCTGAAGTCTATATATAGAGAGCCTTTAGCATTTGTGTTCACGAATCTTATTCACAAGACTTATTTACAGACTGGGAGGAACAACAGTAAATAAAGCACTTCTCTGTGTTGTGTACCTTGTGTTCCTTTACTGTAAAAACTGAAGGTTTAACATTCAAATATAGCTTGTCTGCTGTAAAAAGGAATAGACATTGAAATTAATTAAAGGAACACAAAATAGATTTGGTATTTTTGCTGACTGATAACCCCTTTCAGTTGCAGCGTGTAATTCAGACTTACAACACTGTCCTCAAATCAAGGTGGGATTCATTCCGCCAAAAGTTACACAGTGCCGTTTTTGCACTGTGTTGAGCCTGGAGTAGCAACGACAGAGACACTGTTCTCCCTGTTACAGGTCAGAGAAGTATCACAATGATTTTGAAGCTGTAATTTAAAGGTAAAAGTGTTCCTTTAAACAAACAAAACTGCTTGTATTCAGTGTATGCATTTCACAATGGCAAGTGGTCATTTTGCCTAATTGCATACTTCAGGTATACGTTATAGAACTCGAAACTTCCCCCTAAAAAAGTGAGCTATCCATGACCACCACAAAACAAAATCTGAAGAACTCACAAAAAGGCCCACCATTCCCATTTAGCAAACTCGCAACACAAATAGAACAGGTCTCTGCAATCATTTTAATAACAGTGTAACTTAGCTTCCAAAATACAACACATTTACACACTTGGCTTCTCCCCTGCGTTTTCACTGTAGCATTAAGCTAATGATATGGAAACTACACCCAACACAAAATGTAGCATTGGTTCCTCGGTTTTATGACATCAGAAACTCTGGCTTCCTGAATTTGCCTGTTTGAGACAGTGTTGTGAAATACTGCAGGTTTAAAGCAGAAATGCTCAACCATACTTCTTATTTCAATAATAATAAATCTTGTAGCATATGAAAAAACAGTTCATTGACACACATTTTCACAGAAATGAATATTTTATACTCTTTTTGCCTTTATTTGAGTTAAATAGTTGCAATAATTCATGTTTTTTTTAACAGTGATTTTTCTTTATTTTCATCACATCTCAGTCTTTCCGCAATAGGTCCTAATTTTTAAAAGCAATTAGACTTTATAATGAGTGAATGCAGCTGCTTTAAAGTACACTTGTTGTAGATAGATCTCCAGTCTCCTTAGAAAAGCATGACATGTGCCTGGAGCTGCTAAATGTAAACAAACATCACAATGCAGAAGTGATAAACTCCACAGACCACACAGCAATGCCAAGGTTACCTGACATCACTAAGGCCCTCAGTACCCAACAGAAGTGTTCCAGCATCTAGTGGCAAGATTTCTCAGGAAATTAGAGGCTGTTACTGCAGCTATGAAGGTTTCCTTACTTAAGTTTATAATACTCATTAGCTTTTTAGTGATTCATTTGCTGTATTGATTAGATATACTACCTATAAAGCCAGACTTGATCAACCAGGGTTATGTCAAAAAACAAATACATCAATAAGGAGATTGCCCCACCTTTTGCTGCAATGACAGTCTCCACTATTCTAGTAAGGCTTTACACTAAAAACTGAAACATTATTGTGAGGATTTGGTTGGACTGAGTTGAGGTAGAGATATGGGATGATTAGATCTCGATCACAAATGCCACTCTTCTCTCCTCAAATTTTTACTGCTCCAGTGTACCCCTAGTTCCTTTCATCAGTTGCTGATCTGAATTACTCCTATTGCTCCCATTGTATTTCCCACTTATAAGATATCAACAGTGATATTTTTCAACAGAAACAACACAGGTGTTCATTTCTCCTAGCACAGAACATCACTCAACTCATTTCCCCCCACACCCCTCCCAGCCACATGTGCATGTATTTCAGCCAATCCTTATTGGGCTTGAATCCTTATAGCTATTTTTTTCCCCTAGTCAAAGACACTCATGTGGTACTGCTCCCTTGTGGATAATATGTGCAATGTACAAGCAGGGTGGAAAAAACTCTCAAACACTTTGAGGTATGCATAGATTTTGGTCTGTTGCATTGTCTGTTGTGCTGTAGTGGCTTTTCGGGAATTTGTCTTTAAGCTGATAATTATAATAATGTCCGTCTTTTCACCCTGGTTTGGTCCTTTAATTATGATAATGATCCCATTGAGTGCAGGCGCCAAGCAATTTATACAGTGATTTTTTTAAAGACTCATATTGTATAGGAATTCAAGTATGCCTATATTAAAAGATGACTTAATTTTCAGCGCTGTTCTATAGTGGCGTTTGCGATATAAAACTTTCATTCAAACTTAGCACCTGACCTCACTAATGCTATTCATACTGAATACAATTATCCTCACAGCAAAGTTTCAGCATCTTATGAACAGGCTTCTCAGTGGAATTAAGATTATTACTAATGCAAAAGGGGGTGATGGTGGGGGTGTCGGGTACATTATATTTACATAGAAATCATTTAGTAGACTCTTATCAGGAGCGACTTACAAAATATGCTTAGCTTAGCTAGGATCCAAAAGATACTTCAAGCATGTGCCAAACACACAAGTTAGTGTGCATCCCTAGAGACACAATGTTTACATACTACACGTATACATGTCAAATAAACTATGACAACAGGTACAATCATAAGTGCTGATTTCAGTCCTCTTGAAATTATTCTTTAGTCAGTGTTCAAAGACAGTGAGTGACTCTGCTGTTTGGATGCCCAGGGGAAGTTTGTTCCCCCAGTTAGGTGAATAACCAGAAAAGGTCTGGATGCTTGTCTTCCATCTTACATCTTGAAGGAGTGAGGGTCAAACTGACCTGTACGTGAAGCGCATTTGTGCAAAAGCACTACTCAAAATGGTTCTGAAAGTAGCGCTGCCTTCATGGCAGAAGGAACATTATTGGTTACCAGCCAACATGGGATGTATGTGATTGGTTAAAATGAACTGGGCGGAGCTTTGACGGCGCATTAAACTCCATGTAGACCCTCAGTTTTGCCTGCTCTGTCAGAAATGACTTTGGAAGAATGAATGTGCTTTTGTTTGGTTTCAAAATTTGTTGGAAGTGCTGCCAGAAAATCTCCCCTGATAGCACGGAGATTGCGGACCATTGTTCGCCCACTGAGGGCAAATTTGGAGGTCCACTAGTGTTTTGCACAGCGTTTTCTTGGCGGACCACTGGTGATTAAACAGAATTTTAGCACTTTTCCTTTCACAGTCCAATTTACATTTTTTCCTTCACTGGGTTCTTTTGTTATCTTTGTACAAGTAAATAACATTGGTAAATAATTTTAATCCAGCACAGTGTTAACATTTTTAGCATAATCATTTTCTAAAAGGCTTATACTCATTATTACATCTGGTTGTTGGTAATATTTGTATTAGTTGGTTTTCCAGAACAGAAGTCTCTGTGAATTTAAAATCTGTTTGAGGAGATTAAAAATTAGTTATATTCTGTACAGGACAGTAATCTGAGTGGTCCGATGGTGGACTAGCAGTGGTCAACAGTCAGTGGTGTGCCAGCCTTTTTATACCAGTGGACCGATATATGCTCACTGTATGGGTCAGCATTATGTTTTACTTGAATATAGGATAATGTAACTCAGAAGCACTGAGGCACCAAGGCACTGAGTTACATTATCCTCCATTTAAGCAAAACAAAATACAGTGAAACCTTGACTTACGAGTGAAACAACTTACGAATTTTCCGATATACGAGCCATCGCTTGGTCAATTTTTTGCTTTAAGATGCGAGTCGAGATCTGAGTTATGAGCGAGTGAGCTAGGTAGCCCAACGAGTGTTCAGTTCACTTGGTTATCTTGCCGTGCAACGAGTAAGTTAAAGTTAAGCGATATAGCAAGAAAAGAAAAACTCCCTCTAACCTCCTCCACCTCCGCCAGTGTCATCGTCTGATCTTCAAGGTAAGTACACTTAGAAACAGTTTAATTCTTTACATTCTCTTTTATTATGCATTTTAATCTTTATACATTATTTGTTATTTATAAATTATGTTTTTCTTACGTAAAAACACGTAACAAAAAGTTTTGCGGTTTTGGGGGGCTGGAATGGATTAATAGTATTACAATTCATTTTAATGGGCAAATGAATTTGATATATGAGCAAATTGAGTTACGAGTCACAGAAATTGAGTTTCGGTCACAGAACGAATTAAACTCGTAAGTCAAGGTATTACTGAACTGAAATTTTTTGCAACACTAAAAACAAATTATGAAACAGATCTACGTCTAACAGTAAATTGCTCATTTATTCCTTCCAAAGTAATTTCTGCCAGACAGAGCAGTCAAACCACGAGGAAAGGCTTATTATTATTATAGTTAATGATTTATGGTGTGGTATTTGAAAATCTCCACCCAATCCTTTTTAACCAATCACATTCATCCCTGCCTGTTGGCTGGTAACCAATTACGTTTCTTCTGCCTTGAGGGCAGCACTGCCTCCAGAACCATTTTGCACGTGCACTGGGCGCTTGATGGACTCTTGGTACAGGACGGGTTTTGACCATTGCTGTTAAGCATGGGGTGCTGGTCCATTTTTTACTTTATAAGTCATCATCAGGATTATAAATCTGATGCAGGCAGTTAGAGGATTTCAGTGAAGAGAAGCCAGAAAAAGATTCAAGTGAAGTTTCCAGCACATCAGCTTCAAGAACTGACTGTTCACTTGCTGTCTAATATGTAAATAACATGTTATGTCATAATAATAATAATGTTATTCAAGTTAAATGTGTGTGGTTTTAATCTTGTGGCTTATCCATATGTTACAAAAAACTTGGCCACACTTGCTCATTCAATTCAATAGCACGTTTAATTCCCAGTGCTTCCAGGACTGAAAGCTGTAAAGTAGATGTTGGTATATTTCTTTGAGAATTTGATGTCATTCAGCCATGAGAGCATTATTGTGTGAATGTACTGAAGATGGATAATGAATCACAGCAGCCACTTACTGCTCCACTTCTCCAGAGAATGCAGTTTCACTGCTCCACAGCCTAAACAAAGGGGCGAGGGAGGGGGTGGGGGTCTGTGTTCCATTGAGACCTTTGACCCTTAAGCAGCTGTTTATGTCCAGTGACATTTCACATTACACTGTTTGACACATAATTGAAATAATGTATCTGTATGTACCTCCTATTATAATGTAATAATGTACCAGTTAAAGGAACACTAGGCAAGATATGGTGTTTTTGCTTCTGGGCTTCCCCTACAGTTGAAGAGTGTAATTCATTCAGAAAAATCCTTACATATACACATAAGTATGTAGTGCAGTTTCTGCAGTGCTGAACCTGGACGAACCTGGATTCTCCCTTTTACAGGTCCCTGGAACATCACAATGGTTTTGAAGCTGTTATTCTAAGATTCTGAACGTGGCACAATGTAAATAATAGTAATTAATAGTAAATAATAATAATAATAATAATAATAATAATAATAATAATATGAAATTTAATTTTCCCTCTACATCCCACCCCCCAAGCCCAAAAAAACACATGAAGAACATTAGCTCACAGGTCAATGTGATACTTTATTCATAAACCTAGGACCATATATAATACTGTATAAATACTCTAATATAATCTACATCCTTCTGTTATTTCAATAATAATAATAATAACAATAACAACAATAATGACAAATAGAAATACAACAATAATAGAAAAAGCCACAAGATTATATTAAACAGGCTGTACAAAAATAAATAAGGTTTAGATATTCTGTACAAAAACCCCAAAACAAAACAAAACAAACAAAAAAACAAAATGAAACAAACAAACAACAAAACCTTCTTGGAAGGCACGAGAGACTTACTTATGAAGTAGTAGCAGGAGAGAAGTCCCTCACCCACCTCCAATTATGCCCTCTAACACACACACGCACAGGCACACGCACACGCGCACACACTCACACACACACACACACATGCTCCTCAGATACAGAAACCATGTTCTGTGGCCCCTCTTTACCTCCTTTATGTTCCCTTGGGATGGGATATGGCTTTGAAAAGTGTGGCAGCAATATCAACCTAAATGTGCAGCTCTAGCTAGAAGGTATTACGCAGCACCCATTGTGGTGTATGATAGCAGCTTGTGTCTAAGTGAGGTGAGATTATAGAGTGGGTTTTGGCAAGAAGACATCCATAACATATGTGCTCTGTATGCTAAAAAATAAAAAATGGATTTAGCACTAGGAGTACCACTTCTTGGTTCTTTATAAAGGTCTACTGCTTTCTAAGAAATGCAAATGATCATAGGGTCCTACAAATTTGCACCCCTAACGACTTCTAGTTAATCTGTGGATCTGAAGGAAGGCACAACTATCTGTCCAGTCCAGCTCAGACAGACAGTCAAATACAAATTCATAAACTAGAGTTTCATACACTATCATACAATCACTCACTTGAAAACACACTCGAACTCAAAGACCTACATGCATGACAACAGCTCCTAAAGCAGCAGAGGGGTCTTTGTAGTGTCCATATACTCCTCCTCCTCCTCCTCCATCTCAGCCTTGTACGAAGTTTGCTAGCTGTGTGCTCTGTACCCCATGCTGGAGGAGTGGGAGCTGTAGCACTGGATGGAGGCTGATTGCAGTCACCGTCATCAGGGGCCCTTTGGATCCCGAAAAAATACCCCCAAAAAGAAAAGAAAAAAAAAAAAAAACATCCTGCCATGTTGTACTTCAGATACAACAAGCAGGATCACAGTCATTCAAGATTGCTTTAAGTTTCAGCCAGTCATTAACAGGCACTCTGGATACACAAGTCCAGCACAGGCCGTGGGCGATCTTTTGGATCGCAGCCATCATTTGCCATGGTGCGACCATCCTGCCCTATGCAGCGCAAGGCACGTTTACGGAAGCCTCGCCCACAGGTCTTGGAGCATTCTGACCAAGGTCCCACCTGCCAGGACGGACAGGCCTGCGTGTTGCAAGGTCGAGAGGAAAGAGGACGCAGCTCTTCAGGGCAGTCTTTCGACGTTCGGCCCTGGGAATCTAGACAGAGGATATCTCTCATCTGTATCCCTTCACCACATGTCTGTGAGCATTCTGACCAAGGTCTCACCTGCCAGGACGGACAGGCCTGCATTTTGCAAGACCGAGAGGAAGGAGGACGCAGCTCTTTAGGGCAGTCTTTCGACGTTCGACCCCGGGAATCTAGACAGAGGATGTCTCTCATCTGTATCCCTTCACCACAGGTCTGTGAGCATTGGCTCCACTCACGTAGGGTCCACTCGGCGCCTCCGGCCTCTCCGATGGCATTGATGGGACGTCGACTTGAACCAGGTGTTGTGGAAGCAGGGCGTGGGGCAAAGTAACTGTACTTGATGCGTGGCCGTGGAGAGTCCCCCACTGACAACACCTGGACTGTCAGCGGCTCCGGGAGGGGAGTGAAGCTGCGCAAACGCTCTAGAACGGCTGCGGAACCACTGTAGCGCAAAAGAGCACCTCGGAAGGAGATGTCAGTCTCTAAGGTTGTAAGCTTGTAGTCGCCGTTTAGCAGGTAGGTGCCATCTTGCCGGCGGACTGCCAGGTAGCTGTTATCCTGGCGACGACCACCAGTGGATCGCTGCTTGACATCGAGGTGGGTGGCACCGGCAGGAATTGTCACTACATCCTGATAACCTGGCCTGAAAACCCAAAAAACAGACAGGTTTAGATTCCAAGCTTGAGCCATATCGGCTGTAACATAAGGGTAAAAAGGCAATTGATTTTAGGGCTGGATCATAAGGCCAAAATTTATGTCACAGTATAAGTAAATATTAATTTGGGTTGGTACGATATAATTCCAATCTCGATGTGAGCAATATAAAAGCCAAAGAAAAACTGCCAAGAACAAAATAGAAAAATAACCTAACTATCAAACATAAACCTATTGGCTCTATTAAACAACCAGTCTGTGCTACACCAATAAGAGTCCTTAGGCAAGACTCCTAACACTGTGTTGGCATTCCTGTAATACCAGTAACATTGTATATCGCTCTGAATAAAAGCGTCTGCTAAAATGCCATAAATTTAAATGTAATATTAATATTTTTAAACTAAGTTTAAAGTTGAGTACAGTAAACTGACACCAGTGCCCTGTCATGACTGTCAGTCAGAGACAGCAGTAAAAAATATTAACTAAAATATTAAAAACGGGATAAAAAGTCATATCATTGTTATTAACATCTTTATACTGCGATATATATTGCTATCGAATTATTGCCCAGCCCTAATTCATTATATGGTCATCTCTTCACCTTGCGCGCTCCAGTGATCCCGACACTTTCTTGCACGTAGATCCATCCCCACCACAGACACCGCACTTATCAAACCGTTTGTTGGACCCAATCACGCGGTCACATCCAGCCTTAACACACTGGCCTTGAACGCAAACGGAGGTGGAGTCGGGGGTGCACGGTGTCCCATCGGCCACCTGAGAGAATCAGAGAGCCATGTTTTATGGAGATCTTTATGCATGTGTATTGAATCTTTTTACATATTTGCAAGCACAGATAAATCAGCGTACCTTTGGCTTGAGTACGAAGAAGTATCCTGTTCCCTTTGCCCTGCAAACCAGCTTACAACGGTCCTTGGGGGATACACCAGCATACTTAGGCACCCACTCAACACCCTCACCCGAGCCAAAAGATACCTGGGAGGAGATGTCATTGTGGGCAAGACACTGCTCTTCACGGAAGGTTAGACCTGCACATAAGATTGAAAGCTTATGTTAGCTCCAAGCCAAATGCAGACATTGTGATGTGTTATTTATGTTTACTCTCACAATTACGCCATTAACTTAGCTTAAAGGAATATAGTGTACAACTTATTCTTAAAAGTACAGCTTCAGAATCATTGTGATGATACACTGACCTGTAACAAGGAGAACTAAGCCTTTGTCGTAGGTACTCTAGGCTTAGCACTGAAGGAACTGCACTATGTAACTTTTGTGAGAGGGTAAGAAACAGAGGCTCTGTTCTCCCTATTACAGATCATTGAAACATCACACTGATTTTGAAGTTGTAGTTCTAAGGTAAAAATATTACACATTGCAATTATTCGCGAGTGATCTCCACAAATTGTGCTTAACTGTGAAAATAATTTTTAATTGATCAACAGCCATAGTTATTCACACATATTAAGGATTGCTTACCGTTGCTGTCAGGGCAGGGTTCTGTATTGCAGGATCGGTACTGGATCCTTTTACCCTCGCAGTATTTGCCTCCATTCTTGGGCAAGGGCTTATCACAGTCCCTAAAAGAGTACTGTACACCACCACCACAGGTCCGTGAGCAATCCCCCCAAGGTCCCCAAAGCCCCCATCCTCCATTGACTGGTGTCTGAAATAACAAGAGACTAAAATTGTAATACATAGACAACAAGTGCTTAATAAGTGCTTGCAGCCTGCTAAAACTGACATCTAGTTTCTAGTAAGAATATTGCACCACATGCTGCCTGTACCTGATAACTAGCTGCTTCAGTCTTGCTCAGACATTGTCCTGCCACGCAGTAGCTGTCATGTCCACACGGTGTTCCATCAGCCCATGGAAAGTTCTTGGTTTGGCACACCAGCAGACCATTTGCAGTTGTGACGGTGCACCACAGAGCTGCACAGATTGAGCTCAGGTCTGGGCAATGCTGGGACTCCTCTCCAAATGTGAGGCGACACTGGTGGTCAGCATCATATAAGGCACCTGGCAGGGCTTGGGGTAACTGCTGAGGTTTCTGGGGCTTGTCCAGCAGACAGTGACCATGGCCATTGTCTAGGAAGGATGTGACCATCAGGGCACTGCAGGGGGACCAGGGCTGCAGCTGGTCCAGGTTGGAAAGAGTAGAGGCCATCATGTGAGAGCTCCAGTTCTCACCGTTGACACTCGCACACTGCTTTGCATCGTCATGGGGCATGTTGAACACATGACCTACAAGAAACGCAAATCAAGTTTGTGAAATAATGCTGTATGCTGTTTGTTAAGTTGTTGTAATTACACTGACAGAGCAGTCATCCTTACCAAGCTCGTGTGCTACAGTGAAGGAAGCTTGCAGTCCATCATCCTCAATAATGGAACAGCTTCGATCAGGATCACACGCTGTGCCGACATCAGCCATGCCCAATGTATCACACGAGTGAGCACCACATAAATCCTGTAAACGAATAAAATATGTGAGATCGCCCATTTGACAACAATGATTCACAACATGGACTTGCTTAAAGGAACACTACATAGTATTTTTTAATCATAATCTTAACCCTACAGCATCAGAATCATTGTGATGCTTCACTGACCCATAAGAGAGAGAACAGAGCTTCTCTGATGCTACTCCGGGCTCTACACGGCAGAAACTGCACTATGTACTTTCTGGAGGAGAGTAGGATCACTAGATAAGACTCTACCCCCTACTGGCACAGAGTGTAATTCACTTTCACAGCACTCTCCTGAAATCAAGTGTGTGGGTGTTGTTTTCAACCCTTCTCCAAAAGTGACATAGCGCAGTTTCTGCAGTGCTGAGTCTGGATTAGCAATGAAATAAGCCCTATTCTCCCTATTACAGATCAATGAAACATCACAATAATTGTGAAGCTGTATTTTTAAGGTAAACATACTACCTAATGTTCCTTTAAAACCTTAGTTTTTAAATATGTATGTACGAACTACTCCTTACTTGTCTAGTGAACAGTACTGCTGTGTCGTAATGCTCCGGGTGTCGGTCACTGGGAGGGTTGTGCTGCCTTTGCCACTGGCAGAAGTTCCTCAGGGTGAGGGCTGCATTTGTGGACACCTGAGGCCCATGTTCTTCATTGTACACCACCAGAAGCTTCACCACAGCCAGTGAGATGGAGTTATGGATGGTTGGGTGGCGGTATAGGCGAGAGGCAACTGCCATTATAGTCAGCAGATAAGGCTTCAGTTTTTCTTTATGAAACTCTACCATAGACTGATCTGCTACTATCATGATCTCCAGATAGCGTGGGGTGGATACAAAGCGGCGGGACCGATGGTGTGCTGGAAAACACAAGTATAATATACAGATTAAGCTTACATTACACACTGGAACACATTTTTTTGTGATTATGAGTGTGATGGAACATCTGGTTATATGGCCCAGTATGCTGGGTAAGACAGGACAAATATGTTATTGGTAATATCAATAAATATAAAAATAAATCCAGTTAACTAAAAAACAATAAAGCAAGAGAAAACATTTTGCACAGAACTCCTATCATCCCTCAGCTTCAGTTTCCTAAACTGAGGCTCTGTCAAGGGGGGAAACTTGGCAAGAGCCTGGCGCCATCAACAATCCTCCTGGAGAAAATATCTGTCAGTGCTGACCTACGCACGCCGTATCAGGAGGCGAGCTTACACGCCTCACCAGCTCAGACCCTCCTGCCTTCTCAGAACTCTGCCCACCCTCCTTCTCCTCGCCTTATTCCAGTTAACCCTAACCTCACTTGTCGAGCAAGTTTTAACGACTTCAAATGGGTTTCTTTTAAGACATTTCAAATGGGCTACGTGGACCTTCCAGCAGAAACTTCATACTCAGTGTCAGCTGGAGACCTGTGGCAGACTCTGAGAGCCCCTGAGCCTGCCAAATGCAGTCAGTATGCGCCAAGCGCAGCCTGGTTGTGTCTGTGTCACTGAGTTTATTGAGTTTACTGGAGGGTGGGCATAAAGCAGGCTCTCATAGTAAAAAAGTAGGTCTCCTCTAGGAGTGCAGTCTATGGACCAAGCAGCATATTTGTGATTATTATATATATATATATATATATATATATATATATATATATTTTTTTTTTTTTTTTTATTCAAAATAATGGAAAACTGGAATGTGAGTCTGATGATAAATCTCAAACTGTCAGAAATTAAAAGTCTATTAAAAACATGAATCAAAACTGTAAGGTGATTAAAGTTTTGTGTGCAATGTTTTAAGGCAAATCATTAATTTTAAATGTTTCCGTTCAGTTTTTTTTTATTTTAGAGAATTTTAGTGAGAGCTTGTTAACATTTTTAATCAATGTCATACTCTTTAAAAATGATAAAAATGTCCCCATAGCTTTGTGTAGTGGAATCTTGACGCTCAGCAGATGCCACAGTTGATGTCGTGGTGGCCAAGACGCTGATTGGTTGTACTGTAGAAGTCTTCTAATAGTAGTGCTCACTCCCTCACTTACTCCCTCACATTTAACAAACTTCTACTATTCGTTTTCACCAGTGACACTGTCCCCGTTTTACTTCTTCCCTTTTTTTTATTAGCTTTCATTTTATTACTCGTTTTCCTCCTTCCTAACTGAGCCCTTATGTCATGAATGACCAGAATTTGAAACAAGTTTACCTTGAGAGCCTCCGGAGCCGCTCTCCGAGTTGGAGCGGGTTCCCTGAAGCTCGGGGACCTTCTCCTCCTCCTCATTGACTCCGCATTTGGGGACGGCAACTCCCTCTCTGCTCCGGCGACGGATGAGATGCAGGTCCCGGTGCGTGGCGTTGGCTCCGGCTGGCTGGATAAAGTATTCTTCGCTTCCGAAGTAGAAGGCGCCTCGGAACCCGTCGCAGGCGTTGAGGGCGGCGGCGGAGTCGGGCTCTCCGCGCACGGTTCCTGAGTAGAAGCAGCGCTGCAGATCCGCGTCGTGCGCCGCCCCGGGCTCCTCCGCTCCGCCCAGTTCGCGGAAGACGAAGCCGGGTGCGAGGAAGTTGCGGTCGGGTTCCAGCTCCAGCACCGCGCGCTTCCCGAACACCATGAGCCCGAGAACCAGCTGCTCAGTCTCGGAGTCGGTGTGGGTCTCGCTCGCGCTGAGCAGCTCCGGGACCACGGTGGTCTCCTCCCACGCGCCCCGCGCCACGGCAACGCATGCGGCAGTGAGGAGCACACTAAAAAAACCCGGCATATTCCTCCGTTAGAAACCTGGATTAAAAACAACGCGAGGACAAATTCTGAAAAATGCAAAAGTGCAGCGCTGACAAAGGACAACTTTTAGGGAACCTCGACGGTCTCGGGCAGAAGGGAAAAGTCCAGTGTCTATAAAAATGTCCAGATGTGCTGAAAAACTAAGACTCAGCCTGATAATGATTTTTAAAGCAGCTAAAAAGGAAAGAAAATCCAGTGGCAGCTCGAGTACAGATCACAAAGTGTTCAGAAAAATAAATAAAGCAGTAGCTTCTAGTTTTTTAACACGAGAATCAAAGCGTGTTTCAGCTCTGAGCAGGAGACTCTCTAAAGTGAGGTTTTTGCTGTAATTCCCTCTGAGGCGGACACCAGCTCCGTGTCTCCTCCGCTCTACTCGTCTCCGTTTCTCTCCGCGTGCTGCTCCCGGCTCTGTTATTTAAGCCCCCCGACCGGGACCACCCCTTCCTGCAGCCACTTTGATCACACAGCCGCGTACGCAACCCTGGAGCCCCGCCACCGCCATTAATCACCTCTCTCTTTCTTGCTCACTCTCCCCCTCACTTTTTTAACCCTTCAGAGAGACCCTCACTCTCCCTCTGTGCACCTCATACACTAACGCCTCTACACTGAGATTATTTTAGAAATCTTATAACGTAGAATTACCTTAACGGTCTTATGGATTTTTTCTAAGGCTGTGGGCTACATAGTCTATATTTAACAGCTCTATCTATCTATCTATCTATCTATCTATCTAGTTGTCAGTGTTAAAAACATGAGTTGTTATAATCAACTCATTACCTTTTATTTATGGTGGTGTGGAAAGTCTAAAGCATGTTAATTCTGGTGAAATTCAAGGTTTAAATTAAATTAAAATGTATTTATTTCTTGTATTCTTTATTTGAACCTCCTTAACATGTCCATGTGGCAAATGTATATATGCTAGTGTGAAATAAGCAGCCAGATTCATGTCTAAGCATCTCTACTTTGAAACTGCAGTGTTCCTAAGACGGCCAGGGTTTCTGAAATCGTAAACTTAAGGAACCAATCCTGTCAATCTATGGGGTTTGACCACTCCAAGCTGCAAATACGGAAGGCGGAGGGTTAAATGGACTTAAAGGCAGTAACTAACTGCATGTGTTTTTAATAACTTGTAAATATGTAACTTTAATGAAAACTGTTTTAGGGTTAAACAGCGAACGGAGGGGGACTTTAATAATTTACACTGACCACTCCCCATTTACGAAATGACTTCACACACTGTGGCCACTGCTTTGAAACTGGTTTAGAAAGGAGAGCTGATACCAGGATACTGTAGCCTCCTTTAACCGAGGAAGCTATTCTTGAGATGTGATAATGGAGACTGATTCAATTAGGCAGTGAATGAAATATTTCTGTGGGATGACCTTGAAGTGAAAAGCTTGGAAGGGGAACCGGGGACATGCTGTTCACAAACAGCCAAAAACAGGCCTGCCCTGAATGGAACATACAGAGAGCAATCAGTGAGGTGTGGACATGTGTTCAGCATTAAGTTCTAAAGCTGAGATGAGAAGACCACCACAGTCTCTAGAGACAACTGATTAAAAATTTGGAAACCGGTGGAAATGCTTTAACGAACTGTACAAAACCTATAATAAATAACAAAACATTGGTTTCCTTATAAATCAATTAATCAGTGTCTGTACAGAAGAATCAGGTTCCTTAAAGTGTTAATTACGTATTAAAAGTCGAAATAAGAGGCGTTTGGAAACACAAATTCAACTTTTGGAAGCTCTAGCTGAACTCCGTATGTTTGAAAAGTTCCAGTCCACCTTAAATTCAAGAACGCAATCGTTTATTTTGTCTGGAAGATACGGCAGTGTCCACAAGATGGCGCACAGTGATCATATAAAAATCTCTGGTCGCGAACGCCTCAGTTTGACTCTTTTAACTGTGATTTTAAAGGGCTTGTATACATGTATACATATACTGTAAATGAACTTAATTTAATAATACACCAAACGCTTTGACCGAAGGAGCTATTGTAGGGTCCAAAACCTACCACAAAATATTCACGTATTCCTTAATGAATGCAAAAACAGGACCAATCCATTTTTCTTCATAAATCCTTTGCTTTCTTGTGGAAACAGTCATCAGGCCTCGGTATATCTTTGGGATATGAATCCCAATAAACTGAATGAATTGAAAATTAATTTCAAAATATGTGGCCCAATAATCTTATTATATTTACTGTTAATGTTAATCTTATAGTATATTAAACCAATGTCACAAGAGATAAATACCATTATTTTACATCTATGTATTGTCCCCCAAAAAGCCAATCATCAGCCAATTTTAATTTAACAAAAAAGGGAACCATTTTAGATGAAGTTTAAAGTTTAACTGTGTTTATGTAAAGATATATTACAAATGCTAGTGACTGTAGTGACATATACTTTCCAACAGATGGCGCAACAAGCTCACATATATCTACACAATTTTACTGTGGTCGCTTAATGCAGTTATTTGTGATCTTATATATATACGTTAATTTGTGAATTTGTGATCTTATATATATACGTTAGAAGCAGCATAAACAGTTGATAATTCTAGAAGTGAATCTACATTAGAAACCTCTGTATTATTGTTTAATTAATAATAACCCCTATTCTGGGTTGAACTGTTGGGCACGAGGCTTGAAGATGGCACCAGTTCATCATAGGGCATCACAAACACTCTCTCTCTCTCTCTCTCTCTCTCTCTCTCTCTCTCTCTCTCTCTCTCTCACACACACACACACACACACACACACACACACACAAAACCAAAGACATATTTGAATAGCAAACCTACCTGCCAGAATGATTTTGTAGATTGTGGGAGGAAACCAGAGCACCTGGAGGAAACACACACAGATACTGGGACTACATACTCAACGCCTGACACAAGAGGAGCAAATAAAAATAATGTTCATAAATAGGAAGCTCTCTGGCACATGTAGATGGCTTCGTTGGAGGTGAGCAACAACCCCTAAATCTTGAGGTTTTGATCTCATCATCTGGAAGGTGGAAGCTACATTGTATGTTCTCGTTGGCGTCTCAGTAGAAAATATTACTCATTTGGTGATCAAGGGCAGTTTCAGGTCACAGAACTGCTGTTGGCTGGATATCTCATGGAATTAGGCTGTAACTCACCATTTCACTCACTCACATACATATGCACTCTCCCACGGTTTCCGAACTGCACCACAAGGGACACTATTTCCCACATACAAACTTCCATTTCAGCAATGCTTTACTAACAGGTGTTATCCAGGTCTTCACATCAAAGACAACTTGTTGCGGTGTTTAACCATTTTCAAACTTCATTGGGAACCCAGGGCAATGCTTTTGCCAAAACAGTGTGATTTATTGACTTATTGTTTTAATGATGCTTGTGCTAAAAACTATTAAAATTAACAGCAATTGTTATGAGAATTTAATGAAGGCGCTTCATTGTCTGTAACTGCTTATCCAATTCAGGGTCTATCTAGAATCCTATCTAGGAGCATGCCTTCACACAGGAGCCTATCTAGAATCACTGGGCGCAAGGCAGGAACGCACCCTCGAGGGGGCGCCAGTCCTTCACAGGGCAACACATTTACTCACAAACTCACCCCTATGGACACTTTTGAGTCGCCAATCTACCTACCAATGTGTGTTTTTGGATTGTGGGAGGAAACCGGAGCACCCGGAGGAAACCCACACAGACACAGGGAGAACACACCACACTACTCACAGACAGTCACCTGGAGCAGGACTTGAACCCACAACCTCCAAGTGGAGTCACTGGAGTGACTGTGACATTGTCTGCTGCGCCACCATGGCGCCCTGTACGATAACAGAGATCAATTTTTAGTTAAATTGTACAAGAAATAAAAAAACATTGACAGAACTAATGGAGGAAACGTGGATGTTTTCTGTTATGTTTTCATAACAGCACTGTTGTTTAATAGAAAAAAAAAAATAAAACAACCAAATCCGGAGTTGAAATGAGAGTTTTATAACCAATATATAAACCTAATGTTACTGAATTAAACATAACAAAACGTACCATTGAGGGTCTAACCACAGCGGCAGTGAAAAGTGCCACCACAGTGACTCCCACAGTTTTTCTGAGAGTGCATGAATGTCATAGTAAAAAAGTGACAATGATCTAACAGACACAAAGTGAGTGAACTTGGGACAGGGTGGGCTTGTGAATGCTTCAAATGAATAATAAACTCCAGATAAATTTCACTGACCACCATTGTTATGAAGTGTAAACCTTATGGGTAGTCACACTTAACGCATAAACATCTGATCACAATTATTTTAGCTGATTTTCATTATTGAAGTAATTTCTCCAGTCATTCTTCTTCATATTATAAAATAGTACTTTGACACCCTTGTAGCCTGCATGGATCAAAGATTCTGTACTAAACCATTTTAAAACCTAAATGGATATTATAAATGGATACCTTCAGGAACTGTTTTTTCAGCTCATATCAGATGCACTTTATTTAAATGAATACAAACATATGAATAAATATTGTTTTTTTTTTTCTTTGGTGGTTCAAACAATTGGTAGTTCATTGAAGCTGACCTCGATAACTGTTCTTAGTTGTTAGGTTTCAAAAATATTATTTTTTTCCGAACAACAAAATGATACTTATTAATGATTATAGGACAATGTTGAGTAGTTTGTTTACTTGATGCTGATTAATAATATTATTAAGCGGACAATGGTGAATTTATTTAAGCGGTAGCTGTCCTCTGTTAGGTTTTATTGATCATAAAAAAGCAAGACAGTAATCAGCTTGGACTGTTATTGTCAGTCCATCCATCCATCTTTTGTCATGTTTTCATTCTGATCAGTGTTGCAGTGACTCCGGAGCCTATGTAGAAAAATAAGGCACAAAGCAGGTACACAACTTGGGCAGCCAATATATTTAATATCAAAAATCAATTAAGCTATACCTCTTCTGAGTATATAATTTTAATGCTGACAGTGGTAAATCTGTGGAACATCTGGAAAAAAAGTATTTAGAGACTTTTTGACTCTTTGCATCTTGTATGTAATTCTGAACAAAATCTAATCTCAAGGATGGTGTAAAACAATATTGTTTGAATAACCAGCTTGTGTAATAATTTTAAATGAGCTCTTAGAGGCAGTTAAACTATTAAGACATCTGGTTCCTATCGCTACAATTCAGAACCGTTGTGTTCTGACAACCCTAAGATCCCCTCCAATGAAAGGTAAGTGTGGTGATTTTTGTGTGACAAAACAAATCAGTCATAAAATAAGCAGTCAACACCATGGCTGAGCATCTCCACTTTGATACCAAGGATTCATACAGCCAGAGTTTCTTATGTCATAAAAGAACAGATACAGTGAACATGTGGTGGGATTATTGAGCTGCAGTGACAGAGGCTGATTAGATAAAAGTGGGAACTAATTGTACATGCATAGAGATTTGTGCACTGAATGAAAGGCCTAGTGTTACATCTAAGCCACTTCTAAGGCATTATGGGATTATTTTTTCTGAGAAATACCTAGCTTGATATATAGCTTGATAAACAGAGATGTGTTTTAGGAGTATAATCAGTGATAAAATGATTAATCATTAATCATAGGTGGGAGCTTAATTATTAAATTCTAAAAAAATTCGAACATATATTTAAACATGTTCTGGATGGCATGGTGGTGGTTGTGGGTTCGAGCCCCACTCTGGGTGACTGTCTGTGAGGAATTCGGTGTGTTCTCCTTGTGTCTGCATGGATTTCCTCCCACGGTCCAAAAACACACGTTGGTAGGTGGACTGGCGACTCAAATGTGTGCCTAGGTGTGAGTGTGTGTCTCCTTGTGAAGGACTGGCGCCACCTCCAGGGTGTATTCCCACCTTGTGCCCAGTGATTCCGGGTAGGCTCTGGGCCCACCGTGACCCTGAACTGGATAAATAGTTACAGACAATGAATGAATGGCTAAACATGTTCTCAATTAAAGATTTGTTTGCTGGCAATGAGTGTAAATGTGATGAACAGAGTCATGTCAATGTTAAGTCTGTCTTGACAGATGATGACAAACACCACAGAAGTCAGAATGTAAATATATATATATATATATATATATAGATGTTTTAATATACATATTCTGAAGATGACTAGAAAACAAAAAACACTAATTTCTTAAAAAGGAAATATTCTGCTCAGTCATATTCATATTCATATCCTAGTTAAATATTACTTATGATACAAAAAAAAGACAATAAATAAATTCATCATGTTTCTTTTTTCACATACCAGTTGAACAAACAATAAATTATCATTTCAGTGCTGTGTTTTTTTTTTTTTTGTCGTTCAGCAAAGGGTTTTTTTTTCCCATGGCGAGAGTCAGACAGTACTGGATACATGTAAGATGAGCTTAAAACTCTGCTCCTCAGGGCTGAAGTTCATTAAATTTTTAAGACATGTAGTTAGTGGCCCAAATTTTACAGTATATTCATGAGTGAATTTTACTGTATGTCCCAACATTTAAAGCCACCCCTTATTATTTGTGTACTCAACTACAGTAAGGTGCATCTGTTGTGAACATGTACTTGTACGCACAACACTTGTAGATGAGTCTTTGTACACCATGCTCAATGGCAAGTGTCAGCCATATTGTTTTTTTGGGCTATGGAACAGGGCAGTTGCGGCCTCTGAAATGTTGGAGTGGCAGAACCTGACCTCACTATTGCACTTGCTCCAGATCCTCAAATAAGCAGACTGGCAATGTAACTAATGGGGAGGAAATATGCACTAATAACTTAAATCCACAGACTTTTGACCATATAGTGTGTCTTAAGTGATCTTTAACATGCTATATGGTGTTGAAAGTCAATGTACTTCAACCCTGTAGCAGACAGAAATGTGTATTTGCTGTATTTATTTGTGTATGTGCTTGTTGATGTGTGTTAACATAGATCACCTGTCTGAAAAGTGGTGTTTATACACATTTTTGAAACTGTATTAATTAATTTAACTTTTTTCTGTTCAGTACAAATATATACTGGATGTCAATGTTATATATTGCTGTGTGAAGGCATGTTCAACTGGGACATGTTCTTTAAAGGAATAGACCAGCATTTTTAAATTTAACTTTGTACATTGATTCTCTATTACACCATTGTTTTCCACAAAAATGAGTTTCCGTTTGTTTCCTTGAACTAAATGCAACATTCTTTGTATCATGTTTTCTTCTGCTCATTACATGGATGGATGTGGTATAACCAAGAAATTAATTCATAATTTCCTGAAAGTAGGTCCAACACTTGCCCCAGTCTGGAGCCCCTCAGGTCCCATCTAAATCTACACATACCGATGCATCAGATACATTATATTGACAAATGTATTGGGACACCAATATATTACAAATCACAGCGCTTTTATTACTACATCCCATTCTAAATCTATAAGCATTAATATGGAGTTGGTCCCAATTTTGAATCCATAACAACTTCCACTCTTCTTCGTAAACTTTCTACAAGATTTTGGCATTTGTCTGTGAATTTGGCAAAATGCTGTCAGGCAGATAACAGTCTCTTGGTATTTGCCAAACCTAGACTCATCCATCAGTCTGCCAGACAGAGGAGCATGATTCGCCACTCCACAGAACATGTTTTTACTGCTACATAGCACAATGGCAGCATATTTTACACCACCTTACACGACCCTTGGTATTGTATTTGGTGATGTAAGTTTTGCATGCAGCTGCTAAGACATGGCAACCATGACATGAAGGTCCTGGCGCACCGTTTTTGTGTTGATGTTAATGCCAGAGGAGATTTGGAAATCTGCAGTTATTGAGTCAGCAGATCGTTGATAACTTTTACACATATTATAACTTTCTGTGGTCTGCCACTTAGATTCTGAGTTACTGTGGTTCCTAGATGCCGCCATTTTAAAATAATATCACTCACAGTTGATTGTGGAATATTTAGGAGGGAAGAAATCTCACAAACTGATTTTTTGGAACTGTGGCATCCTATTTAGAATACCACACCCGAATGTAGTGAGCTTTTCAGAACAACACATTCTTTCACATACAGTATGTTGGTTAAGGCAGACTGCATGGCTACGGGCTGGATTTTATACACCCGTGGCAATGAAATGAAACTAAACACCCACATTCAATTATTATAAGGCATGTCCCAATACATTTGCCCATAGTGCATTTATTTTACAATCACTGGAGGATTACTTTAACTTGAACAAGTGTCCAGAGTTGTACATTACAAAGTGTGAACAGGGGAATGAGGGGAGTGATTCCTCTCTTTTTGCTAAAAGAATCCATATAAAAAGAAGGGACCCAAACACATATAGAAACAAATGTAAAAACATGAAGGGCAACAGACCTCAAACTTAAATGTGAAAAATCTGCCCTTATGGTTTTAAAGTTACAAAAAATCAAATCACCAAGCAATTCAGGGAATGTGCTGGACATAAACATAAGAAAATAATAACAGATATTTGTCACAAATACACTCCAATGGTCTTATTTGCAAGCTTCTATTTTTAGACGTTTTGCAACTTTGTGAGATTTGTCAAACTCTAAAGCAAGAGTAGTCTTACTACAGTCTCAAGCAGGAATAGCTCTATTTATCTGCAGTCCTTAATGTTTACCTGAAATTTCATTTAGGTTTGTCTTGCTGGATTACTGTTCAGACCTGACCTGCTGATGAACATATACTGAGTGGCTGGACAAAGAACTGTGGTCATCAGGAGAGGAGTGGCTACATATCAGTGAATCTAGACTGTACATGAAGTCACTGTTTTGCATTAGAGGCCAAGACTGATGCTCGTTGTCGAAGGTCACTGTCAGAATACAAGCTGATTCAGGTAAGAAACAGCATCAGAACAGTCACTACTGCTAAAGAACCTCGCATGGTTCTGCTCCACAAAATTCTATGTGCCTTAATCTGTCTGTCTTCCCTTTGAGACCTTCCACTAAGGTCAGGAAAGAAGAAGCACATGTGCATGAGAGCAAGCTTTCCCAGGTCCATCTTCTTGGAGGTTCTTCAGCACCTTTTAATCAGGCAGTGTTTAAAAGCAGGAGGTCTTGCTCCGAGAGAACACCCCTTGTTTAGCTTGCCCTGAGGGTCCTTGCACTGAACTGTACGACTTTGCCAGCCTGTGTCACAAGTCCTGGAGCAAGTCATCCATGACCCAGTCACCCACTGAGGCCCTGGTGGGGTCGTTGTTGGAGGTTCATTTGTGGAAGGCAAGTCCGTGGTCATGGTCAACACCTCGGATGAGGACAACGCTGCTGCAGTGGCGAAAAACACAGAAGAGGTCCGAGGTGGAAGAGGTGTCTTGCGTGGCATGAAGAAGCTGTAGCGTATGTCTAGAGGCTTCTTGGCATCGGTTGCTAGCACCTGCACCACCAGGTTCTCTCTGAGAGCCCCCAGCCCCATGCTGTAGAGAGCGTCATCGTGCTGGCTCCAGCCACTGTAGTTGAACATAGTGCCGTTTAAGGGAATGACAGTTTCTGAGGTGGAGATCATGAACTTGCCGTTGAGGAGGTATTCCCCTCCAGGTCGGCGCAGAGCTAGGTAGGCTGTGAAGCGAGTCTGGCCTTTTGGCTTGTACTGGCGAATTTTGATGTGTGTTGAACCCTCTGGAATCTTCACAACATCAGTGTAGCCCTTACTGCAAGTGGAAAAAGGTGGAGAGAAATGTGGTTAGCATACTGGATTCATACTTTGAATATGTGTAACTACACTGAACGATCACCGGATGAGAAACACCTACTTATCTCTACATTCACTGTCCATTTTATCAGCTCAAGTGATCATACAGGAGCACCTACACCTTGTTTTTCAATGGTCAGGACCACCACAGAACAGGTATGATTTGGATGGTGGATCATTCTCAGCGCTACAGTAACACTGATGAGGTGGTGATGTGTTATGTGTGTGTTATGCTGTATTAGTGTGTTTATGCTGAGTGGATCAGACACTGTGGTGGTCCTGTGGTGGTCCTGAGCATTGAAGAATGTGGTTCTTTATTTTGAGTAAGAAAATATGCAGAGAGACAGGTGGATTACCGTCTGTAATTGTAGAACTCCAACATGCTCCTGTCAGTGGAGTGCTTGGTCAGTGGAGCCAATAAAATGAACAGTGAATGTAGATTCAAGGGAGGTGTTCCTAATCCAGTGATCATTCAGTTTTCATAATTGCATATAAAGTGTTTTTGCGTATAACAGTAATTCCATATATATATATATATATATATATATATATATATATATATAAATATATATATATATATATATAAACCCATGAAAATTAAGCATTAATACGCTAGGTTTCAAAAACGCTAACATCGAAATCACCATCTTCAAATCATCTAAACTGAAACTTACACATACTTTCAGATAAAATATTATCCCCAAAAACAGAACAAATCCTGATGGAATAAATTCCATCCTCGCTGGAATTCAAAACAAATGCAGTGACGAACAAAACTCACTTTCCATTTACAATCTACTAGTTTTAGGCCATTTTAAATACTATGCAACAGTGACCATAAAATTACACAAGAAACATTTAAAAACCTATTTATACACTAGTACACTGTTGAGCTGTTTTGTGAGTTTTCTAAGCCAGCTGTACTCTGTGAAACACTTCAGCAGGTCTCAGCCATGGTCTTGGAAAACCACTGCTCAGACATTTTAATGTTTTCTCTGTGCTAACAACACAGACCTCATGGGGCACCTCTCCTCTCTGCTGCCAGTTTACACTCTATAAATAATACAGTCTTTAAATAACTATAAATAGTTGTGCTGCTGGGCTACACGATGGCAGTTGCAGTTACACTGTTCCAGGGATCTGGAGGTTGTGGGTTCAAGTCCCGCTCTGGGTGACTGTTCTCCCTGTGGTGTGTTCTCCCTGTGTCCGTGCGGGTTTCTGCCGGGTGCTCCGGTTTCCTCCCACAGTCCAAAAACACAATGGTAGGTGGATTGGTGACTCAAAGGTGTCCATAGGTGTGTGTGTGTATCGCTCCTGTGAAGGACTGGCACCCCCTCCAGGGTGTTTTCCTGCCTTGTATCTAATGATTCCAGGTAGGCTCCGGACCCACCACGACCCTGAACTGGATAAGCAATTACAGACAATGAGTAAATGAATGGTGCTGCTTTTTAGGAGGATAGCAGTAGTTACCTGTTAATGTGAAGCATAAAAAAAGAGGTTTCATAAAGCATTCCATAATAAGGGCAATGATTCTGTTTAGTTCTATAAAACCATTTATAATGTGACATTTTTCTTTGCTTGGTGCAATGGTGTGAAAAACAAACTTTGCTTCTAGATACTCTTCTTAATCGTATGGATTTGATTTAACCTAATGCAGTATTTATTAAATGCAGTAAAATTAGGTATTGAATGATAACCTCTGTTTAGATAAGCTTTTTCAGTCTCATTATCTCAGGTCCCAAAAACATCTGCAAAGTACTATAGCACAAAACTGTTCCTTCTATTGTTATGATGTCCAGCTTGTAACAATAGAAGTACACTATTTTGGTGCCATTTTCAAAGAGGTGCTTTACTGAACCACTCTCTGTCTGAAGTACAATTTCACCATGCAAACACATCTATATGTAAATTCTTGTTCACGAAGGAAGCATTTCATTTACTAAAGAATCTTTAAAGAAAACTTTTTAAGAATTTACAAGAAGCAAAAGCTTATTCAAACATCAAACTGAGAAACACAGGCATTTTGAGCTATAGGACAGATTGCAATAAAAATCTGCCAAACTGGACTACTTGAGGTAGTGTGCACCAGATATAAGGTGCTTGGCTATGAGTATATTTGGTTAGGATTTCATAATTTAGTGTTGACATTAAGGGAAGCAGTTACTAATGGTCTAATATTTCAAACCTATGCTTTAGTTGACAGCACATAATAAAACGGGCAGTTTTGGGGTGTCAACAATTCTGCAATAACTGCCTGATTATTGTTAGCTGGCTTTTTCTAACACGTCTTTAGATCAGGAATTAGTCTATTATAACTAATGGTTATTAATGAACAGCATGTATTAGATATTCTATATGGACAAATGTATTTCTGTCATTCCCATTGCCACAAGGAGTGTAATAACAGTCACCACGCTGTGTAGTCTGCCTTTTCAAAACATTTGTGAAAAAATGGGTTGTTCCAAAGGCCTCAATGGTGCTGTAGTACAATCAGTTTGTAAAATATAGTCATAGATAGTCCATGATCAACTGAGAGTGGTATTATTGAAAATCGTAAGCACCTAGGAACCACAGCAACTCAGAATCTAAATGAAACACCACGTAAAGTTACAGAGAGGAGTTGCTGAGTGTTGAGGAGCACAGGCAATAGAGATTGTCAGCACTCTGCTGACTCACCAACTGCTGAGTTCCAAACCTGCTCTTATAGCAGCAAAGAGGGGTAGACGTTATTTTAATGCCTGTGGATTTAGAATGGGATGGCATAAAAGCTCCTGTAGTGTAAAGTGTATGTGTCCCAATACTTTTGTCCATACAGTGCATGAGTGAATACATCACCAAAAAATACAGCAGAGAGGCAGTCCAGAGCCAGGATAGGGAATCACTGATACTACATGCATTTCCTGACATACTGTGAATCTTTTACTGTTTCCTTTTTTGTTATCAGTTAGACAGAGAGAACAAATGAAATAGGTGCTGAGACCTTTTTCTTTTCCCCAACTCAACTGCAAAACCAAAAATTTAGTGCTAACGTCCCTTACCTCCGTTTGGTGAAGTTTCCAGCCACTTTTATACAGCTGGTGCTGTCACCACCACAGATACCACATTTGTCATATTGAAGTTTGGAGCCTATTATTCCGTCACAGCCTGTGCGCACGCACTTGCCTTTCACACACACTGAGCTGCTGTAGGGCCTACATTCAGTTCCATCTATCACCTGAGGAAAAACAAAGAGTCATTATTATTTTTCATTGTGCCTGCAGTATGTCTCTGCCAAACGCTGAACTGTTCTTTTTGGCAGAGGCCTAGTGATTATCTCAGTCCTTCTTCCTTTGCTCAAGGATAGCAGGATTTGACAAGTACTTTGTTTAATGCATGGTTAGTCATTTAATACCTCTTAATACAACTTGTGTCTCTTATTGCGCCATAATAATTCTGGCTGAAACATGCAATAGATATTAATACTGTATTGAAATCTGTATGCAGTCATTCCATATAACAAACCGCACTGAATTTACCCTTTGGGAGAACACCACATAGTAGCCTGTGCCCTTAGCCCTGCAGGTGAGCTTGCACATGTCCTTTGGCAATACTCCAGCATACTTAGGCACCCATTCCACAAAGGTCTTCACCCCCTTAGGGTCAGTCTGAGGCCCATTCCTCACCTCACACTGCTCTTGTCTAAAAGTCTTATCTAAAAGACAAAAAAAAAAAAAGACACAAGATTATAAGAATTATTATTAGTTTGGATTGGACACTTGGTTATCCAACTTTTCTTCTGTAATAAGTAGGCTGTCTTCAGCTGTATAACCCTAACCCTTCATCTGTAACCCTAACCCATAGCCCACTGCTGGGCTATATACAATCCTCTAGCCGTCAGCTGGTATGACATTATTTCAAAATTTCTTAAAAATATTTGTGTTACATGTCTTCAAGCCCGTCATCCATGGTCAGTTCCGCTTTTGTCTGGACATTTTGGAAGGAGGACTGCAATTTGTAAAAACCCTGAAAAGCTGCTATGTTTTGTAATCTCATACATACTACACACATATGTAGTGTCACTACGCTGCGGGTATAGCCGTGTTGAACATATTCGACTATTCAACAGCAGTCACTCTCCAGTCATATATGGGTTCGAGTTTGACTGTCAAATAGTGCACAGTGTAACTTTCCCAAGCCTAGTCTTTTAATAGGAGGTGTCATGAAAATGTAAGCTATGTTTAGGGCAGCAGATAAAGATAACTGCTGAATTAGTTATACTTCACAGTCTCTCAACCAAGTACAGCACAGAAGAAAGATGCCTAGCCACAGTTTTTGTTCCCTAGATTTTTGTAGATTTACATTTACCTTCTGTAGCCAGTAAGACTTGCTGCAGTCCTGTAGGCTGTAGGTGTCCAATTTGATCATTCACATTCACATCGCATGCCAACAAATCAGATATGTATCTGATCTAGGACCATATGACAGTGATTCAGATCTGATTAGAAAAAAGTCACTTCAGCCTAGTAATGTGAACGTAGCTTAAATGTCCATATAAAAAAATATGGTATGAAAACTCATACAATGAATAATGAGAGCAATTAAAAGGCATAATTGTCAATGCCTATATTTGGTACAATAGATATGCATTTTGCCTTTTGACACACACCCACCTACCCACCCACACACACATAAACACACACCCACCCACCCACACACACACACACACACACACACACACAATATATATATATATATTTATGCTGAAGCCACAGATAAGTCTATGTAAACTGAATGTGTATTGCTACATATATATTGTTTATTTGTATGTATGTTTATTGTGGTCACTTACTTTGTGTGGGGCAAGGAGTGACACTGCAGGACCTGTAGATGGCTCTCTTTCCTGTGCAGTAACGCCCGTTGTTGCGAGGAGGAGGGTTGTTGCACAGACGATGGGCAAACTGTACTCCACCTCCGCATGTCCGAGAACATGCCCCCCATGGCCCCCAGGAACTCCAGCTACCGTGGTTAGAGGCCTGAGAGGAGAGACAAAAAAAGAGGTCAATGAGGTGAATATACAGAGCCCACTATGTTTCCTCAAATTAGGGTCCTTTATATTGTATATGAAATCATACGACTGCATACATAAGTTGTAACAAACTGCATCAAGAAATCACAAGACATAGCTACAAAAGAACTGTGACAATAATTTGGCTGAACTGAAGTAAATGTGAATTATATTTCCCAAGTATACTTAATGTAGTAAATATACTAATATCAATATACTTGTAAATGTACTATTTCAATACTTCTTCGGATTAAACTGGACCAGTTTATGAATGCATACTTTAATGATTCTTTATTTTTAATAGTAGCAAATCTGTGTACACAACTAGTTTACTTCTAAGTTTTATTTCACATTGCAACTATATTAAACCTAATACTAGTTTAGAGGTATACTTTACTAGTTATATAATTCTATCCCACTTATAATTATAATGGAATATAATATGAATTAAACCTGTTACCATACACATAATGAATCAGGATGTATCATGGTGAAAACATACATATTTTACTAAAAGGCATGCAACAGACAGAAAGAGACATGAATATATTGCAACCCTGAGTGAAAAAGCAGTCTTAAAATTTCTTCAACCCTAATTGTAAAAGGAACCCTAAGTCTAAACTGTAGATTTAACTGCAAAATCCAGAAAGTTAGAAAAACAGTGTTGCATGTTTGTGTAATGCTATCATTGACAGAAAGCTCTGTTGACTGCATAGTTCTTCTTTGGTAAATAACAGAGACTTTGAGTGTATGCAGTGAAACAGCGCCACCTGTGGATGGGGGCTCAGTTAGTGAACATATACTACAACTACATATTTTAATGAAGCACTGTCCTCAATGTACAAATGAAAACATTTTAGAAGGTATGGTCTTTTAGTTGTTTATTTATAATTTAGAATTATGTCTATATTATAATTCTATTAATAACATAGAATTATGTAGAATTTTGTCAAGAAAATCAGTGAAATGTTTATCTGGTTCTGTGTTGTTTCAGTTACACCCATGTTCTATTTACTTTAAGCTGTTCCGCCCCAAACTACAAGCCAGATATACTTGAAGTTTTATGTAAAGGGCAATAATACTTTTTAAAAATAATTTTTAAGTTTAAATGAAATACCTTCAATGTATCTTGATCAAAAAATCAAGTATAAGTGTAAGCAATGTATACTTACAGTGCCAGTGTAAGCAATGTATACTTAAGTATAATTGTGTTTAGTACATCACTGACAAAACATACTTAAAAAGTAAACTGAACACATAACTCATTTTTTTAAATTAAGCATACTAAGAGCACATGTGAATACACTTTTTTAGGGAACGAATTTGCCTCCAAGAACGCGTGTTATTCACACAGACAGGCAATGGAATTGTACCACAAATTTAAAAGTATGCCTGCTGCCAGCATAAAGACCAAAACAAAACAATCAACCAGCACTGTAAGGGATTCCAGGTCCACCTGGGATCTTTTCAGGGAGTTACTGAAGCGCATTCTTCTCTACATTATTTAATGTTGAAAGAATTCAGTGGCATGAATGGTAAGCTGAAATAGTCTCAGAGAGATGTTTTATATAAGGCTGTGTGCACACCCATTCCCATTTGTAATAAACAAGCATGAAGCCAAAAACAGCTGGAGACCTGTCTCAAAGTGAACTCAATCAACTACACACTGTGAAGGCTCTTAACATTAGCTTGGTGTTCTGAAAGAGCAATGCCAAAGAAGACAGAATCACCAGAGTAAAGAAGGGTCTGTCATGTGTGTATGTGAAGGGAAGACACCAGAACCAGGTTTCCTAATTCCATGGAACAAACAAACACACACGCAAACACTCTGAAAGGGGACATTGTCCTCTGGTAAGAAAATGAGTCTCCCATAACTCTTAATGGCCCACAGACAGAGACAAAAATATTCCTGCAGCCTGAAGAAAGAGAGAAGAGACGGTGAGGGAAATTCCCCAAGCGTAAATATGCTTGATATTAATCTGGTTACCTCAGGCATGGGCAATGTCCCATGGTTATGTTTCTACAGAGGTATGAACACAAGAACCCAGAGACATTCTGAGCATAGAGAAGAAAGTCTACACTGGATGCTATCTAGTAACGTAGTTGGAAGGCATACTGCTTTTAATTTTTTTCTTTCAATCCAATCTAGTTTCTTGTCTTCTGTTATGCCATAAATGATACCCTTGCCAAAATGTTTATTGGTTCAGAGTTACCAGGGTGAACTAGGTCTGACTGTGATAGAAGTGCACTAGTGTCACTTAGGGTGAATCCCATTTCACCACTTACCCCCTAACATTTAGCCCCAATGCTCCATTTGACCTAGAGGTAGGGGGTCTCAATTCTTGCAGGGAAAGAGAGGTAGGGCAAAGGGTTAGAGCTATAAAGCCCTTGAAACAGATTTTTCAGAAGCACACTCCAAAATTAGCCTCAGTACTTAGCTAATAAATTTCCAGTTCCATCTTAAATGCTTAAGCAAATACATTCTGGTATCTGACGCTACTGCTACCTTTAAGGTGGAACTGGAAGCTCTGAACAAAAAGCTACAGAATAAAAAGCTGAATTGAGCTTCACATCACTCTTGAATTAAGAATGGGTGCTAATATATTATTTTTGAAGATTTCTAAAGGCATATAACAACCTAAATTTAATTAAAGTACAGTCATGCTCCTCTGGTATCACTGCAGACTGGCAGAGCTGCCTACAGAGCACCACTAGTAGTCTGGTAATAAAGCACTATTTTATTTGTGTTTTGTTTACGTATCATGCTCTTGAACAGTTGACTTATTTCACAGGGGAAGATTTTAACCACTACAACTTGGCTGTAAACAAAATTGCTCCCTAATCCCTCATTAGTATTCTGCTATTTAGTGAGGCACTAATTAGTTCACGAGTAGTGCTAGAAACACAAATGAATTTGGACACTTCCACTGTCTATTGTTTATTTACAAAGAAATTTGCAGTACATTTTGGCCCACATTCAGGTAATGCTCACCATAATAAACAAATTTAGTGCACTCAAATTTCTAACCAGTTTTTTATGCATACCACTCTACATATTTACCCCCCCCCCACCCCCCTCCCAGAAAAAAAATAGAATTTAACTTGATTAATCATAGAATGTAGCCCTGATTAACGCGATTAAACTTTTCAGTCAAATGACACCACTAGTAATTATACAGGATATTTTTATAGTGTAAGTGAGGGCCTTATTGTCATTCCCTGGTAATGACACATAAGTGGCAAGGGGTCTAGGAGGGCACTGCCTACATTTCCCCTCAATCCTCTCCATCTTTTACATGTAGTGGCCATCTTGTTAGTTGTGTCCACATGCGGGAACATCAACCAAGTTGCATTTTCAATTTCCACCACCCTTTCCACCTCTCTCCTTTCCTGTTGCTGTTATAAACCTTAGCCTCTTGGGATTAAGGCCCACACACCTTCATGCCTCATTTCACCTGGTCTCTTACTTGCACTTTTCTTAAAGACCTCTCCTGCTGATCTCTGGTCAGTGCCTCTCTTCATGCTGAATTCCTGTCTGTCTTTCAGCGCGTAACGCCTCTCCAAGGTGTTCTCATTCCTTCCTTTCAACATGCTCGCTTTACTTTACTCCCTCACTGTCTCTCTAGCACTCTCCCACATTCCACCCCAAGTTCCCTCTCGTTAGCTCTCTATGCAAACACTGCATCCTGGAGAGCTGATCCATGTGCTTTTAACACATCTATCCCTCTCTCTCTCCCTCTCTATCTCTCTCTTTAGTGGTACCTCACTCTGTGCAAGCTGTACACCATGCCTAACCTCTCAACACTTCAAAACGTCTATTTTTCTTTCCTACTACCAACCACTTTCTCTTTCAGCAGGCCTCTTCTGCACACACTGTAGCTGCTCTTGCTACTCTTTTCTTTCATTAGTCTATCTATCTTTCAGTTTTGCTCACCCTCACCATTCCTCACTCTCCACCGCTGAGAAGCGTCACTTACTGGTTTCATTCTCACCCCTGCTCGTGCTTCATATTCTCTAACTAGATCCCTCCTTTAGTCACCTGTTTTGAGTTTTGGGTTTCTTGCACGGTTTTAATTCTGTAAAGCACTTTTGCGACAATACCAGTTGTAAAAAGCACTCTATAAGTACATTTGAATTTAAATGGAATTTGAAAAAACAACAGAGGGAGCTGTTATGTGGCAAAATCTTAGACAAGGTACACTGTCACTGTGGTGGAACCCTCAAGGGTAAATATTCATTAGCTTTAGGTACTGAAATGTACCCTTGAGGGTACCACCACAATGATACCACATTATATTTAGCCTGGAAATATTTTGTTTAAATCATGGGAAAACATGTATTGAACTGTATGGAAAACTGTATTGTATGGGTTACCGAGCTCCTATATTAACTTTGTTATGCTAAATAGGTTAGTTTTGGCTACACTATTAGCTTTTAGCTTGCTATGTTTCTCTGACTCAAACAGAGTGAGATCATAGTGTTTATGAAACAGATACCAAAGATCAGTTTACACTGAAGGAAGACACATATGTCAGGACGTATTTGTGCAGCAAGATTGATCTATTTCAGAGACTGGACAAACATCCAGATAAATAATTTTGTTTCTTTCAGCTTATTCACTGAACTCACCGAATAATGCCTTTTGCGGGTCTTGTCCACACATTTCCCTTGCAAGCATATCCTGCCTTTGCCGCATGGTGTTCCCTCCACAGCTGGCAGCTTCTTTGTCAGACACACCATCTGGCCCTTCTTGATCACTGCGCACCACAGGCGAGCACAAACATCCATGCCTGGGCACACAGTGTACTCAGGGCCGAAAGCTAGACGGCACTGGCGCACTGCATCATAGCTTTGGCCTGGGAGCTCCTCAGGACCCAAAATAGGCTGTCGAGGCATGTCCAGCAAGCACTCCGCTGTAGACAGGAGAGAAGGAATGAGGAATTAGCACAATGAAGCGCTAGCATTTTAGTGCTTCTGAGATTTAGATTCCTCAAATAATAACATCTTTCCAGTTACCATATAAGTTCAGCTTACTATGTGCATGACAGATTTGTGGAGATTCCAACAAGCCTTGGTTTATTAAACTCAGTTGAGACCATGTTCGCTTAGTGTATAATAGAACAAAAAAGGGAAATTATTGTCTGTGAATGTGTGAAGTTTTAAGAAGTGTGGTGCCCACAGAAGACATGAGTTTAGATAATGTTAGGGAGAATCAGGAGATCTGCATGTTTTTACTTTTCTCTTAACCCCAAATATAATAATTAATCACTGACTTGTCTGGTGTGCAAAATGTGCTTCTGTATATATAAAGCTAATCATGCAGCATAACTGCATAGCTAAAAATAACTGAAGCAGCCATATTCAAACATCAATTTTGACTGTATTAAAATCTGATATTATTATTTTTTTCATTTTGGGTAAAGTAAAAACAGTGGAACATGTTCTACAAACTAACCAAAGTTTGCATCTTTAATAGCCTTCTTTTGTACATAAGCTACAAGGTTCCATTCATACTCCTTGGCCTAAATGTTCAACACTATAAATACCACTGAGGTGGTGCATCTAAATCTAACTCAATCTGTTTGACATCAACATAGTGGAAATAATAGGCAGCACTGACAATGCCTGAGACACCATTATATGGCACCATTAATTTAGCTGGATGCAGTGTCTGATATCACTCCATTCTACCATTGTTTAGTATTGTTTTAATCTGACAAAAGTGTGTGTGGGGTGTGGGGGGGCACTGTGCAAAAAGCATGCCTAAATCGCACACTTAACTCAAACTAGGTTGGGATGTTATTGATTTTTACTGGACTTGCTTTTGTTGTTTCATTTCTACATAATTATTTTACAATGGTTCAACTCAAGTTGTTAGCTTGAAGCTATCTTTAAAACATCATAAGTTTGATGCCTGGTGATGCCTGGTAATGCTAATATCAACAAATAAATCTTATAATCTTATCTTATAAATATATTTTATATTTATACCTTTCAAAATAAAATAGAGAATGTATAAAAATAAGATAAAAATAAAACAAATAGACTAGTTGATTTCAAAATTAACCCACAGTCATAAGCTAGGCAAACATTCTAAGAACAAGATTTAAAGCTATCAATGCTTATTAAAGACCTTACTTTTAGAGGCAGTGGACCTGAAGATTGTTAAATAAAATTGATTTCAATTGCCAAATCATCTCAGCTGATAAAAACAGCTCTTTAAGATGGAATTTATTTCTCAAATTTAAGGAATATGTCAAATGTTACGGCAAAATTCTTTTGCACAGCTGAAAATGTTTAGTCAAGATTATTTTTATTTAGCTGGAGAATGTTTAACTAGCCATAATTTAACACATTTCTTGAAATCAAACAAAAATTTTTAGGACTGGCTGTCGTCTGGTTTTAGTGAAAGGTTCTACTGGGTGATGTGAAACAGTAATTCAAGGATATTGTTGCGGTCCAATTAAAAACATGCATCTCCATTTTTGTGGATTATTAGTTTACAACATCATTTGAACACAGAAGCTGTCCTTCACATTGTGTCATAATTTCATGATGAATGGACCAAAAGAAATGTTCCAAAATTACTTGGAATAAAATATTTTTACACTGACGTCCATTTAAAGTTAAGAAGGTGATTTCCTTCTCTTGTAATAGTAATTTACTATTTTGGGAGATGCATGTTTTTTATAGGCAAGGATATATAGCATTGCTATCTCTGGGTGGTGAGAACAGCCCTACATCTTCCCAAATCACTGAGCATGATGGCAGCCAATGCCAGGTATTGAGCTGTATAATGAAATTTAAGAATTTGAATTGCCAATGACTATAAAATGGGTGGCACGGTGGTGCAACAGGTAGTATCACAGTCACACAGCTCAAGGGACCTGGAGGTTGTGGGGTTTAAGTCCCATGCCGGGTGACTGTCTGTGAGGAGTTTGGTGTGTTTTCTCCAGGTGTTCCGGTTTCCTCCCACGGTCCAAAAACACGTTGGTAGGTGGATTGGCGACTTAAAAGTGTCCATAGGTGTGTGTGTGTGTGTGTGTGTGTGTCGCCCTGTGAAGGACTGGCGCCCCCTCCAGGATGTGTTTCTGCCTTGCGCCCAGTGATTGTAGGTAGACTCTGGATCCACCACAACCCTAAACTGGATAAACGGTTACAGACAATGAATGAATGAATGAATGAATGACTATAAAATGAGGAGAAATCTGTTAAAAATGCAAAACAAACCACAAAAAACAGTAGATCCTGTCTTTTTCATCGCTTCAAAAGAGACTCACCATTTCCATCATCGAAAAAGTCAGTGATAGTGGCCGAGGTGCAGCGGCTCCAGGGCTTGGAGGCATCAATGGATGTCAGGATGGATGACATGAGCCTCTTGTCCTCTGTTAAGCCAAATCTCTCCTCACAGAACTTGGAGTCATCATGAGACAAGCCTAGAAGGTGTCCTGAGAAAAAAGACCATGTATTCAGAGGCTTGAGTATTCCCCTGACTGTGCATTCAAAAAAATATACCAAAATATATAATCTACCAAAACGTCAGGGACATTTCTCTGCCAAATTATGTTTGGTTCTTCCTATATGTAAAACAAATCTCAGAATGCCTCAGAAATATCGGCAAGACATTTTGGGAAAGTCTACTGACACATCACATAGAGCACTTTGAGGTGCACTCTGAAGTGGTAATGAAATTCAACAAGATTACAAAACCATTAAAAATAAAGTTGTAATTTTCTTGTCAGATTCACAACCAAGAAAAAAAAAACTTCTTCTATATTGTGCCTTAACTTTAAACTACAATTAGAAGAACCTCACTACTTTAGCCCCTAACCCTGGGTCTACGGCACAAAAAAGGGTATATTGTTAAGTCAAATCTTTTTAAATACACTACACTGCCAAACATATTCACTCGTCTGCCTTTGCATGCATATGAACTTCAGTAACATCCCATTCTTAATCCATAGGTTTTTAATATAATGTTGGCTCAAACTTTGCAGCTATAACAGCTTCAACTCTTCTGAGAAGGCTTTCTATAAGGTTTACGGTGTGTTTATGGAATTTGTGATCATTCTTCCAAAAGCACATTTGTGTATGCTGAAGCATTAAGTGTTCCCCTTGCTGGAACTAAAGGGCCAATCCCAATTCCTGAAAAACAAAGCCACACCATAACCCCCCACTGCACACTGTGTGCCTCGGCATCCACTGACCCCACTCTGTCAAATTACGTGGCCTACAATTTCGTGACTGAGTTGCTGTTGTTTATAATCGTGTCCACTTTGTTATAATACCACTAACATTTGACAGTGTAATATTTAATAGCGAGGAAATTTCAAGGCTGGGCTTGTTGCACAGGTGGCATCCAGCATGGTACAATGCTGGAATTTACTGAGATCCTGAGAGTGACCCATTCTTTTTCAAATATTTGTAGAAGCAGTCTGCATTCTTAGGTGCTTTGTTTTTTTTCACCTGTGGTCATGAAAATAATTGGAACACCTGAATTCAATAATTTGGATGCGTGAGTGAAAACATTTGCCAGTGTAGTGTACTGTACGTGCATATTCAGTAGTGTGAACCAAAGTGTTTTCACAGAAAAACTATTATTAACAGCACTGAAACAAAGTTTCTGATTTTGTAATTTTTTTCCAATTGGAAATTCATTAATGGTGACTCATTTTCAATGCACCCAAGTACTTTCAACTTGAAGGCATTGAAAAGAAATGTTTAATTAATGTTTAATTAATGTTTACTTAGGTTACTGGCATACTTCAGTGTTTTCCTGCTTTAACACACCCACACACTCACACACACACACACACACACACACACTCTCCAACTCAGGCTTGTTAAGTCTTTCATTAGTAGGACCAGATCTGTAAAGTAGTAGGACCAGATCTGTGAAAACACTAAAATGTACAGCTCATGTGGACTTCAGGACCAGATCGGCTCTGTGTTGTAGAACGGGCAAACACGCTCCATTGTATAATGTTGTGCCCGGGCAATAAATATCTAGGAATCTCTGGAAGTAAGTAGAAACGTGTTGCCTCAACATTTCATTTTAAACCAGGAGTATTATCAATGTGTTTGCACAGCTTATGCTGCAGATACGAACCTGTATTTTCTGGAATGCCTTTATAATGGTTGGAACATTCATGTGAGAATCTGACTACATTCAGCCACTAGAACATGCAGACAATCGGGAAATGATTTTAGTTCTGGATCACAAACGGCACTTAAAACAACCCTAGAGGTATATTGGTCATTACCGAGGAAACCCACTGCCCCACAGCCCAATGCTGGAGAGCTCTTTACCCACCTGTTCCACACTTGGCATTAAGCTAGGTGATGTTATACTAGGGCTGGTCTCTCACATTCATAAATAAAATATATTTTTTTAGGCCATTCAATTTTTAATTTTGAAACAGGGAAATGGAAAATTGGAAACAAACAGTTTCTGGTTTGTAAAGATTGCAAGGAAATAAAACTGCTCCATCTGTTTCTGAGGCTGTGTTTAGGGTGATTCGATCTGTGTTCATTGTCCTCTTTCTGTTCTGTTTCTCAGCTGGACAGCCATAAAACCATGCTCTGAAATTATATTACACATGGCAAAAAAGCCAATGTTCAAAAAGCCTACTCAACTCCGCTTGGCATGCCTCAACACGCTTGTTAGTCCTTGGTCCCTGGTCTCTTTCCATTAGTACAGCTTCCCCACAAAATGTAGATGATGACAGGAAACTATGGGCTTCCAAAACTTGTCATATATTGTATTTATTTATTTATTAATTTATTTTCCCAAAGAGTATTTGAACCTCTTAAAAAGACCACAATGTAATTTTATAAGCTGCCGTTAAAAACAAACGTAAGTCAGATAAAAACCAATGTAATCACTGCCATAATTAGGAGATTTTGTAAAGTGTGTGCTAGAGGACTGCATTTTATGGTGACAAAACTGGCCAATCAGCACTCTGCAAAGTTTACGTCACTATTTTGTCCATTTCTCAGCTTGCTTGGAACTGCGCCTGACTCCACGTACCAGGTACCAGATATGCTTAGTGGAAAGCAAAAAACCAGAGCAGAGCCAAGCCAAATAGATACCAATCAGTGGAAAAGTGCCATTTGTGTGTGATAGGTTGGCCACTCCTCCTGATACTTTTGGATATGTTGTGTGTGTTATCTGGACTGTACCGATCTCATGTGCCACGGTGAAGGCAGCGTGCAGGCCGTCGTCCTCGATGACAGCGCAGCTCCTCTCTGGAGAACAAACAGTGCCCACATCAGCCATGCCCAGAGTATCACATGAGTGATGCCCACACAGGTCCTGCACAGAATGAACAAACACACACACAGACATGTGACTTGAGTCCTATTGAGACCTTTATCACTCTCTGTCACATTCCGATAAACACATAAAGGCACATGTGCACAGCTGGTGCTACACTCTTGTATATTCAATAAAGATCAGTGCATTAACACTACACAATAACTGACATGCTTTTCTATTAACACTTTTGAAGACAGTCATCCTAAAACAAAAGTTGAAAGAAGATCAACAAAGAAAATGTAACGTCTCTTTCTGTGGATCCATCACACAGTTTCTAAATGTCAGAGTTATATAATTTCCAGTGACTCATTCACTCTAAGCACCTTGATTGCTCTCATGAAAGTTAAGATTTAGCATTTTTGCTCTTGTGCTCCCCCTACAGTTGCAGAGTGTAATTCACATTTACAGCACTCTCCTGAAACCAAGGGGGAAAGAGGGGTGGTTTCCTACCACCCTTTCAAAAGTACGGAGTACAGTTACATAGTGCAGTCTCTGTAGTGCGTAACCTGGAAAAAGAAAGACAGTGGCACGATTCTCCCATTACAGGTCAGTGAAGCATCACAATGATTAGGAAGCTGTCATTTTAAGATAAAAATACTACTTAGTGTTCCTTTAAAATTAAGCCCTATGTATTATTAGCATTCTGTTTCTTCATAACCATTCTTTTTGCTTTTGGATTTTGACCTATAATTACTCTGACATACGCGTGCAGAAAAGCATGTGTTTTCTTGGAGCCAAAAAAAAAAGTCAGTCAATGCATCTTTTCAAACCCCTGCTGTAGCAGACATCAGCTGGACAGTGAAGACATTGCAATACTTTGTTAAACAGCCACACCATATGCAGAATAATGGACTCTGTGTAATTTCTGCATGCTGAAAACATGAGAGAAGAAGCAGATTTGGAATCACTATATAAATTTTAGATAAAAGTGAAATTCATAATTTACATGTTTAATGCACACATACATTTATTGCAGGGACTTGTAGACCAGGACCCTTACTGCTATAGTATAGTGCTCCTGTCTGAGCTGGGACTTGAACCCCAGCTTCCTGTGTAGTTTCATATCATGCCCGCTCAAATACATAGGCTGTGGTCTGAGTGGCCCATAGAGATTTTTCATGAATTTATAAAATCACCAAACCGGCATAATTTAGATACATCCAGGGGAGCTGAATGGGAAACAATTAGGATAAATCCAAGAAGCAGTGACTGGCAGGGGTCCTAAAAACTGTTTGTGTTGGAGCCCAGAGAAAGGCCAAACTTGAGCTGTGAGCAAAACCATCATTCTGCTACATCAATAGTGTACCATGCAACAGAAACAAAGCCCCTTCCACGTCCTACAGTGTTTCTGCCACATGATGTTACCTCAGTAAATTCAACGAATCAGAGCAGGTCAACGATTTTCATGACCTTGACTTACGAGTGAATGAACTTATGAATTTTCAGAGATATGAGCCGGCACTTGGTCGATTTTATGCTTTATGATGCGAGCCGAGATCTGAGTTATGAGCGAGTGAGCTTACACCACCAGCCACTAGGAGGCCAAGCGAGCGTTCAGTTCACTTGGTTATCTTGCCGTACATCTCTGTTGTTCCACTGTTTATTTGTAGTTAAGTGTGTAGCGAGTAAGTTTAGCTAAGCAATAGAGCACGAAAAGAAAAACTCCCCCAACCTTCTCCGCCAGCATCTTCGTCTGATCTTCAAGGTAAATACACGTAGTAGAACCAGTTTATTTCTTTACATTCTCTTTTATTATGTATTATTATTTTTATAAATTATTTGTTATTTATAAAGTAAATGTTTCTTATTTAAAATCTGGTAACAAAAAAAAATTGGTGTGGTTTTTGGGGGTTCTGGAACCGATTAATAGTGTTTCAGTTAATTTTAATGGGGAAAATTAATTTGATATATGAGCAAATTGAGTTACGAGTTTGATCACAGAATGAATTAAACTCTATGTCAAGGTTTTACTGTACTAAGATATGGCCTTTCTGGTAATGAAAGTGAATAAGAACTAAATAAAAGTAATAATTTAAGACCAGAACTATGACCACATGTACTTTTTGTCAATGTATAAAAGCTAAACAAAAATGGGAAAGACCTGTTACTTCTAACCTGAAATTAGAAAATCAAATAGAAATATAAACAGGAAAATGCTCCGTCTGTTTACTGTTGTCAGGGCAAAAAGTGTGGCTCCTAAAAAAATTATTTTTTGAGCATCTGGTTGTCGCTCGTGTAAACTGTTGGCCAGTGATTCATAGAAATGGAACTCTAGGAGTCGACTCAGTCTCAGTTTGCAAGCATCTTCTGTCACACACTTTGAACTTAAAATATTTTTTAAATAAATGCAAAATGTATTTGAACAAAAAAGTGCCCATATTCCTTCCATTGGCTAGGTACACAATTAACAATTAAGTGCCAAAATTAACACTGTTTTAGAGTACAGTGTTACACAGAGGGGGATACTCAGCCACACCCCTCCAATTTTTGTTCATGCTTGAAGCTCATATCTATTGATCTACCGCTTCTCCCACACAGATCTGTGCAAAAACAATATCCTGGGGCCAACGAGTGCTCTGCAGAGTAGAGATCAATTAATCAACATTATGTGCTCTCAAATTTACACCCAGATTACACACACACACACACACACACACACACACACACACATGCACACACACTACTTGTCTGAAAATTGTGAGGACATTACATAGGATTCAATTCATTTTATGGAGACTTACCATTAACATTTCCATAAGTACTACTGATTTACGCTAACCCTAACCCTAAACCCCTAAAAATGTATTCATCTGAAAATGAAATGATTTACATTGTGTTGTTCCCCACATGGAAGGCAAGTTCTCAATATCTATGTGTGTAAACAGGTTTTGGTCCCCACAATGTGTTACATTCATGGCACACACACACACACAGAAGTAGCATGTTGAATCACACATGGGTTAAAAAGTCAGGCACGCATACTCATGCACCTCCAGCTAAACAAACAAACAGCAAGACATTTAATGACAGACTGATTTTCTCCCGAACGGCCAGTGACAGCTTGGTGTTTGAAAGCCTCTCTCCGGCAGTGTATTTATTCCTTTACTCATGCTTCAACGAAACAAACCGCAGTCTGTTTTCACATCTCGTCCACATGCACATGGAGATGTAGATCCAACACGCTCACACTCACAACTAAGCCACATTAGAGAAAGGCACTCTTAAACCCCAGGGCCTCTGGAGATCAAGTAAGTATACTGAAGGGACATCAGGAGAGTCTATATGTACACAGTATAAATACCCCAATGGGCAAAGTTTGGGTTATTACATCAGTGGAGTGCATGTGTAATGTATATTTAGTCAAAAAGCAAGCCAAGATAGGGCAGGATAAATTTCTCCAAAAACATTTCTCTCAGGTCTAGGATCAGTTTTTAATTTATATGTTGTGTCCTTTAGGGAATATATCCTCAAAGCAGTAACTCTATCTGAGAGGGCAAAACCTCCTTAACTTCATAACTTTTAATGAACATCAGTGGATCTAGATGTTTTCTAGATAATTGTGGATGATTCTTATTGGTCTGTTCATCATGAAATTTCAACATGAAGTCCAAATGGGACTGATTTACACTTGGTGACAGAATAGTTCTGTCATGATGGTCTTCAGTGAGGTGAGGTCTGTTTTTGAGCCATTGACACTACATCACCCACTTCAAAGCCCATGTGACATCAAAACTTTTAATGTGATGTCACAGTGAATAGTAGCCGCAAATTTGAGGACTTAAAATTTCAAAATTCACTACTCAAAAACAAACAAAACCTGCTAGGCTTATTTTTTTTTTCCAAAACCTTTTTTCATTTAGACGATAAAATTAAGGAAATATAAGTGACTATAATATAACTGACTTGTCTCACATTTGTAAACAGAGCCCCGTTCCATCTATTGCATTCAGCAGAGGCTGCAGCCAAAATAGCAACAACTAATAAAAAAAAATAAAAACTAAGAATACTAAAGCTGCTACACATAGGCAGTGCATTTGTCGAGCTTATAGTTAAATAAGTTTTACAATCAGACATACAATGCACAAAATGGCAGCATAAACTCTTACTTTATGACCTAAATTATGCCCTACATAGGGTACATCAGTTTCACCATGGCATAGAAACATTATTGATCGTCTTGTGTTTTCGTACAATTATTTTAATTGGCATTAAGCCAAATAAGAGAACTTATTTAAGCAGAAAATCACAATAAATCTGGGTTTCTTTGCTTTCAAGTGCTGTGAGACTCTCTCCAGCACAAGGAGAGGAGCTGTCTATAAGATAAATATATCCATCTTTCAAACCAAAATTAGTGCATAGTAAAGCCAGATACAAGACTGAAACGCAAGGGAATCTGGTCCAGCCAATGCTTGGCATTACGCACGATGACCTCTTGTTTTAATCAATGTTTCATAAACAATCAAGCACATCAATGCACCTTCACGTAGCTAAAGTCACAGATTAAAGGGGTATTTACACACCTTTGGACACAGCAGAGACATAAGAAATTAGGAAGTTGCCGACATAAACAAATAGAGAGACAACTAAACAGACAGATGGGCAGAGGGTGCTTGCAAGAGATAGACACACACAGAAAAAATAGATTTATAGACAGCAATTTGAGGAATTATCTTAGCTGTTGATTAAGGCCGTTGAGTCAGGCAGGAGGAGAATAAGGGAGGCCATGGGGAAATGAAAGCTCAGGAACTATTCAGGCAAAACTATATCAGCAGCTCCAGTAGAGAGGTATGTAGGTCAAGCAGCCTTCAAAACAGTGTCAGGGAGTCTTGGCATTGGTCGGGTCAGGGGTGGTACACGCCCTCTTGGAGTGAAAATAATAGAATCTTGTGCATGTGCATATAATATGGTGTCAAGCAGACTATCCTCAAGGCCTAGCCACCATGATGAGCCCTCCAATCAGATGTGGGGAGTGACCATGTGTCAATCAAACTAGCTGTGTAATGAGGCATTTGGCTGAAGAAGATGAGAAGCCAATGAAAACAGCTTTGGGCAGGAAACCTAATAGGGGCCAGAAATGAATGAAAGATGACAGAAAGAGTTTACAGCTGACCAAGGGTTGAGAGAAACCGATGTAATACACATAGCTAAATGCTATCAAATCTTCATAGAAATCTTCTGATATCTATTGTAAAAATTTCCTAGAAAAGCAGACCCTGTTTCCAAAAATTAGAGTGCCATCCTATTAGATATATAACATATATATATTTACCATCATAACATATTAACCATAAATATTGTTCCCCTCTGAAACCCCCAACACCCCGCTGAAAAATGAACAGCTAGCACAGAGACCTTCCCTGAGACTTTTCCTTTACCTTCCTTTGTGTTTCACTCATGAATACATCACAGAATGACAGGAAAATTAATTATAATTTCTAAATTACTCTTTCAGACAAAAAATATAACACACTAAGAGAGAGTTGTTGGAATCTAATGAAACTTTATATGTGCAATTCTGATGATGATCTATGTAAGTAAATATTAAAACAAATAGATAAGTTTATTGAAGAAATCTATACAACAGAAAGGATGTTCTAGTACCCTGTTTGGATACAAGATGGCATGGAGACATACAGTTTCTGTTTGGCATCCTGCAGCACATATGCCCACAGATGCTACAGCTGGGCCTGTAGATCCTGCACACTGCTAGGTTGCAGAAGCTGGCTTCTCAGCTGGTCCCATAAATGCTTGATTGTTGATATATCAGGTGACCTGGCCAAGGAAGTGTTGCAATCTGGTGGAGACATTCCTAGGAAAGCCCTGAAGTGTATGGGTGAGCATAATCCTACTGAAAAAAATTACAGTCGGATGGCCAGCCATGAGTGCACATATTGCTGAGCTGGTAATGTCCCTCTTATCACTACAAGTGGTGACACACTGTCTTATGAGATGGCTCCCCGATCATCACAACAGCATTTGGGTGTGTTGTTCCACAGCAAAGGCTGGATTGAAATGTTCACTACAAAGTCTCCATCCTAGGATCTGACCATCAAGGAATCCTGAATTTATAGAAATGGCCATCCTGCTTCTTTCAGTTCAGTATTGCACCCCCTGTCAAAATCTGTCTGAATGTTTGAATTACCACAAAAACTCATTTGTCATTTGAGTTACAAAACTTTAGTTTTGTAGCACATTCAGTCTGTGTTTACTTTCATGCAGTTAGAGCTGTCATTCATTTAGATTTGATTGCGTTAGTTGCCACAGCTACTAACATCCAGCACATGCTCCACTGCTCAACACATCTTCTGGAGATGTTTTCACCCCCTCTGGCCAACAGTTAGTATTGACAGTACTGAGGCTTATTAATTTAATGCTTTTTTATAGACATTAAAACTTATACCAGCACTGTATACACAATTGGTGTATATTAAAATAACTGACCCCACTAACAAAGGACCTGTAAAAATATATGAACAAATATATAACATATTTTAAGTTCGTTACATCAGTAATTGTACAAATTATAGGTTAGCAGCCCTGCTCAAACAGTTCATAGCACATTAGACCATAAGCATGGGATGGGTCATGACTCCTTCTTGGCTTCATTTCAGAACAAACACATAGAGAGACAGACAGGAAGACTGCAGTTGAGGTGGGGTGAGCTCTGAGACTTTATTCTAGGTGTGACCCACTCCAGAGCTTTGTCAGCTGCTTCTGATTTGTTGTTTTTCTCAGGGCTGGGAAATCGGCACTTGCTTTGTTCTCTCTTTCTAAAAGCATGCTGAAATCCAATATGAAGAAACATTATCTTAAAAAAAAACTGCCGATGATAAGTTTCAAACCTATATCACGTTTGAATTTGTATGCAGAACAATGGATCTGAATTTAAAGGGCAAGCGAGAAATTTTTCTAAATTTAAACAGCTATTTGCCTTATTTTAATGTAAAAGAGTACATTCTTGAAAAGTTTCAGTGTTGGTGATAACAAACTGTTCACTGTTCACTCTACCTACCTCATTGGTCCACCTTGCAGATGTAAAGTTAAAGACAGCACTTTATCTGTTGTTGCACAGAGGACGACCAAGAAAAACAGTGGACCTGCGATGCCAATGTTTTACAGAATGGACAGTGAGTGAAAACTCAAGCAGCATTGTTGTGTCTGATCCACTCATGCCAGTGCAACACACACAAACACATCTCCACTATGCCAGTGTCACTGCAGCACTGAGAATTATCCACCACCCAAATCATACCTGCTCAGTGAGAGATAAATCACATGTATAACAATTTCACTTAATATTCACAATGTCCTGAAAATGTACTGTGTGTGCTGTAGATAACTCTAAAACTGAGGAAAAGACAGGCAATAATGTTTAATGTTTAGTTGTTGTAACTTAAGAGTTTAACATCCCAGCTGACCTCTGATCAACAGCTGGGGACTTAATGTGTCCTCATAAAACACGGCTGCTGTGTATATTCACATTGATGGATCTCTTCAAAACTAATGAAGGCACCCTCCTCCCTTTATGTCAACACAGAAATGGGAGTGACCCCGGCTCCAGCTGCTGTCAAAAAACAAACTTCTTGTCCTATTGAGTTTCTCAAAAAGTCTCCGGAACTGATCCCGTGGCGTTATTGCCCAGTGCTGGCGCTGGACTCCAGACTCTTGGCCAGCCATCCGGAGTCATGGATGGATAGAGTCCATCAGGAATTTGTGTGAGAATTTCAGCATGCTGCCAATACACAGCATACACAGTCAAACAGCGGATGTGTGAAATACCCGAGTCCTTTACCACAAATAAGAGGAGAGGTGAAATAAACAAAACTCACTACCACAATAACAATATATGTCCTACTTAATGAATTCAGTGATTTTAAGGCACACATACTTTAGTGTCCCTTTAAAAGCATGAAACTAAATGCAATATTTAAGGCTTTCATGCTCAATGCCAAGCATAGGCTAGAGAGGTGTAAACCCTGCCCAGGACAGGGGTTTGGAGTAGCGGGAAGTCTGGTGTAATGGAGAGTTACTGAACCTATTTGGGATATGTTGGAATGGCTTTTTGCAGTCCAGAACTAATTATCCAATATTGGGTCCTCAGTTTGCTAATTTTGTCATAGCTAAATGGCATCAGACTCTCACAGCACGTTCCAACGTTTAGTTTAAATCTTTCTCAGCAGACTATAAGCTGTTACTGCAGCAAAGGGAAACGATTACCATCATTAATTTCAGAAGAGACTGATTTTCAAAACAGTATTTATGACATTGATCCACATCTGAACTCAATTTCTCAGAAATTCATACACATTCCTTGCATACTCAAGCTCTGTGTACAGTACAGCTACGTGTGAGAGTACAGTACATGCTATGAAACAGCAGCTATAGGTCACAAGGTCAAGGGAGGTGTGAAAAATCCAGAGAATGTTTGACCATTGCCATGGGGGTCTCATCTACTGACGAAGCATGAAGAAGTGGGTTTGTGTACGTGAATGCAAGTAGACAAAGCTGAGAGTTCCAAGGTTGCACAAAACAATAAACTAATGTTGATTTGGATTACACTCAATGTATCCTTAATGTTACAGGGCTTATCATTGGTCTGCTTGTGCTACCATAGACATGGCTGCATGAGACTCCTGAAACTCAAAAATTAGGAACCTCTAGCAAGGGAAAAATCTAGCCTGAAGGAACAAGGTAGGATTGGCCCTTAAGGTAGGGAATGCTTCCCAGTTTGTGGAACCTAAATGCACTATCCTGCTGGATGGCAACCGTCAGCTTGTCATATGTATTATAGAAATTGAATGTGCTTAGCTCTTAGGATTCCCAATGTCCAGCAAAATATTTTTTAAAACATTTTCTTGTGAGTTGCTGATTGTCTTTTGGGAAGTTTGAATTCTGCACAAGGCATTCTCTTACTTAAGGCTGAGCTGTCCTCTGTGCTGGAGGTTTCTCTCACTAGGAGTTCCCACTTTGAGTTCCTGACTTTCAGTAGTTTGTTGGGAAAAGTAGTCTTGACATTTAACATGGCCAAGAACCACCTACTATTCCCTTAAAATAAATTTGGCTGACAACAGACTAATTATTAGTCTGATACAGTGGAACCTCTACTAACGAACGCCTATACTAATGAACTTTCCAAGATACAAACCAGGCATTTGAATATTTTTTGCCTCCACCAACGAACCATGACTCTAGAAACGAACCCGAGCCTCTGCCAATCCAGTGGCTGGAAATGGCCACTGACCCCAATAGGTGAGTCTCCCAGCGCGCCCAGACTTGAGTGAGCTTTTAAGATTAGCAAATTGTAGTTTTAGCAATTTGTGTAAATAGCATACATAAATTCGTGCTAAGTTAAGTTGTATCTACGCTTTGTCTCCCCACATTCACCCACCTACTCTCCGTTATTCCACCCACCCCCCACCTCCCGTCATACAGCCAGTGCCTGTGTTACTCCTCCAGACAGTCGTCACGTCTTCAAGGTAGCGATGTGTAACCACTTAAAACTTTTTTATTTCTTTTTTATTTTTAGTAATGCTATATGTATTTTTTTTTTTTTACAAATTTGAGAGTTTTGTAAACATATATCAGTGCAAAAAGGGTGACTTTCGGGGTGGCTGGAACGCATTAATTGCTTTTCCATTATTTTAAATTGGGAAAATTGACTCGAGAAACGAACTTTTCCACTTACGAACCGGGTCACGGAACGGATAAAGTTCGTAGGTAGAGGTTCCACTGTATTTTGGCACATGGAAGCAGTCTTTTACATTGGACCAATACCAGAACCAATACAAAATGATATGCGGAAGTACATATACATGGATATGCAAAGAGCCAGATTGCAACTGGCAGAATCCTGACAATGAAGGCCAGATTAATGCACTGAAAGGATCAGATTCTCTATCTACTTGTGGGCGCAGTGTCTGTGGGTGAGAATTGTGGAAAACAAACCAAGTACCAGAGACAAAAAAATAAAAAATAAATAGCGAGTATATTCGAGTAGAATAGGTACAATAAGAGATCAGCATAAGAGAACATTCACACCAGGATTTGGTTTAATCAAACCAGGCTGAGAAGTATAAACACATCCTAAGAACCTAGAACAGTGTTTCACAAACTTTGTCCTGGAGTATGTGAATGTTTTAGTATTTTAACGGCATAATAATGTCTACCTCAACTGAGTAAGGGCTTGTAAATGCGCTGATTAGTCGGACCAAGTGTGTAGGGAACAGTGTAAAACACTAAATTGTGCCAGACCACATTTGGGATCCTACATCTATTGCAAGTGTGTACAATCTCATCTGGGCCTGTGTTGCTGGTTTTCATTTCAAACAAGCCAGAGCACACCTAATTACACTTGTTTGTTCAACTGATGTTGATTTGTTGGAAACAAAACCTGCACCTGCTCTGTACTGGACAACTCTGATAGAAAGAGTCAATCCCAGTTCTGGCAAGCTCATACTCTAAGGACTTTCTTTTGTGCTTTGTTTCAAACACACCTCATCCAGCTCAGTAACTGATAAATAATTAATGTGTCCGGTGTATAGGCTAGGGGAACTTATAAAGCTGCCAAAATCTGAGATCATCAGAACAGGGACTCCTTGATTTGGAATGGCCATCCACCTTCCACCCAGAGACCTACTTTCCACTAGAGATCTACATTCCTGTTTCAATATGCATCTAACATCCTGCCCCTCATTACCTAATTAATCCTAATGCACCTGACTCAGCCTCAAAACCATCTGAGGAAGTCATTAGCTGGAGCAGGTGGGGCACATTTTGGCTGAAACTAGATGCTGCAGGAAGGTAGAATTCTAGACACTATTCATCAGCTGTTGCTCATTACTGAAGCAACACCTTCACTTTTTGTGAAAATTCTTTGTTAAACAGATTAAAAAATAATAATTAAATTAGTCTATATGGATATGCAACCAACTGTTGCAACTTTAGAATGAAGTTCTAGAAACTCTTCAATGCTATGTGCTACTTGGTTTGTATATTAAAATTTCCATACAGTATTATGACTGAATTAACCTACTACATAAAATGAGGTTTAGGCAAGTGTGTGAAACTGAATATATTTATTATTTTGACAATTCATTCTCAGATTCTCCACAATATTGAATCTGAATCAAATGACAAAATTAATTCTGGAGTAAAGAGCTCCCCACATGTCACACTGCATGTGCCTTGGCACAATCCTATTTTCACCTTCAGTGCTCTTAACCAGGCTGACAGTCATTGTCCAATGTCTGACAGTCAAGGCATTGTCCTCTGTCTCTGACAGTGACCCGCAACATCAGAGGAGTTGCATATTCATTTTCTCTGTGATATAGCATCTCATAAACGCACTCACAAAATCGCCTGACCCCTCTCAATGTGCCTCTTGTTCCGGGCTGCTTTGGTATGCGTCCAGCTCCATGGGCATCTCCACATGCCTGAGCTCACACAGAAACAGAAAGAAGGCCACAGGGTTTCTGGGAACTGTATATGTGTGGGGAGGACTTGTTTTGTCTCTGAAAAAATTGTTCTGCCCACTCCACACACACTACAACACGAATCAAAGAGTCAGTGCCACAGTTGCTTGGGTTTCTCATTATGGGAAAGAATGAAGCTGTGTGGATTGGGCGTTTAGGGAGCAGAGAGCGTGATGAGACGTGTGATGGTGAAGGCCATGCCAATGCTGTCATGTCCTGACCGCATTCTGTAGAAGGATTTCTTCCCCACTACAAAAAAGGGACACTCAGTTTGTAGTCAGACAGTTAAGACTGTAGAAGAGGATTGTCCTTTCAACTGGTCTGAGGTTTGGAGCAAAAAGCTACTGAGAAAGTTATTGGATTGAGACTGGATCGCTCCCATTCCATAATCCTAAAAGCTATAAACCCCCTGAATGCTATTCCAGATTTATGTGTAATAAGGGTTCTTGGGAATTACGTCACTGCAGAACTGCTCTTAGAGTTCAAAGAAGGTTCTGGCAGATGTCTAAGCATTGGCTATATCTTTGTGAACTTGTGAGCTCTGTTTCTGTGATTTGTGACATAATCTGATTGTGAATGTGTTGTCTTCAGTGACAACACAAGAGAATATAATCTGCATCCCACGCTGTAGGTGGGTGAGATGAGTGCTAGACTATGTGGGCATTTGTTAGCTAGTGAGTGTTCTCCTCCAAGTGTGGTGAGATTTCATCAGTGAAACTGACGTTGACTATTCCAAGAACCATACTTCGAACTCTAAAAACTGAGGTGCCAAACTTGAGGTTCCCTGAAGAACCTTTCAGGAGGTGGTCCCTTGCAAATTAGATGTGTGTAGATTTAATTAATGAATTAATTCATTCATTCATTATCAGTAACCACTTATCCAGTTCAGAGTCACGGTGGGTCCAGAGCCTACCTGGAATCACTGGGCGCAAGGCAGGAACACATCCTGGAGGGGGCTCCAGTCCTTCACAGGGCAACACACATTCACTCACAAACTCACACCTATGGACACTTTTAAGCCACCAATCCACCTACCAATGTGTGTTTTTGGACCATGGAAGGAAACCGGAGCACCCGGAGGAAACCCACACGTACACAGGAAGAACACACCAAACTCCTCACAGACAGTCACCTGGAGTGGGACTTGAACCCACAACCTCCAGGTCCCATGTTTTAGAATATAAACCTACTTTGTTAAGCCAATAACTATTTAAGGAGTTATTTTTAGATGTACATGCCACATATAAAGTCACTAGCCACTTTAATACTTACCTTTATGTTGTACCTACACTACCTGTGCATTTCATTAGCCCCACCAATGATTTCGGAGCATGTTTTAGCTCTAAAATTACAGACTGTAGTCCACATTTTACTTTGCATACTTCATTAGCCCCCTTTCACCTTGTATGTCTTTGGCTAGGACCCTCACAGACAGTCAATCAAAGTCATTACTTTCTGTGTGTGCCATGTTTTCTATCACTGCTTAAAAGATGCACATGTTTTCCTTCTTTTTAGGAGTCAGATTCCCTTGTAGTAAAAAAACACATACTAACATCCCACTGTCACGTTAGAGACACTGCAGGCGACTCAAATAAGGTCTGCTCTGTTGTGGCCCTGATCATTGATGAAGATGCCAAAGAAAGACTGGCAAACTATGTAGAGAACCAGATTACTCTGTAGCCGCAGAACTCCAAAGTGCACCTGTGTTGTAAGTGGTTCTTGGTGCTTTATCACTGCTCTCTTTGGCTTTACTCACTTTTAGGTCCTTGGTACCTGCTTGGATTTCCACTCCAATAGCTCCCCACAAAATGTGGCTGGTGATGTTTACAAAACACTGTTAACAGGAACACTGGACATTGAAAACCACAACAAAGGCAGCGTTAAAGTTAAACCTTGTTTATGCATTGCATATTCTCGTGTGACTTTTTTGTTGTTTCTTTGGGAATGAACAGAGCTAGTGTTGTTAATTTCATTCCTTGTTGCACTCACTGGATTCTTTCATTGGCCACCAATCCAAGGAGTGTTTGAACCACTTTGAAAGACCACAGAATCGTTTTACAAGTGGCTGTTACAAGTCAGATAAAAACAAATGTGATCTCTAGTGTATCTTGGAGATTTTACAAATGGCTAGATACTCACTAGCCAATCAGCGTTCTGCATGGTTTCCATGTCAGAGTTTAGTCCCTTCTTACCTCGCTTGGAACCATGAGGGAGAAGGTACTAAAAAAGTACGCAGTTCCAGCTACAAGGCACCAAATTTGCCTAATGGAAAAGTGCCATATGTAAACTGCAAACTGAGCAGCAGTCGAGGGTCTGTTTCACATTCAACACTTGAGCCTTCCAGCTGAGCTGCTCCTCCCCTTACGTTCTGCCCACCATGGCCTACTGACACGACCCAGCCAACCACAGCTACCACACAGACACACACAGGTGTGGAAGTGCTGCTCTGCCAGAGAGCACACCGCTGGCTGGCAAGTGCCTGTGCGGCACTGCCAAGAGAAGCTGCCTCTCAGAGGAATCTGGTGTGACAGAGCCTGCCAAGAGGAAACTACGTCAGCAGGACTTCAGCCGGTGCCAAACAAGCACACCTCTGAACAAATTCCATAAGACATCCCAATGCCAGGAGAACCCTGGCTGATTTCTGTGCAGCAAGAGAACCCTATCACTTCAGTGCCAAGAGAACACTCTTTAAGCACGGAAATCTCCAGGCTCAGGACCTTGCATGACTTACATGCACCACAAGCTTCATCAAGCAATGGGACTTGTCAGCCAGTGAGGTGGGGGGATTAAAGCCACTAACCACATGAGAGGGGTGCGAGAAAAGCTAAAGGCTTTGTACTTTGATGTTGTTTTTTTGTCAGACGAGGGGAAACTTAGACGAGTGTGGTCTCAGCCCATGGAGGGATTTTTTTTATGTCATGGATCTATTTGTTTTCCTGACAGCTCTGGGTCTATAGAGAGACAGAGAGAGCAAGAGATGGAGGGAGGGAGGGAGGGAGGGAGGGATGAGGACTGTGGTTGGAATTAAAATAAAAAAAACTTTAAAACTCAGCCAGAATCTGATGTGAATGCTGACTTCTCCACTGAGCAGGAATGTGCACACGCTGTGAGAAAGATCACGCGCGTTCGGGAGTGATACACTTGCCGGCGGGCAGGGAGGGAGCGGGGCTCCACCAGCTGAGGTCAGTGACCCATTTGTTGGACAGGGTGATGTTTTGCTGCTTGAAGACTGAAGGTGTGTGTGCTGAAGGTGATCAGCTGGTATCACACAACTATCATCCACACCGCAGACAGGGGTTTGATTCCCTGCTCAGAGAGGAACACAAAGCTATATCTCCAGTACTGATGATGTCAGTGTTATTTTTTTTGAAGTAATTTTTTTGTACTTGGAATTATTGTGTGTTCTCTCTCTCTCTCTCTCTCTCTCTCTCTCTCTCTCTCTCTCTCTCTCTCTCTCTCTCTCTCTCACACACACACACACACACACACACACACAAATACACACCCAACCACTTATACCAGAACACGGACACCCACCCATAAACCCACAATCACAAGTAAAAGCCTACCTGTAAGCAAAAGAAATATGTGTCTCCTATACTGGTATCATTTACAACATTCACGTGGCAAGCGTGGGTGCATCAGTGACTTGGCACTGCTCTCACACCCACACACAAAAAGAGATAGCATTTGATATGATTAGCCTCTACTGGCCATAATCAAACATATGAGATGTGTTCTCATGTGTTGTTTACCTGCCTGGTGAAGAGGATGGCGGCATCATGGTGATGCTGGTGGTCATCATCCAGCGGGTTCTGCTGGTTCTGCCACTTGCAGAAGCTTTTGAGGGTGGCAGCTGCGTTTTTTGACACCTCCAGACCCTTCTCCTTCTCGGACAGCACCATCACCTTTACCACGGCTAGGCGCACGGGGTTCTCGATGCTGGCGTGGCCGTAGAGACGCGAGGCGATGGACGCCAGCGTGAGCAGGTAGTGGCGTAGTTCCGAGCCGTATTTCCTTGCCATGCTGTCGTCAGCCACCAGCAGTAGCTCCACGTGCCGGGCGCGCGACACCGACCTTCCGCGCCTCGTCCTCGTCCTCCTCACACGGGCCACTGACTTGTCCTCGGCGTCACGCGTCCCGCAGCTGTCGCGCGCCTCCGCCTCTGGCACCTCCTCAAAGCTGAATCCCTCGCGCGTGTAGGAGTAGACGGGGGAGTGCGCGAGCGGGCGGAGCGTGTAGCGCGCGCCGTCAACAGCGAAGTAACCGCGCAGGCGCCCGCCGCACAGCTCGAACACGGCCAGCGACTCGGGCTCCGAGTCCACCGTGCCGCGGTACGCGCAATGACGACGGCGGCGGCGGCGCGAGTGCCCGCGCTCCCCGGGCACGCTCTCTATGGGCGCGCTCTCGTCCCTCTCCAGGTCTAGTTGAAAGCGACGGCCGTCCACCTGAGCGATGAAGCCCGCGCGTCCGCCGCCGCGGTACAGTCGCTCCACGGAGCGCACGAGCCCGGTGCGCGCGCTGGGGACAGGAGCGGAAGCGGGAGAGGGAGAGGGAGAGAGCGCGCGACCCACGTGGAGGAGCGAGGAGAAAACAAGCAAAATAATCCCGAACAGCATGGCAGCGGTCGCGCGCATGCACGCGCATACAAAACAAATAAACAAACAAAATAAAGGTCAACAACAAGACTCAAAGCAGCGTGAATAATCCCCTCTGATGTATTTCAGTGAAGAGTTGGAGCTCGAGCGTCAGGAGGGCTACAGAGGGGCAGCATCTTCGGGGGTTAGGATCCAGAGAGAGAGAGAGAGAGAGAGAGAGAGAGAGAGAGAGAGAGAGAGAACCAAACAAAACAAGTTCAGTGATGGAGGGAGAAAGAAGTGCAGGAGCACTCAGTGAAGCGAAGGCAGAAAGAAGTGAGCCTGAAGTTGAGGAACAACACAAAGTTTTTGAGGCTTTAAAGAGCGGCAGGGTGAGAGAGGGAGAGAGAGCGAGAGAGAGAGAGAGAGAGAGAGAAGGGGGGGCAAGTCCGGCCCCTTTGCGCTAAACTCCATTCCACTCCACCCTCTCTCTCTCTCTTTCTCTCTCTCTCTCTCTCTCTCTCTCTCTCTCTCAGCTCGTGTTGGGTATCAAAGCGAAGTCAAGTGCTAAAAGGACAGAAAAGGACAGAGTCAAGCACCAGACGCTGAAAAAAAGGCGGTGAAAAACAAGCTAGTGTTGGATAGCAGTGAACTTCTGTACTTCCCTAGATATACAATGACACAAAATCCCCAGTGCTTTTTTTTAGAGCTTAGACGCTGTCACCTGTTAAAAAGTCAATACATTTCATACAGATTTTTAAAATCCCCATCTGTTTTTTATGGGCGCCATTAAGAATTTTCACTGGCAATAGTAGCTCAGACATAACAGCTAATGAAATGTCTCACTGTTTGAACAAACAGGAAAGGATGACTTTTTAAAGTACTATGTATTTATTTATTTATTTACTTATTATTAATATTTACATAGATTTTTTCGCATTAGTAACTTTTAAACAACAGCCTTGGAAAGCCTTGGAAGCCTTGTAAAGAACACTGGGACACCAGTTGAGACCACAAACAGGATTTCTCAGATAACTTGAGTCCAAAGTCAAGCCTGGAACAGAACTGAGGGAGTATTGGATAGTTCTCAAATCTGGGCTTAGTTAACTTTGGGGTTAGCTGAGTAACTGAGAAATCCTGCTTTGTGAAATACCCCCGGCTCTAAAGACATGTTATAAACAAGACCAAGACAGACGCGAGAGTGGCTAATGCCGGAATGCTACCATTTGGTACCTGTTTCTGTGGATTAATCTATGTAAACATATCTATCTATCTATCTATCTATCTATCTATCTATCTATCTATCTATCTATCTATCTATCTATCTAAAGAAACACACAGATAAACTATAAACTTCACAACAAAGGCTGTATTTGCAGTAATTAAGGGGTTAAGACGGCCCTCCCCCTTCCACAAATGGTACAGGTTTGCTAATTGTAATTGGTCAGTTAATGAGTACAAGGTGGGTAGAGATTACCCTGGTCAAAGTAGCTGCAGCTGTATTAATCTGCTGCTGGTTAACAGCTGTTTACTTACATGCAAAATTATTATTAACATTTTAAGTATCACTATGGAACAAATTGTAATATATTATGAAGTAAATATAGAGGGAAATGTTTCAGCCCAGCTGGGTTAAATCAGGAATGAGGAGGAGACAGTACACAAGCTGAAAACGATTGGGAAAACTTGTATACAGGGAAAAGTTACTAGTTGAACCTCATACAGGAAAACAAAAAAACATGTTTTTGCAGAAATATGTGCATGCACAGCAGGCAGAACATTTTTTGAGACCCAAAACACAAACTGCTTATATGAGTTTTGTTAGATTTTATTGGTCATTTGAAATGTGTTTTTAAAAGCATTGGAATATAGGTCATGGTTCTAACCACTGAAAGAGTGGTTACAACAAGTAATATAAGATTGCTAGTATTATGAGTTGAGCACAAATGAAACTCAGATTTCTAATACAATATAGGGATAACATTTTTGGACACCTTTGCATCTGTAGGAGCTTTTATGCCATCCTATGGCAAATCCACTGGCATTAATATGGACTCAGCCCCTCTTTGCAGAAAGAACAGATTTGTAATTCTGCAGTTACTGAGTCAGCAGAGCGCTTTCAACTTTTACGTGCTGTGCCCCTCAGCACTCGGCAACTCCTCTCTGTAACTTTACGTGGTCTGACATTTTGTGGCAGAGTTGCTGTTGTTCCTGAATGCATCCACTTTTTTGGTAATTCCACTCAGATTGGATCATGGAATATCTTGGAGTGAAGAAATTTTACAAACTCATTTGTTGCAATGGTGGCACCAACTTACAGTACACTTGAACACCGTTTCTGGAACGACCTGTACCTCTGGAATGACTCATGTTAAATGTTTGTAAAGGCAGACTGCATGGCTAATATGCTTGATTGCATCTGTGACAATGGGACTGAAAATAAAACTTGAATTCAATGATTAGGTGGCCTGTCCCAATATTTTTGTCCACATAATTAATAGTTTTGTCAATATAATTAAGCCATGATTTTGGCGGTGTAATAAAAAAGTAACGCTTGTCAATGATAGTTTGTAAATAGTACTGCTTAAATATTTTAGAAGCCAAATATGAATGCTGCAAGAAAACAGTGAGTCCGGGCATGGGACTTTTCTCCATCATAATCTTTTTAACAAAGAGTTCTGTATGTGTTCTGATGGGAAGGACTATAATAATAATAATAATAATAATAATTTTTTATTTGAAAGCGCCTTTCAAGTGACCCAAGGACACTGTACAATAAAAAATAAAAAATAAAATAAAATAAAATAAAAATGAAAATTAAAAAAAAGTTAAAAACTATGAAACAAGTGGTTGTGTGTACACTTTTGTTAAATGCAGAATCGCTGGACGAGGCTTTTAATTATTGAAATCTTTTTCCTTACTCCACTTTGGTGTGTGAATTTAAGGGCTGTAAAAGGATGGATAATTTATGGTGCGTGTACGCAGGAGAGAATATTGCGGTGTGCTTTTGAATGAGGCAAAGTGTTGCACACGCACACACACACACACACACAAACACAGTGCACTATAGAATTGGGAAACGTTAATAATTGGAAAGCATTAACGCTATCAGTTATGGGTATATCTAATAATAATTGGCAAAATGTTATTTGTTCAATAGAAAAACACATTTTTCTTACAGTGTTGTCACTAAGCTTAATTAATTGATTCAAACATGAGCTCAGAATTGTACAAAACCATTTTCACCTAGACTCTCAAAGATGCCAAAGAACAGCTTAGGCAATGACAAATAACCTAGGAAAAAATACTTTTAAATGTGACAGCGTGTCTATGGTTTTTAAGGTGTTTCATACCACAGTAAATACAATACATTTTAAAGTATGCCACAAAAGTTCAAATACTTTCAGGGGCCACTGAACCTTAAGGTTGAGAATATGGCACCTTAGGGTAAAAGAGCCTTTTTTTAGTTTTTTCTGCCAAAGTTTTGTCTTGTTGGATAATATAATTTACTTCTATGGGGATGCAAAACTGCCCCCAGTTTGCATCTTGTGAAAAAACAAAAAAACACTTTATGCATCTCTAGCTCAGTTTTTGCTTATTACAGCTCAGACAGTTACAAGGCCGTCCCTCAGGATCCATCAACAGTGACAAGGAAGCCACAGGAAATTAAGCAGTGTGACTGAGCATAACTCTCTCTAGCTTTCTCACTTTCTCATTTGGGCACACTTTCAAATATCATATTATTTGGTATGCTGCTGTATGTCATTGTAAAGTTCAACATGCTCGGAGAAGGACACCAACTACTCAATTATGTCATATTAGCTAATATTCACCTGCATTTATTAACATCGTGCATACTTCTAATATCATGCGATATTGTTTAGATTTAAAGCTGTTTTGTCATTTTAGCTTAGATATATAAGAAACCTGGCTGTTGTGATATTTTAATCCTAAAAGAACACTAGGTAAGATTTTGTAGTTTTGCTCCTGGGCTCCCCCTACATTTGCAGAGTGTAATTAACTTTTACAGCATTGTCCTTGAAATCAATCGAAACTTACATAGTGCAATTTCTGCCCTGCTGAGGCAGGAGTAGCAACAACAGAGACTCTGATCTCCCTATCGTGGGTCAGTGAAGCATCACAATAATTTTAAAGCTGTAATTTTAAGTTACAAACACTAGCTAATGTTTCCTTAACTCCATATAGTCCAGAGTTAACAGAATGTATGTAAGAAAAAGCACATAATGCAGGTTGAAATTAAATTCAGATATGTCTTAACTCTTTAAGGACCTAGGGATTAACCCAATCAGCCAGACTGCAGCGTTCTCCATGCTTAGAATAGAAAAAGCCTAGCCAATCATATTTTAGAAGCAGCATTATGTGTTTTACTGTCCTAACTTTGGTATGGGTTTTCTATGTCACTGTTTGGTCTGGTTTGTACTATTCTTGTGACACTGTGCCAATGTGTGCCAGGCTTCCACTGCTCACACACACTAACACACACATACAGCTCAGTGTGACGTGTGTATAGGAGGGGCTAAATGCTTGTTTACAACAGAGCACCATGTGTTTATGTTTGTTAGGCTGAAATGGTACAGTCCACAGTCCACTGTTGGTGAATGATCTCTCCTTATTAGAGCCTGAATGGAAGACTCCACTTGAGTCTACAGTTGACAGATGGTAGACTGGTCTTTTTATTTAGCTATGCACTGAGCAGTTATTACTTTTTAGTGACTAAAGTATATAATACTTATTCATAAACTATGGAATATGTAATAATAACATGTTATTAAGTCCCTGCACATAGATATTACAAGTTTGTACACTCCCTTTATAAATAGTGCTCTTTAAGGTGCAACTATTTTGGATTCAGACTCATATCTTGTATAATCTGTACAGAAGGAGCAGCTGTACAAGAATGAAGTGTAATTGGAAAATTCTAGATTTGAAATGGTATTACACAGTTTAGTCATAATATTAAGACCAACTTTTTGTTTCTACATTCATTTCCCATATTATTAGATCCACTGACCATAGAGAAGCTCTTTGACGTTCTGCAATTACAGAATGTAGTCAGTCTGTTGCTCTAATGACTTTGGTAGCCACTTTTCACACTGTTCTCAGGATCACCACAGAGCAGGTATGATTTAAGTGGTTGATCATTCTCAATGCTTCAGTGACACTGACATGGTGGTGGTGTTTTATTTTGTGTTGTGCTGGTAAGTGTGGATCAAACACAGCAGTGCTGCTAGTGTTTTTAATACCCTCAGTGTCACTACTGAACTGAGAATAGTCCCCCAAACAGAAATGTCCAGTAAAAGCATCCTGTGTCCACTGATGAAGGACTAGAGGATGATCAACACAAACTGTGCAGCAACCGATGAGCTACTGTCTCTGAATTTGCATCTACAGGGTGCACCGAGGAGGTTGATGTGTCTAACAGAGTGTTTAAAACTTGAGTAGTGCTGCTGTGTCTGATCCATTCGTGCCTGCACAACGCACACTAACACACCACCAACCCTTCAGTGTCACTGCAGCGCTGAGAATGATCCACCTGCCCTGTTGTGGTCCTCTGAGAGTCCTGACCATTGAAGCACAAGGTGAAATGGGAATAAGAAAGTATGTAGAAAAACAGGTGGATGGCTGTCTGTAATTGTAGAACTACAAAGTGCTCCTGTATGGCCAGTGGAGCTGGCCTCCTGTTACTTAGGACTCTTCTGGAGAACTCACAGGTGTCCCCACATCTCAGTGAGGGCCATTCCATCCTCTATCCCCTATATCCTGTTCCACTTTCACCAGCTTCAAAACATCTCTTACGCAAGGGAGGCACCTCTCTTCCTCACCCTCCTTCCCCTGCTGGCATCTCACCTATCTGTCAAAGTGTAGAGAGAGAGAACGAGACAGAGACAAAACAGCGCAACCAGGAGGGCTGACCTCTGATCTTAATGTTTGTCCAGACATGGGCAATGTGAGAAGCCTTGGGTGAGGGACAGTGGGAGGCACGCGTGAAAGTACACACGGTAATACATTATAAAGTTCTCTCTGTGGGTTTGATTTGAGAGCTAAACTTTCTGTCCAAACCTTTTTAGACACCTTTAAAATTCAGTGAATTCAGTGAATTTAAGGTGCCTCAACAGGTCGTTTGTACATGATTTCACATCAAAACAGGAAGTGAATTTATACAATGGGATCTCTATGAGATGCTGTAATAAAGCCATCTGAACTGGTAAATCACAAGGAACATGCATCAAATACCAAAAGCTATTGTTCAAGATGGAGAAAAATGGAAGAATTTTATCACCTTCTGTCAGGAAGAGATTGAGGTAGCTTCCTATTTAGAAGCTTCTTGCTCAAATTGAGTTGTTTTTCTTGTAGAAGTTGTTTTAAATCTATCACCAGCGCAGACACAGCTCCAACAAAACTGTGGAAAACAGTTCCCAAAGCCTGAACTCAGCTTTTAATTCGCCAGTTTCACGTTCCACCTGCCACACCATTTAAAGTGGAATGGAAAGCTAACTTGATTGTGCAGTCTATGAGGAGTGAATATTTTATTTAGTAGTTCTGTGGGTGCTGTGATTGTCCATTGGTGATGGACTTAAAACCTAAACAACCGTAACATTAATGCAGAGAGGTGCCACTGTGCGGAATGTTTTTATTGCACAATTACAACACTGCAGCCATCGAAGAGCATTGTGATACTGAGGTTGACCAGTCTGCTAAAACAAGTTGTATCTGTTAATATTTTTGTGGTCTTTCATTTGTGTCCTTGAGTTTAAGGACATCTGACAGTTTGGTTAAAAAACAATCCCCATAACATAAGTATCATCTCCTACATATGTTGTGATGTATTTGTTTTGTACATTTCTCTTGGAATATAGCCTCAGTTTACACAGTAAAGTCTTCTTGCACACTTTGCTCTATTCTGTTTTTCTATTCTTGCCCTTCATCTGAATTTGAACTTGCCATTCGTCTGAAGCACGTGACTGAAAAAAACCTATTGCTGAAAGTCAGTGTTTACAATATTATTGTAAACATGCACTGTGTACAGCAGAAGGTCAGCAACATTAAAGCCACTGAAATATGATGAATGTAATGGATGGTAGTGTATAGCACATGAAAAAAATGACACACGCGCGCACTCAGCATGCTCTGGCACACTCAGTCCAACGTGTCATAGCCCCCCTTCGCTTTGGCTGGCAGACTTACACTGATAGAAAATCAAGAACCAGCTCACATTAGAGAATTACATTTAATCCTAATCATCTGAAACAGAGTAACGCGCCAGGGAGCCATATGGATACAGGCCAGTCACTCATATCACAAACACACACACTCATACGCCCACTCTAAATATAGAGCACACACTATAAAAACGTGCCTATGTATGCATGCGAGGACACGTGTCCAGAGAGAATAGGCCTACACACGGCTGTGTGAACACAAACACAAACACATGCACACACATGCAGTGTCAGGACATCCAATAAAAAAATCCAATAATAATTGAATGATGAGCCATTTACATAACTAGAGAGTTAGAAGCTGGGGCATTCTCACAGCACTGGGACCATCCCTCTCTCTCATACACACACATGCGTTGGTTCTGCTATACTTGTGAGGACTGTCTATTTAAATAATGATTACTGTAGCTAATTACACTACACCTACACTTAAATCTAAACCCTCACCTTAACTTCAGAAGTTAGAAATAAATCAGTACACATTTATTATTATTATTATTTTAAAATATAAACTAGTTTTTCTGGCAAAAAAAAAATTGTGAGGACCAACCAAATCTAATTATACTCCTATTCATCCTGGTCCACACAAATATATAAAAACATGCCTACACACACACACACACACACACACACACACACACACACACACACTCATGAATTATAGACCTCTCATAAGTGTCGGGTTAAAAATAGCCTTTAAAAGCTTGGCTAAACCTGTGACACTGTACACTAAGTAGGACCTGGTTCTTCACAAAATGGCCGCTGTCAGTGACATAAAGGAGGGGGACATTCTGTCTTTCCTCATTCTAATGTCTGTCTTTCAATAGTAATATACTAGTTCATCAAAGTGGGCGATTACACAGATGCCCATTACACAGATGCCCATTACACAGATGCCATTACACAGATGGGGTTCGAGTCCCAGCTCAGGCAGGAATACCACAGCATGTGTTAAGAGTTCATGCGCAATACTCCTAATACTTAATTTGCCAAGCACTGTAACATGATTTCAACTGTATGTCAATCTGGAAAACAGTGTCTGCCAAATGCCATACAAGTCCAGGTGAATTATAGCAATTAATAAGAGTATTTATGCTATTAATAGTATAACACTTTTGTTCAATTGTACTATTGTTGTTGTAGCAACTCAAATGCAGATTATGTTTATGATCTACTACATTTAAGAAATTCATTCTTTAGCTTCTGTTTTCACATTTTTATGTGTATTTTATATCTGCTGCCGTTGCAGTGTTACTTTAGAGCACATGTAACATGGACCTGTCTCTAGGGAATAGCCAGAGGTACTCTCTGTCTCTCTACCTTTCTCACACACACACACACACACACACACACACACACACACACACACACACTGTAGTTCTGATGAGCTCTGTATGCCTCTGTAAAATGCTGTTAGCTAATTAACAGTAGCAAAAGTTCTCTGACATAATAGATTTGCTCTGTTTTGTAGCTAAAAATGAGATAAAGGCCTCTATAATGATTCAAAAAGCAACACCAATGAATATATAAAACTCCAAATCTTTATTACAATATTTAATATCAGTAAACATAAGTAGAAAAATACAATATTAACAATTTATTTGTAATACTCATATCATCACTGTCTAAAGAAAAAAAATCTATCTCCATTTTTGTCAATTCGTCGAGTTTACTACAGCATTTGAATACAGCAGCTGTCCTTCACATTGTGTGAAGACTTCATGATGAATGGATCAATAGGAATGCTCCAAATTTATCTGGAATAAAATCTTTTTACATTGAAGTTTTTTTTTCTTTCTCTTGTAAAGTTAGTTTTGCAGATGCATATTTTTCTTTGGACAGCGATGCCATCTTTCACAAGATGCAAACAAGACACTCTTCATGTTAATTTCAGCTGTTTTTCAGAGGAGAACAAAGTACTTAATAAAGGAGATTTATTTTTATCATTTTTTTTTGAGCACCAGTAGATGCTTCAGATGTGGTGTGTTAATTACAAGGCGAGCTCCTTTGGAGCTTCAGGTCAGTATTTATTTGTACTATATTCAGAACCTACTTGCACAGGTATGTACTCCATGTTATGCAGTGTGTAATTTTCTGATGCCTGCCCAAGGAAAGTCTCTTTTAAGTCAAGCAGGTCACATGAGGCAGAACTGCTCCAGAGCAGTGGAACAGAGGGAAAAAGTAATGGGGAGAACAGAAGGAAAAATGCATGTGAACCTTAGCTTACTTTTCTTTAAGCCAAAATTCTGTACAGGCAATTTCATATTTGATTTTCATTCCAGCTTCAGTCTCCATTCAGAACTACATACACGCTTTCATTTGTAGCATCACATTTACAGTATCTAAGAGCCTGTGAGCCTATGTCACCATACACTATGCCAAGTGTTGGCTAAAGGGGTATAAAGCCTCCCTGCGAAGGGCTGTTAAGCAGTGGAAAAGTATTCCCAGGAGTAAAACTCCATCGGGAGGAGCCTTTTCTTTTTCAAGATCCACAACAATACCCTTAAAGGAAACATAGATAATTCCAGAGAACTACTACTATTACTACTCCTCTTTGTGTTCATTTAGAAGCTCAGCATCTTTTAATGTGGAATGGTATGCTTGAGTAAGAAGCTTGTTCATTGTTGAAGTTGAACTTGTCTGCATGTTTTTATTCAATGTTTGAAATACCACGAAAACTAATTTGCAAGTCGAGTTGTTTAGTTTTGTAATACTTTGCAGTCAGTTCCACCTTAAGTAATGTAAGTTGGTGCATCTTTTAAGGTGGAACCGCATGTGCCAGTAAGACACCAACTGCAGTTTTTTCCATAGTTGATGTTGAATTTAGAATCTTTTTTTACTGTTTAGTTTTGTGTTTACTTTCATGGAAAGTTTATGGCCTCAAGAATTTGGAGTCTGTCCCTGCTTAAGTAATACATCTGAAACAGCAAAAATAAGTCAGTTTTACCCAACTATGGAGCAGGAATATGACAGCATCCTCAACACTTTACATGTCTTTTAATGTTCTGCGTTCTCTCCATCTACCAAACACCTCTAGATGCAGTTTCTTGTATGGAGTTTTGTGTGATCTCCACGTGTCCGTGTGGATTTCATCTGGGTGCTCGGGTTTCCTCCCATGGTACAAAAACACATGTTGATACGTGGATTGTTGACTCAAAAGTGTCCATAGGTGTGAATGGATGAGTAAATGTGGGAGTGTGTGTTGCCCTGTGTAGGACTGGCGCCCCCTCCAGGGTGTGTTCCTGCCTTGCACCCAATGATTCAGGGTAGATTCCAGACCCACTGCGACCCTGAACTGTCAGAGAGACTACTGAAAATGTCAATATAAAAAATTATCTAAGACCTGAGAATGTGAATTTAGTCATTTCATATGATTAGGTGCACCACATTATCTTTAATGTTTTTTTTATTTTTATTATTATTATTATTTTTAAAACATTCTCTCAGTGGTTAACTGATTAAACTTGGTGGTTAAAGAATTAATTTATTAATTAAACATATTAATAGGTATGTGCAGAAACTGACAGGGTTAATGTTGACTGATGGAGAAAACAGTAAGGTCAGTATTTGGCAATATCTCAGGAGTTCACTATACGGCAAACAACAGTGCTCTGTTACACTCTGTTAATATCTTTGTGTTCAAAATGATTCAATGTGTTCACAACCTAATTAATAACATTAATAAACTGATTTACCATTTATACATTTTTTTATGTGTATTCATTCTAAAATATTACCAGAAACATCTTTCAGAAATGTCTTTAAATTAATTTCTATTTGTATGTGCGTACCATTGGTCAAATGTTTGGTGGCTTCAGCTAACCCCTCCCACTGGGTGACACAGCACATGCAGACGCTGTGAAATGAAGAAAAGGAGCACAAGTAGTGAGTCAAATGTAGACAACACACAGATGTAGATTGCAGGTGTTAAATCCATGTTTTTCTCAAGAGCTATGAGGCTAACTAATGGTGCTTTTCCACTGTATGGTGCCTACTTGGTTCTACTCTACTCTCCATGCTACAGTGGAGATCACATGTGTTTCAATCTCACTTACAATCACAGCTTTTATATTTATGCAGAGGTTAAAATGCTCCTTGTATAGGTGGCTGACAAAATAATGCACCCAGTGCTGAATGGTGCAACAAAGAATGCAAAAAACTCAACTGATCTGTCTGAAATGATGCATGGAGTTGTATGCCATCAAAAAAACAAACAAAAAAACAAAACAAAACAAAAAAAAACCCACAACAACATATGAATACATGTTGAGTAAACAACACTTAACATTAGCCCTACTGTTGTCATGGTTTCCAAAGCCCACTTTTCCTGTTAGAGAAATGGGTTTGCGACATTCCCAGCTACAGTTTGGGGGGAGCTTTCTTTAGGTGAAAAAAAACTAGGTACCAGGAACCAAAAAGAGAATAGATCTTCGTAGGGTTGAATAGAATAGGTAGCATGCAGTGGAAAAGTGCCATTAACTAACAAGTAATGTAAGCTTAAAACCTTTTTTCACCTGAGTTTAATCACAGGCAGTTCTTCACTAGCTAGGTTCCCCCACTCAACACACTCGCAGGAAAATACTAACTGCTAGCAGGCAGTCACATTGAAGAGAGCTAAGAAAAGGGACAACTGAGTCTCCAAAGATCCAGTCCTCGTGTCGAAGTTCAAAAAGCTCAAGAGTAAGTTTCTCTGGTGATTATATAATATAATAATTTTGATAATTTCATATAATAACACTTATATGAAAGCTATAATATATAAAGCTAACACATGCTCTGAAGCATATGAATCCTGCCACAGATTCTATTTAAACTTTGTTTATGACTTACATTTCGTAACAAAACCTAGATGAGAACTAACTAAAATAAAAATAATCAAAGAAACGATTCTTTTGGAGTCATTTGGGAGTTGCTTGTACCATTGGAGTGCCTTGTGTAGCACATTTTGATCATCAAGTGTTAATCTTAAATATATACAAAATGTATTTAAACAAGAAAAGTGGCCATATTCCTTTCAGAATTTTGGTTGTTAATATTTTAAAATGTAACTTAATATTTAAGCTACTGTATATGAAATTGAGTAATAAATAATACTTTGGCGGTCCTTGCAATCTCAGTGTGTGTGTGTGTGTGTGTGTGTGTGTGTGTGCTTGTGTGAAAGAGGAGGGGTAAAGGGCTCCATATCCTCCAATTGCCTTTCTGAATAACTTAGAGATCTCAGAGGAATTACCAACCTGGATGAAGGGGCCAGGAGTTTTGGTTAAGGCATAGATGGCCCACAGAGGCAGGAGGGAGACTGACGATAACGCCAGCAGCCATCCCAGAGTCGTAGCCCACACTGGGGCCACCGCACCCTTCCCTAGCTTCAAAGGTGACCAGCTGACCAGCGAGAAAACAAACGTTCCCTGAGGAAAGAAAATGAGAGTGATTTTCATAAGACATTCTGCAGAAACCTCCATCCAAGGGTCTGAGGACAAAATTGGAGATGACACAGATGTTTTGTGTTAAAGCCAGGCAGCAGATTGTACTCACCGTACACACAGTTGGGGTAAGAAAGCGCCAGCACAGCTTGAAGGTGGAAGGTGGTGCGTAACCGATCATGCTTTTGATGTTGCTGCTAAACCGGTCTGGCCCTGGAACAAAGGAAAGCCTGTGAAAATCCGTAACCGGAGTTCTAAAGAAAGGAACCCATGAACTGACATTTGGTAACACAGCACATTTAAAGCTTACTGCGATTAGCCAAAAGTATGTAGACACCTTATGCGCCATCACTGGGAATTATTTTCAAAGAAGTTTGCCCATCACCAATTAGCCATACCATTATGACCACCTCCTTGTTTCTACACTGCATTCTCTCAGCTCCACTGACCATACACTAGCATATTTTAGATATTTGTTGCTCTGCATAATTTGTTTGCCTGCTTTCACCCTGTTCTTCAATGCTCAGGACCCTCATAGTACATAGTACAGAACAGGTATGATTTGGGTAGTGGGTCACTCTCAGCGATGCAGTGATACTGACGCTGTGGTGGTGTATTAGTGTGTGTTGCACTGGTGTGAGTGGATCAGACACAACAGTGCCCCTGGAGATTTTAAACCCCTCAGAGTCACTGCTAGATTGAGAATATCCCACCAATTAAATTGTCAGCCAACAGTGTCCTGTTGGATTAGAGGACGACCAACAAAAACTTTGCAGCAACAGATGAGCTACTGTTTCTGACTTTACATCTGCAAGGTGGACCAATGAGGTAGATGTGTCTAACTGAGTGGATATAGTGTTTAAAAACTCCAGCCACACTGCTGTGTCTGATCCACTCGTACCAGAACAATACAACACACAGCCACCACAACCATGTCACTGTAGCGCTGAGAATGATCCACCAACTAAACCATACCTGCGCTGTGGTGGTCCCATGGGGGTCCTGATCATTGTAAAAATGGGTGAGAGTGGGGCAAACAAAGTACGCAGAACAACAGATAAGACTACAGTCTGTAGAACTACAAAGTGTTCCTGTGTGGTCAGTGGAGTTGACAGAATACACACTGAATGTAAAAACATGTTAGACATAATGTTATGGTCAATGTATATAGAACCATCATGCTAAATTGTGACCTACACTTTAACGAAGAAAAAATGTTCCGTAGCCAAGACCCTGTTTCTCAGGGAGGGTCAGTAGAGACCCTTCACATGAAAATAAAGCTGGGCCTTGGACTGATGTATTCCTTCACTCATGGGAGCTATAAAACGGCTGGAATACTTCTGCTTAAGAGGCCACTAGTCCTGTGGTTTAACTGCCTAGATAGTAGGATCTCACACTTTGAAAAGACCACCAAAAAGACCCCAGACAGCCATCATTTAGGTTATTTACTACAGTTAGTAGACACTCACTGAGGAATACTTTATAAAGAATTTCATTCCATGCTTTTACTGTGTAATTCATACACAAGTCTGGCTTCAGGCATGAAAAGATTTGGAACTGTAGTCTGTAAGTCATATTGTTGTATTTTTCATGTCTTACGATTTCATATTACTTTGCATTTTTTCTTAATTGATCTCTTGTTTAAATCCTTTTCAATGCTCTTCTCATATATTTCTTCTGTAATAAAAAGTATGCACTGGGATTTTTCTTCATTTCTGTGAAGATTTGATGGGAGACTGTATTGAAATTTTAGTGAGGTCAGGTACTGATATTGGATTGTAGTTTTAAACCACACATCCCTTGTGAAAAAAAGGATACTTTAATTTTTCTGAAATAGTAATGGACTTATGTTATTCTGGAACTACCCACTTGTAATAAATTGTCATTTAATTTATATTAGGTAAAGTATGCTGAATATTCATCTCATAAGTTATTTTTGCCATTCTTCTAATTTTAATTTAACTTTAAAAAAAAAAAAAAAAAAAGTAAATGAAAAATGGTCAAATGACCAAGCTGATGGGAGTTGTTGGGAGCAGTGTTGTGATGGAACAAGAAACGGCAAAGAATCCAGGTTCAGTTTGCAATCCAACGATGATTGGTTGTGAATATGGAAGCCTCATGGTGAGCACTATAATCCTGCCTTTGCTGTGGAGAGACACTCCCCCAATTGCTGGTGTGATGACCTGGTGAGGTATCATATACAACAGTTTGTCACCCTTAGTAAAGATACAAGGGACACTAACAGCTCAGCGATATGTGCAGGACATTCTCTGGATACGTGCTTCCAACTGACAATTTTCAGCAGGATAATGCTCACCCACACACTGTAGGGGTTTCCCCGGAATGTCTCCAACATATTGTAACACTTCTTGGACTTGCTCACCAGATTTATCACCAATCAAAAATCTGTGGGACTGCAACATCTTCAGCAACCTAGGAGTGGGCAGGATCTACAGGCCCAGCTCCAGCATCTGTGGGCTCCTTTCAGTTTTACAGTTTTCCTCTCCTTATCCTTTCACTTTAATATTTTAATAACTTACATATATCATCATTATATTCATTTGATTCCAATAACAACTTCTTTGTGCATTTTTTTTTTCACTAATGATTCTCTTAAATCGTTTGTGGCATGGTGGCACAGTGGGTAGTGTCACAGGGACCTGGAGGTTGTTGCTTCAAGTCCTGTTCTAGGTGAAGAATCTGTGAAGAATTTGGTGTGTTCTCCACTTGTCCATGTGGGTTTTCCCCCACGGTCCAAAAGCACATGTTTAGTAGGTGGATCGGTGACTCAAAAGTGTCCATAGGTATGTGTGTGCGTTCGCCTTTGAGGGACTGGCCCCCCTCCAGGTGTGTTCCTGCCTTGTGCCCAATAATTCCGAGTGGGCTCCAGACCCACTGTGACCCTGAACTAGACCCTGAAGCGGTTACAGATAATGAACGAATGAATATAAATAAATGATAAATCATACAGACATATAGTGTAAAATAAATCTCAATCTTAATGCAACAGCACAATTTAAGTATGATTTCTGCTTTTTCACAAGGGATGCTAGGGTAAATAATTTTGGGTTACACCTCTAGACAACATCTTATACTTACCAACAGTGTCTTTGGACTAATATCTGACTGCTTTCCTTTCATTTCTCACTCTTCTGTGAAGATTATACAAGATGGATTTGTACAAAAAGATGTCTGCTACAGCCTTTAAGTAAGAATTCTCCCTCAGTGCACTGGGAATTCTGAATCACTGACTGATTTTTGGAACTCACAAGAAAAGACAGGTTGTTGTCAGGGTTTTCACAGTGAACATGAGCCTATAGTTAGCTTTGTGGTTAACAATATCTAGACCTTGCTTTGTTTATCAAAGCTGGGATTTACTTTGGAAATCCAGAGAACAAAATTCAAGAAAAAAAAAGTTGAGGTAGAAGGGTTAAAGTCCCTTCTATCCAGAGAATACAGAGGAAACAGACAGCAAAATGCTAAGTGTGAGAGCTTTATAAGTGTACTTTTGTGTGTGTGTGTGTGTGTGTGTGTGTGTGTGTGTGTGTGTGTGTGAGAAAGAAACTGAGTGTGGGTTCTCTGACTATATTTAAAGCCATAGAAATACAATTGCTTTGATGAACTTGTATTTGGGGTCTGGAGCTTTGTGACTAATTTAGCTCACAAGTAATTGAAGCTAACAGACAAACATTAGCATGATGTAAACTGCATGCATAAGCCACAAGACTCTGTATGTTAAATGCAGTGTCTGCTCTTGTGGGGAAACCCCACATATTTTAAGGTGGAATTGTATATTTGAGGAAAAAAAAAGGTGGCTGAAACATTTGTTAAACCAAGCCGAGTTGTTTAGTGTATTTTTGCTCTGTCTTTACTTTCTTGCAGTTAGTGCTCTCCTGAAATTAGAGTCAGTTCCATCTAAAGCATTCATTGACTGAGGCTGTGGGTTCAAGTCCTGCTCCAGGTGTCTGTGAGGAGTTTGGCGTGTTCTCCCTTTGTCCGCGTGGGTTTCCTCCGGGTGCTCCGGTTTCCTCCGGGTGCTCCGGTTTCCTCCCACGGTGCAAAATAAAATAAAAAAATTGGTAGCTGGATTGGTGACTCAAATATGTCTATAGGTGTGAGAGTGTGAGTGAATGTGTGTGTCACCCTGTGAAGGACTGGCGACCCCTCTAGGGTTTGTTCCTGCCTTGCAACCAGTGATTCTGGGTAGGCTCCGGACCCACCACGACCCTGAACTGGATAAGTGGTTACAGACAATGAATGAATGAATATTGAAGCCATATGAGAGAGGGTGTGCTGTGTCTTTTACCATAGACCCAGCCTATAGCCACGGACTGAAAGATGGAAAGCAGCAGCAGACTGGCTCCACTGCACGAGAAGTGGTCATAGATTTGGAACACATACAGGCCTCCCTACAGAGAGAGAGAGAGAGAGAGAGAGAGAGACAGACAGACAGACAGACAGAGAGAGAGAGAGAGAGAGAGAGAGAGACAGACAGACAGACAGACAGAGAGAGAGAGAGAGAGAGAGAGAGAGAGAGAGAAAGAGAGAGAGAGAGAGAGAGAGAGAGAGAGAGAGAGAGAGAGAGAGAGAGAGAGAGAGAGAGAGAGAATGAGTCAGAATCACTGTAAATCTTCATTAAATGACAAATCCCTCTGTCTAGGCTGAACTCCATCTGGGCGATATGCAGAGCGAGAAGCTGGATGGCGGACAGTGAAGTTCTGGACGAAATGAAGGAAGAGGTCACAGACAAAGGGAAGAATATTGGAGACATCAAAAATGACAGAGAATGAGAGAGATCAATTCAGTACAGTCTCATAAATATATGACTAACATAATTACAGGGTACTATGTAATTAGTCAATACAGGAGTGAATCACACTAATTCCATGAGAAACTGTTATGAAATGTTTCACTGAATCATGAAATCTCCAGTTCCACTCCAATTCATTTCAATTAGTTTAGCATTTTAGCATCAACCATACAATTATGACCACTCACTATTCATTCTCTGAGTTCCACTGACCATACAGGAACACTTTGTAGTTCTACAATTACAGACTATAATCCATTTGTTACTCTGTATACTTTATTTCCCCCCTTTTGCCCTGTTCTTTATTGATCAGGACCACCACAGAGCAGGTATATTTTGGGTGGTGGATAATTCTCAGCGCTGCAGTGACACTGATGTGGTGATGTGTTAATGTGTGTGTTACTGGTACAAGTGGACCAGTGCTGCTGGAGTTTTTAAACACGGTATCCGCTCACTCTCCACTCTGTGAGACACTCCTCCCTCATTGGTCCACTTTGTAGATATAAAGTCAGAGACCGTATTTCGTCTGTTGCTGCACAGTTTGTGTTGGTCGTCCTCTGGTCTTTCTTCAGTGATACAGGAGCCTGTCGGCTGGATGTTTTTGTTTGGAGGGTTTTTTCAGTCCAGCACGGGCTTTAAAAAATGTTTGTAGCTAAGTCGTTCATATTATTCCTTTGTTTTATTCAGTCCTTGACATCCACGATCTGCTGTCTGCAGTCTCTGTAGCGTGGAGCAGAGGAGTTCATGTTTCTGGACATGTTTGGTTCAACTCGATCCATGTTCGTCTGACAGCAGACCAATCACAGCCACTACCTCTTTACAATAAACAACATTTTTAAACAGCTCCACATGCTTGGAGGAGAATACTAACTGCTTGGTTTGCATCGTGGGAGGAAAAAGGGCCCAGAAAAACAGAGGCCAAGTGTATGTGCTACTCACCGGTGTGACCATGACCAGTCCAAGCGTGAAGCAGAACACACACACTAGCAAAAGCAGCAGCTCACGTCGCTGACCCTTGCGGATGACCCTCGGGTACAGGTCAGTCACAGAGGTCATTAGAGCCTCCAGACTGACAAACTGACCACACACAAAAAGAGAGAGAGAGAGAGAGAGAGAGAGAGAGAGAGAGAGAGAGAGAGAGAGAGAGAGAGAGAAAAGTCCAAAGTAATGCAGGAAGTAAACATCTGAGACTATTAGTATGTAGTTTGTGTGTGTGTGTGTGTGTGTGTGTGTGTGTGTGTGTTTTTTTTTTCTCTCACTCACCTGTGTGTCCAGCCCCAGCATGATGATCATAAGGAAGAAGCAGACAGCCCACAGCTGGGGCAGAGGCATCATGGACACCGCCCTAGGGAAGGCTATAAAGGCCAGGCCAGGTCCTAAAACAGTGAGAGTGTGCTGACAAATCATATTTACACACATTTCTACCCTTAACCCAAATGGACTCCGTCTGCCAAAACATGCCGGGTGTCTGAGCTCAGCTTCTTGAGTTCATGCCGGGGCTGTAATGTAACTAACATACAAAAAAAGCTTACAGATAAGCTTTAGGATTGTAGACATTTTAAGATAAGCATTTAGACATTATTATTATTATATGGCAAATGTAGTACTTTGCAATATTATGAAAGTACTCTACACCCTTAAAAAGGAAAGGTGCTTCAAAAGGTTCTTTGAGCAATGCCATAGAAAAGTGGTTCTCAAATTTTTTAGACCAAGTACCACCCATTATCAAACCAAAACCTCCAAATACCACCTATGATTTTTACCACAGAAATATGTTCTTCCCTGGTTCTTCCTCTGAATGGAAAAATCTTGCTTGAATTTTTGTACGTTTTTGTTTTTTACTTGAAATTTGCATGCTTAACACAAATGTTTCTAAATGAATTACTAAAAATTATAGAGAGACTACAAATAACTAGGCCTAAACTGAATGTTAAAGACAATTATACATTTATGAGAACATAAAATTTATGGGCAACAAGCATGTTGTAAGAAATAAAAAATGAGAAGAGGTTAATTTAATATCAGTTAGGTGCTTTAAGGTGACTACAGGTGAAAACAGCGCGGCTCTTGGTGCTTCTATCAGTAGGTGAAGGAGGGGTGGCACTGTGTTCTAATGATGCAAAGAATGGCCACATTTTCCTTCAGCCGAGTGTTTCCTTCTATTTTGTTTTCGCGTGCAGAATTCTAACTTAGTTTCTCTCTATTTTTGCCTCTGGATTTAGTCCTTTTTCTCGTTTTTGCTTTGCCCTTTTTAGTCCAAGTCCAAATTGCTCACGTCTGTCTGTAGCCTTTGCTTATGTCCAGTAATCAACTGAAACTGGGCTTTCTTTGCACAGATTTCTCAAAAAACTGGGGGATCGCGTTCCCTCCCTGGAAAAAATGCGGGGGAACACTGTCCCTCGTTCCATTACAGATGTAATCAGCTACGGTGTATGTGTAACAAGTTGTAATTTTCAACAACACAAATGAATTTCATTGGAGCATAATTATGAAAACTGTAAAACATTATGTAATTTACACATAAAAACATTAGATTTTCAGTTATGAATACATTTCCCTTAATTAAGTAGTATATTTTTCGAGGTCATTTTGCGTGCCACCTCTTGCTGCTTCACGTACCACTAGTGGTAAGTGTACCACAGTTTGATAACCACTGCCATAGAAGAATCACTTTTGGTTCCATAAAGAACCAATTTTGCTAATATGTTTAAATGGTTAAAGAACCTTAAGATGAAGCGATGGAAGAGTTATTTAAATCATTCCACTCTGTGGAGCTTAAACGGGTTCATTCAGAGACTACAAAATGCCTCATGAACTTTATAGAAAATAAATGGAAAGGAAAAATAAACAATCCATTTCATAATTGTTGGGTGAAATGGCTTGGCGATAAAAAAAAAAAAAGAAAAAAAAAGGAAAGGCTGATTGCCCCTTTAATTACCCCAAACACATTGACATGTCTGTAGTTACCTGATTGTGCCACCTCAGATATATGGACGCCTTGTTCTTGTGCCATGAAGCCCAGGACTGAGAAAATGGCAAAGCCGGCTACAAAGCTAGTGCCACTGTTTAGCAGACACAGCAAGAATGTGTCCCTGGATGAAACATACAAACACACAGTTAAAACTCTGCAAAGACTCTCCAGTCGTTCTCTACTCAGAAAAGGTAACAGGTAAGTGATTCAAATATGAACAACTCAAAGGTAGAGGTGGAGTGTTTTCCTGGAAACAGTGAGGAGGATTAATACATGTGGAGTGGGATACTGAAAGTGAAATGTGACTGTTTTCAGTCTGAGCACAGTTTGAAAGTGTGTCTCACACTGTCTGCTTTCAGTTTCTTCATATCCACAAATCCTCAGTGGGAACGACAACCAGTGGCCACTTCATTCGAAGCACCTACATTTATTTTGCCATTCATTGGCCATTTTAATTTAAACACTTGCTTTGTGTGTCCACTCACTGGCCACTTTTTAAAAACACCCATTTTGTTTTTTACTAAGCAGTTGGCACATTACTACATGTATTTAATATTTTTGGGAATGTCCTTTTCTGACTATTTTATTATTTCAAAAATTCTAGTCCTTTTATTAAAAACACCAACCTGGTACATACACAAAAACCATTAAAAATCAAGGCGTATCCTCACCAACTGGACATTTTGTCATAGTTTTTAGAAACATGTGCCATGTTTTTTGCAAAATGACAATTTTATAAGATATATAACTTACTCTTCTATTCTGTCCACTTCGTTACAAACTTTTATCTCCACTTCACTCGACTGATACTCTATTAGAAAAATTTAACCCTCCTTTTACTTACACATACTGGCCACTTTAGTCACTGCTGGGTTTACAGTGTTCCACCAACCAAAAATATGCAGCCAAGAGTGGCTTTGTGGTCAGAAACTGACCCCTGATTAAAGGCCACCAGACGGCTATTTCAAAAAGGGCATTACTCTCAAGCCGTACATTCACAAAGTGGATTTTCCAGGTAAGTGTATCCAGCATTTTCCCCAAAGAGGGACTAACTCCAAATTTGGGATCTGCTAACTGCATGAAAGTAAACACAGACAGAAAGTGATACAAAACTAAACAGAGTTACAAATGAGTCTCTGTGGTAATTCAAACAGTGAATAATAACTTACAGACAAGGTAAACTTCAACCACGAACAAGCTACAGCCACCTTTTACTCAAATATACCTTTCACATTAAAAGAAGTGGTGATTCTGAATGAACACAAGTGGCAGGTGGCAGTTTGCTTTGCTGTGAGAAGAGTAGTCCTCCAGATATGTCTCTGTTGCTTTTTTTTTTGTTATTCTTTGATGGTAAAAATTACATTTGATTTGTTCCAGATAGAAATTACAACACAAAGCTGCAGCCTCAACATTAGATGGATTAGACATGAGTTTACTTAAAGAACCCAGGGAACGTACACACTTCATTATATTTCAGTAAGTGTGCTTTCTTTTATTAGAAACCCACTATAGGTTCACAACTGTTTATAAAATGAACCTTCAAAAGCCTTAAACTGAAAAGGAATAAATAACTGGGGAATAGCAGAGAGACAGAAGTCTGAGAACTTTCCTATGTTCCACATAAAACACAATGCAAAAAATCTGCAGTGAAAAAGTGGGCTGAGACGCCTAAGTTGTTGATTTAAGCTTGTGGACGTGTGTTTTCCTGAAGGGCCAGTGTTAAGGTCACTCCCTGTACCTGTAGCAGTCATTGTTGAATTTATTGTAGCTGCCCAGAGCAGTCAGGCTCCCCAAACAGATTCCATACGAGAAGAAGATCTGAGTTCCTGCGTCCATCCACACCTTAGAGTGTGAGAGAGAGAGAGAGAAGTTCATGACCTATGGGCCGGTCTACCACAAAACACAACAGGATTATCCAGTGTTGTATTAACTGAGCCAGGGACATCTGGTTTCACTGCCTTGGGAGTGGATTTAGACTGGGTCAGGCCAAAAAATGATTTTACTGTTTATGGTATGATGAAGATTTATGCCAATGCTGTAGATGTTTACAAACATGCTGTAAAAACACACACACACACACACACACACACACACACACACACACTATTGTGTTTTGGATGACTTAGTCTGAATTTAACACATATATTTTGTTTATAGTGGTAAACAAATAACGCTGTTGTCAGAGCTGGGAAGTAACTAGTACACTCGAGTACATAAAATTATTATTGACAGATTTGTAATTTCCTAAGTATTTTTCAGTGTGTGTGTGTGTGTGTGTGTGTGTTTAAAAATGTGTAAGGACAAGACATCCTTGCAAGGATAGGATTATCTCACATTTTGTTGTATTGTGAGGATATTTTGTTGTCCTTAACTTCTCATCTACCTAGGTTAAGGTTAGGCTTAGAGTTAGGTGTAGGTGTAGTGTTAATTAACTAATTAGCTAAAACCCTGGGCAAGTGTGTGTCCTCACCTGATGTATGCCAACATATTCTATGGGAAAAGAATGGTATTTAAAATTTGTACACTCCTGCAAATTTTCCTAAGAATTCTTAATATGCAGAAATATGAGTTAGTAAATGAATCTACTTTGTACTCAGGAACATTGGAGCCATTGATATTTCACTAATTATAACCTGATTATCCAGTGTTGGAGAGAATGAGCCAGAAACATCTGGTTTCATTGTCTTGTAAGTGGATTAAGTTTGGGTCAGGCTCAAAATGACGCAAGTTTATGACATGTTTACGTTGACGCTAAAGTCCTGGATTTTCCTCTCAGGAGTTCCTGGAATCCAGTGGGCTTGTTAGGTGTTAGTGCAAGCAGACCAGTGGTACCCATATTTACAACTGCCAATGATGTCCATTAGTTAGGAGTTCTTCAATCACACACTGCTACCAGGCTGGGAGGGTGAGAGAATGTAAACTTTCCTGAAAACATGTGAATCCAGCCAGCATTCCTTTTTGAACTGCTGCTGCTATTAGATAGTCCTTTTTTACTAAAAGAACTGTGGTTCTTGAATCAGTTCTGTTCAGGGAACTTGGAACCTTGGGGCTCTCCAGTGAACTTTCCTGCCAACCTAAGTTTTGATGGAAACCATAGGAACTACATCAGTGGGTGGTTTTGGGTTGCACAGTTCCAGTGCTGCTGTGGCTGAATTCAGCACCCAAGCCAAAGCCATAGATAAATGAATAGTGTCAGAACAGAGTCATGGTTAATCCACTGTTTACAACAGAGATATGTCATGGTGATATGTGATCCATGAATGTGCCTTGTATCATGCTGAACACAGCACTTGAAAGATTTATTTTTACCTGGTTGTTTGACCAAGAAACAAGAGGCACGTCTCTCAGAAACTCAGCCTGCAAAACTTGATGGCCAATCCATTCATATTCATATGATGATAATCCGGCCACTCTTCTTAGAGGATTACAGCATGTGAAAACGCTCTTTTTAGTCATATAAACAAATGCACATGGCTGTGTTTTTGCACTGAGTGCAAAGCTCCAAGATGGCACAACCACGCATTTCAGCTGCCTGAGGAGGAATGGCTTCATTTTGTGATGATTAAGTGTAATATATTTGACACGTTTTTCTGTAGCACCTTTGGTGCTGGTTAGTTTCAAAGCTATGCTAGTTCTTCACTAGTATATTCTAGTGAAGGAAATTGTGAAGCTGATGGTAAATGCTTTATAACTGTCCAGAGATGCAGAGCTCAGGTAATAGAGGGTAAAACAGCTTGTAGTAAAGTTTGGGTGTTCTCTGTTGCTTTCAAGCAGTTGAAGCTATATATACATATATATATATATATATATATATATATATATATATATATATATATATACAAACCGGATTCCAAAAAAGTTGGGACACTAAACAAATTGTGAATAAAAACTGAATGCAATGATGTGGAGATGGCAAATGTCAATATTTTATTCGTAGTAGAACATAGATGACAGATCAAAAGTTTAATCTGAGTAAATGTAACATTTTAAAGGAAAAATATGTTGATTAAAAATTTCACAGTGTCAACGAATCCCAAAAAGTTGGGACAAGTAGCAATAAATGGCTGGAAAAAGGAAATTGAGCATATAACGAAGAGCTGGAAGACCAATTAACACTAATTAGGTCAATTGACAACATAATTGGGTATAAAAAGAGCTTCTCAGTGTGTCAGTGTCTCTCTGAAGCCAAGATGGTAAAAGGATCACCAATTCCACCATTGTTGCGCAGAAAGATAATGCAGCAATACCAGAATGGTGTTACCCAGCATAAAATAGCAAAGACATTTAAGTTATCATCATCAATCGTGCATAACATCATCAAAAGATTCAGAGAATCTGGAATAATTGCTGTGCTTAAAGGTCAAGACCGCAAAACTCTACTGGATGCTCGTGATCTCCAGGCCCTTAAACGTCACTGCACCTCAAACAGGAATGCCACTGTCAAGGAAATAACAGAATGGGCTCAGGAATACTTCCAGAAAGCATTGTCAGTGAACACAATCCACAGCAATCCGCCGTTGCCAGCTGAAACTCTACAGTGCAAAGAGGAAGCCATTTCTAAGCAAGCTTGCATGTCTGGAAAGGCACCATTAATGCAGAGAACTACGTTCAGGTTCAAGAACAACATATGCTCCCATCTAGACGTCATCTCTTTCAGGGAAGACCCTGCATTTTTCAACAAGATAATGCCAGACCACATTCTGCAGCAATCACAACATCATGGCTACGTAGGAGAAGGATCCGGGTACTGAAATGGCCAGCCTGCAGTCCAGATCTTTCACCTATAGAGAACATTTGACGCATCATAAAGAGGAAGGTGCGACAAAGAAGTCCCAAGGCGATTGAACAGTTAGAGGCCTGTATTAGACATGAATGGTAGAGCATTCCTATTTCTAAACTTGAGAAACTGGTCTCCTCTGTCCCCAGATGTCTGTTGAGTATTGTAAGAAGAAGGGGGGATGCCACACAGTGGTAAAAAATGGCCTTGTCCCAACTTTTTGGGATTTATTGACGCCGTGAAATTTTGAAACAACATATTTTTCCCTTAAAATGATACTTTCTCTCAGTTTAAACTTTTGATCTGTGATTTGTGTTCTATTCTGAATAAAATACTAGATGTTGGCACCTTCACATCATTGCATTCAGTTTTTATGCACAATTTGTTTAGTGTCCCAACTTTTTTGGAATCCGGTTTGTGTATATATATATGTATATATATATATATATATATATATATATATATATATATATATATATATTCATGTATGTATACATAGTCTGTGTCTTTGCTAATAAAATAAATACCATCATTTACAATGGGGTATTGTGAGGGCTAATAGATTATTATCTTTGGCAGTGGGGAAGGGATTTCTCCCCTGTGTTTCACACCTATCTCATGAATAGTAAAAGTGTGGAGCCACAGGTATAGAAAAATACAGTGTCACATCAGATTCATAACAAAATAGAAGAAAAGTATCAGAAAGCTGAGAAAAATTTTCATAAATGGAACTTCATAAATGTTCACAATGTGTTTTTCACTATATATCAACACATTTGAAAGTAGGTTTTTGGGAAGTCCATGTTTAGAGATAATTTAAACAAAAAACAAATGAATGACATACATACTTCTTTCACAGTATTTGTGCTGGGTTTGTGCTGAATATTAGCATGTGTAGCTTTTTGGAAACTTTTTTAGGTAGGTGAAATTTGTCACCTCAGACAAGACTGAAAGGCCTCAGACTACAGGAGGTTAAATAACACAATGTAAATGAGCACATCCAGTTCTACTGTGACTTTATTTGAGGCTCTGGGCTCTTTTTGGAGATTCTGTAACCGACACATCAATGGATGTCATCATAGTTTGTGCTGAAGAACCAGCTAGGAATTAATTTTCTGATTTATAACAAATTAATTTTGATGTAATCTCACCAAATGGGTTCCAAATCTGGTTCACGAATGGTTCCAAGTTGCTGAAAAAGGGCTAAGAGTACCAATGGATAGTTCATCATCAGCTCGAAGAAAAAAATTAATTGCCCAGACCTGTTAGCTAACAGACGCCTGCACTGTATTGATTGCAGAAGTGTGATCTCACAACTCAAAGAGTGCAAGAAAAAAACATATGTCAAATTTATTTTTACAGTTCCATTGGTTCATTCATTATGAAAGAAAAGAATGTAATGTAAAAGAGCTAGAATTTGTAAAAATGTGAGAATAAAATGAAAAAGTGATTTTCTTATGTTTCTTTATGACACTTGTTTTTGAGGTATTGTGTGTTACCTGAGGGTCAGTGAGGTATGTGTGTTTGGGTTTGAGGTAGTAGATGACTCCGTCTAAAGCTCCAGGTAGAGTCATACCACGCACCAGCAGGACCAGTAGCATAACATATGGGAAAGTTGCAGTGAGATACACTACCTGGCAGGCACAAAGACATACATATACAATGAACAGACATGTGATCAGAAGTAAATTAATGAAGTTAAGTGTATGCGAGGCATATTTACACAGTCAATATTCACTCAACTGGTCTAGTGCGAACTTGTGTTGGTTTTTGAAGTGAAAATAAGTTACCACATCCTCTTCAAAGTTTGTAAAAAAAACATTTTCTAATGAGTCATTTTCCCACTGTGCACACAGGTGTCCAAATATCAACATACAGCTTATATAATGTCCATAGAAAACCAGCTCAATATCACCACACTCAGTGCCAAGCACTGGCTGCAGAGGTGTAAAACCATGCCATCAAATGCCAACAAATCCTAACAGTTATGTTTCAGTTTCTAGTGCAATAGAAGCTGTTACTGGAGTCAAGAATGTGCTGGAGCAAAGGATGAGCATAATCCCTGTTAGAACTCTTGACTTCTGAAAAAACCCTGGGCAAGTGTATGGGCGTCATAGTGTATCCAAGGGTTGTGTTTTTTGTTTGTTAAAACTGATGTTTTATCTCTTTTATTGTTACTTTAAATAAAATGAAGATAAATGAATTAAAGAAATAGTCATAAAATTAAATAAAATTAAAACGATCTGCATCTCACAGAGTTCTGGTTAAAATTGCCTCTGTGTCAGCTCAGGGAGGAGCTCAGGTTGCATGACAAATAGCATCATAGTCCCTATATACTGCACATAATAGACAATAAAATAAATAATACAGCATCCAGACAGTAATTAGACACTAATTGGACCAGGACATGTGAACCTTAAAAATTACTTTTGATGTAAAATTGACAGAGACTTTATTTTATGACTGACACTCTGCCCTACAGAGGGTGTAGAGTGACATTTGGGATTCTGCCTTGGCTTCACTGTGGCTTGGAAACAGCACTCACTGATCATTCACACTTTCAAAATTCATACCCTTGTCACTGGAAGGTCTGGAGAAGCTTTGGTTCTTGATATCAATGTCTTTGTTTACATGTGGTTTTTATTATGAGCACAAAGTTTTGTTCAAAATATTTGAAAACATCAATGTTTTGTTGATTTTAAGAATTTCAATTACATATTTAATCAATGTAACAGGTTAAAGTATGTTACGTTTAAGGAGGCTGTGCGCAGCTATATGGAGTTTTATAGTCTCCCCACCACTTCCCTTTACAATATGTCAGACAAAGACACTCATGTGAAATAAGACAAATTCAGCAGTCCTCCTGTCTATGAGACATAATATGTGTGTAAATGTTGTCAAGTTCTGAGCCGTCCTGCTAAGCTTGTGAAGTAACCAACACAGATGCCGAGGCTCTGGCCAACACGTATGGTATCGTGCCAAACTCAGCCCCAGAAACACACACAAACGGAGCATGTTCCTGTTTTATTTCCTATTATTCAGCTACAGTTCACACTAATGAACTAAATCTACTGTTATTTGGTTCCAGCTGGGAAAATTTTTCTGGTTCACAAACTAGTTTATGTTGGTAGAAATGCGGTGGAAACGTGCAACCCATGGATACACTTGCATATAATACTTGTAAATAATACATGTTATAGTAACACAACATTGATAAGCTTAGTGACTCCAAACGTGTGATGTACTGGATATATGTGAATGTCTGTTTCTCTGCATTCACCTTGCCTGTGGATTTAACCCCCTTCCACACACAGAAGTAGCAGACAACCCAGACCACCAACAGACACAGAGCCAGCCTCCAGTTTATAGACCCCAACTCTCCAATGCCATCAGATAAATTCAACACCTCCCTCCTTTAGAAACACACACATACACAGACACATGCAGTTGGTCTGGGGACATGATATACACCCCATTTCTTGGAAATGTACTCTAACTTTGTCTGTAAGCACTACCTCCCTAACTCCAACCTTAACCTTACTCTGACCTTAAAACTTTTCTAAACTTTAAAATTTAGTTACATAAATGGTGGGGATCTGTTTATGGTCCCAAAAAGACATGAGATCCCCACAATGAGTGTGGGTAAACAGGTTTTGGTCCACACAATGTGATAAAATAATATGTCAATAGTTTGTATATTCACCATAGAAATCACTGACCAATACAATGGGGCACTCTGGAGTAGATGAACATGAGCTTAAGTTCAGAATGCCCAGTGCCAAGTGCTGGCTAGTTCCCTTTATTAAGTTTTGGAGCAGTGGAACTGTGACCACTAATGTGAAGCACCATTATTGTGAAACAACATTTGGGATAAAATGGAATGGAAATTTTGATCTAGAAGCATTCATCTAAAGTCTGTATTTATATACTTGGTTTTATAAGAAATTTTGGGAGAGCAGATTTTTAGAAACTTTGTAAAACTGAGATGTACTCACTCCCAGAATTCCATAACTGGAGATGTCCTGTTCAGAAGATGTCCACTAATGTTCTCACCACCAAACACTGCACAGGTATCTGTAGTGAACATGCAGGAAAAATAAACAGCATTCCAAAACATCAAGGGAAAGAGAGGGATATTACTTACACAGGGATATTATAGCTATTATATGTTTATTTATTTACTTATTTTTTTTTTAATCTACAAGCAACCTACAGTGTGTGTGTGTGTGTGTGTTACCTGTATTCCAAGTGTTGTTGCAGTGAGCCCAAGGAAGCTCGGTCTGGAAGCTGGACCATAGATAGAAGAGAGCCCAGGCCAGAATAATGATGTAGTACACACACCCATGAAGAATCATCACCTGACTGGCGTAGCCCAGACCTGCAACAACAGCATTCACTCATATCAGCTTTTTATAGGTATGTGGACTCTTCCCAGTCCAGCAGTTACAAAGGTTTTCAAAAAAGCACTGTTGTGTCTGATCCACTTCTGTCAGTGCGACACACACTAACACGCCGCCACCTAATCACTATAGTGCTGAGAATGAACCACCTGCTCTGTGAGGGTCCTGACCATAGAATAAAAAGATGAAAGAGGCTGCCAACCTTTGTACAGCAGCAAACACACCACAGTCTGTAATGGTACAACTAAAAGAGCACCTGTGTGATTTGGAAGTTTGTGATTTTTATACAGTTCTGCCTGTGGCCTGAAAAAATATAATGGTTTATGCTGTGTTTTTTACATGTAGCGATTTCTCTTGATTCTTTTTATTCTTATAATGGTATTATGTAGGTGATGTATTCTCCAAGTCCTTTTCTGTTCTATGTTGAGAAATGTAGTTTTTGTTTTATGGTTGTCCACACTTTTTACAGTGATGAACACCCACCCACCCAACACACACACACACAAACACACACACACACACACACACACACACACACACACACACACACACACACACTCACACACACTCACACACCCTTATTTTTGAAAGCCTCTGCCTCTTTGGGATGCTTTGTTTAAACCCATTCATGTTACTAAGATTTTGTCATGGGATGTATTTTGTTGCCCCTTGCCCAACTGTTATAAAAAGTGTTGCTGGCATCAAACTGAAAATGAGTAATTATTTTTCAAAAAAACAATGAACTTCCTCAGTTTCATCATTTGATATGTTGTCTTTGTATTATTTTCAGTTCCAAAACTGTGGTATACAGCTACAGACTGGAGGCTGTCTAATACCATGTCATATTCAAGGATACTGACATGACAGTGCAATGAGTAACCAACTATCTGAGCATGCCAACATGCAATTGAGCTACTGTCAGTAACTGTAAACCTATATACTGGCTTTCAGAATCCGTACACTGAATACATCTGCTCCATTTCCGTCATTTTACTCAGTTTATATATATTGCATCGGTTCCATGTGGCTTTGTTTTGATTTGCAAGGACAGGGTGTAGGACTGAGTCTAAACTATCTTATACAATCACAAAATCCACTCCAAAAGTCAAGCAAAGGAGTGGTTTGACTTGACATGTATTACAATCACAGTTTACACTGAGGTATCCAGTGTCCAAAAACTCTCTCTCCCTGCTCTGTATAACGGAATGAAAATGTGAACTATAATGATGTTTGTACAGTTCTTATAGTTTTCTAACAGTATACAGTGGCTTGTGAACCCTTAAACCTTCCCTGATTTCCTTCTAAAGATCATATGAAAATATACAGATCTTCATCGTTCACACCAACATATACTATTTAATGTAATACAAAATATATACTAAGATGAATGGTATTAATACACTATACTGAAAAAAAGTATTGGGACTGATCACGTAATCACCATGATTTTCATTCAATCCCATTGGCACAGGTGTTTAAAATCAAGCACCTATTTATGCAGTCTATCTTCTTTCATTGTCTGTAAGCACTTATCCAATTCAGGGTCACAGTGGGTCCTGAGTCTACCCGGAATCACTGGGCGCAAGGCAGGAACACACTCTGGAGGGGGCGCCAGTCCTTTGCACAAGTCCAGTAAGTATAACCTTTCACAAAGGTGTAGGACACTTAGTGGAAAAAAAAAAAAAACTTAGAGTAAAAAATGTAATAGTTTTTTACTCATTTAGGAATACCAGGTAAGATATGGATTTTTTTTTGCACCTAGGGCTCCCCCAGTGAAATAAAATTTTACAGCACTGTTCTAAAATTGGTAGGGAGGGGAAAGGAAAGGGGTAGTTTCCTACCCTCCTCCAAAATGTACATAGTGCAATGTCTGCAGTGCTGAGCCGAGAGTAGCAACGACATAGTCTCTATTGTCCTTTTTATAGGTCAGTAAAGCATCACAATGATTTTGAAGCTGTAATTTTAAGGTAAAAAATTACAAAGTGTTCCTTTAAGCTCTCTGTTTTGACTACATTGTTGCAGAGTATAGTTTGAGCTATTTATGCAATCCTGAAACACCTGTTTCTTAAACAGGCTGTGGTTTTGTTTTTCTGACTTTTTGTCTGATAATCATTTTTGTCTTTTGGACTTGTACCTCTGTACTGAATTTTGGGTTTTGGAATATTTCTTCTGGTTTTGACCTTGCTTCACATATTGTGTTTAATAAATCTACAACTGACTCTCACCCTTGGTGACATCTATAGATTCGTAAACCTTGTATATGAATTAATAGTAATTATTCATTTATTATCTTCATTATGAATTATGTGAATTATATGAATTATATTCATTATCTATAACCACTTATCCAATTCAGGGTCGCGGTGGGTCCAGAATCCAGGGTCCTGGAATCATTGGGTGCAAGGGAGGAATACACCCTGGAGGGGGCGCCAGTCCTTCACAGGGCAACACAGACACACACACACACACATTCACTCACACCTACGGACACTTTGGAGTCTCCCAGAAGTAAGCCCAATTATGCAGAGGGTTTATACCCTTCTGGCAGACCCCTGCCATTGTGCCTGATGACCTGAAGCTACACAGAGCCTTATTTCAAGCTTATCTTGTTTCTTGCTTTTCTATAAAAATACTAAAAAACTGAGTGGACAAGTTAGCAACTATTTGCATGATCGGTGATGAATATTTTGGAAAGAAATCTGGGTTTAAATGTTTAAATGTTTTTAAAGGTTTAATCAAAATTAAATAAATATTTACAGATATTTGGACATAAAGCGTATTTAAATCTGCCTTTTATATGTTGCACAAATTCGTTTTACATATAATAAACACAACATGTTTACAAAATGCAATAATATATTCTAGCTATACACAATGGAGTCTTTAACTGCCCAGCTGTCCACCAAATGGCCTAGACACCTTCAGCTCAACCCAGTAACACCATCATCTAAATATTTTCTGTACTGTATGTGCTATTAAGAGTGAAATTCAACTGTAACAGTTATGGACGACTATGTTTGAAAAGTTCCTCTTACTGACTTTATTATGTACTTTTGCTTGGACTTGGGTGGTATTTGAATTTTCAATCAAAGACTGGATACATATGTTCAGATGTTTGTAGGCAGCCCTTAGAACATATGAATTCAGCTATTTTAAGGTGCAGCCATCAAGGACAAAGAAGAAATTACTGTGCGAACACAGCTAGTATATTTTACATAGAATGAAAAGTGAGGCCCTAGAGCAGTTTTTCAAGAGCATATTATTGGGTGGAGTTTCCATGTTCTCCCCGTGTCTGCGTGGGTTTCCTCCAGGGTCTCCGGTTTCCTCCCACAGTCCAAAAAACATGGAGGGTAGGTGAATTGGCTTCTCTAATAACTGTCCTGGTGTGTGAATGAATGTCTGTATGTGTGTGCCCAGATATGGATTGGCGCTCTATCCTGGGTTAAACCCTAGTGCCCGATGCAGTCCTCCAGGTGGACGGTCGTTCCTGGTCGAGAGTACGCTGTGCGCGTTTGGCTGCCGCTTCTCACCAGTGTGTGTGTGGATTGAGCGTTCTGAGCAGTGTGGATTGTAAAAAGCGTCCTTGGGTGTCTAGAAAGGCACTATATAAGTGTAAAGATAAATAAATAAAAATAAATAAATAAAAAATATGGCCAATTATGGGTTAGAGGGCTATAAGGGCCCCAGATATTGAGCTGCTGAGCTGTGGAGCAGGGCAACTGTGTTCTCTAGAATGATGGCGCATCATCCAATAACCAAATGGATGAGGTTAATTTACAGCCTCTTTTAATGCAAATTATGCCTTGGCAAATGTAACCATTCTGCATGACCATTAAAAGCATTCACACTAATCAGGATTCTGAATCAGACCATGTGTCATGGTTGGATGCAAACTCAAATGTAAATGCAATGTGTTCTACAGTCCTTTAGTCCTTTTTCTGTATGTGTGGGAGTGCAAGCCATGAACTGTGTAGGTTTTTTACCTCCAAACAGTGGACAGATGTTTTTCCAGGCACTCACTCCTCCCAGACTGGTGTACTGACCCAGTGCTGTCTCCAAGAGAAAAAGTGGGACTCCACACAGCACCAAAAAGAGGAGATAGGGCACAAAGAACACACCTAATCAAAAGATATATAGGAGAAAATCATATCGCCATTAGTCATCATGGATAGATAGATAGATAGATAGATAGATAGATAGATAGATAGATAGATTTAGATTTCACAATAAGAGCATCTACCAGTTGACTCTGTCTGTATTGGTGAATATATCACATTTTTAAAAATATGTGATAATCCACTCAGTGCTGTTCACACAGCAATAAAAATTGAGTACTGAATATATTTAGATAAAAGAAACCCAACACTCTCATCCTAATGAGAATGAAAATGTGGTTTCACTGATCAGCATCTCAATATTTGGGGAATTATACCTGTCTAACAGACACTCTGTATTAAGCATGCTGACCTCCAGATTGTACAATAGACTTTCATACTTTTCTGTAGAGATTACACAAATTGGGCCAGCCCAATACCTAGCAGTCTTGAATTAAATGCTTATACATGTACATTATCAAAGTGTATGATCAACAAACCATATTTCAACAAACCAAAGGTCAAATTTGATGAATAAAACCTTTTACAAAGCTTTTATTAGCTTTCCACCTTATTTTACTTTTTTTTTTAAATTAGACAGAAGTTTTAATAATGGATGTACAATAAATGTACAATAAATGTAAAATAAACTAATCAATGTAAGGTCAACACAATGGAATTCTATTTAAATTTATGTTAAATTTACTATCATTTCTATTGAATATTCTATATAAAATGTGTTTTTGGGAAGGAGCAAAATATGTAGAGGAAACCTTATTATCTATATATTTATAATATCTCAGTGTAGTTTTAATGATTTCTGATTAAGAATTTCTTAATTTGTTGAGTAAACGTTTCAGGGAGTCTTTATCATCAAACAGCTGCTTTAATAGAAAAAATGAACACTACAGAGTAGCTTGTGGCTCAAAGCTGGAGGAATAAATCAAGTAGGAGACGAAACAGGAGCTCTATCTTTCTATAAGTATGCGTGTGTGAGTTAGTTATATGTAATACACATTTCAGCATAAATAAATAACCTATCATCTGAACTCAACAGTAATGATGCTGTTTCCATCGCTAATGGAAAAAAATGCTAATATGCTTCTAGAGAGAATTATGGGCCTTATACACCATATTCTCATACTAAACTAAACCCACCCTATATTGCCTTCACAGACAATTGCAATGTACACAGCTATGGACTCTGAGGCATTTATGGCCCTCTTACCTCCTCCATTCTTGTAGCACAGGTAAGGAAAGCGCCAGACGTTGCCCAGGCCAATGATCTGTCCAGCCACAGCCAGCAGGTACTCAGCTTTATTGGCCCACTGACCACGATCCCGAAGCTTCTCTTCCTCCTCTGCAGTCTCCTCTGATGCTTTCTCTTGTGGACTAACTTCTTTAAGTGCAACTGCTTCCTGCAGACTAACGGCCTGAGCCACCATGCTGAGCTCTGGCATTGGCACACACACTCGTACACCCTCACATATAGAAAGTAGATAACAAATAGCAAAACGCTACTCGACTCGAAAATGTGTTTCATGAGGGAGTGTTCATTCTCAGTTCGGTTACTTGTGCTTGTGCTCTCTTGACAAAGCTGTGTAACTTATCTGAGAAATACTGCTACAGTGAGCATGTGTATGAGTGTTATCTAATGCTGTCAGGGCTTAAATAGCTGTGAGGGCGGGGGGAGGGGAGAACGGGGACGAGACCAGCTCACATTACTTTACACTCTGACTTGTCCCAGTGCAAGTTTTGCAAAAACATTTAATTAAGTTTGCTCTATCCTAGTTTCTAGGAGGCTCTTATGTATTTTATATCAGGTTGAGTTAGCAAATAAATATTGTGAATAATATCACATGGGACAGTCCTACCCTCCTCTAGAAGTTAAATAGTTACAGCAGTGCACTACTGAAGTGGCAACAAAAAAGACCTCAATTCTCACTGGGTGGAAGATTCTTCCTGTTAGAGGTCAGTGAAGCATCACTATGATTTTAAAATTGTAATTTTAATGCAAAAATATTACATAGTGTATAAAAAAAGGAAACATTTTATTCTGCCAAAACCTTACTCCTTAAAATGTTTTCTTTAACTGTATGATCTGTACAAACTGTAAAGTGCTGGTGGGAAACTGTAAAGTGTGGCTGGGGCATCTGGTGCTGAATGTTGTCTAAAAGAGCTCACTGTACAGAACTTTGTCACTAACATTAATGTTTTACACTGAATGTTGTATATAGCGGGAGTGTTCAGTAATATTTCTCATGGTCAACACTGAGGAAGGTCCTCTGCCTTCTTTGGTATGTTGTCATTCATTATACCACGTCCTCCTCGGCTGATGTCCCTCCTTCCATGCCAGATCAGGGCCAAAAGTCTGTAACTTAAAAACTTGTATGTTCATTTAAAATTCAATTATCACAGGGTGGTCTCTGAAAGTTAAATGATTATAATACATATCCAGTGCAGTTTGTCATAAATTTATGCTGCAGTGACACTGATATGGTATTAGTGTGTTAATGTGTGTTGGTCCATCTTGTAGATGTAAAGTTAGAGACACTAGATTATTTGTTGCTGCACAGTTTGCGAAGGTCACCTTCTAGTGCTTCATCAGTGGACACAGGACTGCCTGGATATTTTTGGTGGGTGGACTAGAGCTCTACAAAGTGCACCTGTTTAATATTTTGGCTAAATTCAGTATATGTTATTATCATATTCAGTACCCGTCAAAAGTGTGGACATCTTCTAATTCAGTGGGTTTCTTTGTTTTTTAAATTATTTTCTATATGGTAAATGAATATGTAAGACATTAAAACTATGAAGGAACACATATGGAATCGTGTAGTAAACAAAATATTAACCACCTTTTACTTTGATGACAGCTTTGCACACTCTTGGCGTTCTCTGAATCAGTTTCATGAGGTCGTCACCTGGAATGATTTTCAGTGAACAGTTGTGGTCTCGTCTAGAGTTCATTTGTAGAACTGCTCGCCTTCTTAATGTCTTTGAGGCCATAACTTGGGTTGTGCAGAGGTAGGGGCTGGTACAGATTTCTATACTGTGTTTAGCCCTTTTCTACCAATGAATAATGAGAAGATGTGTCCAAAGAGTTTTATGACTTGTACAATATATAAAGTAAAATTATTCAAGTGATTGATATTATTAAACTAAGAAGTATAATTGCCACGTTAGCTCCCTCTCAAAAAGTACACTGCAACTTCAGGCATTCCATGTTCACTGAACAGAATTCCATTCAATCAGGAACCCTAAGCTGCTGGAGCAGGAAACTATGAATCAGATGCAGTTTTCCAAAACAGGAGCTACTTCAGCTGAAAAACAGCTCAGCGTCCAGTGTGGAAGTGAATTCTTTCCTCTGTATGTTCAGCACTCGTTTTATTCCTCCCTCCCTCTTTCTTCACAGCCTCACCTGGCTGAGAGCATTCACTGGAAAGTGGCGGAACATTTGACGTGATCATGGTTAATTACCTTTGGAAATATGTTGTTTATGTGAATTAAGTGTTTTCATTCTGTGTTTTTAAGTGTGTCGTTGTTTTTGAGTTTTTTTGGTCACTTTATTATTCTTTGATGATAGGGGGCTGTTGATTTGTTTGTTTTTAGGCCAATTAATTTAATCCTGGTCATATATTACCAGGAACATTCCCCGTCGTACACAGGTTACACACTTAAATTGTGCCAAATTTATGTTGTTTACAATAAAAACAGTGGAACTTTTGATTTCAGAAGCATTTTTTACTCAGTAAGTATTTCTCAGTAAGAGATCAAGGTGCACTAGGGAAAGGGCAAGCCACAGGCACCCTGCTGAAGAAAACAAAATTAAAAACCATAAAAACAACATTTTTCTATCAAGTATAATGGACCTTAATGGGAACTGACTTAATGGTGTCCAGTAGGTAGCATTAGTTTACTACAAAATACTATTGGAAACCAATAGAGCCAAAATTGTTTACCCAACAGGAACCACTAGGAACAACACATACCATTAGACTGCCATTACAGACGCTCAGGAATCCATCAAATCCACTAAGGACAAATAGAAATCCCTAAGGTGTTCTAATTTTTTGTTTCAAAATTATAATTATTATTATTATTCAGGGATGGTTTGAGGAACATGCCAAAGTGCTGAGGGCCTTGGCTTCCACATACTGCAAATTTTGCCCACCCTGAGGGATCATCAGCCCATCCATTGAAATGAAAGGAATGAAATGAAACAAAACATTCGGCTTCATACACATTCACAAGCCACCCTGAACTCCTCCCCAAAGACTTCTGAGTTCACCTAAACGTTTCAGCCTCTACGGGCGTGGTCCGTACTAGCAAAAGAAACACTAAGCAGTATTAATCTTAAATGTACAGCTAAAAATCACTGTGATTCTTTACTGACCTCTAATAAGGAGACAAATTTGACAATATTTGATAAAAGTGAAAGAACATCTTTTGTTTTACAATGGACTGTGTACGTCATTAGATTGCTGTCAGTTTCGATATGTTATACTATGGAAGAAAACCATTAACCACAAATGCCATTTTCCAAATCCTGCACTACTTTAAGGTTTACAATCTCAAAGGCCTTGGTCTGGCAAACACAGATCATTGCATTGGCTGAAAATTGAATCAAGTAATATTCACAGGAAAGTGGGATCAAGAATTCCCATCTTGGAAATATCTCAGGCTTCACGTTTCTGGAATTTCCACCTTGTCCAAAACATCATACTGAACTAGTTGATCTGTGTTTGCCTCCGAGGCAGTCATTTAAATCTCATTAACTTCATCTTAGCTCTGGCACACAAGGAAATAAGAAGCTGGTTTTAATATTTCGTGGTGACACACAGGTCAAATTTTTGACTATTGAGAGATTATTGGTTATTGTGCCATTCTTCCGTAAATAGTCATACATTTCTTATACTTAACCTGATACTGACGCACATATGTGACCATCGGAATCAACATCTTTGAGACTGAAGGCTTTAATAGACATTTATATCTAATTCTGCAACACAACTGGGAGTAATTTCAGTAAATGCTGTTTTTCACATGGGGCAAGTCTGAGTAGTTTTGACATGGCTGTGCTGATGTGGTGAATGCTCTGCCCATTTGTGTCCAGCAGCTTTGGTGCTTTTGGAGCAGTGGTTAGGAGTTTTGGCTGGAACGTTTGGTGCTCCCGTTGACATGTTCTGGCTTCAAGAACCCTTAGCCTAGCACGTTAATGTCAGCTCAAATCAAAATTGACCTTTTTCACTATGTTAGTTCAAGTTAGCATGCCTTGGAAAAGAGATTATAAAGACAATGGCTGTTTCCCAAATGTGAGCAAAGGTCTTCTGGGCTCCAGGTTCCAGGCTGGGATTTTAAAACAGCCGGCTGGAATGATTCTATAGTTGTAACAGAGGAATAGTGTCAAACTTAATCCCATTCTGGAACCTGGATCAAAGGCCTGGAATTGAAGACCTCTGGTATAAAGTATAAAGTGTAAGTTTGTCAGGCTAGCACACAAAATATTAACATACTACACTGTTTCTTACTAACAGGACATTATTAACTGTTGCTATGACAACATCATTAAAAACTGCAGCTACAACATTGTCTTCAATTTTTTTTTCTAAACATTGCAACTCAAATATCTTTCTCCACACACTGTATTGCATAGATCATAGGTCATAAAATAACCGATTCTGCTTTAAAATAGTGCACAGTAATTGCCTCAGATAATAAAAGCCATTTATATTTGGCTATAAATTTCATATACCCCATCTAACATTTAGCGCACTGTCTGAATGTAGTAGTTTTAGTTGTATAATCTGTCACGCGAACTATACAGGGAGTAGGGTGCTACTTGAGACAATGCTCCTCCCTTTCTGTTTTTCCATCGGATTGTTGGACAACAGGGTCCATCATTACCATCCTCAAAAGATCACTGTTTCTAACTATACTACGTACTACAATCTCATATTCTGCAGAATTAGTGTTAAGTGCACAAACACAGCCAACATTCTTCTCAGTGTCTTCTGAGTTCTATCCTCCAACTGTAGTCCTTGCTAATTCTATCCACTAGCTAAGTCTTGCACAATCACACAATTTTATTAATCTGGGAAGGTGAAGGCTAGCTCATGCTTCCTCTGGGAAATGTGAAGCCAGGCAATAAAATAGGACAACATTTGAAACCTCAACACCATCAGAGGAGAACACAAAACTTCCCAGTTCTTCCCAATTCTAGAAAATAGTATCCATTGGCTAGCAAAGATTACATAACTGTGGGCAGGAATGATAATAATAGTACACAGTAATGGCCTCCTATGTCCCACATCCCACCATTTCCATCCTCTGAGTTAGAAAAACATTCAGCTAGTGTAGGGACCATCTTTGAAAGCATGTCCTACCCTCCTCCAAAAGTTACATAGTGCAGTTTCTGCAGTGCTGAGCCTGGAATACCAATGACAAAGGCTCTATTCTCCCTATTGCAGGTCAGTGAAGCATCACAATGATTTTAAAAGGTAAATTAAGGTAAAATATTACCTAGTTTTCCTTTATAGCCTCATTACAAAATTGTGTCATGGATTGAATTGTGAGGTGAACATACTGTGTCTGGGACTCTCTCTCTCTCTCTCTCTCTCTCTCTCACCTCACCCACACGCAAACCATCCAGACTACTGCCTTGCTATAAAACATGGTCATAAGTGTTTTTACACACACAGTGGCTATTGTTCCTGTAGGTCAGACATGGAGCCCCTGCTAAATGGTGGCACCAGTGCTTTAATTCACCACAGACTTTTTTTCTGGCCTTAGGAATCTTTATCACCGCCAGCATATCTACATGATGGGAATGTGGAATGATAGTGGCTCAGTTTGTGACACTATTCTTTTCTATCCCACCGTAAAGAATGTAACAACCAAATACACTGCCCTTTTGAAACATGTCTGTGTTCTGTTGTCAGCTCTGGTGCCATTCCAATAAATTGCCACCTGGCCACAGAACAGCCTTCAATTACTTGTCTTAATGAGAGATTTAATAATAGTTTCTTTGGAAACTTTTGACAGCCAAATTGCAGACATTTTAGAATCACAACACAGTCATCATACAAGGATGGGTACAACTACAACTAAAAATGCCTGTGTTCCATTAATTTAAAAAGCCTGAAGAATATAGTCTCACAAAGCCAGGACTCTCCTTATGAATAGGAATATACACCAATCAGACTAAATATTAAAATGACCTCCTTGTATCTTCATGTGTTGTCTATTTTATCAGCTCCACTGACTCTATCAGAGCACATTGTAGTTCTGTAATTACAGACTGTAGTCCACCTTTTAGTATTCATACTCCTTGCCCCATTTTACCTTGTGTTTCAATGGTCAGGACCCCCACAAAACACCCATAGGGTGATGGATCATTTTCAGCGCTGCAGTGACAATGATATGTCTGATCCACTCATACCAGTGCAGCACACACACACAAGCCACAACACATCACCGCAGCACTGATGATCCACCACCAAAATAATACCTGCTCTGTGTTGGTCCTATGGTCCTGAAAATTGAAGAACAGGGTGAAACGGGATTAGGAAAGCATGATGATCAACAGATGTACACAAGTCTCAACCAACTAATATGCTCAACCATCTATACTGCGAGTCTAGATCAGACTGCATCTAGCAGAATGATTATGCATATTTTATACTAAGTTGCACAAGGCCAATTTATGCTTCTGGGTCAAATCTATAGCATGAGCAATGCATAGGTCCCATGTAGCTGACACTCACCTCCCCAGAAATGTAATTAGGCATTACACTAATGCAACCCTGTGATTTTTCAGTACCTGGACAAACATGGAACAAACTCAAGCTAAAGAGAGATAACAGAGGGAGCCCAGAATTACAAACTCATCTTCTCCACACTACAGAGACTACAGACAGAAACAAATTCCTTTCCACAGATGTTAATTTGGATGTCATAGAACAAATACAAGGGTGAAGCAACATAAAGAAAATGTCTACAATTGAGGGGGAACACTGTTCTCTGGTTTGTTTACGTTCCGAAGCTCCATGTCTTGGTTACAATATTGTTGAGGGGGAAAAAATGATCTTTGTTGCTAAAGTTGAACTTGTCTGTAAACATTGATTTACCACAGAAACTCATCTGTAACTCAAGTTGTTTTAGTTTTTTAGCACTTTCGGTCTGTTTTTACTTTCATGTAGTTAGCGTCCTACCAAATTTTCACCTTAAGTAACCCGAAATGGCAAGGATATGTCAATATTACCCACATATGGAGCAGGAATAGAGCACCGGAGAGAATTGTCTTTCCCCAGAATCATTCCCTATACATGGGGACTTTACACAGTAGTGGAAACTAACAAGTTTATGTGTTTTAAGTTCTTTGCCCCTTCGTGTGTGTCTTTCTTGCTGTTGATTTGTGTAGATGTAAAATGTGCACAATGTGAGCACAACTTAAAGAACGCTATCATTGTTTATTATAATTCAATTAATTAAGCTGCAAAACCAGACCAGACAGAGCGTAGCTAGCCTGTCCCCACACTGCTCTTACCTGCCTCTGACCCCTGGCATGCCTCCACTCTGTTGGATGTGGCCTGCTTCATTGGGAAAGCTTCCTTAAACAAACTCCCCACATTCCTGTGGCCTGCCCCTCCATGTCAAGCTTTCTTTTAGAAAGGCATTAGTAGAACATTCCACTGACACTTGCCTACACCAATCCCCACGTCAACCCCCCCCCCACCCCACCCCACCCACCACACCACACCCCACCACCAACAGGAGAGTACCTGAGGGAGCTGTATTTATTATGAGTGATGCTAGCATGCTAACAGCCCATTTCTTGCTGTTTAAATGTATGTTTCAAGATGAAGCAGAAAGAAATTGAGGGGAAATACCTTATACATTATTTGGAGTTGCCAGTAAAGTGAAACCTAGACCATACAATGGGTTCTTATTCCTCACAGCTTCTTTAGGGGGCTAGAAACTTCACTGACCTGAAAGATCAGTTAGCTTAGCTGATAGCAAGCCAGTGATCCATTTTATTTCCTGCTACTTTTGGTGCCCCTGCCAGGATGTAATGAGCACAGAGCCAGAGGGGTAAGACAGTTTAATGAGTCCAGACTAATGACAGCCAGAGCAGTGGTAAATGGGGGTAAACACGGGTGACTCCTAATTAACTCTGGCAAATAGAGCATATGGAAGTTCAAGAATGGGTAGCAGTGAGAGCCAGACCTTCCACGTGAATATAGTTTTTTCTTTATTAAAGGCATTATAGGCGATTCTGGAGAACTACAGTCCTCACAACAAAACAAACTTCACCTCATGTCTATTTATTCAGAAGCTCTGCATCTTTTAACCTTATGTTTGAGTAAGACGCCAAACTTGTTTGTGGTTGAAATTGAACCGGTCTGTAAGTTTGTATTCACTGTCTGAATAACCACAGAAAATCATTTGTAACGCAAGTTGTTTATTTTGTAGCACTTTCGGTCTGTGCTTACTTTCATGGAAAGTTAGCTACAGTCAGTTCCACCTTAAATTAATACATAAGGTACACCTACCTTGTATCTACACTTGTTGTCCATTTTATCAGCTCCACTGACCAACACGTTGTAGTTTGAATATTACACAATTCCACCTGATTCTCTGCATACATTCTTATCCCCATTACACCCTGTTTTTAATTGTCAGGACCACCACAGAGAACGTATGATTACAGAACAGATAAGCTACTGTCTCTGACTTTACATCTACAAGGTGGACCATCGAAACAGGTGTGTCTAACAGAGTCGACAGTGAGTGGACATTCCACTTTGGTTTATACTCCTCTAGCCAACATTAAGCATTAAGCATTAAGCACATTATGCAGCATTAAGCACATTTACCTTAGCTCATTTGTAGCTACTCCAGAGAGTCCCCTTTCACATCAGGTTTTACTTTGGAGATTATACACAGACTATGTGCACAACTGAATGTGTACACTTTATTTGAAATAGCCATGAGGGGTGTCCACAAACATTTGGTCCCACATAATGTAACAGAAGTGTCACTTATTTGTCCACTTGGTGAGAACCAGGTCCCCCAGGGAGACGGCTTTGAAGGCTTCAGACAGTACTAAAGCTGTAACATTAGGAGTCTGGACTAGCTTTAAGACCTTCTCAAGAGGCTTTGGAGACAGAGCCCCCCTGCCTCTTTGTCCTCCTCCCAGTTTGTCTACAGCTCCAGTCTCAGCCTGTCCAGCCTGTCCCTAAGACCTTGATTTGATCAGTCATGTATCATAGAGGAATGCTGAACAACAGATGATCTGTCTTTTGAAACAAAACCATCAGCTCTTTCTATTAAATTCTTGTCTAAAACACTGGTTTTTGTATTGTGGCAGGGGCCCATTGGGAAACGTGAGGTCAGTGAGAAGCCATCCTTGCAGATTGGAACTTTGAAATTGGACTTTTGGAGGTGTGTGGTTATTGGAAATAATGTACAAGTATAAAAATAGCTGTAAAAATTAATTTTATTTTATTGTGTGTGTGTGTGTATAACATATATTTGTAATTGACAATTCAACCACTTTCTCCCTCTTTTGCCTTTTTTCTCATTTTATGGAAAGTGTTGCATATTAACAAAGACGATTGTCATTTTATTCAACAAAATACAACCAAAAAATAAGTAGGTTGATTATGGCATCTGAGAACTGTAAATATACACAGGATAAGATGTAAAATATCCTATGCCAGTCCATTACAGCTTCGCATAAGGTCCAACCCACTCTCTTCCTAACCGCAAACTAATTTTACAGCAATACCACACAAGCCTCCCTGATGACTAAGGCTGTACCAAACCCCACTGGCACCATTAATGCATGCTCAGTACCACCAGTTCCATATAAGCTTGTGATGTATCACCAACAACCACAATAATACAACACAAACTCTCCATCCAAGCCTGCTCTGTCCTCTATTTACCCAAAACACACCTCAGCCATTCCACATTTAGTGTGAAGGGTTCATACTTCTCTGCATACATTATGAGTTTCATCAAGGAAAAAGTACTGCAAAAGCATTGGTTTGTTCTGTTGTTTGCGATAATATTGTATCCAAAAATATGTGGGAGTTTAGTTTAGAGGATTTAACCCTCATGAGATGCTGATCATGTCAGCGTGATCAAGAATCATGACTGGTGCCAGACAAGGCATGTGAAAACCAAGCCACGCTGAGTATTGCTGCTAAATTCTGTTGAAAGTTGCTTTATTAGAATACACAAAGTAGAAATGGAGATGATATATTTTAAATGTGATTAAACAAATCATGCAGCTGGGAAAAAAAAGATATGAAAAAGCATGGTAAGTATTGCGTAATGTGGCATATAAAGGTAAAATCAGAAGTATGCACAAATGGCCAAAATAAGCCAAGACCCCTAGGGGCTATTAGCTTATAATACTTCATTTTTAGGTCTCTTTTTTTTGTCATTTTTAATATTACGCATCAGTTAAAATGATAAAAGGAAAGGAGAATTTTTGGATTTTTAATTAAAATTAAAATGAAACTTTACACAAACACACTTTGAAACATATATGTACACCTAATATTTCCAGAACCTATAGGGATTCTATAGTGAAGCACTTGGGATGAATTGGAGATTTGTGTGTGATCCAGAGCTTATTTTTTCACATTCCATCAAATCCATTGCAATGAACCTCGTTTTCCTGGCAATACCAGGTATCTACAATCACTAATTATAACTAGTACTGGAGCATATAGTGCATATAGACCTGCCTGCAGTCCAGATTTTTCACTTATCATCATCATCATCATCATCAGGAGGAGAATCAGGCAAAGACAGACTGTTGATAAGCTGAAGTCTTATATCAAGCAAATATTTCTAAACTTGTAAAATTTTAACATTTGGTATGTTCAGTTCATAAATCATTTAACATTGTAAGGAAATGTGATAAAACTTTGAAGTTATATAGATATATAATTATTTTGCACTTTAATTAATTTTCCTTTTTAATTAATAACTTTTAACTAATCACACATTCTTCGTGTAATTGAACTAAAATAATTTTTTTTTAACAGTTATGACTTAGCAGCATGTTTTCAAGGTCTAACACTAACCCAGTGGGTCACAATATAATCACAACTCTTTCTCAGCTTTCTCACCTTTCTCACCTATTTAATGCATATCTGTATGTTTGAATAGTGGTCTGAATTGATGAGGAAGCTGAAGCCCACCTCTGTCCACTCTAACTCCTTTTGTTGCTGGACTTTCCTAAGTGGTTAAACTCTTGACCATTTATGCTTTCATCATCTCAGGGGGAGTTAAGGGTTATTGATGAAGGCATGTTATTGTTTCAGGACTGACCAACGAGACCAAGGGGGGCAGAGGAGCACTTGACCAAGGTGCTTAACCTCAATTTAGGCTCTGGCACATAGACAGATGAACAGGGCATGGAAGGAATGTGAACCGTGTAACATCTGTGGAATTAGCACATGGATTCGTTCAAGACTAGAAATGGCTGTGACTACGACTGAGCACTTAATTGCTTGCAAATTGGAAATGAAGTAAGTGGATGCAGTAAAAACTGAGTAACACAACATGCTAACGTTTAACCTCAATAGGGGACATAATCTTTATGTCCAAAGGTTTGTAGACACTCCTTAAAATTAGTATTAAGTGCACAGTTTGGAGGCAGCTGTAGTCTTAACGGCAACATTTGTCTCTCTAAAAATGCAATGTTTACTTCCACATCAATGGAAAATTATATATATGTGGCCTAATGCTATGTAAGATGTTGGCTTTTATACCCACTGGTGATAACAATTTCAGCGGTCCATTTTGTCATTAACATGCAAAACATGACATCTATTTTTCCTAAAAAAGAGCTGAAACGTGTACCCCCATGAGACGACAGCACACTCTGGGATGAGCTTGGACCCGGAGAACTACTAAGTGGTTCGACATAGGATCAATGTGTGGCTTTTTCCTTGTGTGCCCCTGATCCCCCTGAATTTTGCTGCCATGCCGTCTGAGGGCTAGAAGGTCATGCGCAGTGCCGTACATGGACAGAGATTTCTCCAGATTACCTCAATCTTTTTACAATATAATGTATAGTATATGGTAAAATATATTGACATCTTGCATTGAAGAATTCAGATTTTTTTTAACTATTAGAAAATTCTAACTACAAATCGGATTCCAAAAAACTTGGGACACTAAACAAATTGTGAATAAAAATTAAAAAATAAAAATTGAATGCAATGATGTGGAGATGGCAAATGTCAATATTTTATTCGTAATAGAACATAGATGACAGATCAAAAGTTTAATCTGAGTAAATGTAACATTTTAAAGGAAAAATATGTTGATTCAAAATTTCACAGTGTCAACAAATCCCAAAAAGGTTGGGACAAGTAGCAATAAGTGGCTGGAAAAAGGAAATTGAGCATATAACGAACAGCTGGAAGACCAATTAACACTAATTAGGTCAATTGACAACATGATTTGGTATAAAAAGAGCTTCTCAGAGTGTCAGTGTCTCTCTGAAGCCAAGGTGGTAAGAGGATCACCACTTCCACCATTGTTGCACAGAAAGATAGTGCAGCAATACCAGAATGGTGTTACCCAGCATAGAATAGCAAAGACTTTTAAGTTATCATCATCAACTGTGCACAACATCATCAAAAGATTCAGAGAATCTGGAACAATTGCTGTGCGTAAGGGTCAAGGCCGTAAAACTCTACTGGATGCTCGTGATCTCCAGGCCCTTAACCATCACTGCACCTCAAACAGGAATGCCACTGTCAAGGAAATAACAGAATGGGCTCAGGAATACTTCCAGAAAGCATTGTCAGTGAACACAATCCACCGTGCCATCTGCCGTTGCCAGCTGAAACTCTACAGTGCAAAGAGGAAGCCATTTCTAAGCAAGCTCCACAAGCTCAGACGTTTGCACTGGGCCAGGGGTCTTTTAAAATGGAGTGTGGCAAAATGGAAGACTGTTCTGTGGTCAGATGAGTCACGATTTGAAGTTATTTATGGAACACTGGGACGCCATGTCATCCGGACCAGAGAGGACAAGGATAACCCAAGTTGTTATCAATGCTCCGTTCAGAAGCCTGCATCACTGATGGTATGGGTTGCATGAGTGCTTGTGGCATGGGCAGCTTGCATGTCTGGAAAGGCACCATTAATGCAGAGAACTATGTTCAGGTTCTAGAACAACATATGCTCCCATCTAGATGTCATCTCTTTCAGGGAAGACCCTGCATTTTTCAACAAGATAATGCCAGACCACATTCTGCAGCAATCACAACATCATGGCTATGTAGGAGAAGGATCTGGGTACTGAAATGGCCAGCCTGCAGTCCAGATTTTTCACCTATAGAGAACATTTGGCGCATCATAGAGGAAGGTGCGACAAAGAAGTTCCAAGATGATTGAACAGTTAGAGGCCTGTATTAGACATGAATGGGAGAGCATTCCTATTTCTAAACTTGAGAAACTAGTCTCCTCTGTCCCCAGACGTCTGTTGAGTGTTGTTAGAAGAAGGGGGGATGCCACACAATGGTAAAAAATGGCCTTTTCCCAACTTTTTTGGGATTTGTTGACCCATCTTCACTTGAAATATTTTCCTTGTGCTTTTCTTTAATTAAAAGATCATTAAGAGCATTAATACAGCACAGATTCCTAGTTTTTATAGCATTTTCCAAAATGTTCCAACCTTTTCTGGAAATAGGATTTGTTAATGTAATGCTAGCAAAGCACTCTATGTGTTCCTAATTAAGGAAAGATCAAAATGTACAACCACATAAAACCAAATGAAACAGAATGTCAAAGATAAAGTATAGCCAGGGTTAGCCTTTAACTCTGGGACTTGTGCTCCCTGGGAAGAACAACTGCTTTGGGAGCCCTATTTTTGTTTTGGCGCTCTTTAATCCTGCTCCTTGGCGACATGTGGAATATTTGAGTTTGCAAAAGCCAAGAAGCTTCATCAGCAGTGTTGCTAGGAACAAGAAAAAAAAAAGAAGGTTAACTCATCTCAAATCAAATAACTGCGGTTGTCTTAGGCCCTGAGCACTCTGTGAAGAGAGCTACAAAATGAAACACATGTGCTGAAGTGGGGATTACATCAACATATGGCAGACCAGAGGGGGCAAAACTCCCTGGGAGAATCAGCTCCATTCAGTAAATGACATGCCTAATGTAAATGCAAGATGGACTGCAATTGGCCATGTGGAATCCTCATAAATACAGCCAAAGGGCACAGTTGGGGACATAGCCTCCAGTTCACAAGCCATTTATGTGCCTACATTACATTTTGCATGACTTCGCTGAATTTGATATTCTTAACCCCACACTGACTCTTAAAGTTCTTTTAGGGAAAGCAGAACATAAAAATAAAGTGGGGGGGGGGGGGGGAGTGGCAGGGGGGAGATAAATGAAAACCCAAACCGTAATATCGAATGCTGACTGGTGAGTTTGATTCATTTTGAGATTGATCAAATTTTACCACAGACATCATTACAGGGCAACTTCATTGAAATCTGAGTCAGGCCGATGAAGGTGGCTGGACAAACTCCACAAGAATAAAGTATCCTCAAGACTATGAGGAAGCCAAACTGAAAGGAATCAATTCTCAAGAGGAAAATCTCCCTAAGAGCATGAGGAAGATAAACTGAGAGGACTCAAAGCTCAAAAGGAAAAGGTTCCCAAGACAATGAAGAACATGGAAAAAGTCCAAGAAGAACCAGTGAGAGAAAACAAGACAAAACAAAAAAGCTTTCTAAGTGTATAAGGAACAAATATTTAGAGGGACTTAACATAGTTATGCTTAAGTGTACTTAAATATGCTTATAGTAACAAATGTACAAAACTTTTATATACTTCAGTATACTTGTACTTAATATTTTGATTGAGATACATAAAAGAATGCTAATTATGTAAATGTTTAAGTATATTTGTATAGTCTGATGTGGAACAGCTCAGGATAAATAGTACATAAGTGAAACTTACAGATGTACACAGTGTTATTAACCAACACAAAAACAGAAACATTTGTCTGATTATAGTGACAATATTCTTCCAACATTTGAGCAACATGCTTTCATGTCTAAAATGTGCATAAACTAGTAAAAGATCATACCTACTAAAATGTTGTTATTTGTACAGAGGGCACTTTGCTCCATCATAATTTGTAGTTATTGTATGTTCACTAAATGAGCGCCCATGCACTGGTGGCACTGTTTGACCCAAAGAACAGGTCTGAACAGTTTTCATGTCAGTGAGTGAATTCAAGCTGAGGATATACAATGAGATTTTCAGTGTCTACTTTCTTTTATTTCCAAAGCTTAAAGTTCCAGTGCCATCTCTCCTGATTAAGATGATTCTCCTCTGACCATTTGTGATGATTTGCCACTCCATGGTACCTACTCTACTTGACACTTTTTTGCTTTTCCATTAGGCAAATTTTGTCTACTGAGTACTTGGGTACTTTTTTAGTCCATGCCCACTCATGGTTCAAAATGAACCAAGTATGGACCAAACGTTACATATAAACCTTGCAGAGCACTGACTGGCCTAGCAGCACAAACTAGCCTTTTGTAAAATCTTCATGCCACAGTAGAAATCACATTTGCTTATATCTGACTCAAGGGCAAATTATGCTATGGCCATTTGAAGAGGGTCGAGCATTCTTTAGATTGGTGGAAAGATAAATCCAGTGTGGACGGTGCAATAAGGAACAAACAACTACACTGATCTGTTTGAACTGATGTGTAGAGCTATGTTCAGTCCCAAAAAACAACAACAACATGTAAACTAATCTTAAAATTACAGCTACCATTGTTGTGGTTCACAAAGCCCGCAGCTACTGCTAGAGACGGGGTTTCCCATCATCGCCGGCTAAATTTGGAGGTGGTAGTTGTGCTATGGCGCTTTTCCGCTGCATGGTACCTGCACGGCTTAGCTTGAGATTCTTGCTTTGCGACTAGGCAAACCTGGTACCTGAAAGCCGATACATTTATCATTTCAGTTCGAGCCTGGTTCCAAGTGAGCAGAGAAGGGGCTAAAGGTGTAAACCTTGCAGAGTGCTGATTGGTCAGAGAGACCACGGAATGCAGGCCTTCAGGACAAACTCACCATCTGCAAAATGTCCAAGCTAAAGCAGAGATCTCATTTGTTTTTATACAACACAAAACTGCAGCTCATAAATTGATGTCATGGTCTTTTGAAAGGGTACAAAGTGGATTGGTGGCTGAAGAAAAACTCCAGCAAGAGTGAAAAAGGGCCACCGGCTCTGTGTGTTCCTCTGTTGTACTTAGTTGACACTGCTTTGTCAACTAAGCACAAAACTCAAAAGCACTTTGCTTGGAGAGCCACACACTAATTAAATAATGGAAAGAGAGGGAGAGTTCAGTAGGGGTTACTAAACACAGTATGAAAAACAAATTAATCAATGAGAATTCTATTAAATAAAAAACAATGAAAACTACACAGAAATCACAGACCTTCTCCAAACGCCTAGAAATTTCATAGCAACAAAGTTCATATAGCCCTAAATTATACACTTATCAGTTATAACATTAAACAACTTATAACATAAAAAACCTACAGCTGTATATGTGTTTATTCATTCTCAAACTAAAGGAATCATGTATTTCCTTCGAATAAAACACGCAACAAGTTTGCACTTCCATTAGTTGCCTGCTTAGTCGAGGTCATGGAGCTGGCACCACACACTCAGGAGAGAAATTCCTTTATTGTCTTGGATTAAAACATTTAAGCAAAGAGTGTATCAGTGCCATGCACTGTTTGCAGCTACTATCCCACTACCATGCAACCTCTGGGTTTCTTTAACTGGGTTTGTGGATCAGACACAAGAGTGCTACTGGAGTTCTCTTCTAAAAGTGGTCATTATCATCATTCATCAGCACACCATACTACAATGTATGGAAAACATATAATACAGCTAGAAATGAAATTATACAAAATACAGTACCGATGTTATGTTCAACCCTACATTACTGTGCTCTCAGACATCAGGCTGTTAAAGCAAGTTCTTAAGACTGTAATGGTCATTATTCTCATCCTATCTGCCTTCCTTTTCCTGGGCACAAAGGATGGGAATAATGAAAGCCAGGCTCTGTAGATATCTGATTTATCATATAAATATAGACCAAACTGAATAACTGTAAGAGCTGGTAATCCTGCATCTACTTGAGTAAATGAGGCTTTTCTGGTATTTCCACCCTACAACACATCAGATAACACCAAGAGTCCAGCAACATCTCTGATGACCATCTAACTTCAGATCAGTCAAGTCCACTTCATGTCATTTGATGGGCGTGTGTTTATACATTGGTTGGAATTCCTGAAGGGACAGGCCTGGGCTTTGCTTTTTAAGTTGCTGGTTTTGAAGTTTTCGTGTTCCTGGAAAGCTTCTTTTGCCAAAGATAAGGGCAGTTAAGAGCCTCTCCACAAGAGCAAGCCAGTAATAGAGCCCATGTCATCACTTCCCTTAAAACCAACCAGACTGTGACCCATATAAGAGCAGAGCAGTTCACAGTGGGTTCAATGACATAAATAAAGGATCTGAGAGCGTCTGTGCTGAAAACGCTCTCGCAGTGGAGGCTTACCACGTCCCAGAAGAGTTGAGAAAATTCTGGAGTGTAAACAAGTCAACAGTGCCTTACAGGTTGTGCCTTGTCTGTGTCTATGTTTCTGTGTGTGTCCTAGTTACTGAACAAAAAGTTTAAATTGTCACATTGAAGAATATAGTGGACCTCAGTGGTAGTGGTCATGGTGGAATTAAATGCAGTTATCTGGCCGGATGTTATTAATATCATGCACTATTCATTCATTTATTGCCGGTAAGCGCTTATCTAGTTCAGGGTCACGGTGGGTCCGGAGCATACCCAGAATCACTGGGTGCAAGGCAGGAACACACTGTGGAGGGGGCGCCAGTTCTCACACACACACACACATTCACTCACACCTATGGACACTTTTGAGTCACCAATCCATCTACCAACGTGTGTTTTTGGACCGTGGGAATAAACCGAGCACCCGGAGGAAACCCACGCAGACACAGGGACAACACACCAAACTCCTCACAGACAGACACCCGGAGCGGGGCTTGAACTCACAACCTCCAGGTCCCTGGAACTGTGTGACTGCGACACTACCTACCTGCACTATTCATATTATTATATATTTAGGATATTTTTCCATTCATAAAACACAATGTATTAAGGGTATATTAGATATTTTTCCATTCATAAAACACAATGTATTAAGGGTATATTGCTATATATTGCTGGTATAGCTAACTTTCCTATTAAAATGTGAAAAAAAAATCTTAAAAGACTATCAATTTAAAGAAATTAAATCTTGAAAGTGTTTTACAAATAAGGGTGTTACAAAGAGTTCTTTAAGCGTTAGAATGGGTAAAGAACCTTAAGATCGAGTGATGGATGTTTAAATCATTAAATCAAATCATTTACACTCACACATCCCTTAAACAAACATGGTTCTTCTATTTGTAGCATCATTATTTTTAAGAGCATACAGTGCATTTTTTAAAATAACCATCCATCCATTGTCTGAAACTGCTTACCCACTTCAGGGTCGTGGTGGGTCTGGAGCCTACCCGGAATCAATGGGTGCATGGCAGGACCATACCTAGGTGTACAAATATGTTTTTTTTTTGCATAATAAATAAGTGAAATTAAAAATTCAAACATTCCATTGCTCTTTTGTCATTTTATGTTAAAGGTTGCATATTTTTAAAAATGACAATGTCATTTTATTCAAGAAAATAACTCAAAAATGTATTAATATGTAGTTTGAAAAAAGCAAGCGAAAAAATGTATTTATCACTGCATTCTTTATGAGTGCCATCAAGGAAATAGTGCTGCAAAAGCATGTCCATTGATGTGTTCTCTTCTTGGAGATAATGCTGCATCCAAAAGTATGTGTGAGTTTTGGTTTTGATGATTTAAAAGGGCGATTTTGATGTTAGCAATCGTGAATTTAGGTATTAGCTACATTTGTTTATTTATTTTTTCTTTTCATAAATTGACAACTTTCATTTTGGCAACAGTTCCCATAAAGTGACAAGAGAGAGAGAGAGGATGTTCGAATTTTGAATTACAATTATATAACTGTACACAATATTTTACAGAATTTTACATTTGTCACCAAGTCTAATGTTAATTGTATTTTATAAATACAAAATCAGTATTTCCTTGGTTGACTTTGATGGTTTTGATATTAGGGCCAACTGCCACTGTAACTCTTCTAGACTTACAGAGTTAAAGCCAGCCATAACTATAACCCTAATCCTTGTCTTAATATGCTGAATTGTAATAGCAGCAGCATTTCCTCCTGTGAATCACTCTCACACAACAGTTTATAGCGCTGATTTTGTGATTCTTCTTCTAGTACATAATTTCTAGACTGTTTGCATATATTTAGCAAAATAGCGACACCAGTTGACAGAAGTTTGCTTAGTGAAAATAGTATAAAATAACTAAAATCATGATGAATCATCATGTAGACATTATTCTAGGGGTTGTTTCTTTTCACCACTTATACACACATTTTTTGAGATGTTGCAACCTCAGCTGTCTTGAACAATTCTTCTCCTTAGACTGAACTTAGGAGGTGTGAAAAATATCCCTTCACGTTCATTTAAAACACTGAAAGCAAATTTCTTGAGATGTATAAATCCTGTAATCAAGACAATATATTTTCACCATCATTTTAGCAGGTAAAATACACTAGAAAAGTAAAGTACAATATCTCCATTCAGGCGGTAGATGAAACTTGAACACCTCATGCTTGGATCAGGTCAAATCCCTGTAATCAACTGAAAGACAGTCGGTATAGTTCCTATAAAAATATACTGAGACATTTTGGTTTACAAGCTGTTCTTGTCAAAACTGAATTTTCACTTGCTGGAGGACAGCTGGGGTAGATAATTCAATTGTTATGGCTACTGCAGCTGTTGGGTTTCTTGGAGTAGAAGACCCCCACTCAAAGAGTATGACCCCCACCCCCCTGTTGCACTCCCCATCATGCTGCTCTTGTAAATCAGACAGTTCCCAGTGCACTTTGCCTGGTACAAGGTGGGGCCCCCTTTGGCCCTCATGTCAAGCTTCAGTTTGACCTTTACCATTTTGACCTTATTAGTATGAGGAGAAGAATGCACCCCTGAGCATCCATCAACCACTAGGTTTGATTTCCTCTTCTGCTCTCTATTGAGTTGTGAAATGTGTTTTTGGAGCTTGTTTGGACAGCTCTCTGAATCCGTCAGAGTCAAGGCAACACAATAAAAGACACGGGTGTCAGAACATGTCTCCTGGCATTTTAATTATACACATAACATGACTACATGGGGATGCAACACATGCAACAACAATGTATGTTCTGGTGCTGTATTGACTATTACCAGAGATTGCAGTAACCCAAGCTCATGTAAATATACATATCAACTTCAGGTTCTAACTTGTGAAATTGCAATAAATATGACATAGTGCTGCTGTAACTGGAAAAGAAATTCTGCTAATTAAAACTTAGTGTAACTGTATGCAGGAGGAAATGGCTATAGTCTTTAAAAATAAAAATGTACTCTACAGGTAAACTGTTGTCAAGATACAGTTGAGTAAACACAATTTAAATCTGATGTTGATCCATTATAGTAACACATTGTGATAGTGAATACATTGTATATCATTTTGTGATATTTTATATTGTATAATTTTATCATTGTATTATTATCAGGCATATTGTTAATATGTAACTACATATTTATTACAAACATGGGCCCAAATGTCAGCTGTCAACTTTTACCCCCAAATATAAAACTGGATTTATGAGTGGTTTCTTTGTATGACACCCTGGAAATTTAAATATCTGACAAGATAGCACATATATGTTTTGTCAATGTGCAATGACATTGTTATTACAAAATACTGTAACCTACATGTAACTAATGTATAAGCCATTTTTTTAGTTTATCAAAGTTTTAAGTTAAATCTATGTGCCATTATTTCAAAAATAATCACTAACTGAAGAACTGTTTTGCACAAGTTAAGTCCAGGAGTAGGCAGGGATGTTTTCTCTGAGAGCATGTGCGAACTCAATGGTTTGTGTGAGACATCCTCACACTTGTGTGCTGTGAATGGCACCCTGGTGTGGTTGTAATGCCACCAAACAATGATACATAGAAATAACTTTTTTTTCCAGTCAGGATTGTTGTTTTAACAATCTGCATGTAAACAAAGACTTTTCTTAGCATTTGCATCAAATTTTACAGATGTTTGAAATTTATACATTTGTTATATGATTATATTAATGCCTATACCCTCAAATATTTGCGGACACTAACTTATACAACTTTTCTTTGAAATCAACAGGGAGTTAGTTGCTGCAGTATAAGGCTCTGGCCTGGGACAGCTTTACTGGAACAATGCTGTGCAGATTTGATGGTATTTATCCAAATAACATCAATCAGGCAAGGTACTGTATTTAGAGCATCAATTCATGATTCCTCAAAGTCATACCCAAAAACACCCAAAGTTATTTAATGATCAAATACTGTTCAACTGATCTACAGACCAAATCTTGGTTTGTTTATATTGGTCTAGCTGGGGCTTGTTATTCAGCATGTTGACCTTAGGCTTTTGTGCACTTGTTCCAGAGTTTATTTACTGACAATTCCTTTCCAAGGAGATTATACAGTGTGCAAAACTGAACACAGAGCAATGGGTGGCCCTTAAAAATTTGAAAAGCGTCCTGGATAGAAGTCTGAAAACTGGTGTGTAAGCCTGGCGCAATGTGTAAGGGAATGGTGTTTATGTCTCACAGTGGCCGTAAGGAACAAGACTAGAGAAAAATATAGGATGAGGAGCAGAGAAGAAAAAATTGTCTTTGAATTTATGGTTTTAAACACACACACATACACACACAAACACACACACACACACACACACACACACACACACACAATTAACAACAATGAAGTATTAAGACATTCAGTGCACATGCAAATATTCATGGTAAATTCATGCTAATGAGCAAATGTGGCTATATTGGGGGGCATACATTGCTAATAGAGACCTTCAGTGTGCTGTGGACACACACATACACACACACACATACACACGCACACACACACACACACACAGCTTATAATCCTAATGGAAAAGCATTAGTAATAGAATGGAACTCCAACTGTTACCATCCCTAGTCCTGAATGTCAGCTCTTAAAAAAGGGTTCTTTGAGTAACGACATAGAATAACCACTTTTGGTTCCCTGAAAAACAGGTTTGTTTAAGAGATGCATGAGTGCTAAGAAACTTTTAAAGGGTGTCGTTTGGTTCTTTATGGAACCAAAATAGTTCTTCCGTGGCACCACTCAAATAACCTTTTGTAGCACCTTTATTTTTAAGAATGTAGAGGGGTATTAAGGTTCCCAGCACTGGGCTATGAAGCAGTGGAGCTAAATTCTATAGCGTGGAGCAGTATTTAAATTCATGTTTGTTATTTAGAATGAATCATTTATCATCACTACCTGACATGAATACATTTCTTGTGGTTGAATACCATCAAATCCTTACAGCTAGGCTCAGTGTAAAGCCTTTCCAGAAGATTAGAAGCTGTTAGTACAGAAAATGATGTGCATAATCCCTATTAGAACTCTTCATATTTGAGAAAACACTGCTCAGGTTGGTTGATTCAGGGCATATGCCTGCATTTATGACGGGCAACGGAATCCTGTTAATTAAAACATAGTGTAACTGTATGTAGGAGAAAAAAAGAAAAGATACTGTACAGGCACATTTTTGTCAACATGCAATAAAAAACAAATTAAATCTGATGCTGATTCCATAAATGGTATAATTACCTTTTATAATTTCCTTTATATGACACCCAGGAAATTGAAGTATATGTAATAAGTCATTTTTCACCAACCATAGTTAAATATAGGGATGTATTTGTAATCTTTCACCACCTCACACCACCACACACCACCTCACCACAGGTGTGCCCCAAGGCTCGGTGCTGGGACCCCTCCTCTTTGCCTTGTACACTACCTCTCTAGGCCCAATCATACATTCGCACGGCTTCTCCTATCACTGCTATGCAGATGACACACAGCTCTATTTATCCTTTCCTCCAGGAGACACTTCAGTGGCAACTCGAATCTCTGACTGTCTCTCTGACATATCTACATGGATGAAGGAACATCACCTCCAATTGAATTTATCCAAAACTGAACTACTGGTCCTCCCAGCCAAGCAAGCTATTCTCCACAACATCAGCATCAAGCTAGGGTCCCTATCAGTGTCTCCCACCAAGGTTGTAAGAAACCTAGGTGTCATGGTTGATGACCAGCTGACCTTCGCAGATCACGTTACCGCTGTAGCTCGATCGTGCCGCTTCTCCCTATTCAACATAAGGAAGATTAGGCCATACCTAACTCAACATACAACACAGCTCCTCGTTCAGACGTTAGTAATCTCCCGTCTAGACTATTGCAACGCCCTCCTGACAGGTCTTCCGGCCTGTGCTGTGAGACCACTACAGATGATCCAGAATGCGGCAGCACGCCTGGTCTTCAACCAACCAAAAAGAGCACATGTCACGCCCCTATTAGTTGAGCTGCATTGGCTACCCTTAGCTGCTCGCATCAAATTCAAATCACTAATGATGGCCTTCAGAGTATTCACTGGTTCTGCTCCCATCTACCTCAATAGACTCTTAAAACCATACGTTAGCGCCCGCCCTCTCCATTCCTCAAAGGAGCGCCTACTAACACGACCAACCCCCCGTACAGGTCAGTTGAGGCTATTCTCATCTCTGGTACCACGCTGGTGGAACGAGCTTCCAAGCACTATCAGAGCAACAGAAACCCTCTCTTCATTCAAGAAATCATTGAACACCCAGCTCTTCCGAGAGTATCTTTTGCACTGAATGTCTTTCTTTAATGCACTTATTACTTCCTGGCATATTGCACTTAATGTAAGGTATTTTGTATAATTTGTGCTGTAGTTAGAATGTTAGATCCTCTTTTGTAAGTCGCTTTGGATAAAAGCGTCTGCCAAATGCATAAATGTAAATAAATGTAAATGTAATTATAGAATGGTGTAAAATAAAAGAAAATAAGAGACTAAATGGTTTGTATGAAGTCAACTTTAAAATCTACAATTATTATAGGATATGGGACAATTACGATCACTTACAAAAGGTACTGAGTATGTACACTCGAGGATACCACCAGAGTGACAGTTTCTCTGACAGTGTAGATGTGTGTCAGTGATTGTGTGAGTGTGTGATACCCTGTGATTGACTGTTGCCCCATCCAGCGTGTGCTCCTGCCTTGTGCCCTATGATTCCACAGACCCTGGACCCACTATGACCCTGAACAGGATGAAGCAGTCACAGAAAGTGACAAAATGAATGATAGCAAAGTGTACTATGCTTATGTAAAAAGAAGGCAAGCTGCAGATAAGTCCAGTAAAGTATCATAGATGGTATTTTGGGCTTTAAAACAGTCTCATAAATGAATTGCTGCATATGTAATGACATCCTCAAATGTATTGTTCTGAAGATGTTCCAGCAATATCCATTGTTTTTTAAATGTTTATTTTCTTCCACAATTACCCACCTATTAAGCTAGGATTACTGTAGTTTAACTACTAATATTGGTGACAGTAAGTGCGAGTAATGAATGATGCATGCAAGAGCGCTATCATAGTGAGTCACACATTGTGTGTGTGCATGTGTGTGTGTGTGTGTGTGTGTGTGTATATATTTGGCATACAAGTCCATCTCATAATTTTAGATAAAGGAAAGTGGTTAGAAAAGTAGGAAAGAACTCACCAACCACTTCAATGAAATATGCCCTTCATTTCCATTGTGTATTGCTCTGTCACGACAATTCCACGGCTGCATGACTGACAAATGCCTCAGTTCTGGTTTAGTTATTACAGTCCAATTTAAAAAGCATTTTGATGAGTGATCAGAGACCAATCTCAATTATTACTGTAACACTGAGGGGCAGCCTGGGTGGGTGCAAAGCCGTCTGTGGAAGACCATGTTCCCTGAAGCTGTAGAAGATGTCAATTATTAGGGGGTGGGGGTGTGTTTCTGGATGAGCTATTCCAATGTTGTCAATGTAAAAAAATGCACTGATGAAGTGCTGGGTTTGGAATTCATTTGTCCGTCTCCACCCAGAGATTACATAAGTGTATCCCCCTCAAACAACAGGAGAACAGTTCCCTACTCAGAGCTGAGGATGTTAAGGATTGTTGGGCACTAGCTTAAGACGGGTCCATTTTCTTTTCATGTCAGTCCAGTTTATGCTTCATTGCAACTCCAGTAATCCTTGGATTAGCTGCATCTGTCTTTTTTGGGGTGTCCAAAAGCAAATGACGCAGTGACTAAACACATGTTCTCTAATATTCAAGAGATTATGGAAAATGTGTGTGTTTCTCAAGGGTTGTGACCCCTCTAATATTGACCTTAACACCCTCATAAAGCCATAAATGACATGGGATTGTGGGTGGGATACATTTATACAGCAATTGTTTTCCCTGAAATTCAGTGTATAACACCAATAAACCAAATGTCTTCTGGAATATTTCTGAACATTTCTCAACAATAAGTGCTTCTCTACAGCCCACTGCTGAGGTGCATTGGTTATAGGTGATGTCACAGTGTTAAATAGCCGCAATATTGTGTAAACACTCATTACTCAAACGGAAAACAAAATAAAATCTGTGGTGTTTAAATGGTTTTAATGTATCTTTGAACACTTGTAGTCCTAATTTAGATGTTAAAAAAAAGCAATATGTATGGATCTCTGTTCATTTGTGAGTCAATAGAGGAGCTTGGGCTGCATCCCAAATAGAGCCATAGTCCCTGCATAGTGCACATCACAGACAAGGAGAACTACTTTATTAAACTTTAAGCCAAATCAGAGAAAAATATTAAGGCAGACAGTCATGATAAAACAATATCCTCCAAGAATCTGTTCCACTCTCAGAGCACAGGGACAGTTGGATCAGATTATTTACCCTGTAAAGGCAAGGCAAGGCAAGTTAATTTATAAAGCAGCTTTTGTACAAAATGGCAGTTCAAAGTACTTTACATAACATTACACAAAACTGCAAAGTTAGGGGGAAATGATTGGGACAAAAGAGATAGTGCTCTAGTGCACTACAGCAAAACACGAGTGAAATAATCAGATTGCTGAAGCGTGATAGAGCTTGTATCAGAATCTGTATTGGTATTGGCAGTTTTGAGTCTGAATCAAACTGGAATCGCAAAAAAAGTGGATTGGCCCATAAATAATCTGTGTAAGAATAACTCACACAGATTCGGTCACAAGAGCAGCAGTTAAATAAATAAAAAAATATTTTTATTTCTCTTTATTCACCACCGTGGTATCCTTTACCCCACTGGTGTAAAGAAAGCAGTGGGCTTCTTTGCTTCTGAGTGCTGTGAGACTCTTTCCAGCGCAGGGAGAGGAGCTGTGAATGAGATAAATCTATCCATCTTTCACATTTATTCACCTTACTGCTGTTTAAACCAGACACTGCAACCTGTCCACAATATGGTACCCACTCCAAATAAATCATGTGAGTGTAACCCATGGATGCCCCTGTACCTGTTGCTTGGCACTTGGCATAGTGACTAGGGGTATCTACAAATTTTTCAGCCAAACAGACTGCACTCCACTCCCTCTCCTGAAGTTGAACCATAGTGGGTCCAGATGGGGGAACTCAAGATAGCTGGAATAGAAATAAACTGCAGGTCAAGTATGTTTGCCAAATCCTGAACAGAAATGGGCCATTGAGTTCACTCCTCTGTGTTAGTTGCCAATATGATGCTAACAAGATGTTTATCAGTGTTTACTGTGAAATGAAAAAGGTATTCAGAATGCAGTTATGCGGTGAGGGTCACTTTGGGTCCTGAGGCTTTACAGCACTTCAGGATTATCTTCAAAACTAGCTGTATGTATTAGTGTATGTTTTAGTGTATATTCTGTATGTATTAGTCAAGCTATAACCTGCATATCCAAAGTTTGTAGATACCCCTTTTAAAGACTGAATTCAGGACCTTCTGACTGCATCCATTGTGAACCCAGATGTTCAGCTCTGATGGGCCATCTTGTATAACTTCTATAGAAATAGGACGCTCTGGAGTAGTTGTACATGAGTCTTAGTGGGTTATAAAGTGTATTTTTTGATGTCTTTCCCAACTGATTGCTTGACTGTTGTACAAAATGACCACAGACTGTTTTTGTTAGTTGAATTTGGGTAAGTAATTTTAAAACCATGCTACAACATTAAAACACGCCTATAGACACAAAGGCTGAATCCCATTTCTCCCTGTAGTCCTACCCCTAGGTTTAAGTCTCTAGGGGTTGGGCGAAATGTTAGAGCTATATAGTTTTTAAAACAAAAATTCTTTAGAGGCACACTCCAAATGGAGTGTTATAAATGCCTTTGTGAATCACCGGCAAGACGGCCACACAAGCGAACAATGATACACACAAATGTAAATAGTTTCACTTTGAAAAAAATATATTAAACATTTACTTATCTTAGCTTAATGTATTGTTTTATGTACTATGACCCTTTATTTCATAACAAGCATAAAACCTTGCTAGCAATTTCATTAGTTAATTTCCAGTTCCACCTTAAATGGTAAAGCCATTAAATTCCGCCGCCTGATGCTGCTACAGTATTTAAGGTGTAACTGGAAGCTTAGAACAAAAAAGCTGCCAAATAAGAAGCTGAATTTAACTTTATATCGCAGAAGAGTTATGTGTGGGTGATAATATATGATTTGTTTAAAATACTGAAGGCATATGATGCCCAACATTTAACTAAAGTCCTTTTAACTAGCGCTCCTCTGATATCACTGCAGACTGGCAAAAATACCTACATAGTACTGTACTGGACACTACACCTTTTAACTCATTTTCTGAGGGTAAAATGACACTTGAAAACAAGAAATAGTGGTAAAAATAAGAAAAGGGACTTACCCGAAATACTATGTGTATCTGCAGACTCATGCCTCATGTCTCATTTACTACTTACTTAATTATTCACCAAAGTACTTGAATAAAATTTAATAATAAATCATGTGGATCCCATAATATCCACAGATGTTGACGATGAGTCACAGTCATGAACAGCCGAGACATTTTAAACCAAGATTCCTGACTGAGAATTGAAACTAACCGTTTGATCTCATCATCAGTGATGTTGTTTAATTGATGTTAGACTCAGAGATAAGCAATGGCTCTGATTTGGGACCAATGTCTGTGACTTACTCATATGTCTGTGTTATTCGCTCATTATTAAATTGATTAATTATCTTAAAGCAACTCAAATCGTCTCATTCTTCTTCATAACCATTACAGAAATTATATCCTAAAGATGAGAGTTTTTGGGAACTAATTTCAGGACACTGAATTCATGCGTGTTCAATTCTAAAGTCTCTGCACTTGGTGTAGGACGCTGAGCAAAATCAGAATGCCTTGTTTTATCCCAAATTTTATAACTTAAGCAGACCTCAAAAAACTGATAGGGTGATCTTGTTTCATAGTTTGTGGGTCAGTAGTCACTCCAGGTACACCATTTAATATATAAGTGCACCGAGTCCACCACCCCCCAGGCTAAAACCTTGTACACAACATTGCATTATTATTATTATTATTATTATTATATATTTCATTTTCTTGAGATGACAATTGGTTTTGATAAAGAACCTTGAAAGAACCCATATTTTATGGATGTTTATGCTGTATCGACATTGTCATGACTGTTTTTCACTGAAATCACACGTTGTGGTTAATATTTACCTAGAAATTCCTACATATAACTTGAAAACAATATATAATTAATCCTAATATATATAATAAATTCATCTTTCATTCTTGTACATAAGCAAATAGAAATAGCATTCTGCCTTCGAAAGTTATAAGGGTGTATATTTCTAGATTATTCATCACCTAGTAATGAGCTGAGACATTTAAATTCCATGTTTGAGAAGGGAATGAACTGTTTGTTCACATCGTTAATGAGTTAATCACCCACTGAATTGCTGTTACTGATTTTATGGTCAGCAATAACCATTAACGTTCATTCTGCTGATTATTCAGGAACAATGTGTGACTTGCTCATACTTATGAGAAATTAATTTATAATTATGCTGATTTATTGAGGATCCTCATCAGGGGTCATTGAGAATTTTGGTGTGTTCTCCCTGTGCTGCATGCGGTGGTGCTCTGGTTTCCACCTAGCCTGGTCTCCATGTGAATTCAGACATATTTTAAAGATATTTCCTTTTGGCATTACAGTATTATTCTAGGTTATCATCTAATACCTACTTTTACTGGTTAATAAATACTTCATTATATTAAATCAAATTTGCTTTTTATGTATTTAGAAAAAAATATATTATAATCATATTTATATAATAAATATTTATTGTATTATAATAAAAATATTATTGTTATCATACATATTTTCATATGATGGCCATGCTTATTAGAATGATATTGTAACAACAACAACAATAATAAATGTACTAATAGCCTTAGTTGCCTTTTGCATAATACTGTTTTACAAAGCAGTTTTACTAACCCTCATTTACGTTCAATAGTACATTCAATTTTATACAAATATTATGAAACAAATCATTAAAATAACACCTCCCAGTCATTATTTGTGGGCTACTTAAGCCAGAAAAACCTGGAATAAAATGAGCTGTTCTGATTCTGCACTTCGTCTCACCTCAAGTGGAAAGACTATTGAATTGCCTTGCCCTTGGTTTAAGCATCTCCAATCACAGTGCTGGACTGAAAAGTGCAAAGATGAGATTAAACTGAGCAAAAGCAACACAGCTAACACTAAGAAATACATGTACTGGGCAAAAAAAGGGGGAAAGTAAAAAAACACTGAGCAAAACTGGCAAACAAGAACCATTTGTCTTACTTGCTTCTCACTGCTGTGCACTCAGGTTGGGGTGAACAGTGTCTCCTTCTCATTTAAAGGAAGAGGCATCATTTAGACAGGGGGAAAACAGTGCTGTGTGGTTTGATCCATATGGTATTTTGATCACTGTATGTCAGAACTGTGATAACTTGTGGAAAAAGGTAGTGTGTCTCCTGTAACTGCTTAAATTTGTTGGGAGCTGTATATACCCTCGTTTTTTTCTGTTTTTTATTTTTATTCTTTTGTCTTTTGATGTTTTGTGCATTATTATTGTAGGTGCCGTAAATTATATTCTTTATTTTCCCTTTTATTAATTTAAATTTTTAAAAATATTTTTGTTCCTAAAACCCAACAATCAAAAACCACTGAGGGATCTACTGTTTTTATGAGAGTATGAGGCCTTCATACAGTACATATGGACCAAGATTTCCTTCCACATTCAGTGTGTTCATTGAGGGTGTGCACTTCCTCTGGGTGGAGCTTGAGCCCCCTGAGGCTTCACTGTGGTTTAAGCCATTTCTCTTTATTCTGACTGATTAGGGTCAAGGGTTACAACAAGTGCATGTGTCAGCCCAAGAAAGCAGTGCAACAGCTGCTAACTAGACTTGTACAAATCAGGCTTTGGGGTAAAAGTGTTTGTGAACGTGTTTCATTGTGAATTTGCGGTTGCCAAATGTTCCTCACAGCTCTGGCTCCAAACAGGCAGTTAAAACTCTCCCTGAAGCATTGCCTTTAAAATACACATCGGGAGAAAATATGCGTGTTTACGCCATTTAAATGTGTGATGAAGAATCGAATATAACACTACATCATCTCACACTGTCAAAGGCATTAGGTCAGTGGATGTGCTTGCGCTGATCCAACCCCAGAACTGACCAGATGGCTTGCTCTTGAGCCACACGACTGACACTCACACCACATAATGACTCCATTAAGTGCCGAATAGCTCTAACACCCATTGCATCAGTGCCACAGAACGCTTCAGCACTGCCAAGTGATTCAGTATAACATAATGCTCCAAATCAGCCAATAACATCAGCTCCAGAGATGCACAACTGGCTATGGTGAGTCCATAAACAACAGCACTTCCCAAATCAGGGTAAGATCGATCGTTTGCTGAATTAAGATTGACACACCTCTCGGATAAAAACCTGAAAATTTTCTTCTTCAATTTAAAAACCCTCACAACAAATCTGCAGTGAAATTGCCAGTGGCATTAAATCAGTGAGCAATCATGGACCATATAATGTCTTAATGCCCTGATCATCTTGAGGATAGTGGTTCAGAACATTTCCCCATTATGATTCAATCTAGTTTATATTTGGTTTAGAATCAGTAGCAAGTTCCCACATAAACACTCTGAAGAATCATAACAGAGTGCTGTAAACTGTGTTGGTACAAAATTACACTTTAGAAAACCCTGCTGTTTGTAATGATTTGGAGCTTAGCTTTGGAGTTAACCTTAAAATTAAGGTTACAATTAGAGAAAACAGAGATTATGGTTAAGATTAAAGTTAGGAAGTATACAAATGGTTGTTTGGTCAAATAAGTATGAATGCACATTGAGGCCAAGTTGCTCGGTTACTGTATTTGTGAAACACCAAATATAAAAAAAAAAAAAAGTCAGGCAATAACATGCATTTACATTTTGTAGCTGTTTTACAGTGACTCCTTCTGTAAAGACCCCTGTCTTAGACCTGATTTAACTAGTTTGAGTATTTCCTGCCAGTGTTATATCTAGAATAGTGGTGTTAATGTAATTGAGTTAATCACAACAATGTTCTGTGACTAATCATGATTAATTGCTAATCAAAATGCTAGCATTTCCTTGTGTTTTTTGAAAGGGTGATAAAACATTTAAATGTGTAGAGTGCTGCGGTATGCATGACAACCTGGTTAGAAGAAACTTTATTATAAGAGTACCAAAGTAGTTTTTAAGATATTGAATTTGAATCCCTAAATTTGCTGCATAAAATTTTCATTAAGAGAGTTAACATCAAACACAAGGAAGCTCATACCCATGCTTTAATTGAGAAAATTGCAGCACGCAGCTCACAGCTGAGACAATGAAACAGCTTCAATGTGTGGATTAAGAGAAGCATTCGGGGAAAAAAAGAAAAAAATGGCTAAACTTCTCTCAGCTGCTGTTTGAGCATGCATGTGTGTGTGAATTATGTGGAGAAGCTGTGGCCAGCACTAACCTTTAATATGGTAAAAAGTAGATAAAATATGTACTCATTCATTCATTGGTTGTAACCTCTTTATCCAGTTCAGGGTCACGGTAGGTCCGGAGCCTACCTGGAATCACTGGGTGCAAGGCAGGGACACACCCTGGGTGGGGTGCCAGTCCTTCACAGGGTGAACCCGGAGTACCCAGAGGAAACCCACTCAGACACAGGGAGAACAGAATAATTCCTCCTCACAAGTCCCACTCCTCACAGACAGTCACTCGGAGTGGGACTTGAACCCACAATCTCCAGGTGCCTGGAGTTGTGTAATGGCAACACTACTTGCTGCACCACCATGCCGCCCTAAAATATTTTCTATATGGTAAAAATGATTTAAATTGTGATGACTACAAATTTCAGATCTCTTATTTATTTATTTTTTAATTCCCATAATTTTAGGCCTTGTCAAAATGGACTGAACCTTAAAATAACCTTTGAAAACAAACAAACAAACAAACAAAACTATGAAGTTAGTTAGAACTACACCATTAAAATACACCAGTGAATCCGGCCTGTCATTGCCTTCTGAAGCTTCATTGGCCCGATCATATTTGACAGATCTGCAAGACTTGGGCTGGTGAACCCTGACATATACAGGGAGCCAAGTTATCAACAGCATGGTAACAAGAAGGCGCATTAGTAAGTTGAAGGACATTTGTATGTATGTGTGTGTTTACTACGCATGATGAATGCACAGATGTGATTACATTCACTGGTCCCTTTCTGGCTGCCCCACCCAGTAACCACAATATGCCACTGACCTTATCAGTGCTGACAGCAGAGACAAACCCCAGATAGTGACCTCACACAAGGCCATGGGTGTAACACTGAACACTACACACAGGAGCAGAACTATGCAGAAACTGTTGCAGTGTTCTTTATATTATCATATGGACATGTTAGCAAGTCCATTTGATAAATACCAGCATATTTCATGCTCATTTTCTAAGCGGGCAAAACTGAAATATGGTAAGGTCCTATCAATTTTAGAAATAATTTTCTCAAAGTGCCTGTCCTCAATAATGTTCATGTGCCAGAATGTTATAAAAATCCACATCTACTATAAAGATGACAGGCTGCATGTATGTTTACAAACAATTGGTCATAAAGAAGACTGATTTCTTTCATAAATGCTAATATGAAACAATATATTGCTTCAAGCGGTGGCATGATAAAGCTCTGACTCACCTGCAGATGCAGTGCTAATGCTCATAAATACATCTATTCTGTAGCAAGTTTTTATAATGGAAGCTTATGACATCATCCTTCAGAGGATTTCACTCAGAGCTATTTATCACATCCACCGTCATCTACTGTTTATTAATCACTCATATCTCTCAATGAAAACAGTGCCTGTCTCACACAATGGGGCCATTGAGCAAAGCGCAAAGAGACCGTTGTCTCTCTTCCCAGTCGCTTCCGTCAAAGCCTCTCCATTTTGAGCGCTTTTCAAGTTGAAGCCTGTAGACTGAGGTCAGACGCATTGAAAGACAGTGACCCTGGCAGAAAGACAGGCCTCTATTTGGCACATGATGAAATCACTTGTCTCTACAAGCAAAGGCAGGAGGGAAGGAGCTGTGGAGAGAAAGTTGGGGCAACTGTCAGAAACAGAAACTGCTTCAAATTGAAACTTCAATATGTGAACACAATAAAACGGAAAATGTACAGTGTCTATTTGTGTAATACTTGCTATTTCTTGTTTATTAAATGCTTAACATTTTGTTTGTTTGGCAGTGACCTCAGGTCACTGAGGGCTTTGGTGTGTGTCCACCTGTCTGTGGGTTTCCTACATCAATCCAACTGGGTGAGTGTATGAAATATTCTACATAAGCATGTGTGTGTGACTGGGTGAGTGAAATTTTCCACATACAAATGTGTGACTGGGTGAGTGTATGAAATTTTCCTCATAAGTATGTGTGTGAGACTGGGTAAGTGTGTAAAATGTCCCCAGGTATGAGTGTATGAATGTTTGGTTCAGTGTTTTAAATTGCCCACAGGTGTGAATGATTGGGTGAATGTGTGAATTTGTCTACAATTTTGAATATGCGAATGATTGTGTGAAACTGTCCACAAGTATGAGTGACTGAATGGAATTGTGATGCTGCCCTGTGAAGGAGTGGTGAGTGCCCTGTGCAGTGTGTGTACTTGACTTGTGTCTAATGATTCCAGGTAGCATCTGGAGCACATTGAAACTGATCAGAATGAAGCAGTTACAGAAGGTGAATGAATGAATGGATGGATGAATAAATGAATATACCTGGAGGCCTTCCAGATGTAGAACTGCAGGTAGATTTAAGCACGTTTGACATAGTGAAAATTTATATCGCTCATCGCTGTCCAAATAAAAACATGTATCCCCAAAAATATAAACTTTACAGGGGAAGGAAAAAAAAAAACAATTTTCAACTAAAGTTAATATAAAAATGTAAAATGCACAATGAGACAGCAGCTGTGTTCAAATGATGTAGAAAAATAAAACTCTAAAAAATGCTTCTAATTGGACAGAAACGATATTAAAGAAGAACCTCTACTTGAAATCCTTACACATTTCCAGTTTGCACTTGTTTCTGTGCAACTCAATGAATAAGCTCTGTTGTCTTTAATTAGAGTGCCAGGTTACTGAGACATCATTTGGCAACTATTAGTTGGAGCATTGTAAGCTCTGGGCTAATGTTGTTTGTGAAGGTACAATAAAGAGAAATATATTACATTAGAAACTACTTTAAAACTCATCCAATAAAATCTGACAGTAATTTGAAGAATAATATATATTAGGGCAATCTAGGGAGTTGTCCCTTCTTTGCTGCAGTAACATGCCCTACTCATTACACTATGAACTTTTCATTGAGAATTTGATTGCATTGCTGATTTTGGATGATTAGGTCTGGATCACAAATGCCATCCTAACCTAACCTAAATTCTAATCCTAAACGTACTCCACCACTTCATAGAACATGTGCAGTCCAATGCTGGGGGGCTTTATACCCCTCTATCTCCCCCTTGGTATTGGGCATGGTGAACTAATGAAGTGGATGATCATGTGCAGTTGCTCCCAGGCAGAATGTCTGCAACCAATAGGTGCACTTTTAAAAGCCTGAATTCATCAATTATATACATTATTTGCACTATAACCCTATAGTGCATATCATAATATGCCACAATGAGAGTTAAATCTGCATGTTTACCACTTGCGATTTTGACCCTCAATCACAATTACAGCTCTAGCAGTGGACATTTCACAATGATGCATTGTGTCATTGTTCATGGTCATTGTTGTGTCCTCAAACAATGCTGTATTCATGTCTGAAGTTTGTATGGCCATGTAAAGAACAGAAGGGATTGTTAATAATGTAGCGACGTGTTGGCGGCAGGCTGGACATTGCCCGTAGATGAGCTCAGAAAGTCAAGGAACGCTTTCCATTGTGCCGCGACTTTGGGTCAGAGCAGAATATTGCTGAGTCAGTTTGCAGGGCTCTGGAAAAACCTGCCATTGACAAAGCCCTGGGTAAACACACAGAGCCGCTCACATGCCAGAACCGCTTATGACTTGACTGAGGCTAATGCGCCGGGGCTCTGCAAGAAGACGCGTCATTTTAGTGCTGAGCACTTCAAAACAAACTGTCAGGATGATGATTACAGTTATCGCCCGGCCGGCAGTGAGGAAACCCAGATGAACTTGAGCCCAGCTGATGACGACCAGAGGAAAACATGTCAGAATAATAGCTTTCAGCTGAGAGAGCGAGAGAGAGAGAGAGAGAGAGAGAGAGAGAGAGAGAGAGAAACACATTTGTGGCAAGACAAAGCGAAGGCTTCCCAGACCAGGATTAAAGTTGATCTTGTGTTAATTTGCAATGCCAATGGTGATTCACCCCTGAAAATCCATTTTGGCCTTTTCTTTCAAAAGTCTAAAAGTACAACTGAGAGAGCATCCCAAAAAGTGCATTCTGTTTAGACGTGGCGGAAATATTGATCATCAACTTGATATGTCTGCTTCTAAAATCAGATTGGCTAGGTCATCCAATACCAAAAAAGATGTTTGTACAAGTGTGCTATTAGCATACTCCTTTTGTACTAAAGACAATCAAATATACTTTCAGTTTACATTTATTTGTGCTTATAAGTAATGTACTAAACAGAATTATACTTAAGTACACTTGGCTTACAATGACAATTATACAGAAAGAGTAGCCTAAGAAGCCTAAGAGTATTTTAAATATACTTGTACTTAGTCTTTTGATTGAGATACACTTAAGAAAATATCATTAAGTATTATGGCCTTATTCATAAAGTTTACTTATATATGGCTTGTAATTTGGGATGGAATAGCTGAGAGAAAATGTTCATGGGTGGACTTATACACAGTGTTAACCAACACAGCATTGTAAATAAACTACTAAATGTCTATAACTACTAAAACACTGTCATTTGTACACTTGGCTTCATCATAATTAGCAGTTATTTTATGTTCAGTCATTTTCAGTAATTCAGTGTCATTGCATACACTCAAAGTTAGTTGTTATTTAAACAAAGAAGAGCTATGAAAACAAGTTTCTGCAAAATATAGACTTAAAAAAACTAAAAAAAAAAAAACTAAAAAAATGACACTGCTTTTCTAACTTCATGGATCCGCAGCGAAATCTTTAGATTAAGTTAGGCTTAGGTTAGGCTTTTTCACTCTGGGTGAATACAGGCAACAGTAACAGTCTTTAAGTAAAATATGTACATTACCAGTCAAATGTTTGGACATATCTTCTCATTGGTGGAATAGGGCTATTCACTGTATAGAACTGTTTACCAGCCCTACCTTTGCACAACCCAAGTGATAGTCTCAAACACATTAAGAAGGCGAGCAGTTCTATATTAGCATTGAGTGAATTTTAAGGCTTAATTCATTTATAATTCATATTACAATCCATTACAATTATAAGCGATATAGAAGTATATCTAGTAAAGTATACATATACACTATATGCTGCCACTGGATACAGTAATCCATAAACATAGCATTCAATTCCACTGCTACGTTGCTACACAACTGCAATATTTATATATATATAAAACTGAGTTATTGTAACTAGGTACTGATACTCAGAAATTCTCACTTGGAAATGTTGTTATTAATTTTAGGTAACATTTTAAATGTTAAGTACAGAGCAGGTATCTGTTAAGCAAGGTGTAAGTAAATGTAAGTGCAGAGTAAGTAAAGGGTATGATGCTAGAAATATGTGGTTATTACTTGGTATACCTTACAAATACTTAACAGGTACATACTCTGTACTTACCCAGTAATTAGTGGGTTGTAATTTAATGTGATGCCTAATTTTAATTGCTCAACAGAAATACGCAGTACCTTCATTAAATAAATCGCAAGCATAGCTTGTGATTTGGCTATCACATTTGAAACCCATGTATCCAATATAGCCAAAACTGCCTTCTTCCTCTTATGCACTATTGCCAACATTCTGCATATCTTGTTATTAAAAGATGCAGAAATTCTCCTTGCACTCCTGACAGGGAGCTCGTGCAAAGCACTACACAGACTCCAGTTCAGAAATTCAGCAGCCAGTGTTCTCATACAGCTAAAATTGACCATTTAATCCCAGTTCTCTTCTATCTAAAGAGGAATTTTACCTTTACCTAAGAATTTTGTTTAGGATAATGCCTACAGGTGCTATAAGTATTAGAATTTTCCTGTTGAAAAAGGATAATATTTGCTAATATATATATAGGCAATTTCAGGGTGGCACAGTGGCACAGCAGGTAGTGTCCCAGTCACACGGCTCCAGGGGCCTGGACATTGTGGGTTTGATTCCCGCTCTGGGTGACTGTCCGTGAGGAGTTGGTGTGTTCTCCCCGTGTCCGGGTGGGTTTCCTCCGGGTGCTCCGGTTTCCTCCCACAGTCCTAAAAACACATGTTGGTAGGTGGATTGGCAACTCAAAAGTGTCTGTAGGTGTGAGTGTGTGTGTGTGTGTGTCTGTGTTGCCCTGTGATTCCAGGTAGGCTCTGGACCCACCGCGACCCTGAACTGGATAAGCGCTTACAGATAATGAATGAATGAATGATATAGGCAATTTCACTTACATTGTGTGTTTACACACTTAATTTTTCTTTTTTTAACCAATACATTGAATGTGAAGACATGTTTTAAGGTTTTGAGTCAAACAACATGAATGTAACTCAATGTAATGTCCCTATAATGCATGGACACCAGTATGTGTGTAGGGTGTGTGTATGCTGTGGTAATAAATGAAGGAATGCTTTCAGTTTTCTGAGCCTACATTTTATTCCCTTTTTTTCTGTGAAATGTCACTGTAATTGGGGGTAGATCTTGTAATCACTGTCCCCCTCTGGGCCCCTCAAACAATCTTTGCTTAATTCAGACAAGGGCCACGTCTGGCTCCTGGTCTCCAGAGATAGCTGCACCACATAAAACATGGAATTTTCCCTCAGTGCTGTCTGCTGGGTCACCATTAGAGCCCATACACTGCACACCGGCCTCTCGTTTAGAGTCTATCAGGAGTCTATCAACAGCTGTGTCCCTATTGCCTTAATAATGAGAGCTCCAACTATGCCACCACATAAAACTAATGATGTCTCATGCAGAGTGCTTCCCACAGTCGAGGGGAAATTCCACCCAAAATTGAGCTTTTTTTTTTTTTTGTTTTGTTTTAACTTTCCTCTGTTGCCTAACATCAAATCCCTTATATACCTACAGTTCGGCTTGCCAACCATCCTGTGAAATACTGAATCACCCTGTATTTGGACACTAACAGATGTGTTTGAGACAAAAGCCTGCTTCTCTCCAGCTTCTCTCCAGCATGTTCTGGGTCTTCCCTGGGGTCTTCTGCCCATTGGACATGCCTGAAACACCTCAACAGGAATAGTATTTAATCAGGCAGTTGGTTAAATACCCCACCCACCAATTTCAATTTTAGAAAGTTGGCAACTCTACCTGGTTCATTTTTGTCTTCAGGAAATAAGATGTATGTATTGAATGGAGCCTGAATGCAGTTCCATTGCTCTTCTGGCAAGAAGAAGGGCCTTATGCCCCTCTGGCCATTGAGACTTTAAGTTCATGTGCAGCTACTGCAAGGAACTGGCATTTAATTCCATTACTCATTAGATACATTAGCCTCATACCTGCCGCATAATACTATTTTTAAAAGCTTCTCCATTACTTTGTAACCACATGAAGGCAGATTGAAGCCTCTGCAGGAAAGTTAGCTATTTGGGTTTTATCCCTCTTGAAGCAGTGAGAGACTCATCTGTTTCATCTCAACAGGTTTCCCAGAAACACTAGAGTAAAGCCTCCTTCCACACACTCAGCACCAATTAGACACAAACCTTTGTCAGCAGAGTTCAGTCTGAACTATTAATCACTGGCCTCAACACTATACTCCATAAAAGAGTATGTTCAAAACTATGTGTTGTTTACGTAGGTCACTATGGGGATCTATATGGTGAATTAGTCTAGACCTGAAAATGTATGAACATTTAATATCACAATTATAGCCATTTATTAACCTTTATTTTGTTCTTTTTGTGGAAATATTTGCTGAACAGATAAAACTGAGGTCTCTCTTTAAAAATGCATGTTTTAATGTTTCATCAAATAGCTATGATGAAAATGCTAATGTGGCTAACAGAGGATAACAGTCCTATTCTGAACAATTTCCAAGTTGGAACAGGCAGAGGGTTTTGAATTATGGCTAGAACACATTCTTTTTTGCACCAGACGTCTTGTTTTTTTGTTAAATATTACATTAAATCATTGTAATTTTAAGGTAAAAAAATATTACTTACTTTTGCTTTAATATCTCCAGCTCATTCTAATGATAATGCTCAACACTGCTTTTGAGAGCAAAGCTAAGGTTTTATAAGGTCTGTGGAACATGGGATCAGTATTCTCTAGAATGAGGGCATTTGAAAGTATATATTTATCTAATCCAATATTTAAAACTTATGACTTTAAATGAGGCCTTGGGCTAGATCCAGGATTTAGATATTTTGTGGTTAGCTTTTAAGGCCTTGATATTTCATCTGTAACTAATTCAATTCAGGCCTGAATGGTATCACTCCTCAGGTGGAATGACATCATGGTTTCAAAGATATAAACAATATAAAAGAGTGTAATTAGCTCCATTACATGCTAGAGCTCCACCAGTATATTTTAACTCTAGCACTAAAACCTTTCCAGGCCAAGCCCCCAGGACAGCCAGCTCCTTCCTACCACTGTAAAAGATAATCCCTAATAAAGGGGCCTGCTTTCACCCAACCCTTTCCCACTCGTTTAGCCCTCGCGGAACCTTTAGGGTCCATAAAAGTGGTGGAAACCTATGCAACCTTGAGACTGAACTCTCCGAGGCCACGACTCTGGAGACGTGCTGGTGCTGGATGCGGGAACACGGGTGAAAGTCATAAAAGATGCAGTAGAGAAAATGTAACATGGGAAAGTGCAATACTCCATAAAACACATCAAACTGACAGTGTAAGAACTTGTAGAGAGTGAGCCAAGAGTACTTCTCTTTCACACTATTTATCCTCTCTCCCTCTCTATATTACTCACTTTTTCTTTCTTAATGCAGCCTGACCGCTACTATCTATTGATCTATAGATAACGCTCTGCACTCTAAGCCCTAGTGCTTAAAGTAATTAACTGGATTAAGTGAATCTAACCTAAAATATATCGAAACTTTGCACTTTAACAATTAAATTATCTTCAACAATTTCTTCTTTCTGAGTATGTGAAAGTGTAAAGACTGCTTGTAGTGAACTTCATGTGATCATTTCTGTGGGAGGGGTGGTGGCATACAAATTGCTGTCACACAGTCCTGGTGTTGTGGGTTTGAGACCCATCACTGCTTTGAGGAGTGTTGTTTTGTCCCACTGGCCGTGAACTGTCTTTGTCTCTCTCTACGCTCTCTCTCCCTCTCTGAATATGCCCAGGGCACCGGGCACAGTCGGAGATGAGTAATGTGAGCATTAATGACAGTTTTCTGGGGAAAAGCAAGTTACTTGTTTAAAGTAATTGCACCCACACCCTTCTCTCCACAAACAACAGAGAAATGCAATGCATCCTCTGTCCACAAGCTCACAGTAAGTGTGCCTGGTCAGCAGAACTGACCACTGAACAAAGATGTCTGTAACGGATACAGAACGCTGCCAACCAGGGAAGGCAATGTGGTCGTGTTCTTGTGAACAGATTGTATTTGAGTCTGAGTCTCTGGGTGATGAATGTCTCTTCAGTTCCAACTCATTTTAGCTCAATACAGAAACCTACTCTCCTCCAAACTTTACATAGTGCAGTTTCTGCAGTGTGGAGACGCATGTGTCTCATGATTACAGGTCAAAGAATAATTAAAAGGATTTTTAAGCTGTAATTTTAATGTTAAATTTCAACCTGGGTTTTTTTAAAGGGAGTTTAACAGCCATTTTTATTAACTTAAGCAATGGATGATGGTTTCTGGGTCAGAAAAGCTACTCCAACACATCCTAAGTGTACTGGATAGAGTTTGGTCACTCCAGAGATAGCAGTTGTACCACAGCCCAGTGCTGGGGGAAAGATGGATATATTTATCTCATACACAGTTCCTGTCCATATGCTGAGAGTCTTACAACACTCAGAAGCACATTAGCCAGTGGCCTCTTTGTGTCGGATGTGCTGTCTAATGAGCTGAATAGGACTGTTAACCTCTGTTAGCCATATTAGCATTTTTAGTCATAGGATCAAATGGACTAACTATTAGCATGTGAGACTAATGTATTTCTCTGCTCTTTCTCTCTGAATTGAATTGAGCTGTTACACCACGTGTCAAACTCAAGGCCCGTGGACCAAATGTGGCCCGCAAGAGCTTAAAAGATCTGATTGACTGCAATCTAGTGGCTTTATGCTGTTGCTTCACGGGTATCATAATCTGCATGAATTGTGGGAAATGGAGTTTATGGACAATGCATGCTTTTAGGCTTAATTATTAATTATTCCCCCACTAATTCTAAAACAGGGCGGCACGGTGGCGCAACAGATAGTGTCACACAGCTCCAGGGGCCTGGAGGTTGTGGGTTTGATTCCCGCTCCGGGTGACTGTCTGTGAGGAGTTGGTGTGTTCTCCCCGTGTCCGCGTGGGTTTCCTCCGGGTGCTCCGGTTTCCTCCCACAGCCCAAAATGGTAGATGAAAAAAAAGGTAGATGGATTGGCGACTCAAAAGTGTCCGTAGGTGTGAGTGAATGTGTGTGTGTGTGTCTGTGTTGCCTTGTGAAGGACTGGTGCCCCCTCCAGGGTGTATTCCTGCCTTGCGCCCAATGACTCCAGGTAGGCTCTGGACCCACAGCGACCCTGAATTGGATAAGTGGTTATAGATAATGAATGAATGAATGAATGTATAATTCTAAAACATGCATTGACCTTAAACTATATTTCCCACAATGCATGCCAATTATACTGCCTGCCAAGTGACGGCATTCCATCACTAGATTTCAGTGTATCCTCTTCAATGTGATTTTTTCAACAAGTGGAATTAAGAAATAGGTACAAATATTGATCCCAAAATGTCCAAGAAAAGAAAAATTGATGCAGATGGAAGAAGAGAGATGGGAAGGAGAACACATGTTTGTGCTTCAAGGAGAAAAACTGGTATGTCTTTTGTGTTATGAGGTGATGGCAGTTGTCAAGGAGTACAATTTACGTCGGCACTTTGATACCAAACACGGAGCTAAGTATGCCAAAGTTAGCCTTCAAGAAAAGCAACAAATTGTATAAGAATTCGAAGGCAAACTGCGATTGCAGCAGAATATGTTCACAAGAGCTATGGCCCAAAAAGACGCAGCTGAAGAAATTGTTCGCACGTCTAAGTCTATGAGTAATATGAGTTTCTTAATCTGACATATTAACAGGATTTATGTAATGTTAACAGAGCAACAAGCAAACATATTTTTATATATATGCAAATATTTATAAGTTGAATAAGTAATAAATTCAGAGTTATTTAACATTAAGGAGTACTTACATATGTTAAACATTACATTTGGTTACATTTAGTTACATTTATACGTTCTTACAGTTACATCTGGCCCTTTGAGTGCAACCATTATGCTGATGTGACCGTCTGTGAAAATGAGTTTGACACAGATCTGAGTTACACAGATCTAATACAAGCTTTATAAAAATAATTGTCATGTTTCACTTTTTTTTCCCACTTTTCCTCATGTTTACAGGGTTAATTAACTGATCCTGTTTTCTCTGTGTTCGAAGAATGGAACAGATTCTTGAAGGATACTGTTTTAGCATGACTGTCTGCCTGAATTCTCTCTGATTTGGTTTAAACGAATTAGCACTTAATAAAGTAGTTCTCCTTGTTTGAAAAAGTGGGTGACCATTAAGAGATGTTGCCACACTGCAGTGAAGCATAGCCTTCCAAATGTCTTCCTATACCCTCTGCAAGGCACAGTGTATGTCATAAAATAATGGTTTCTGCATTCACAGCTCAAACACAGCTTTAAAAACGTGACACAGATACATTAATTTATTGTCTGAAACTACTTATCCAATTCAGGGTCTGGAGCTTACCCGGAATCGCTGGGTGCAAGGCAGGAACACGCCCTGTAGGCCTCACACACTTTTTTGAGTTGCCAATCCACCTACCAACATGTGTTTTTGGACCATGGGAGTAAACCGGAGCACCCGGAGGAAACCCACAAAGACATGGGGAGAACACACCAACACTTCACAGACAGTCACCCGGAGCGGGATTCGAACCCACAACCTCCAGGTCTCTGTAGCAGTGTGACTGTGACACTACCTGCTGCGCATTTATGTGTTTGAGTAATGAGTAGTAATCAGTTCACAATGATGAATTATGAATGAGTTAACACTGAACTTTGATGATGACTCCTAGACATGCAAAAAAATAAGTTCTTTGGGACTTGACTTGTAACCAGTAAGTATGTTTAGACGTTAACTGCCTGCTCTTACTGTGAAGAGACACTGGACAGCAGGACTGATTTTTAACCATATTCTGAAAATAATTTTGGATATATAACAGCAATATCTGCCCCATTTGAGAACTCTACTTTACACCTAAATCTCCTCATGCTCATGAAGGAAAATACTTTTGCCTGTAATCAAGCGACACATTGCTGTCAATTTTTGTGACTTGTTTTGTATTTTTATTTGGTGTCTGCTGTTCTCTGTATTTATATCACATGGTTAGAAACAGAAAAACTAATACCTGAAGAATATCTGGTCATTTGGTGTCATCCTCAGGAACTGCTCTTGAGAAATGTTACTCGATACAGACACATTTACATGAAATTTACAAATCTTTATTGAAGCTGTACACAACAATGTGGCTTAATGCACTCAAATCCTCACAGCAATGTTCCAACTTCTAGTCTAAACCTCTCATAGCATGTTAGAAGCTGTTACTGCAACATCCCATTAATACACTTTATTAGAGAAGAAATGTGGCATCTACCATGTTTTGGTCATTTCTCCACTGACGTTACTAAAGTTTTTGTCTGAGATTCCAGGTTTACTCAGAGGTCTTCTTCTAGTAAAGCTGAAGCACACGTTACAGCAAACCATATGTGTTTGTGTTGTTGTCATGAAATTAGTTTCAAACTGATGCACGCATAGAGACTTAGACAGGTATGTTTGACTAGACACAAATCTGTGCCCACTTCCCTTCACCAGGGCTGATGCCTGAGCATGACTAGGCAAGGCGTTTATCCGGTCAGTAACATCAAAATATTGCAACATAATTTAAGTACAAACACGTCAAGGATGTTTTCCTGAAAAATCATGGGGCAATCCATCCTGAGTGTGAAGACAGCTCAGAGGGAGCAAGCCAAGAAACTTCAACTGAGAAAAATGAGGTGGCAGTAAATATTAAAACATGATCACATAGCTTGATAACTTTGTGATTGTGAAGTAAATAAGTGAATTACAAAAAGCATAGTGTTACCAGACCCATCGGCAAAGGGAGCCAAAAATTCAATATATACATCCATCCTATTAGAACTACCTGAGAGTAACATCAAAATATGGGTAATGTTCTGTGCATTGTTTTTTACAATGGCCAAAAATGTGACCTATGTTAGATGAAATGCAACAATTCATGTGATACTGCCTAATAAACGGACACCAGGGTGCAGGAGAAATATATACAATACATTGCCAAAAGTATTCACTCGTCAGCCTTCATATGAAATTGAGTGACATCCAACTCTTATTCCATAGAGTTTGATATGTTGGCCCATCCTTTGCAGCTGTAACAGCTTAAAATGTTCTGGGAAAGCAGCGTAGGCAGGCAGAAGTGCATTTTTTGATGCACTGATGTTGGATGAGGAGGCCTGGTTCGCAGTCTCTGTTACAAAGGTGTTCTTTTGGGTAGAGATCAGGACTCTGTGCAGGCCAGTCAAGTTTTTTCACACCAAGTGGACACATCCATGTCATTATAGACATTGGTGCACAGTCATGAATGGGCCATCCCCAAACTGTTGCCACAAAGTTGCATAATATTGTGCGAAAACTCTTGTTAAGCTGAGAGAGTTTGTCTCACTGGAACTAAGGAGCCAAGCCCAACTCATGAAAAGCAATACTCCCCCGACCAAACTTTAAACTTGGCATAATGCAGTCAGAAAATTGCCATTCTCCTGGCACATGCTAAATGCAGACTTGTATATTGGTTTATCAGAAGGAGAAGCATGATTCTTTACTCCAGAGAACATTGCATCTGACACTTTGCATTGCACTTAGTGAAATAAAGCCTGGATACCCATTTCATCAAGCTATCTACGCACTGTTTTTTTGGCTAATCTGAAGGACACTAACTTGTGATGGACTTTTTAGAAAGTTGGTTTTATTCACCTGTGGCCATGTAAGTGACTGGAACACCTGAATGTTTGGATGGGTGAGTAAATACATTTTGAAGTAGAATTTATGTAATAACTTACGTATGTTATAAGGTCTCTTATAACAATTTTATGATGTTGAATTACCTAATTATGCGTATACTACAAAAATGCCACAGAACAATTTGATTCTACAATTATTTTGATCAAATCAAACTTTAGTGGTCAATATTACAAACACTATATTCTGAAGATGCAACAGTTCTCCGTACAGGTGTTTCCCAACGTTTAATTGTAAATGTAAGTTAAACTAATTACTTAATTACATGCGTTTTTTTTACAGACATAAGGAACTCCTCATAGAAAGAAACCTGAAGCAAGGATTTCACCCAAGACTGCAGGATCCTGGAGATGCACAACAGCAGCAATACATTTTGCACCACTTTGCCACCCCAATACATCTCAACCGACTGATCCAAAATCACACTCTTTTTTCTTTTCATAAATCAGAAAATTGTTAATTGCATATGTGTGTGGTGCGGTGAGATAGGTAACACACCATACACAATACTTTGGGGCTCTTTATTTGCTTGTCACTTAACCAAAAAGTAACATTCTTCTTTTGCTTGCTTATTTCCTTTCTAATTACTATATTTAAGTACAGTTGAGTATTTGTCACAACCTCATAGAGCACACTTTAACTTGAAAAATACAGTACAAATAATTAGAATGCAAAATGACTGGCAAAATAAATACGGCAATGATTTACGACTGTAAAACAAAGAAATACAAAACAGTGAAAAAATCCCAAACCATAGAGCCTCAAATAAATGTACAGAGGAAACAAAACAGACACTCACATCTTGGCTATCCCAGAGCCTTTTCCCCAGTTGAACTGCTCACAACTTACACATAGCCCTACATTTAACAGGAGATTTACATTGCTGTTATCAAGGTTACATAGTTATTACAGTTGTCCTCAATAACATTTAAGACCTACGAAATGGGAGCGCTAGCCGAATATTCTCTCTTGTACTCCGAACCATATATGAAAATAACCAATTCACAAATGTGCAAATATGGTCACTTCTACATAACAGGAACAATGTTTAACCAGTCTGCACACAGATAATGCCTCAGGTTTTAAGGATGAAATAATTACCACTGGATTTCTCTCGCAGAGCTATTTCTCCCTCACCATACACTCTGTGCAACCATGCGCTCTGACAACAACCTCTCGCGAGAGATGCACAAATCATGCGATAAGTCGGGTCTCTTAAAGGGCCAGTGTCTGTTTAAACATAATTTAAATGCACTGACAGAAATAATTCCGGTAACCTGTTGGTGTTCATGTTGCCAAATTAAGACACTCTGGAAAAATAATTATTTTATTTTCCACCCGGCTACATTCTCCCCTGCAACACGTCAGTGTCCTCAATGACTGCATACTAGTTTTAAATAGACATCCTGGCTTCTTGCAATGCTTTCTCAAACAAAGCCGTGCCCAGGTTTGTCAAAACTTGGGAAAGCATATCTGTACCCACAGCAACTGCATTACATGTAGATTTGGGTAAGTGATAAGGATTAGTGTGGACCCCAGCCTTAACCCGCTTGCTCCTTCTTATGGCAGGAACAGGAGTACTAGTTTCCAAACCTAAAACATGAGAATCACTGGCTACTGGATCAGCCTCCCATACACTGGTAACCTCAGTGTCAGCAACAGCACGTGTACCCTCCCTTTCAGCCTCAACATTCACTTTTGATGTGGGAGGAGGATTAGGTATGTTGACCTCTTCAACTACCACCAAGTCCCTATCTGAAAAAACAGATAGCGATTCAGAGTTTGGAGCAACAGCCAAATTGTCTCCTTTGTTAGCCCTAGGTGTGGGAACTGGAGTTTTGCATGGACGCAGTTCTGTCCTATGTACTCGTTTAATTGGCCCACTCTCCACAGGTTCTACAGTATATGTAGTACCCTGAATATCAACTACCCTATACAGATTAGGACTCCAAGCATCTTGGATCTTATTTCTGCCAGGGGGTCTGTGACGAAGGTACACCACTTGCCCTACATCAATTGGGGGACAAAACACTCTCTCATTTTGCAAAGAGATCCTCTCGGCCGCTTTTTGCTCCGAGTATTCTTTTGCTCGTTCATGCGCCACCCTAAGTCTCTCCTGATGCACAGCAAGCCAGTCCTTCCTACTGTCTATGCAGTCTTCACGAGCCAAAAGTGCATCCACAGGCAAATGTGGCTGCACTCCAAAAAGCAAATAATAAGGTGAATACCCTGTGGTAGAATGTGGTGTCACATTGTATACATAAACCAATTCAGGCAGATACTCAAGCCAACGTTTTTTTCTTTTCTGGAGGGAGGGTGCGAAGCAAGTCATGTAAAGTTCGATTATATCTCTCACACTGTGCATTTCCCTGAGGCCTATAAGGAGTGGTTCGTGACTTTTTAACTCCATACAGCTTACACAACTCGGCCACGATTTCGCTTTCAAAATTTCGACCCTGGTCGGAGTGAATTCTCTCTGGAATTCCATATTTCATAAACCACTCTTTAAGTAGCACTTTTGCAGTAGTATCTGCTTTTTGGTCCTTAGTGGCAAATGCCTGCGTGAATTTACTGAAAATGTCCGTAACCACCAGGACATTTTCACGGCCATCAGAAGCTGGTTCCAGCACAGTGAAATCCACTGTCACTACCTCAAGAGGCCTAGAGGCCAAAAAGGCCTTTACAGGAGCCTGGATCTTTGGCTGCGGCATTTTGGTGAGAATACACCTCTGACACCCTTTCACCCATGCCTCAACATCTTCAGACATCCCCACCCAGAAACAACGTTGCCTCAATAAGCTCAGTGTTCGCTCAATACCTTGGTGCCCCATCTGATCATGCACACATTCTAACACCTGGTCTCTCAAATAACCAGGTATGAGCAACTGCCAACATTCCCCATGATGAGGGTCATCTATAACACGGTACAGCAACTCATTTCTCTCTCGAATGTATTTCCACTGCTTTAGGATCCTCCTGACCTCTCTACTCAACCCTAGTCGCTCCCTATGACTAGGCTTCTCACTTCTCTCCCAAAAACCCCTAAACCTCTCGAGCGAAGGGTCAGATTTCTGAAACTCTAACAACTGTTTAACTGAATAACCAGGAAGTGCAGGTGTGCAGCCCTGTGTATCACTCGTTTCAATAAACTCTGGTCCACAAGCACGTATCTGTCGTATTCTACAACACTCAATCCCAGCTGAGATGAGCTCTGGATCTAGAGAAGTCCCTTGCCTTACAAAGTTACAGATAGCCACACCACCACGTAAATCTTCATCAGGATCCCCATCAAGATCCATTTCAGGCTCCCCTGCAAAATCCTGTCGGGAGAGAGCATCAGCAGCAATATTACTGTACCCAGGTCGATACTTCACCTCAAAATCAAAAACAGACAACTGTGCTAGCCACCTCTGTTCTATAGCTAATTTAGCTGTATGAAGGTGACAGAGAGGATTATTGTCAGTGAGAACCACAAACTTTGAGCCCAGCAAGTAACCCCTAAACTTTTCAGCTATGGCCCATTTCAAGGCCAGAAGCTCAAGCTTCATACTGCTGTAGTTGCGGTCATTTTTCTCAGCGTTACGGAGCCGTCGGCTGGCATAGGCGATAACCCTTTTAGTGTTATCTTGCTGCTGATACAGTATAGCACCAAGGCCTTTATGGCTGGCGTCAGTCTCCAGAATAAAAGTACGCGTAAAGTCTGCAAACCCCAACACAGGAGCGGTGGTGAGTTTCTCTTTCAATTGCTCAAACACATCCTGACACTCGTCATTCCACAATGAACGCAACATCACATTTGACTTGGAACATCTTGCATTCCTTATACAGGAATTTACCAAATCATGTAAGGGACCCGCCACTTTCGAAAATCCTTGAATAAATCGCCTGTAGTAGCTACAAAACCCTAGGAATGACTGCAATTCCTTGACCGTCTGAGGAACCTCCCAATTTTTCACAGCCGCTACCTTACTTGGGTCCGTCCCAACACCATTTGCTGACACCTGATGGCCAAGGAAACACACCTCAGGCTGAAGGAAACTGCATTTTTGTAATTTCAACTTCAAACCAGTTTCCTGCAGTCGCTTAAACACAACTTCAAGCCTCTCTAGGTGTTCCACGAAGGTCCGAGAGAAAACTAAAATGTCATCTAGGTAGACCAGTATTATCTGGAATATCAAGTCACTCATTGTAGCTTGCATTAATCTTTGAAAAGTTGCTGGCCCATTGCAAACCCCAAATGGCATCCTCAAAAAATGGTATAACCCAAAGGGTGTAATGAATGCAGTTTTGTGCCTGTCCCTCTCATGCATAGCTACCTGGTGATACCCGCTTGCCAGGTCAATTGTTGAGAAGAATTTTGCACCCCTAAGAGCATCAAAACTCTCGTCAATTCTGGGCAAAGGAAAAGCGCCACGTTTGGTCTTGCAGTTAAGTCGCCTATAATCCACACAAAGCCTGAGACTACCATCGGTTTTCCGTACAAGTACAATTGGTGAAGCATAGGCACTAACACTTTCCTGAATTACACACTTTTTCAGCAGTTTGGATATGTGCTCTCGGACCTCTCCATATTGGGTGGGTGGTATACGTCTGTATGGCTGCGCTACAGGCACATCATCTGTCAAATGTATTTCATGTTGAACTTTGTCAGTGTAACCTAAATCTTCATCCTCTACCGCAAATATGCTGGAATATTTCTCAAGCAGTAAACGAAGCTGTCCCTGCTGCTCAGGAGTACCCCCCACTCTTACTTTATCTAGAACCGATGGGGAATCAGGCTGCTGCATTCCATTTACATCTAGTGTGACATGCTCAATGTCAGTGGAAATTCTCTGGAATGTTACTTCACATGACTCATCTGCTTGGACCTGTTCTACAGGAGACAGAATGCCTAGCCTAGTCCTAGACCATAACCAAACGTCTTCTTAAGACATATTTATGACCTGTACAGGAAACAAATGGCTCTGGGATGGCACTAAAGTGGGCACTACAATAACTCCATCTGGTAAAAGGGAATTTGCTGGCTCTAAGAGTAACAAAATACCATCATCCTTCTCAGTTCTAAGCCCTCTAGCCATGACACTAGACACAGATGAAGCTGGCACATGAACCACCTCCCTGCCTGCTACCCGAGCGAAAGTAGCCTTGTCTGCCACATTTACAGTCTGCATCTGCTGAAAAGCTTGCCGCCAGTCAGAATCAAGTTTGCCATCAAGGGTGGTTTCAAATTCGGCCTGCACCATTTGCCTACATCTACTGATAATATTCATCCCAATAAGGCCTGGAACAGATGAGTTGTTCTGAGTGTCCTTCACTACAAGAAAACCACAATCTGACAGAGTTACCCCCATAGTTTCCACATCTAGTTCCAGATACCCAAGATATGGTATGTTTAAACCATTAGCTGCAGTGATTTTTAACCACCCAGATGTAGAATGTACATCTTTCTCTTCACCCGTCAAACAATCTCTGAAGAAACTCTCATTAATTGTACTAACCTGGCTACCAGTATCCAATAAACAGGATGCTGGCACACCCCTGATCCTCAACTCTATGACTGGATATTTTCCCACTGCCCGCTCTAGTAGCCTGCACCACGTTGGCTGATTTTAGATGAGCCTACAGAATCCCCTCGCATTGCTTGGCTCATAGCAACCGAGGGCTTCCATTTCCCTGAGTTGTGACCTGCTCCAAAGGCTTTTTCACCTTCCCATCACGCCATTATGTACATTTCTCTGCAATATGACCCACCCCATTGCACCTAAAGCATGCGGGCTGTCCATCTTCTGTAAACTTTGGTGCCGTTCTAGGTCTGCTTTCAGTACGGCAGACCCTCTGTGGGACCTCAGGTGTTGCTAGTTTCCTGACAGCTTTTGTAAGTTCAGAGATTGCTTGATCTTGTTCTGCTAGCCGCCTCTCTTGTTGCGATACTACTTTAAGTATACCTTCTAAAGCAGTTGCATGCTCATCCTGAGTAGTGATGGCTGAGCAGCCTGCCTCATCTGTGATTTCTGACTGTACTTGCCTGTGCTTAACCACTCGAGGGCCATAGGACTTGTCTTCCAGTGACCACAACATAGCCTCATTACGAACCTCAAGAAGACTTGACTCAGGTTTTTCTCTTACAAATTTTCTGAGTTCTCTCCTAAGAGATGTATCCCTCAATGAACTGATCTCTGAGAATCGTTTTTTCATTGGGCAGTGCGGCGGGAGACTGTTTGGTGACTAATTTCAAGATTTGTGATAAAGCATGAGAGAATTCTCTGAGGTTTTCACCCTCTGCCTGTCTCCGTTCATAGAATATCTGTAAGAGCTGAGAAGCACTGCGCTTCTCCCCAAACGCATCATGCAAGAAGTTGTAAATGTCACTGGGTTTGCTACGTTTATCACCCATACACAACCGTACTTCTTCTAAGGCTGGCCCTTTTAACAATGAAATTAAGAAATCAACCTGCTCATCTTGTGACTGCTCTCTGGCTCTGAGAACCCTTTCCACTTCTTCGATGAATTCTTCTACTGACCTCCCATCCTTGCTAAATTCCCCAAAAAACTCTGAATATGACGTTCTCTGGGAATATATATATATATGAACGGGTAGAACCATGTCCAACCCCAGCCCTATCAGACAGAATTTCTTCTCGCCACTTACTAAGCTCTTGCAACTGATGTTGCATTTCTTCAAAGGTTTGCTCCTGTGGCCTGAGCTGACCTAGGGCTTCATCATCACCAGGTTCTTGCGGCATTTTATTTGGCAGCTACTATATGCCCAGTTCACTGTGAGAGTCCTTGAGATTTTGCAATAGTAGATGTCAGTCCGTTGTTTCAGAGTCTTAAGGATACAGTTCTGTGACACTCCTCCAACAATGTACAGTCTTCAAAATTTTCTTGACACCAGAAATGCTGCAGCTGCTGATGTCACCACGGATGAGCTGACCCTCACCGGTAAGAAGCCACCGACCACGTCTGCTCGCCTTGCCACCACAGCTGGATGCACTGCAAAAAGTCTTCACCACTGCCATATTTATTTTAAACCATATAGTTATATCTCAGCAGTGCAAAACAAAAAGCAAACCCCACTCCTGGTACCAAAATTGTGGTGCGGTGAGATAGGTAACACACCATACACAATACTTTGGGGCTCTTTATTTGCTTGTCACTTAACCAAAAAGAAACATTCTTCTTTTGCTTGCTTATTTCCTTTCTAATTACTATATTTAAGTACAGTTGAGTATTTGTCACAACCTCATAGAGCACACTTTAACTTGAAAAATACAGTACAAATAATTAGAATGCAAAATGACTGGCAAAATAAATACGGCAATGATTTACGACTGTAAAACAAAGAAATACAAAACAGTGAAAAAATCCCAAACCATAGAGCCTCAAATAAATGTACAGAGGAAACAAAACAGACACTCACATCTTGGCTATCCCAGAGCCTTTTCCCCAGTTGAACTGCTCACAACTGCTTACACATAGCCCTACATTTAACAGGAGATTTACATTGCTGTTATCAAGGTTACATAGTTATTACAGTTGTCCTCAATAACATTTAAGACCTCCGAAATGGGAGCGCTAGCCGAATATTCTCTCTTGTACTCCGAACCATATATGAAAATAACTAATTCACAAATGTGCAAATATGGTCACTTCTACATAACAGGAACAATGTTTAACCAGTCTGCACACAGATAATGCCTCAGGTTTTAAGGATGAAATAATTACCACTGGATTTCTCTCGCAGAGCTATTTCTCCCTCACCATACACTCTGTGCAACCATGCGCTCTGACAACAACCTCTCGCGAGAGATGCACAAATCATGCGATAAGTCGGGTCTCTTAAAAGGCCAGTGTCTGTTTAAACATAATTTAAATGCACTGACAGAAATAATTCCGGTAACCTGTTGGTGTTCATGTTGCCAAATTAAGACACTCTGGAAAAATAATTATTTTATTTTCCACCCTGCTACATGTGTTACACAAAGAAAAGTTGCAAGTTGGAGGCCTGTTGATGCCTTCCAGTCAGTTAAAACTGACCCTCTCTCTGTTTGTGTGGAAAACACAGGACTCACGCTTAATTCTACCCAACATGGTGCATCTGTTAACTCATATGAAAAAAGAAAAGTTAGTGTTCTCCTCCAAGTATGTTGAATTGTCCAGTGCCAGTCCAAAATTAATCTTGACAACTCCACAGCAACATCATGTTAGAGAACATAACCTGGCTCTGTACAATGTGTACAAAATATAATAATTATTCATAATTATTAAAATTTTATTAATAAAACTTTTTAAACTTTAAAAAAAATATATTTTTAAAACAAATATTATATTATTCATAATTTAAAAAATATTTTTAATATTAATTAATTAAAATATATATACTATAACTACGTGGATGTTCAAATAATTATAATGCTTCTGTGGTTGAAAAATCAGCCTTAAAACGTCCCCTAACATTAAACCTTAACATTAAATTGTAAATTCCAAAATGTGAGAAATGGATTGGAGCTTGCTTAGTAAATGTAAGTACCTGCAATATCTGCTTGCTCAATGTTCTAAGCAAGTCAAGTAGTAACTATATGAGACATATAAACTTTGTAGGGATCACATTTGTTTCATTTGACAATGTCAGCTTGTAAAATTACACAGCAGGAATTTGAAGAGGTTCAAACATTCCTTGGATTTGCTTGGACATTACTGCTGCAATTGTTGTGGTATTCAAAGCCTGTAGTTCCCATCAGAGACAGTATTTTTTGCAAAATCACTGGCTACATTTCCGGGTTGAGAGCTGTGGTTTTCTACTTGTGGAGTCAAGTAGAGTAGGTACGATACAGTAGAAAAATGTCAGTAACTACAAAAAATGATGAAGCAGAAATTTTATAGATGTAAAAATGTTTGGAATATCTGAAGGATTTTTAATAAAATATATTCTAATATTTGGAGATCTGATTTGTTAAGGAAGTAGCGTTTGTTGCAGAGGTCATGGAGTAACTGTGTCTATGTAACACTAACTTCACTGAAACACTTCAAGAATTCTTGACAGCAAAACCAAGCACTAGATGTAGTGTCCTGAACACTCTTTGTCAACTCAAGAGCACTTCACCTGATAAGCTTGTCTAGACCGAGGAGGCTCCAGCTGTCACAGCTGGGAAGAATTGATGAGCTCGCCCTCTCTCTCTCTGCACATTCCACAGACTGCCATCAGCATGTGAATCTCCCTCCCATGCTACAGTGCATTCAGGGTCTGCTCTTATCTGGGACACATCCAATGCAGCTAGGAACATCCAGGTCCTTATATCAAATATATGAGGGGCTTGTTATCCAAGTATTTATCTTGTAGTAATTTATCATAATCTGATCCAGGATTTTTCCATTTGTTTTCCTCCATCCACTGCTTGATCTCCAAGGCCTTGAAGTTAATTTCCAAACTTCAAAGACCTCCTTTCTCTTCACTTCCTTCGATGATGGAACCATCAGACAGAGGTGTCTCCAGCCAAAACTTATTTTCTTTCTACCACTCATAATATTATGGGGTTTTGTTCCAAACCATATTAAATACCACTTTCATGAATTTGTCTTTTGCTCTGTTATGTTTTGTTGTGGTTGCAAGGACTATATACATTGAACGATTACAGGGTTAAGAAAATCTACCTTGTATCTACACTCATTGTCCAATTTATCAGCTCCACTGACCATATAGGAGCATTCTGTAGTTCTACAATTACAGACTGTGGTCCACCTGTTTCTCCGCAAACAGTTTATCCCTATTTAACCCTGCTCTTCAATGGTCAGGGCCACCATAGGACCCCAACAGAGCAGGTATGATTTACGTGGTGGATCTTTCCCAGTGCTGCAGTGACACTGACATGGTGGTTGAGTGTCAGTGTGTGTTGTGCCGGTACAAGTGGATCAGATAAAGCAGGGCTGTTTGAGTTTTAAAGCCCTTAGAATAGTTTGCCAAACAAACTATAAAAGTGTCCTGTGGCCACTGATGAAGGAGTAGAGGGAGACCAACATAACAGATGAGAAACTGTCTCTGACTTTACATCTACAGGGTGAACCAATGAGGTAGGTGTGTCTAACAGAATGGACCATGAGTGGACACAGGGTTTCAAAACTCGAGCAGCCCTGCTGTGTCTGTTCCATTCTGATTCACCATGTCAGTGTCACTGCTGTCAACCACAAATCATTTTTGCTCTGTGGTGGTCCTGAAGAACAAGATCATTGACGTATGCAGAGAAACAGGTGGATTTCAGTCTGTAATTGTAGAACTACAAAGCCCAGGATTCTAGGAGCCAGTACTGCAATCTATACTGGAGTTTGGAATAAAAAACTCCATATATTATCAGCAATGCAAATTAAATATTCTAGTTCTTCTTTGTAAGACAAATGGGACCCAAGGGTTTTGTGGCTGTGGTAAAATTCCTAGCCCTGAAATGGTCCTTGCTTGCTTCTAACTTACAGATCTAAGCGTTGAAACTTGGACTGAAACAAGTGTGACAAACAGTTACATCAGTGTAAAGCATTCACTGATCTTGGATGGCAGCTTCAAAGTTGATTGCTTCCATCTGAGCTCTCTCCCTCCATGGTGCATTACATATAACAATTAATGCTGTTTATTTGTTTTGGAAGACATTGATCTGGGTTGGTTCCAGGGCTAGCATTTTTAACATAGCTGCAGTAAGTGTTGAGGTAAGAGTTCTAGGAGACCTGGAGGGCTCTGGTTATTGCTCCACTATTTTGGAATGGAGCTCCGTTCACGAATGACTGAATGGGTGGTTCTGTGTTTTGATGTGAAGTAATAGAAAATGGGAGTGAATGTACTGGAGGGCACTGGCCCTGTTTTAAACCCTATAATGTGCTCTGGTGAGATCTCATAAAATGCATTGCATAATTTATGGACAAAATGTGTCAACTGCCATGCAACATTACAGCTCTATGAAAATACCAGATATTCACACCGTCCCTAAACATCTGCCCCTTGTTATGTTTTCATTGACAACAATTGTTAAACAGCTCTAGTTCGGAATCCTGATCTGAAACTGTTTAAAAATAAACATAAACATACTCTTACAACAGTTCTTTGTGTGATTCCGAAGACCATCTCTTTCAGTTTCTTAAAGAAACATATTTATAAAAGACATAAGTGATGACATAAAAGTTCTTGATCAATTTAAGATCTAGTCTCTAGTCTCATACTCTGAAAATGTAGATGTTCTATATAAGAATACTGCTGTAGATCAGTCAAAAATAGCCACATGTAGCAGAAGAGTCTCAAAGTAGAAGCAAGAAACAAGGCATGGGAGTAAATATGGGAATACAGGACTTTTATTATAAAAAGGAAATCATCACATCAAAAGGGAACTAAACCTGAAAAGGGAATGAAACTAAATTCATCCTGAAGAAAAAATAAACCAGACAAAATGCTGTAAAAAGCCAACTAGACTAACAGAAAACTTAGCCTAAACTAATACTAATAAAGACAAAGGACAACAAGATGTCTATAACAAAGACAGAGAAGAATGACTAGGGGCTGATGAAATACACTTCCAATAAACAAAGATACTCATGGACACTACACACTTAATAAATAAAAGGTGCTACAAAGGGATCTTTGAGCAATGCCATAGAAGAACCACTTTTGGTTTCATAAGGAAACATTGTTGTTTTAGAGACGCATGAGTGTGAGGAACCTTTTATTAAAGGTTATACTACCTTCATTCTATCTAATGAGGGGTTGATTTTTCCAATTTGAAATTTAATCATTTTGCACAAGGCAGGAACACTCCCTGGAGAGGGTACCTGTCCTTCACAGGATGACACACACACCTATTGACACTATTGAGTTGCCAATCCACCTACCAACATGTGTTTTTGGACTGTGGGAGGAAACAGGAGCACCTGGAAGAAACCCATGCAGACAAGGGGAAAACACATCAAACTCCTCATTGACAGTTACCCGGAGCGGGACTTAAATCCACAAACTCCAGGTCCCTGGAGCTGTGTGACTGTGACACTACCCCTTTGTTATATTTTCAATATATATTAAAATATGATTCTTTTTTTTTTTTACTTTGACATCTCTAGCTGAACTGCTTGATTTCCTGGCAAGTTCATTTGATATGCAAACAGTAAGCTCAGAGGACCAAAAATTAGTTAACTGTGACTGAAATATACCTAATAATGATAATACCCCCACAAGCAAGAATGGCAGCTGTGATTTGGCTTGGCCCAGATGTGTCACATTTCTGCATGTAGGTGACATCAATATTCAGCCACACTTACAGCAAAGAATTGCTTGGTGTGGGTGTATTTTGGATACCTTAAAGATGATCCAAGAGAATTCAAATGGGAATATTTTAATTAATCTTGGATGAATTTTTCTAACTATAAGATGGCGTGGGCACCTGCTGTCATCGCGTCTGTTGTGCACACCTAACCCCTGTTTGGGTGAGTGTACAGACAAAATGTAATTTTGCTGCAAGGTTGTACTTGTATAACTTTGTGACAAATAAATTGGATCTGAATCTGAATCTGAATACATGGACAGGATTGCTAGGTTCTTCTGTAAGATGATGAGCAAAAGGCAAAACTTTGTCTAGCAGCTCGGTGTAGGTATTGTAAGCAATTTTCATTAACAAGTTGTCAGCAGTCCCTGTACATTAGTTTGGATTTTGAGCCATGATTCTGATGAGAATTTCATGCAAACTGAGATTTTTGCTACTGCTGGTCGACCTGTGTACTGCTGTGTGTACTTCCTTCAATTTATGACCTTTGACATGCCAAAATGCAAATCTGTAACATCTTCTTTCACTGCATAGTGCATTCATTGCACTATGGGGTTTGTGATGAGATTCATAGACTGAGAAAAGGTGGTACAGTGAAGTGAATCTTATTCAGTGCACTGAACCACCTCTTCTCAATGTCTCATTCAATGCACTGTACCACCTCTGTGTCTTATTCACTGCACACACCACACAGGTATTTATAGCCTGATCATCCTTGTGCAATGCCATCTGCAGGAGTCTGAATTTATTACCACATTAAACAGGAGACTAATGTTTTATTTGTTGAGCCTATGTTCTCAGTTACCGCGCCCTTCAAAAGGTCATCTAACACAGGGCTTTTTTTCAAACCGACCAATATTTTGTACAATATTCATATTGCGACACAGGCAACACAAACTCAGAACGTTTTCTACATTATAAAATGAAATATATCTGATGGCCCATTTGTTTCTCAGCACCAATATTTACAATACTCAGAATTAGGGTGAATCCCATTTTTCCATTTTGCCTAGGGGTAGGGTTCAATTCATTTGGAAAATAAACCAAAAGATGTCAGTATTTTCTCTTCAGAACAATGAAAGCAATTGTATTATCTTATATCAATGTGTTAATTATGGCACTTTTTATTTTCCACAACAATCATTAAACATCTGTAGTAATATGCTGATGTTTTGGTATGTAGCTAGTTAATTTCAAGTTATACATTCTACCTCCTGATGTTAGTACGGCAATATTTAAGGTGGAACTGGAAGCTTAGAAAAATGGTGTGAAATATGAAAATGAATTTAGTTTCATATCACATTAGAATTATCCAATCTTTTGTGCAAAAAATTATCTTTTTTTAGGCTCACAACCCCTGGATTTAAAAACCCTGATCTAACAAATTTCACTGGACCTAATAGAGTAATGAAACTAATTGTAAGATGCCAGCCGGGGTGTCCTAGAAATGAAATGATGAAACTAAGCTGACACATGGATATTAATAACAGCTTTACTATGGTCAGAAGGTCTTGCCAATTTTGCAAACATAACACCATAACTATATGATTAATGTCAAAGCTGTTTTCTTTAAACAAAACTTTGATATCTACTGAAGAAGATTTATTGTAGCCGAGGGCTACAAAAGCAACAGACACTAAGCCAAGCCACAACTCAGTCCATTCCACTCTTGGGGTTGAGGAGAAACTCTGACAAAATTCTTTAGCAGCTATCGGCACATCAGTATCATCCGTTGCCATTGGTAAGGAACCCGTGTGTAACATCCTTCTGTCAGATCTCCTGGCATTACATCAGCAATGGAAGTGGACACGAAGTAGAGCATGCATGCTATCACTTCCCAATGGTGTACATTTGTAGTTTATGGTTATAGTTTTAATTTTGGAACACATCCACCTCTTCATCATGTTTTAATGCCAACAAAACTATGTATTCATGCTAATGTGCTTTTTAAACTGTATTGAAGCAAAAATGAAATGGCGTCTCCCAGACCCTAGATAAATCTCTTGAGCACCAAGCTAAGAGGATTGTTTATTACTGTCACACTGGCCATTTTCAGCTTGAATTCCATTGAACAGTGGGTGTGATTTTCTTTTGTGTTTATTCATGACAGATTTATCCAAGCTAGGCAGCAATAAAACATGGGTCCTGTTTTCATAATGCATCATAAAAGCTTTCATAAAGTAGTATATATTATGGATGGTGCAGTATAATGCTTGCTATAAAGGTTGCACAACTCTAAAGAAATGCATATGTATATGTCATAGATCTTATGGACACTGGAAATTGTGAGGATTGCTTAGTTGTAGTTGGGAACGGAATTTTGCTTCTTTCAGGAAAATAGTGCTTGTAAAAATGTGCGGGTGAAATTAGATCTGTCTGGAATGCTTGTTGAGATGAGGCATGACAGCAGCCACAGCATCTTGGCAGCCTTGTTTTTTCCCTGCTCTTGGCTCTGTGCCAAGGCCATGAGCTATGGGTTCATCAGAGCACATGAGACAAGTTATAATAGATCATTTATGCAGGTCCTGAGCTCAACCATAACTCACTCAAATATATATAGAGACGCCTGGAGTAAGAGAAGTTGTTTTCAACACTTGCTCACAGACTCTTGGCCGCAGCAGAGATCTGAAGCTATGCATGGTAATGTGATAGTGTTAAATACCTGAAAAGCAACAAGGAATCTATTTGGCTGTCGATGCCTTAGCACACCCTTGTAACAGACCCTCTGCCAATTTTCCATTGGCTCAAAACAACAGGAAATGTCAAGGGGAAAGCTGTTCTAACAGCCATATAAAGGAGAAAATAGCCATACCTGAAATGTACAATATATTATATATATGTACACCATTGCTGTAATATTGGCCTCTATATGGTTGTATCTGTTGCTAGTCTCAGCCACAGATGCTCTGACACCTTTTTTTTTTTTACATTACACTTATATAGCGCCTTTCTAGAAACCCAAGGATCAACACAACATTCAATCCACACACACACTGGCGAGAAGCGTCAGCCAAATGCACACAGCTCGGCCAGAAACGACAGTCCACCTGGAGGACTGCACCGGGCACCAGGGTTTCACCCAGGATAGAGCGGTAATCTATATCTGGACACATACATATTAACTCACACATACAGGCATTCATTCACATACACACTCATTCACTCACACCAGGACAGTTATGAGAGAAGCCAATTCAGCTAACATTCATGTTTTTGGACTGTGGGAGAAAACCGTAGACGCTGGAGGAAGAACAAGGAAACTCCACCCAGATGGGACTTGAACACAAGATCCCAGGGCTGGGAGGCGAATGTGCTAACCACTAAGCCACCATGTCACTGTGGTACCATTAGAGCACAAATTTCTGTTTGGCCATCTGTACATCCATACGCACTTCATGTATTGTACTGGCTCTGGTAATATTCTGATGTGAATCATAAAGACTGCCTTCTTCTACACGTCATGTCAAAATAGCTGACTTGTGATTGATCCTTTTGTGTGTCAGTCAAATTTCTTTTCCTGCAGTGGTAGGCAGCTCTTGGTCACGATAATAATACTGCTACTACTAACAATATTGAAGTAAAAAGAGCTCTTGCATCCAAATCTGTATTGCTACTAGCAGTTTATCAGTGTATCGAAAATGGGTCTGAACTGAAAAAAAAATGTGTGGAAAATTTTGAAAAAAAATGGGCAACTGACTCAATTCCTGTTCAGAATATCTGAAATGCACAATGCCAGGTAGAGGGGTATAAAGACCCCTAGCACTGGGCTACAGAGCCTGAACCAAAATCTCACAGCAAAGGTTTTATAACATTTATCATAAAGGCTTCCTAGAATAAGGTGAATAAAGTGTTTGCCTGTGTATCTGAAAATATTCCGGGGCATATTTGCACATTTGCACATGTTTAATAATATAATAAATCATTTTGGCTGTGTCATGCAGTCACCAAACAACATTCAGGCACATTTCCAAAGCAGTGCTCACCTTACAGAAGTATGCATTAACACCCTCTGAAACTATACTAAAAGACCTTTGCCATAGGCACGCCCCCTGTGAGCATCAAATGTGAGTTCTTGGCCTTCTCCAAACCTGAAGGCCATGGCCCTGTTGCGGTGGAGCTGTGTTGACTGAGGTGCTCCTGGCACTCCCTGCAGAGGAAGTGGAAGCTTTCTGCGGGGTTGCAAACCAGCTCTGGAATTTCCTGCTCCAGACTCGACATCATGCCCTCGTGAGAAAGATCCCCCTGCCACCCTTCACCATGGGCTGACCAACAAGGCCACGCACCCCCCGCCTGGATTACGAACACCGAACCAGGCTCATCAGAGGAAGAACAGATGCCAAATGTCTCCATCAGAACAAGATCCTCTTATTACATTCATTTGGCTATATTGTTGAAAAGTACACCTAAGTTTGAATCTTAAGTGAATGCAGCCATTTTAAGGTGTATCCACTGTATGTTCAAATCAAATCAAATCAAATCAAATTTATTTATATAGCGCTTTTTACAACTGATGTTGTCACAAAGCAGCTTCACAGAATTCCAGTAAGACAAGATTTGACATGAAATGTAAAGACAAATGTAAAACCCTCAAGTGAGCAAGCCAGGGGCGACAGTGGCAAGGAAAAACTCCCCCAGCTGAGGAAGAAACCTTGGGAGGAACCAAGACTCACAAGGGGTGACCCATCCTCCTCTGGTCAATCTATGTATGTTGATATACACAGCTTATTTAATCACCATAGAAACATAACCAGTATGATCTGAGACAACCAGTCATAGGCTTAAGGTAACCATGTCCAATGCTAAGAGTCAGTTGGAGTGGCTAAAATAAAGTCACCTACGATTTGGAGCTGTGTTGTCTGGAGTGATGAAGCTCCATCTAATTTTTGGGATGCATGGAGCAGCTTTGGTAATCCATAATTTATCACCCAATATGACCTCACCAAAGATCTTATTACTGAATGCCATCCAGGGATGTTTAAAAATTTAGTGTGAAGACTTCTTAGAACTCCCCGTAAAGATTGAGTTATGCTTCTGCTTTGATTTAATGCAGTGTTTACCCCATAGCCTGCGTAAATGCCCGACTTTGTAATGGCAGAGTGACACAGATGTAAACAACCACAACAGTGTCAACACCATCTTCCTTAACCCCACATTCTTAAAAATAAAAAGTGCTACAAACGGATCTTTGAATGACGCCGTGAATGAACCAGTACATTTTTTCACCTTTCTTGTCATTGCTGCTGTCTGCAGATCTGAAGTGGGGAGAAAGGCTCATACTTATGGACTTCTTGGTTCAACTTGATCCAAGTCCATCCAACTGAGGACCAATCACAGTCATTGCGGTCACATACTTACATTTCTGAGGAGGTCCGCCTCAGGCTACGGCATAGGCTATGACTTATTGTTAGAGTCAACTTGGGAACTATGTGTTGCTTATGGTGTAGGTTTGATGCATAAGTATATGTTTGCTTTTAGTACCCTTAGTTTGGATTTGCAGAGATAAGGATTAGGGAATTGTGCTCTCTAGGTTTCCTGACAGTGAATGGCTGAGGCATAACCTCGAATGAAATAAGTGATCTCCTGGTGATAGGTCCAACTTTTAGACTTCTGAGCTACTTGGGAGTCCCACATCCTTTTATATAGTATAATGGTTGATGACTGGAAGGGGAAATTGTTATTATTTGTAAATACACATGAAAAAACAGAATTAATGCGTTATCATAATATTATGATTATATATTACAAATTATATAAGTATATATAATATGTAATAATGGTATTATTATTACAATAATGTAACTATTAAGTTACTACTTGTAAATGCATATGTAATAATGTAATAGTTACATCATCGTAATATTGTAATAAATACAATTATTACATACATATATATTATTATACATGAGTTAATAATAAATATATGACCTAATCTAATTTATGATCTAATTTATTATGATCTGATTTATGATAATTTATGATCTAAATTATTCCTCTTTCCTCTAAATAAGAAGAATGTTGAACTGTTTAGGACTTGGAGAATGAACTGAGATACCGGTAATAGACATACATTTGCATTTTTCTTTTGCTATCATTGGTGATAACTGCTACTTCTGTGTGATTAGTGCTTTGCTCCCACTCTACGAGCCGATGCAAAAAGTAATGATTACAGACAAAAGGAGTGGAAAGAGATGAGGGAGAAAACAAGGAGGAGAACGGTGGAGAGAAGGAGAGGATGGGTGGCGGCGAGTTTCCCTAATGAACAGCAGCTGAGAGACCAACCTCGCTCCCATGACATGCTCGGCCACATCAAGTACACACCTTATTATTTCAGAATTCAGCCTCCAGAGTGAGAGAAGGCCCACACACACACTCATGACCTACTGTTCTGGCCTTCACGTGTGATTCCGGAGCGTTCTCTCGCTCGCTCACACACAGAAACACACACTGAGGAGTGCCTTCCTCTCTTTCACCATTCCTATGTTCTTTGGCGAGCACTTCGCTACGTTTGGATCCCGGCCGCTCCAGGCTCAGCCCCTATGATACAGGATGTGGTATTCAAAGAAAACGTCATTAATGACTCACCTCTGACCTCAGGAACCTTCTTGTATTTGTGAGTGCTTTCCATCTTTGAAATTTACGCACAAATGTGCCCTTCGTCTCCATAATTTAAAAGAGGAGCTACTTAATAGCTCTACCACACCTCTTCCCATAGTTTCCTCAGCGTTATATGGGTCATGTTATCAGCACAATCAAATGGTGTCCAGGGAATCCTTGAGGCCTTCTATGTCTTTAAAGGGGGGATAAGGATTTCTAAGATTTAAAAAAGAAGATAATTTTAGCTTATTTTAAATAATATCACTATATTGTAAAGGGAGATTCACTGGAAAGGTGCCCCAAATATTTTATAATATCTTTTGCTAGGATCAAGAAATCTGAACAAAACACTCATTTTACAGCTTCCGTGTTCATAGCCCTAAACCTCTTCACTCAGTCACTCAAATTTTCATTAGGATTGTGGTGTGCACTATTTGGCAGTGCATCTTCATGGTGTGATCCTATTGCATCACCAATTATTATACAGCGATATATTGCATTTGTGACATACACTCAAAAAGTGTTATGCAGAAGATGGTAAGGAAACTCGAAACAACAAGGTCATTGATTGCTTCTCATCGAAGAGGCCATCGAAAAAGAACGCAGGACACAATCGATGATGTCCAGTATTATCTGCAGCAGTTCACCATACTTGGGCAATGTTTCCAAGGGGCTTTGGACTTCGTCCTTTTGGGTATGCTCACAAGAAATGTGTATTAGAAGAAGCCTCACACTGTGGAAGGTTTGAAGGACAACATCCAAGGTGAAATTGCTGTAATTTCCCCACTGTACAAGGAGATAATTTCCTGCATTGTAGTTTTTTGGTTCAGATCACATCGTCCTAACAGGAGTTACAACAGAATATTCAAGGTCTCTTTCAAGCAAATCTCAATGTATTTAACTTTAATATTTGTTGTATACAAGGATTTTCATTTTGTTAGTTCTTCAGGAGCTGCGATGACATTTACACTTGAGTTTAACAAACATTATTATAAAATGCCATGGAATTTTGAGAGGATAAAGTCAGAGGTCTTCATATCCAGACCTAGATCCAGGCTCCAGGACAGGATATTAGAATGGCTGACTCTTGCAACACTACGCCTGGCTGGTCAGGTGTAGCTATAGTGGCCATTTACAGATCCCAGCCTGAATCCTAGGTCCAAGGTCTGAATTTGAAGAGCTCTGTTCTAGACACCTCACTGACATCAGAACTGAGCTGAGGTGTAACTAGTTTTCAGACATTTGGAAAACAATGGCAGCTGTTTGTTTACTTTGTTATGTATTTTTACTGAAGGGGTTACTGTAAAACTATAGGCTTATTTAAACCATAAAAAACACAATTAAAAATAAAGTTCTGTCACTGACTTAAAATAAAATTTAAGCAATGTCTAGTATGATTTTCAAACACTCAGTAAAATTTTGATGAATGCCATTTTTAGTTTAGCACAAGGAAAAATGGCATTTCTTTTTTCTGAACATGTTTAATCATTTACGTCTTAGCTCTATGCATTATGGCCTCTACACATCAATGTCTTTAATGCACAGATAAACGCTACTATGTAAAGATTTTTTGTTAGAGATTGGTGCATATATTTCAGAGTGCAATGTTAATTTTAGCAGCTGATTTTGATTTATTCTTAGTCTTTTGACTAAAATATACATTAGAGTTATTTTGGTCATTTAATTATTGTTAGTTTTTCACCTAGTTTAGTCAATGGAAACTAAAATTGTTTAGTCTAAATATAAAGAAAAAAAAACAATTGTAGTCATTAAATTGTAATGTTTTACAAAACATTACATTTTTTAACATCCAAAATTATGGAGGGAATATGGCCACTTTTTTTTTTCAAATACATTTTTCAGTTATTTAACATGAACAATTTAAGTTCAAAGTGCGCAGAAGGCTCTCACAAACCAAGGCTGAGTCCTCTCCAAGAGTTTCAACTCTCAAATCACTGGCTGATAGTTGAGATGAGCAAATCAAAATATAAAAATAAAATAAAAAATAAAAAAGTATTTTTGTGATATTCTCTTTTCAAATCAGAAATAATAGGTCATTTATCAGCCTGACGAAATGTACAAAACTTTATAATAGCTCTAGTCTCAGTTTTGTTGTTAAAAATAGGTCACCAATGAATATTTTTCACCGTAGTTTTTGTTAAAGCAATCAACACTGTCTAATTGCCTCAGCTTTTATCCTATTTTAATTGCAATGCTCAAATGTTCCAGACTTAGGTTAGGTTAAAAACTGAAGGGGAACTTATGCTTCATACTGGATAGCTGATTATTATTCTAAGTGACTATATACTGTGGCAAATATCACTTAACAGGTGCTTCCTATTTAGGTTCTGATCAGATTGGGATTCATTTTTGTTGAGCTACAGTTCAACTAATTTTAAAACCTGGGTGCTGTGGGGCAGAATGGTCTCAAAACAGGTTTAGATTTATAACAAAATTTCTGGTCCAATATAAGCTCTATTTCATGCCGAGTTCTTATTTGCTAATAAAACTTTTCTAAAAATCTAGGACTGTAGAACGAAGAAAAACTAAGCCCCAACGATCAAAGCTCAGAACATATGGACCATATATTAAGTCTTTGCTGCAATGCAATGACTTTTATACACCTGGATTTCCTCAAAAGCTGTTTTACTGTGTTCCGTCATAAACAGGTTAAAAGGAGAGCAGACTGTACCATTTGTTCTCCTTCCAAAAAACTTCAGAGCTGAGACCAGTGCAGCCGTCCAGTTCTCCTCTAACACAAACAGTCTGCAGCTGGGCCTTAAACTCTCTGCAGGTAGCTAATCAGTGTGTCAGCTGACAGGCCATGTGACAGGGTGCTTTGTAAACATTTTAGAAGGGGGTCATGCTGGGAGCCCTTCATCCATCCTCACGGCAGCTGAAAAACAACCCTTTCATGGGTAGAAAAGTTCCATCAGAAACAAGTGTAAACACATTAATAATACCAAAGATCTTCATGATTGAAAAGTGTTGTCGTCATTCCCAGCTTAAAGAACAAGACGGCTGTTTTTCTTGGAGGGTTTTCGAGTTTAGAAAGGAGTGACCGCCATGCAGTAAGGGTTTGTGTGTGTGTGTGTTTGTGTGTCTAGTTCAGTGTTTATAAACTCTGTGTAAAAGTTAGAGACCACCTTTCATGTACTTCATTGAAGGACCCAAGCTGTTTTGTTTGATTTTCAATTGTTGTTCTTAGTAGCAATTTATAAACAACTAGACAACCTTCAGACTCATAGTGTGAAGTTATCTCACTGTGGAAAGGCATACATATTGGTGGATTTGTCAGATCTGAAGGAGGAACAAAGCTTGAGATGTATCCTTTTTCTTAAAGGTAATAAAAATACTTCATTCTTACATAGTGCTTTTCTTAAACCCAATGATACTTACAACCATTTGTATAGAAACATTCAACACACAAATAATACAGGTTCAACAGTTACAGAGAGACATCAACCCAGCAGTACTATTACAAGGAACCCAAAATTAGCAAATTAGGTCGAAGGGGTGGCTATAAGCAAAAGAGAAGAGGTCAGTCTTAAGATTAGATTTGAACATGGAAAAAAAGGGAGATTGGTTAACCACAGTTGGGAGGGAGTTCCATAGTTGAGGAGCGAGCTTAGAGAGAGCTTGATCACCAATGCTACAGAGTCTGGATGATGGGACATGTAACAGCCCAGCAGTGGAAGATCTGAGAGTGCAAGAAGGTTTGTAAGAAAGAAGGAGAGCAGACAGATAAGGAGGTGCCAGATTGTTTAGAACATATTGATAATAGGAGAATCTTGAATTGAATCCGGTATTTAAGAAGGAGCCTGTGAAGATCCTGCAGAACAGGTGTAATGTGATCATGTGTGTGGGTGTGAATGAGTAGCTGAGCATCAGAGTTTTGAACCATTTGCAGCTTTTGGACAGAAGAAGAGCCAGTAGTCTAGACTACTGGAAATAAATCCGGGTATGAGGACCTCAGCAGCAGACAGAGACAGGTGACAGTTTTGATGGCCTACAATGTCTAGTAAGGCTGTTAGGAGTCACAAGTTTTTTGGTTATTTTTATTATCGTCATGTCCAAATACCCCCTTTCAGAAACTACAGTTTGTCTTCTGTGTTAAAGGCCGACTTATGCTTCTTTGTTGAATTTACCTCCCCAAAAATGTAACTACAAGTTGTGTTGACGCAGATTGTAAGGCCCACGGCTGCTCTGTCGTTTGAGAAATATCTTCAGACATTGCTTTTTGATGTCACAGAAGGAATAAAAAGTGGAATAGCATGGCACTCTCTAAATAGTGCACTTTACAGATTATAAAACTAATACTACTACACCACTGTATTGCATAATACATAGGTGTGCAGAAGATATTTTTTATTTTTTTCTAGCGATGTGGTGTGCGATTGTAGAGCCATGCAGACACACAAAGCACCAGTAGAAATCCTCACAACTAGGTAGGGCGCTTGTGCAGGCTACAGTGTAGTGTCTGATGAGTCGACGCAGAAGCATAAATCGGCCTAAAGGAAACTAAATAATGAAAGGTGGTCTCTGATTTATGCACAATAATGTAAGTGTATTTATCTTGGGCAATGAGATAAACAAACTAAAGCAATTAATAGGAGAAGGGAACAAAATCTTTGAAACTTTCAATGGAATTTAATATAAAAATTGTATTGCAAGTCATTTTGGAGCATTGAAGGGTCACATGGTAGCAGTCACATTTAGTAAAGGTAACAGTAACTAGTTTACAATAGGCATTAAAGAACTGGAATTTGCTTTGAATGTGCTTTGAAACCTTAACTTCTAAAAATAAAGGCTCCTAAATGGCATTGAACCAATGATGTGGTTAAGTCTATATAAAGGTTCATGGGTGACATTTGGGACTGGTGTTTGAGGTTGGGGCAAGGGAATGGTGGTTGAGGGGCGGGGCATCTCAGTCAACAATACATGAGTATTAAAAAAAACAAAAAAGAAAAAGTAATAATAGTCTATATTTACCCAAGTCCAGTATAAACAGTTTCCTACATTAATACATTGTGAGCCATCAGACACTGCATTAAATAATATTTTAACAAGTTCATTTGAATGGGCCCATTCTTTTTACCACCCTTTTCTGGAAATGGAATTAATGGTGACATGACCCACTCTCAGTGAAGTTCACACATTTTTTACAGTCTTAAACTAGATCTATATGTAGGCTTTTTTTTTTTTGAACGATTACCAAAAAACCCAAATTTGACTCCATAGAGCTAGTTTTTTATTATTATTATTTTCATTGTAACATCGTTTGCTGCATCTACGGTTTTGTTTTCTGACTGTCATTGAAAACCCACGTCTACTGGTTTCTGGAGCCAGCTCTGACAATAGACTTCTAATCTATTTGATTTCAACAAAGACAGCAAACACAAGGCTGTCCTGAGCATAGTTTAAACATTGTCAATATTTTGGAGTTTACATAATTTTAAAACTGGGGTTACACTACATGACCCCCAAATGACAGTGTGTTGACAGTGTTTAAACTATGCTCACAGCCTTATAATGTCTTTGTTAAAATCAAATAGACCTTAGAAGTCTATTGTTTGAGCTCCAGAAACCAGTAGAAGTTGGTCTCTCAGTGATAGTCAGAAAACAAAACTGTAGATGCAGCAAACAATGTTACCATGAAAATAATAATAATAAAAAAAACTCTGTGGAGTTTGGGTTTGGGTGTCTTTGTTAACTCTGATTTTCTGTTGGGCCAAGTCTATGCAAGTTGTTCTTCTGGTCTGCAGACGCTGGTGCAATCGGAGTTGTCATTCGGAGTGACAGTTGTGTGCCCAGCAAATTCACCAGTGTTAAACCAACACTACCGAGTGTAAAAATGTAACATTCATCAATACTCTCAGTGTTAATTTAAAACAAACTGTGTTTAATTAAAACTGGTTAATTTGGGCTGTAGTGTGCGAGGGGGCTCCTATTCCAGATCACATTCCAGACCAGTTGCAGCATAACAAACATTTGGTCTAACTTAACATACAGTGGCATAGTGTGAACACAGTACATACAGAAAACCGGCCACCACGTGTGGCGCTTTACAGTGGAGGACAGAATAAGTAGTCAAAACCATGAAAATCTACAAGACCTTACATAGTGTTAGATTCACATGTCCTCAACAAGCCGTTACAGCCTTTAATCCAAATGTATTCTCATTTTCCATTCCACCTTAAATGCAGCAACTACAATGCGGAGCGTACTACTGCTGCACACCTGATACTCCTGAAAAACTTAAACAATTTTTCAGTCCATGGCCAAAAGTGCTGTGTTGTGAAAGATACCTTGCCTGTGTATAATCTGTTCCAATTTTTTAAAATCATGTAGTGTTTCCGTGCCTTAATTTGAGAAACCAACAACACCAGAGTGCACAATTAAAAAAAAAAAAATCAGTGCATTATAATGAGAGGAATCAAATAAATACCTATAAAATCAAGTTTAATTTGAGACACTTAATACAGGTTTCACAGAGTTTCACTCAGATCAGTGTGGGAGAGTATTTTGACACTGAAATAGAGACTGTTATTATCTAAACAGCCTTGTTCAGAATGGCCTGTTTCTTTAAATGAGAATAAGCCACTGCTGAGGCCTTTTCTTCCCACAGCAATAAGAATTTACAAGTCTCATACTGCAGGGATTTTACAGATCTCATGCTCCTTTTCAAACTCTTGCATGTTCACTTCATACCATCATTTATACTATTATGATGCACTCATTTTCGCTGTAATTTTTTTTTTTCAAAGCCCAGTTTATTCTGCTCTCTAGACTAACTACTTTTAACGCTGTGGCTCCTGTTTTTAGCAAAAATATGCTGTGAATCAATACAGTGATGACTTAGGAGTCAGGGCCAATGAGTGAGGATTGAGGAGCAGAATTTCTGGTTCTTTGCCATATCTAATCAGTGCTCCTACTTCTCCACACTCATTTTGTTGTCTTGCTCTGTTTAACCTCCTCTTTGTGCTCTCACATAAACACAGGTCAAGCACTGTGATTGGAGAGGTAATTTTAACTTACTGCTCTCCATGTGAGCACCAAGAAAGTATGGCTTGTTTTATTCAAGCAGCTTTTTACAGAAAGAAGGTAGTATGGCTTATAACTGTTGAAAAAAATATTCTAAGACCAAATAGAAGGCCTTTCTTCAATTTGCCCCAAACTCCACCTGCAATACTCTTCTGTACTCTATAGCTTTCTAGTCTATTCAATATTTGGTGTAAATACCAAGGAATACTATTTAATATTTTGCTTTGGGGTTGGCCCATATTTTTGTACAGCATTGTATACTTTTGGTGGGTGTTGCAATCGATGACCCTTAACGTGTTGAAAAATATTGATATAACTTCCTCTTGTTGACTACATAGAATGACAGACCGACCTTGGGTGTACTGGGGCCAGTCTGGAGGAAGAGGGCTGGGAGGATTATTGCAGGGAACAATCAGCAAGACTTTCCCAGGAAGAGCTGCCCATCCCAGGGAACTTTGACTAGGAAGGAAGTGGTCAGTGATTTGATTCCCACATTCTGAAGTTCTGCCAAAAGTGTTCGTTTGCACAGATTTCTTTTTCAGGATTCTGTGCCAAAAGTATGTAGACACTTGATCTTCAAACATTTCTTCTGAAATCATGTAACCTATACGAATGTTGTCCTCCCTTTGCTGTAATAGCAGTCTCTACTCTTCTGTAAAGGCATAAACTACATGCTGAAAGGTTGCCATGAGTGTGTTACTGAAATCGGTTACTGTTGCTGAGTGATTAGCCCTGGACCACAAATGACATTCCAACTCCAGCAAGAATTCCCATTCTATCAGCTATAGTTTTTTTGGATTTTTGGATTTTTTAAGCTGCTTGTGTAAAATATGGACACAAGCTACTGTGAGGTATCTCTATAATATTTTTGTGAATCTCAAAGCACTCTACCATGCACATCCTCAGAGAAGCATATTTTTTGTGAGTTTGAGTGCTACTCCCATGTTAGTGGTATAACCCCTCAATGCTGAAAGCTATTTAAAAAAAAATAATTAATTTTTATGTGATTTGCAGCCTTGCACTTTGAAATAATGAGATCCCATCAATCTTCTCTCAGTGGGCAGGCCCATTACTAATTAAGTTAATAATTCAAATAATACAAGGAGGGTGGCACGGTGTCGCAGTCAAGTCCCACTTCGGGTGACTGTCTGTAAGAAGTTTGGTGTGTTCTCCCCGTGTCTGCGTGGGTTTCCTCCGGGTGCTCCGGTTTCCTCCCACAGTCCAAAAACACAATGGTAGGTGGACTGGCTACTCAACAGTGTCCATAGGTGTGAGTGTCACCCTACGAAGGACTGACGCCCCCTCCAGGGTGTGTTGCTGGCTTGCGCTCAGTGATTCCGGGTATGCTCCGGACCCACCGCAACCCTGAACTGGAAAAGCTGTTACAGACAATGAATGAATGAATAAAAATAATACAAGTTAGATATATATAAAAGTTTTATTTAATTAATTCTCCTTTTAATTAATTATTTCATTTATATTTTCATTATATTCATTTAATTATAGTGTCACTAAAAAAAACCCTCCATAGAAAGCAAGCCATTTGGAAAACGGCATGCCATGGCCGTCTTATCGTTTGATCTGAGAAATAAGTAATGAACTTTTAATGATGTTACACAAACAATGTCAAAAAGCCTAATGAGTCAGGTGTTTACAAGAAAAGACATCAGTTCTTTACTGCTGACCTTTGAAAGGCATCATACTTTCTGACATGTTTGACACATCTACATTTTATGAGTGAATTCACATTTTAACCTTCTTAAACATTTCATAATCCAGACATATTTCCCAAGAACTGGACCAAGTAGCAAGTCTATCCCCTGGACTCTTCATTGGATCTGTTTGGAATGATAGATATCCATGCACTGCTGTTAACAACAATGCTTTGTTATTAAGTCAAACTTTTTACGTATGTGAGAATTATCTACTGAGATAAACCCAGAGGAGTATTTCTCACCTCCGTCATATCATTAGGAGGCCAGTTTTTGTTCAGTAACAGGTGTTTAGTGGGCTACATAATGTGTTCAGTGTTGCTGTCAGCCAGACAGGAATTTCATTCAAGATTTTAACCCTAAACAGTGTCCACTGACACTCAGATGATAATTTACGACAATATCATTTTGTATCTTTTACTTCAAACATGCACTACCTGCACCCACTAAAGGGGGGGTTAGCAAAGTAAGGAGTGGGAGTCTCTGCATTTGCAAGGGGGGTCCTCTTGTCATTCTAAAGAATGTTTTTAATGGTTTTCTTAAGACACACCTCAACTGAGCCAGCACTCTGCTCTCTTTCTTGGTCTAATGGGTAGGTAAATATTTGTAGATGTCTGCTCATCCTAGATTTATTTAGCAGATGTCCCCCACTTTGGCTGCAATATAAGTCTGTGAATTCAACTGCACTGCTACATAGCACAGTGTAGAAGAGCTTTATATCCCTCAAATCAACACCTGCGTGTTTTTATGTACCTTGCTTTGTGCACAGGGGCACAATTACGCTGAAATGAAAAAGGGGCTTTCAAAACAGATGAAGCATACAATTGTGAAACTTGTCTTAGTGAAACATTACGTTTTCCCTTCATTAAAATTAAGGGGCTTAGGTCAACTCCTGGGTCAAAAACTACATATCATTATCCTCCCTCGGCCAAACGTTAAATAAACCTTTTTACCTCTTTCTAATGATGGCATTTTAGTTCAAAGAAAGTACTACAAAAGTATGCAGAATCAATAGGATGTGTTATAATTACTTGCTGTTTGTTTGTAACTGGTAAATATGCATTTGTATCAGAAAATATAAACCTAAAATAAAAATCACATATTGCTGTAAAGCAGTAGATGGCATTAATGCTGGGGTGTAGCGCAGAAATGCATTCTCTGGAGTGATGAAGAATCATCAAGTAAGATGATTTAAATGATCAGGAGTGTTTTTTGCAATACAAAACTAAACCTATACCACTACCTGACCAGCTAAATATCTTTGTACTGAGCTGCATCCGATACAGTTGATCCAGCTTTCTCTAAAAGTGAGCTCTCTGTGTTATCAGTCTCTTGCGTACATTTTAAACTAGCAATCCTAACTGCTGTCTGCATGTGGAGCTACATACCAACCAGTCTTGCCAACGAGTCGAAATAATGCAGACGGGCTCAGTAATGTGAAATGTCTGGAAGGAATTGGGTTATATGTGATTGGCTCTAATGAGGCCAGAGGTTACAGTCTGGACCTACTGCTCTCAGACTTCACTAAAAGAGGTGATGCATCGAATATAATTTGGTTTAAAAATGAGCAAACTGTTACTTTATATGTCCAGAATAAATCCAAAAGAGACCATAATTGACATGCAAAATACAACAATATACAGATAGTTGATTTTCAAAATGAAGCTTCAAAACAACCCAACCACAGAAAACAAAGAACCACTTGGGGGGTGGTGGGTCTTAAAATTGTGCCATTTTCAGTGAAATTAACTAATTACACTAACTGTACAAACAATTAAGATGCACTTAAATATACTTCTGTGTGTCTCTAAATATATAAATAAGTATAATAAGGGCGGCATGGTGGCACAGCAGGTAGTGTCACACAGCTCCAGGGACCTGGAGGTTGTGGGTTCGATTCCCGCTCCGGGTGACTGTCTGTGAGGAGTTGGTGTGTTCTCCCTGTGTCTGCGTGGGTTTCCTCCGGGGGCTCCGGTTTCCTCCCACAGTCCAAAAACACATGTTGCAGGTGGATTGGTGACTCAGAAGTGTCCGTAGGTGTGAATGAATGTGTGTGTGTGTCTGTGTTGCCCTGTGAAGGACTGGCGCCCCCTCCAGGGTGTATTCCTCCTGCCTTGTGCCCCATGATCCCAGGTAGGCTTTGGACCCACCACGACCCTGAATTGGATAAACGGTTACAGATAATGAATGAATGAATAAGTATAATATATATTTTACCCTAAACATGTTTAAACCAAAAATACTAAACAAAGGTGTACTTTTTCACCTTTGTATGAGTTTGTGTGTCTGTAAACACAGTCAAAAATTATATATAAGACCTTGACCACTCAAAGAACCCTTTGCATTATTTAAGGAATCTTTGCATTGTAATATTTTTGTTGTGTGGCTGTTTGTTCTATAAAGCACCAAAAATGCCAAGTACCAATACAAGACCCCTTTTTTAAATATATAAATAAATATATACACACCTGAAATATACTTACTAATATTAAAGTATGTTACCAGTACTAAAAGGTGTACTAAAATAAACCTGGGAAAACTGCATTAAAAAAAAAAAAACTACATTAAAACATTAACACACATAGAGTAGATTTGAACTGAATGAACACATCTGCAGGGTCACTGCCAAAATCCTGATAATGAGTATGGAGAATATGCAATGCTTCAAAGGGTGGCGTATTTGAGATTGACTAGATGAGCCTAAATAGTTGGTCTTGGAAAACTACAGTGCAGCTTAGGTGGTTGGCTACGGGCCAAGAAAACTAAAATGTTTTCAGTTTAGACGAATTGAGGCCACAGATGATGATGCATGAGTTACACTGTGACATATGCATGTACTTATTGGCTCTTAACAGAGCCAGAGGCCTCAGTGTGGATGTTAGGTCTAGACCTTAGTCACTAACAAGTCTGTGGCTAAACGTCTAAGGGTACAAATGTGTAGTACTTAATTTCTCAGGGTGAGCTGTTAAAGCCCAGTCAATCACAGCCCCTTGTTGACCCTGAGATATTGGCCCAGTCAGATGAGTGGGAAGTGAATATGTGTGTATGTGTGTCTGTTCATACCCACTGCTCTCTGAGTGCCGTTCGTGCTAGGAATCTTTCAGACTTGTCTCCTGGCCTGTGGAGAATGCTTTACTAATTCCTCCAGACGCAAACATAACATCTGACTTACTCAATCCAGCCCTGGGATTGTTTGGTTCACAGAACATGAGCTGCTGACTTCATACGCACAGTGATACATAGAGTCCTTCCCTGTGTCTCACCATAATGTTCTGTGGAGCTGTCTGGTCCTTGTAATATACACAGAACAACCATAAAATTATGACCACCTCCTTGTTTCTACAGCTCCACTGACCATACTGTACAGAGTGTACTCCACCTGTTGATCTGCATGGTTTATTTGCCTGGTCTCAACCTGTTCTTCAAATGGTCAGGACCCCCAGAAGACCACCTGAGTGCAGGGTATGATTTGGGTGGTGCTGGTGTAAGTGGATGTGCCCACCAGCTGTCCCAACCAGTCATTACACACTTCTATAACTTAAGAATATAACTAAGATTATAAGAGGGTATTTCACATCTCTTATTTTTCTTGGTAAATTTTTGTCAGAACATCCACATTATACTGATCATGTTTTTATTTATAAAACTACTAAATAGCCAAGGGGGGGGGGTGAATGAATGAATGTGCTTATAGATTATTAAACATTATAATGCTAACACATTACATGGGGCACCCAAACGTTTGCATATAACTGCAGGGTATATGTCCCAAATACAGAATGTGCATTAAGCTGAGATGTGTACGATGGCGTAGCTCCATTTGTGTGTGTATGCTGGTGGGTAGATGCTCAAACTGCTGATGCCTCATCTTTGGTCACTGCAGCATGACTCATGGTGGTCCTGAAGAGGTGGAAAGTGGGCTTAATGGTAATTATGGACATAATTTTTCTCCCCATCTCAACCTTTTATGGCTTGTGCTACCTCAGAAACCCAAAAAGCATGTGGCTTTTGTGTCTGAAGCTAATGTGCCTGAGTCTGTGGTGTTGTATTATAAAATCACTGCCAAGTCGTTGTGCCATAGTAACAGCTGCATAGGACACCACTGACAGCTATTATTTCATCGGGTACATATTCTGTTCCACAAACAATTTAAAACCAATGCCAAAAATATGAGGACAGTAGTACAATAGTAAGACATCTTTATATTTCATATATTTCTGCAGTGTATAACGTCAAATATTTCAGAGGAATCAAGAGATAATACTGTGTGTAAAGGGCAAGACTGAAAAGGTCAAATGAGTGACCTTCCAGCCCTCAGACAGCACTGCATTATAAATCAGCCTATTTTTCTCATGAAAAATATAACCTCATCTGATATGGAATAGTTTGCAGAACTGTTGTCAATGTTGTAATTATGTTGGAATGCTGAGTCCTAACATCAATACTTACAAAACAGTTACAAAAACTTACAAACTTACAAAAACTTCCACTTTGGCGCAGCAGGTAGAACCTGGAGGTTGTGGGTTCAAGTCCAACTCCGGGTGACTTTTGTGAGTAGTTGTGTTCTCCCTGTGTCTGCGTGGGTTTCCTCCGGGTACTCCGGTTTCCTCCCACAGTCCAAAAACACACGTTGGTAGGTGGATTAGCAACTCAAATGTGTCCATAGGTGTGAGTGTGTGAGTGAAAGTGTCACACTATGAAGGACTGGTTCCCCCTGCAGGGTGTGTTCCTGACTTGTGCCCAATGACTCCACTCCAGGTAGGCTCTGAACCCACCGCGACCCTGAATAAGGATAAGCATTTACAGACAATGAATGAATGAACAAACATCATCAATAATAGTCACTTAAAGCATGAATTGACCTCTTTTTTCTCTTCTTTTAGCAAAAGTATCAAGCAAGCTCCAAATAGGGCATGCATCTTCCGGCAAGATGCAGAAAACTGCACAACCCATAGCGTCCTGTTCCTTACAGGAAGTATTTCAGGTAATACTGCTCTGTCCTGGCAGTTGCAGTTCTGTTCTGTTATTTGTTTTGCATTCTGCCTTAATGCAGTTGCATGCTCAGCATTTGTTTGCTTTGTAAAAGCTGTTGTGATATGTCTGAGTATGCCACTGAATCCATATATACTATACAGAGTGGAAGACATTAATCTTGCTGCAAAGAGGAAATTTGGTTTGAGCTCTGACAAACCATCCATTCATTATCTGTAACTGCTTATCCAATTTAGGGTCGCGGGGGGTCCAGAGCCTACCTGGAATCATCGGGCGCAAGGCGGGAATACACCCTGGAGGGGACGCCAGTCCTTCACAGGGCAACACAGACACACACACATTCACACCTATGGACACTTTCGAGTCGCCAATCCACCTGCAACGTGTGTTTTTGGACTGTGGGAGGAAACCGGAGCACCCGGAGGAAACCCACGCGGACACGGGGAGAACACACCAACTCCTCACAGACAGTCACCCGGAGCGGGAATTGAACCCACAACCTCCAGGTCCCTGGAGCTGTGTGACTGCGACACTACCTGCTGCGCCACCGTGCCGCCCTCTGACAAACCAACATTTTTTTATTTTTTTTCATTTATCTTTTTAAAACAATTAATTCTTTGGACCAAATTAGTAAAGGTTATTGTAGATTATTACCAGCATACAGATTTGACATGGTGTATCTGTAAAGTCACCATTAATACAACAAATATAACATGCAGCCCTCTTGATTTACTATTTATTGTTTTGAGTTTTATAAGATAGTCAAATCATCCAGAAATTGAGGTGGATATTTAAAAACATATACACTTTGAATATATTGTGGCAAGTGTGTTGCATCTGGGTGGATTAGCTGTGTTGTGGGTGGTTAATACAGGGGATCATGTATCCTCTGAACATGAGGAAAAACAAAAAACAAACACACAGACAGACATACACACACACACACACACACACACACACACATACCTTTCCCCTAATTGAAACTGACCCACATTTGAGTGCTATCAACACTCCTGCCTAGTCAGCACAGACAGACACAGAATAGCACTGAACCATCACATAGTGGACAAAAGATCTCAAACACACACACACCCACATGGTTAAAGGATGATGTCAAGAGATAACAACAAAAAGAAGCCCAGTTTAGTGTCTAGAACTGGTATGGCATAGTGTGGTATGTGTGTAAGGAGCAGGGTGGTGCCCTCTGGGGGGGAAACTATTTGACCCACTTCCCTTTCAGCTGTGCTGAAGCAGGACATAACACTTCATCAGCCCCCATTCAGACACTGCTGAGACAAACACATACACACACAGACACACACACACACGTATATATATATATATATATATATGTGTGTGTGTGTGTGTGTGAGACACAAATAACCTCAAAAAATAACTTTGTCCTAAAGGCTTATTTTGTTTTACCAGACCCTCACACACACAGAAAGGAAACCCCCCTGTCAGCATCTGGTGAAGACACAGAAACATACATTATCAGTGTGTTTGTGGGAGAGAGAGAGAGAGAGAGAGAGAGAGAGAGAGAGATAGCAAAAAGGGTAAAAGTGTCTGAGGGAAACTAACAGACGAAGACAATGAGAGAAAGAAAGAGAAGCAAAGAACGAGTAGAAGAGAAAAGTTAAAAGGAATGATGAACAGAAATACAGACAAGAATGAGAGAGAGGGGAAGGAAGGAATAGACAAATCTATAAAGAGAAGCAGAGAAATAATGAGGTAAGGAAAGTATGACAGAAAAAGACCACGAGACAAAAAAAGAACAAATAATAGCGTGAAGGAAACAGAAAAGCAGAGGAAATATAGCAAGAGGGTAAAAAAGAGAACTAGATGGACAGAATAACAAAACTGAAAGCAAGAGAAAGAAAGATGAGAGAGCCAAAAATGGAAAACAAGAGCAAAAAGAATCTAGGCAAGCCTAGAACCACCATTAGCTTTATAGCCATAATCACAGAGGATTTTCTGGCATTTCAAAAACAAGAAAGCCCCAAATACATACCCTTGTCACTGGAAGGTTTGGAGAAGTGTTGGTGCTTCATATCAATGTCTTTGTTTACAATAAATAACAAGTAATAATAAACTTTACCTTGTCAGTTGCTGACAATGTGTGTATGATCATGGAAAGCCTGTTATTTTCTGTTCCAACTGAAGTACCATGTTGAGATGACATTAAAGCAACTAGTTCACCAGAAAGCAACAGACGCTGTGGTGGCACCACATTAAATTCTCTCTGTGAAATACGGCTGAATTAATGGTTCCTACTCGCACATGTGCATTTCACCATAAGATTGTCAGTCAGTAAGTCAGTAAGCGTAAATGCCTCTTCTAGGCCACAGATTCATAAAGAGACAGAGAGAAGGACACAGAAAACTTGAGTAATGAAGGGTAAGAAAGTCAGATGGAAATAAGACCACGAGAGAATGAAAGAAAGAAAAGAAAGATAAGGATAGAAAGAACAGTAGAAGGAAAAAAGAAAATAAAAGCAGAGATAAAGACAGTCAAAATGAGAGAGCGGGTAAAAGAATAGATGAACAGAATGAGGGGGAGAGATGGTGTGATTGAGGAAAAATATATATATATATATAAATATATAGATCTATAAAGAGACAGACAGGGAGAGAGGGGGAAAGAAATACAGAGGCAAAGCAGCCCAAGAAAGAAAGAACAGCAGAACAGGAGAGAAGCTGAGCTAAAGACAACCAAAGCTGAAAGTAAACAGAGGAATAGAGATGGACAGATGAATACAGTGAGGAAGGATACTGAAAGACAGATTGAGATGGTATGACAGAGAGAAAGGAAAAAGAATAGATAGAGATAGAGAGTCTATACCACCTCATGTATTCTGTAACTCTAATTCCATTAGAAACTGTACAGATCTGGCCCACTGTGTAGTTAAAACATACCGAGGCCATTATGAGAGACCTGCTGAGTGTCAGGATAATCAGAGGTGATGGACCGGACCTATGAGGTCATCTGAAGTCTGTTACTTGCCCTTATGTCAATAAATGGACAAGAGAGGGATGGTTTGTGAAGAAGTAGTGTCCATCAAACAATTCTACACCAGTGCCACTGTTTTTTAAAACCCACATTTCTGCTTCTCTTTTTCCAGTCTCTTGGAGTGGGACCTTCTTAGCAGTGGTAGTGATAAAGTATTGTGAGGCACACAGCGTTGTTATTGAGGCTTTATCCAAGCTTGATCCCCAAGTAGCCATGACTTAGAGACCCCCAACCCACCCGACCCAAACTGACCAGGTACCTGCCATGCCTAATTTTAGTGGCCGTTTCTCAATAACAAGAAAGTAGTCTAACTTGTATGGGTGGATCAGACACAGCAGGGCACTTAGAGTTTTTGAACATTGTGGCCAGTCACTGTCCACTCCTAGACAGACCTACCTCTTTGGTCCATCTGTTGCTGCACAGTTTGGATATTAACATATTGGCTGGATATTTTGGTTGGTATACTATGTAAACCCCTCAATGTCACTGCTGGACTGAACAAACTCCAGGAGCACTGCTGTGTCTGATCCACTCATACCAACACAACACACACTAAACATACCACGTCAGTGTCACTGCAGTGCTGAGAACGACCCACCACCTGAATCATACCTGCTCTGTGGTGGTCCTGTGGGCATCCTTACTATTGAAGAGAATATTGAAATGGAAATTAAAAAGCTGCTTATTTAGTCTGGCTTTAAAAGGTGGTGTCTTACATATCTTTATGTTTGTTGTTCCAAATATTTTTTTATTTACTTTTACTGTTAATATCATTCCTTATTTATTCTTATTCACAATTTTGAACTGAAACTCTTTATTCTATTAAATCTTTTTTTTTCTTAAACACATGGCTTCATTTGTAACCATCATTTTAATTTATTATCATTTATTATTTCCTTTAATTTCTATTATACATTTTGTGCTTTCAGACTTGTGAATCACTTGTAAGGCACTTTGAATTCCAATCCATCATTCATTCATTCATTTATTCATTATCATTCATTATCTGTAACCGCTTATCCAATTCAGGGTCACGGTGGGTCCACAGCCTACCTGGAATCATTGGGCGCAAGGCGGGAATACACCCTGGAGGGGGTGCCAGTCCTTCACAGGGCAACACAGACACACACACATTCACTCACACCTACAGACACTTTTGAGTCACCAATCCACCTACCAACGTGTGTTTTTGGACTGTGGGAGGAAACCGGAGCACCCGGAGGAAACCCACGCATCCTCCATACCTCCTCAGGCTGCAACACTGGGAAACCCCAGTTCTCCCAGTTCTTTGAAATGTAGAACATGGACAGGCTTCAGAGGCCTGCTGTTGCCACACAGGGCATGAGTCTTTTCCTTTTCTTTTCTTTTTCCTTTATTTATTTATTTTTTTCCCCACAGGATGTCTGGGTTTTGTAATGCTGATGTAATTTTTAACGTGGCAGGGCTGACCCTAAGGCCTAGAGTTATAAAAACTAGATGAGATGTTCCTCAGAAACCAGGAAATCAAATTAGCTTTTACATGTTTGGTGTGTGTGGGTGTGTGACCATGTGTGCATGTATTTCATGTGTATGTACACCTGTTCGACACTGCAATAATCACTGCTTCCTGCACCTGGCCATTCAATGATCTCACAGTTCTGCAGTCACTCACATACTGCCCGTTAAATCCAAGAACACACATACACGAGATGCACAGCTTTGGTTTTAGAAGGCTAGTGTTCAGCACACTTTAGCATTTTTATTTATTTTAATTTTTTAACAATAAAATTCTCCTAATTTAATAGATAAAGATATTGAACAGCCAGTATCAAAATACAAAAACAGTACAGGTAGAACTCAGATAATACAATTATATTATTTATATATTAAATAAGCACACCGCAGCCCTGAAATGGAGAAGTGGAAATGATGATGATGATGATGATGCTGATGATATTAAATAAACATCGACCAGTTGAGAATTATATCCGCCCAGTTCTATATACAGTGTACTGGCATCCAGTTAAGATCCTTAACTTTTTCTTTAACTTTTAATCCTATTATGCACATTATAAGTATGCTCTGTTGAATTCGGTGCAGTTGGCCATAAATTACGATGAATAACAACAAAGTGTGGCTGAAAAACTGAGAAAGCAATCATTCCATTTTCAAAATGAAGTTGCCGCAGGCTCTTCCTGGATCAGGGCCTTGTCGTGGCGGAAGGGCTTGTGTGGTCTCATGACCTCTAGGGCTATGTCGTCGGGAGCTGTTAGCTCCCAGTAGGGTCTCCCATGGCGAACAGGTCTGGAGTGAAGATCCAGACAAAAATGATCCAAAAGCATCCCTATGAGTACACCCTTTAAAAGTCAGTGTACCCTGCTCAGGAGAGGGTTACCGGGATCTACCCCTGGAGCCAGGCCTGGGGGTAGTGTCAGACGGCGAGCGCCTGGTGGCCGGGCAGCCCTCGTAACCTGGCCGGGCTCAGCCCGAAATGGCAACGTGGGAGGATCATGTGGGCTCTCCATCCACAAGATCCAGAATAGGGGTGCAGTGCAATGCCCATCGGGCACAGACGAATGGGCCCCTGGTGTCATGGAACTTGTCATCGGGAACTGGTTCTTGGTACGTGGAACATAAATTCACTGGGGGGGAAAGAGCCAGAGCTGGTGCGTGAGGTTGAGAGATACCAGCTAGATATAGTTGGGATCACCTCTACACACAGTGTGGGCTCTGGAACCAAACTACTTGATAGGGGTTGGTCTCTCTCCTACTCAGGAGTTGCACAAGGTGAGAGGCGCCGGGCGGGTGTGCGGATACTGACAAGTCCCCGGCTGGTGCCTGTACAGCTGGAGTTTGTCCCACTAAACGAGAGGGTCGCCTCAATGTGGCTCCGGCTTGCAGAGAGGAAAACTTTGACTGTTGTGTGTGCGTATGCACCAAACAGCAGCTCAGAGTATTCGGCCTTCTTGGAGGTAGTGAGTGGAGTTCTAGAGGGGATTCCATGCACTGACTCTATTGTTTTACTGGGGGACGTCAATGCTCACGTTGGCAATGACTGGGAAACCTGGAGAGGAGTGATTGGGAGGAACGGACTGCCTGATCTAAACCCGAGTGGTGTGATGTTGTTGGACTTCTGTGCTAACCATGGTTTGTCCATAATGAACACCATGTTCGAACATAAGATTGCTCATAAGTGTACTTGGTACCAGAGCACTCTGGGCCAAAGGTCAATGATCGACTTTGTGGTTGTGTCTTCTGACCTGAGGCCATATGTTTTGGACACTCGGGTAAAGAGAGGGGCTGAGCTGTCAACCGATCACCATCTGGTGGTGAGTTGGATCCGATGGCGGGGAAAGCTGCCGGACAGACCTGGTAAACCCAAACGTATAGTGAGGGTGTGCTGGGAAAAGCTGGCAGATGACTCTGTGAATCAGATGGATTTCAACTCTCACCTCCTCGGAGGAGGTAGGGGGAATGGAGTCTGAATGGACACTGTTCCGGACCTCCATCGTGGAAGCGACTGCATGTAGCTGTGGTCACTGTGGGGCTGTCTTGGATGACACACCTATACAATATTGCATGGACCTCGGGAACGGTGCCTTTGGATTGGCAAACCAGGGTGGTGGTTCCTATTTTCAAAAAAGGGGACTGGAGAAAGTGTGCCAATTATCATGGCATTACACTTCTCAGCCTCCCGGGGAAAGTCTATGCCAAGGAGCTGGAAAAGAGAATCTGTCCGATAGTCAAACCAAGGATTTTGGAGGAACAATGCGGATTTCGTCCTGGCCATGGAACTATGGACCAACTATTTACTTTTGCACAGAGGATTGAAGGGGCATGGGAATTTACACATGCTTTACACACTCTACACATGCTTTGTGGATTTGGAGAAGGCATATGACCATGTTCCCCGAGAGATTCTGTGGGAGGTGCTCAGGGAGTATGGGGTGCCAGGGTCGCTCCGGCGAGCCGTACGGTCCTTTTACTCTCAGTTTGAGTTGTGTTCGCATCCTTGGTAGTAAGTCAAGCTTGTTCAGTGTGGGCATTGGACTCCATCAGGGCTGTGCCTTATTTTCACTCCTGTTCCTGATATTCATGGACAGGGTGGCGCGGTGTAGCCTGGGGCAGGAAGGCTTCCGTCGAGGAGCTCAGGAGGTGGCATCTCTGCTTTTTTACGATGTTGTTCTTCTGGCTTCTTCGCACGGAGGCCTCCAGCGTCACTTGAACAGTTTGCAGCTGAGTGTGAAGCGGTCGGTATACGGATCAGCACCTCCAAGTCTGAGGCCATGGTTACCTCCAAGAAACAGATGGCATGCTCCCTTCAGGTAAGGGGTGAGAACCTGCCCCAAGTGAAGGAGTTCAAGTATCTCGGGTTATTGTTCATGAGTGATGGGAAGAGGGATGGTGAGATTGACCATTGGATAGGTGCAGCGATTGCAGTAATGCGGTCACTGTACCGCACCGTTGTGGTGAAGAGAGAGCTGAGCCATAAAGCAAAGCTCTCAATTTACCGGTCAGTCTACATCCCTACTCTCACCTATGGTCATGAGCTCTGGGTAATGACCGAAAGAACAAGATCGCGGATACAAGCAGCCGAAATGAGATTTCTCCGACGGGTTGCTGGGCGTATTCTCCGTGATCGGGCGAGGAGCTCAGTGACTAGGGAGGAGCTCGGAGTAGAGTCGCTGCTCCTTTGCGTTGAGAGAAGTCAGTTGAGGTGGTTTGGGCATCTGATCAGGATGCCTCCTGGACGCCTCCCACTGGAGGTATACCAGGCACGTCCAACTGGAAGGAGGCCCTGGGGTAGACCCAGGACACGCTGGAGGGATTATATCTCCCTGCTGGCCTGGGATTGCCTTGGGATCCCCCAGGAGGAATTGATGGATGTTGCGAGGGACAGAGACGTCTGGGCTTCTTTGCTCACCCTGTTGCCACCGCGACCCTGAAATGGAAAAGCGGAAAAGAAGATGATGATGATTAGTTGCCGCAGGTTTGTGGTAAAATGTGGAATGGATTAGTGATGTGTCTCCTTATGTTATGTTATAGCTGGTTCATGGTCCAATGCAAGCTGTGGACTGGAATGTGGATCGGCACACATATCTAAACCTAATGTCACCAAAATCAACAAGTCTACCCTTCATTACAGTTGACACCTTTTGGAATAAGCACTTATGTTTATGTATGATTGTGTCAGTTGTACAAAAGGGCTTATGTAGGTGTCATGTAGCCTCCAAAACAGTGCCCTACTGTCAGGTGTTCCCAATTTTTTTTTTCTTTTTTACAGACTGAAGCTTTATAATTAATGGACTCTAACTATTAATCTTATTCTAATCATTACTACTACTACTACTACTACTACTACTATCAGTTCAACCTTGCATAAGAAAGAACATGTGCCATATGTTTATAAATGTTCTAAGATTGAACAAGTATGCCCCCCACCTTTGTAAGTCTTGGTTCCTCCCATTGCGAAATCATGTTTTGAGTTTGGATTTGATGGTATCAATTTCATATTTCACTTGAAGCCCAGTGTAAACAGCCCAGGATGCTTCCGATTACCAAGTTTTGCATTTGTGAAACCATGCAAAATTCTTTCCCACCACTCCTGCCCAAATCTTAACAGCTGCAGCTGTCTTCTGCTTTGCCAAAGAGGGTGATCCTTAGCCGTTTCTAACAGTATATTTTTTTTATATAGTGTGGAAATTGATATATTACACTGGTAGTATACAGTGAGAATTAGGGCTGGGCAGTATAACGGAAATACAGCTTAAAAATGTGGATGCATCACAAAATGAGGGAGGTATTTTAAAATTATGTCAGAATAACTAAATGATTGTGATATTCCACTGAGTTGTAATACAGTGAATAGAGCCTCTTTTACTGCTATTAATTACTGTTAAAAAATTTGAGGTGGCCTCAACAAAAAAATATAAGTCAACATTGTGCACTTAACGTTTTGAGTAAGCAGAACTTTTTATGCAAAAATTTCATTAACTCAAAAAAAAAAAGTTTTAGCTCAAGTACCTTCAACTAGTTAAATTGAGTTGCAACAAATTAGAGTACTTGCCACTCCATGATCATCCAGGACAGTCAAGATTGCCACCTTCACATCCTTTGTATACTTCTCTTCAGCATCCATCATCTATTGAACACGGGAGGAGGGGTGGGGTTTCAAAAAATCAGGAAACATTGGACAAGACACTAAACTATCAATGTGTGTGATACCAATTGACACAAAATGATAAATGCCTGTTGCATGTTGTTTGACTGCATTAAACACAAGCAGGTAATGCTTCATATCAAATATCACATTTGCTTAACTTGTTTTATAATGGACTATGGTGATATAGGTCTAAAAGTAGTGATGTAGCTAAATTTCTTTAGTTCAACTTAACACAGAACTCCAAAACCTAGCTGGACAGAGAATTTCAAATAGCACCTTGCATAAAATTACATTTTAATATTTACCAAGCAGGTCTTTAGGACAGCGTTTGCATGGATCTCCCTTAAAAAAAAGTCAAAGACCTTTAAGTGCAGCAGTCTTTCTGTGCATCAAAACGTCCGACATCTAAAAGGGGGAAAAAATGGCAATCATTAAAAAAGAAAAGTGAGTTAGAAATACTGTACAATAATTTTGAATGCAATAAATTTGAAGGCAGTTTAAGGAGTTTTGGCACATGTGTCCAGTGCACCATGAAACTGACTCTTCAGGTTGATGGCAGTAATTCTATGAAACTCAATGCACATCTAGAGAGAGAGAGAGAGAGAGAGAGAGAGAGAGAGAGAGAGAGAGAGAGAGAGAGAGAGAGAGAAGAGTAAACAATAGAGAATACAGATTATCAGTCATTATGTACAGAGCTTGTACATTTCTAGACAAACACTGGTTCAGTTGCTAATAGTTATGCAGGGATCCAGACTAAAACCATCCCGTCATCCCAAGGCCCAAAAAAATAGCCCACAGGAAAATTGCTCTTTTGGGACGCTTTCGTGACAAGTGTTGTAAAACTTGTTGCCTTTAAATAACATTACTGTGGTTGGACAATGCTGTACACTTCTTGGTTAATAAGAAAATAAGTAAAAAAAAAAGTAAATAAATAAATAATCCAAACAGTTGATGACTTCGCATTATAGGAGTTTTGGAACTGTTCGAGGAAAAAAAAAGTTAAGTATCATTTTAGACAAGTAAACTAGATTGGTTCACACTTGGTTTTGCAATGTGAAACAATCCTACAAAAACTATAAAAAGAAAATTCTGCTGAAATGGGCCAGAGTCACAAGTACAGCAGACAAACACACTACTCACCTGACTCTCCAAGAACAGTGTTGGCCATCATTCTCGAACCAGACCAACCAGAGGTTCCTGCTCAACAACCTCCTTCCGCCGTAAAAAGAAAAGGTTCGCTCCAACTCGTGTTTGGACCCTTATTATCCATCTCAGCCCTCATTGCCTTTCTCTTTTCTTCCAAGGAATCATCACTCAGCCCTGCAGGGTTATATCGCAAACATCTTTGTAATCACAAAGCTCACATCTGAAGGTAGAACTTTGGTGACATGTAGATACTTTACTATGACATTTTGAAAGATGACATCTGAAGGAACCAGCTGTTTTAAAGGAACACACAATTGGAATGAAAACAGGGCCAGCGTGTACCATGGAATCCGTATCGTACTCTGTGGTGCTTCAACCGAACGTCCGTGTCTTGGCTTGTGAAAGAGCAGATTTTGCACTTCATCTAATGTATCCATTTTTTCCTTAAAAATGAAAACAATATTAGAGGTAGTATTGTCATTGTACACAAATATAGTTTGTATAACGTTATTTAATGTGTTTGTAATGTATTTACACACACACACACACACACACACACACAAATATATATATATATATATATATATATATATATATATATATATATATCAGTGGCGATTGCTCTAAGACTGCAAGGGAAGCTCAGCTTCCCCTAAAATGTAAGTAAAAAAATAAGTGATCAAATATATACTGTTGTGTGTACATGTCATTGAATAAAGCTTTTGTTCAGAATCAGCTTCTTATCACTGGTAAAGACGCGGCTTTCCTCTCAATCACTCCCGAAGCTTCACAGTGCTTTAAGCAGTGTGGACGCTGAGCGTCCACGGAGTTCAGTAGCGAAGCAGCGAAGTGCAGCGAAACGAGATGAGTCATTGGATAAATGCTGGGCTTTGTCCCGCCCATCGGATGCTCAGTGTCTCTGGGGGTCTATGGGGCAGTGGGCTCGGCTCAGCTTCTGCATGATGATTGGATGATCTGTCTGAGGCTAAATCCCGTTTTGATTGACAGCAAAATGAGCAAATCAGCGATCCTTTGGTGTAAAGATCCGTGGGAGCATTACATTTTCATTCTGTTCTGAGTTGAACCGGAGACTTTCTTAATCCTCGTATTGTCCCGCGGCATTGTCTTTGTTAAAAACGACTAGCGACAAATCGAGCTTCTATTTCTGGTGGGGCTTTTTGTAGCTGCTTGTTATTGGAGACTGATTTCTATCAATTTTTCTGACTTCTATCGCAGTTTCTGTCCAGCAGGTGCTGCTGAGCCCCTCCACCATCACAAAGCACTCACAGGCGGACACACTTCACATGGGCCAAGGCCGTTTAAGCAGCCTAGCTCTGCTGGCCATTGAGAGGACACTAGTCAAGTCCCTGGAAAAGACGCCTTGTTGTTACGACAGGGTCACAGATCATTTTCTTGAAAAGGAATGGAGGGTAGAATTTACATATATATAAACCGACACATTTTATGATCTAGGCCGAAATTAAACTTTCCCTCCTTGAAAGATCAGCATCCGCCACTGATATGGAGACAGTGCCGTGCTGAAGGGAGGAAATTGTTATTTAAATTATTGATGTTGACGGGACTGGAATGACAGCTTTAAAATAAATAAACTCTGAATGAGAAACCGGAAGTTGACAGAAGCGAACCACTAAAAACATGAAGATTTGCTCACTTTTCTGTGACCGTGGCACACGAGTAGCTCTCACAGGAGACATAAGTATTTTGGTATCACCCAAATGTAGTAAACATCGTTAATGTTATATACGCTATTCTATCAACTGCTATATGTTACAAACCGGATTCCAAAAAAGTTGGAACACTAAACAAATTGTGAATAAAAACTGAATGCAATGATGTGGAGGTGCCAACATCTAATATTTTATTCAGAATAGAACACAAATCACAGATCAAAAGTTAAAACTGAGAGAATGTACCATTTTAAGGGAGAAATATGTTGTTTCAAAATTTCATGGTGTCAACAAATCCCAAAAAAGTTGGGACAAGGCCATTTTTTACCACTGTGTGGCATCCTCTCTTCTTCTTACAACACTCAACAGACGTCTGGGGACAGAGGAGACCAGTTTCTCAAGTTTAGAAATAGGAATGCTCTCCCATTCATGTCTAATACAGGCCTCTAACTGTTCAATCATCTTGGGCCTTCTTTGTCGCACCTTCCTTTTTATGATGCTCCAAAGGTTCTCTATAGGTGAAAGATCTGGACTGCAGGCTGGCCATTTCAGATTTCAGTACCCAGATTGTTCTCCTACGTAGCCATGATGTTGTGATTGCTGCAGAATGTGGTCTGGCATTATCTTGTTGAAAAATGCAGGGTCTTCCCTGAAAGAGATGACATCTGGATGGGAGCATATGTTGTTCTAGAACCTGAACATAGTTCTCTGCATTAATGGTGTCTTTCCAGACATGCAAGCTGCCCATGCCACAAGCACTCATGCAACCCCATACCATCAGTGATGCAGGCTTCAGAACGGAGCGTTGATAACAACTTGGGTTAACCTTGTCCTCTCTGGTCCGGATGACATGGCGTCCCAGTGTGCCATAAAGAACTTCAAATAGTGACTCATCTGACGACAGAACAGTCTTCCATTTTGCCACACTCCATGTTAAAAGACCCCTGGCCCAGTGTAAACGTCTGAGCTTGTGGAGCTTGCTTAGAAATGGCTTCCTCTTTGCAGAGTTTCAGCTGGCAACGGCAGATGGCACGGTGGATTGTGTTCACTGACAATGCTTTCTGGAAGTATTCCTGAGCCCATTCTGTTATTTCCTTGACAGTGGCATTCCTGTTTGAGGTGCAGTGACGTTTAAGGGCCCGGAGATCACGAGCATCCAGTAGAGTTTTACGGCCTTGACCCTTACACACAGCAATTGTTCAGATTCTCTGAATCTTTTGATGATGTTATGCACGGTTGATGATGATAACGTAAAAGTCTTTGCTATTTTACGCTGGGTAACACCATTCTGGTATTGCTGCACTATCTTTCTGCGCAACAATGGTGGAATTGGTGATCCTCTTACCATCTTGGCTTCAGAGAGACACTGACACTCTGAGAAGCTCTTTTTATACCTAATCATGTTGTCAATTGACCTAATTAGTGTTAATTGGTCTTCCAGCTGTTCATTATATGCTCAATTTCCTTTTTCCAGCCACTTATTGCTACTTGTCCCAACTTTTTTGGGATTTGTTGACACTGTGAAATTTTGAATCAACATATTTTTCCTTTAAAATGTTACATTTACTCAGATTAAACATTTGATCTGTCATCTATGTTCTATTATGAATAAAATATTGACATTTGCCATCTCCACATCATTGCATTCAGTTTTTATTCACAATTTGTTTAGTGTCCCAACTTGGAATCCGGTTTGTACATACGTAATATTGAATCCTTTGTTTTTTTCCCCAAATGACAAACTTTAGCTAGGCTAACCTGTTTAACATTAGCTAGCTCCTTTTTTCCCCTGGACGTAGAAAACATTTAAATGATATGACAATCACTCTTACATGTGTATTTTAATTTTAGTAATTATGTGGTGCCCTGTGAAGGACTGGCGCCCCCTCCAGGGTGTATTCCCCGCCTTGCACCCAATGATTCCAGGTAGGCTCTAGACCCACAGCGACCCTGAATTGGATAAGCAGTTACAGATAATGAATGAATGAATGAATGAATGAATAATTATGTGGTTTGATGGTATATTTTACAAGACAATGTGAGCATTTTTGTGAGCTTTTATTTTGGTTAACTAAGTGCATCTTAGGCTGTTCATGGTCACACAGAACTGCTTCCATCAGTATAAGAAGTAAAATAAGAAATAAAAATGCTTAAACACATTAAGAACACAAAGTAATAAATAGGTTAAAATACAGTTTTTATTTCAGTGCTGGTTTTTTTGGTGTAATGTAATGATTTTAAAAGAATTATTGTATGCGGAATTATATTTGTTAGGGAGTAGCAGTGATTTTGGGCTGGAAATTAATGGGTTGAAGGAGGGTATATTGAAAAAGATAGAAGCCTATTTAATGAGAGAGAAAAAATAATGCATGTGAAGTAGTTTATCTTTGAATTTAGATACATTTTTCAAAATGAACTATCAACATGAACTAGTTTTCAGTATGAACTGGCGCAATAGTAATAATGAATCTTGGTGTAAAATGTGTACTTCCACACATTTGAGGAAACTCAAACTGTTGTAAAGTACCCTTCTGCTATGTAGTAACTTTTTTTTTTTGTAATATTTAACTGTTCCAAAATTACTGGTGAAATGTTTATTTATGGATTTTACACATATTATTTGGCCTTATGGCCTTAGTGTAGCACATAAATTACATATTTTTAAAGAAAAATCTGAATGTAAATGGCAGTTCTTAGGGTGTAAAACCAATTGTGTTTCTTTTAAAAACAGTATTTGAATGGATTTAGGAAATCATGACACTGCCAATTTCAAATGCCAGTTACAAATGTATTTTCTATTTATTTACTGATTTTATGTACTGTTTGTATACATTGCAATTGCTGTTTTCAGGGTTGTGTGAGAAGCACAGTTACTGATCTCATTGCACTGATTTGGGCTTTAAAACTATGTATGTAAGTTTTATAAAATAAAGCAGTCATTTCTCCATGAACCTGATTCTATCCTTTTCCGAGGGAAGGGAGGGTGAGGGTGAGGGGTGTATAGAAGGAAAATAATAAACTATTACATCCGGTAATGAGCCAGATCTGGACCGAGTCTGGCACTTATAGTGTATTTCTGGCTCAAACTCGGTCGTGGTCCGGCTATCGCAATTTATTTATGCGTTACAGGACTAGGGCCGAGTCATCTGAGCTGGGCCTCAGCCACAACACTTGGCCAAGTCTTGGCTGAGAGTTTCCCAGACTTGGGCCAAAATTATTGGCCCATGCCATGGCCATACAGCACGGCTGAGAACATGCCGACATGCTGCGTGTTGGCTTTGGGCCGAGTGTTTTTGTGCGTGCGTGATTCACCTGAGTGTGGGCCGATACAATTTTGCTAGCTGGGTCTAGCTAATGGTAACAGATTAGGACGTATGACGTTTGCCAATTTTTCCTTTTGGTTCATGGGTTGTGTTTATAGGATGTGTAATGAAACTGCAGTCAATTTGGTAATAGCACAGCCATTGTTTTTGCTTAAATGAAGAAGTTATATAGTTCTGAACATATAATTCCATCAGTCAGTCTTATCAAGGACAAAGCTTAAAATGGCTTAAAGCAGGAAAATAACCACCAATTCACACCAGGATATCCCTGAAAATTCATTCCTCCATGTTGTTCCTTTAACCATGTTGTCCTGCCCAAGGTCATTGTGGGTCCAGAAATATAAAAAGTCAAGCAGATACTTGTGTACATCTCTGGGAAAATACCACACCTTTACTTCATAAGCTATAGTGCGATTTTCTGAAACAAGAATTGGTGGATTGATTGGTGAATTGGTGAATTGTGGTTTGATTACAACCTGAATCCACCAAGGCTAGACATTTGAATAACCCTTTGAGTGTTGGTATTTGGTATGTTCTGGTTCTATAGCGGGAGATGTGTGGGAAATCATGAAACCAGACCAGAATCTGTGTGTAGTCCACTAGGCTTTGAAAATGCCTTTGCTAAGGCTGAGTGGTGGTGCTGATTATACACTGCTGTTTCTTGGGTAAAGCATTTGATGAACTTCTGTTGAATTTGCATAAGAGTTCACCAAGCATCAATCTTCCATGGCAGATATCCATGACTCCTGTTCCTTGGATTCAGTGTCATAGCCTGAATGGATGAATGGGGAAGGATTGTGGTAGATGCAAGGGTAGAAATGCAGAGGTGGTACGTATATTTCAACAAATTAATGAACACTGACTGCCCAAACTTGCAGACTGCATGTGACCATGCCCCGGCTTCCACCCTGAAACGTGTCACAATTTTCATCAAGACCCCAGGGAAATGTCTTAACTTGTGGGAACAAGGTATAGTACTGTAAGGTATGTACCTTTTAAGGGATCACCTGCTTACTCAGTGCAGACACTGCTGGTCTTTTCAGCAGACCGAAATCTCCAGTGTCTGGTAGACTAGAATGGTTGGTTATGGCCCAGAAGAGTGCTTCACACCTGGATATAAGGCCACAGGACTGACCCAGGTGGTCAGGCTCTTTGGTGTCTGGAGCCACCCATTTGTGGGGATACTCTAAACACACCCAAACGGGACTACAGATGTCTTCCTCCCCTCTCAACAACTCCCCACCTGACCACCAGAGGTTCTCCTCCCAAGTACTATCCCTACTCTTATAAAAACACTTCACCCCACCATTATCAGTGTCTTATTTCTATATATAAATCAGTTTAAGATCAAGCTGATCAAGAACATTTCTTGCTCTTTTGGTATCTTTCTTTAGTGACTTGTAGAAGTGTTTTTTTTTGTTTTGTTTTGTTTCCGAGGCATTTCTACTAATCATGTTCATACAAAAAACACTGAATCCACATCCTGCCAGACTGCAGGATGAACTGTACACAATGCTGATGGAATCATGAAGTCCTTATTCTCTTCCTCCACAATAATCCACACTAAAAACGCTTCTCAACACTGTGACAATCCCCTCAGTGTTTTGAAAAGCAGCAAAACAGTCAGCCACAATTGTTCAATAGTGAATGATAGTGGTGGGGTGAAGCCGGAGTTTCAACACTCTGAACCTCTCCTCCACCACCCCTCACCCCTCCTTTCCTCCCTTTTTCCATCTCTCCTTCAGTTTCTTCCCCTTGTGGCTTTTACTTCCACGTATATCTTTCTTCCACAGAAGGAAATGAAATTAAGGTGGAGGCTTCTGTGTTTTTATGATGAATGTGAAGAGGCCAAACCATGCATCAGTGCTGTTAACCCTTCTCTAAGCCTGTCTTTCATACTGACACACACACACACACACACGCACACACACACGCACACACACACACACACACACACACACACACACACACACACACACACACACACACACACACACACATTTGTTTTCATGCATTGCGGGGCCAATTTCATACCCCTAGGCTGAATCCCATTTCACCCCTTAGCCCTACCCCTCAATTTTGCCTAGAGGTAGGGTGTCTCAGTTCTTGTTAGGTAGGGCCAAGGGGTAGGGCTATATATCACTAGAAATTGAGGTTTTTCAGGGGCGCACTTCAAACAAAGGGTAAATCACTGACAACATGGAGGCGCAAGTGACCAAAGCCACAAACATCAGTATTTTCTCCTTTAAAACTCACTGTATTTATTATTTTAGTTTAATGAAATTAAAGCATTAACTTCATTAAAGCATGAAGTTTCAATGCATTATATCGATATACTGACATCTTGGTAAAAATGCAAAACAAGTTGTTCCCCCCATACACTGCACTTCTGTGAATAATCTTCAAAAGATGAGGCTACCATGATCAGGGGTGGCTTCACTTAATATTCAGTTGTTGGGATGTCTGTGCTGCGTTTATGTCATACAAGTACTGTTGTTTTGAGAGCAAAGTAAAAGCCTGTGTGGTCTCTGACTTTTGCACAGTGCTGTATGTACAGTAATCTATGCATGCACTCTGTTAACTTAAACTTTTTCACCTATAACTATTTTTGTAATATTTGGGCATTTTTGCGTATTTTGGGCTTTTCACCGTTGATTTTTTAATTATGTATTTATTTATTTTTTAACAATGAGACCTCAAGTGAAAGCATCTGTGTTTTGATGATGTGTCCGGCTCTTGAAGGGTTGTTCCATTTTGCAGAGGAAGATTTTAACCACTATGGCTTTTAATGTGTAGTGGTAAAACTAAGAAATGGGATTCACCCTTACCTATTGTGTTACTAGCTTAACACTTACCTTAATCCTAAATAATATCATAAATTATATGATATAATTTCATAATAAACAATAGGCCTCTGCAGTATGTGTACAAAGAAGTTTTGGTCTCCTCAATGTGATATAGTCTTTGTATCAGTGAGATGAATTGGAGCTACATGTCTACAATGAAAATTTAAAAGAGACAAGCCACATTCTTACTGTGTATTTTTACTGTGAATTTAATTTTTAGGGTAAATAAGTTGGTTGATTGACAGATTGAACTTTGTGTCCTGCCTACATTTTAATGTCTGTGGACAGTGACCCTCGCCCCTTTGCACAAAAATGGTTTAGTTTGTCTTCACTGGGCATTTTAACTAGGCACATTTAACTTGGTGTTCATTCTGCTGAAGCGACAGTGCGCATTGTATCAGTGCTGTGGAAGATAATGCCCAAGAAAGTTAAATCCACTTTTCAGAAAAGAAGAAAGGCAGGAAAGAGACAAACACAAAAAATAAATAAATAAAAAATATGAGGGAAAGCAACTGCTAACAAACTTCTTTCCCAAGAAAGGTGAGCCCAAATGTGAAAGCAAATAGCCTACATTAAATGAACTCCTGTGGTTATAAAATGCTTCAATACCACAGCGATCGTCAGTGCTAAAAACTGCATAACATGGGTACTGCTTGTGCATAGGGCCCAGAGTTTGGTGCTATGCCCTTCTATACCAGGAATATATTACATTATGACCAAAACCTGTTTACACATGGACATTGTAGGGACTTTCATACTTGTAGGGACCACCACAGTTGGGTTATGGTCAGGTTCTAGGTCAGGGTTAAGCTAGTACTTATGGACTAGTTAATGCTAAGTCTCCACAAAATGAACAGAAGTCTATGTAATGTCCCCACATTTCACATATACAATGTGCGTGTGTGCCTGTAGATTCCTTGTTATTTATGCTTTCTGGGGACTTTTGTGATTCATTTGAATCAAAGAAATTAAGTGGTTTATGTTTGGATTTTCCCCCATATATTGTGTAGGTCTTATGACTGCATTTTTAGTTAGCATGCAGATCACTGAACACATTTGTTCATTCTTTCAATCCTCTTGAGGACTGTGGTGGTTCTGGGGCCTACCCAGATTCACTGGGAGAACTGAAAAAAGATAAGACAATGCTACTGGGTTTCTGACACCACATGTAGGGGAAAAAATCATTTTGCAGATTACACCAGCTAACAAACATTGCCTAGCATGATTCTGATTAATAGGGAAGAGTGTGGGCCTATGAACCCAAAGAGTTCCCTTGGTCTAGGACAAGTGAGGCATCAGTTGGTCTCCTGGTGATAGGGTTGTCTCCTGATGATAGGGTGGTCTCCTGATGATAGGGTGGTCTCCTGATTATAGGGCCAACACTTTTATACGTTTTTATAATATTATCTGAAATGCTTTTATTGGTCTACAACCTGCAATTGTCTGACACGGGAGACCGCTTACGAAAGTGAAGAGATCACTTGATATTGGATAATGACTTTACAGTCATGTCTCTGGCTTTGCTGTTATGATTTTGGATCAGTTGATAAATTGGCATTCTGTTTTTAAGGTTCCTGTTGTGATTTGGATATAGCATTATGCTTCTATATTTGCTGTAGTGTTGTTAAAGTTTTGTTCCTTGCTATTGCCATATATCCCTTTTGTAGTTTCCACATGAACAACTTCACCATCAAAACACAGTAAATGAGCCAACCAACATGCCTTGTCCATGTGTCTTTAGAATAAATCCAGCCGGGACCTTTAGTCGTTTTACTTCCCCAGGACCAAGAACCCTAAAGTTGATGTATGGAGCGTTTAACTAGACCATACAGTAAAATGGGCAGTCCCCCCTGAGTTCACTGGCGTTAGTTATTTTTTTCAAGGTTAAGGGTGTGTGTGAGAAAGTGCTATTCAAGCCACAGAGAAACCTCCACCTCTCCCTCTCTACACATGTAGAGATGACGCTTAAAGAGTGGAGAGTTGCTGTGTGTGCAGAACCTGGAGGGGAATTAAGGGGAATTCTCATTCTTAAGGATGGCGTAGGAGGAAGCTACTGTCAGTTAAAGTGTGTGGGCACTGTAATGTATGTATATGTGCTTGTGTGTGCATGCCTATATAATTGGGAACATGCTTAGTAAAGGAATTTGATGGTGGAATAATGTAAAAGGAGTGTGCAAATGTGCACTGTGTACTGGGCTTAAAATGAGTACACTATATACACACATTAAAATATGGTTAAGTTATGATAGGTTAAGTTGTTGGAATATTCTGGGAAAGGTTGGGAGCATTTCATCACAGCTGATTGGATTTAAAATTGGTGGGCAAGTTTGACATTGTGAGACATGCAATGTTCCATGTTTCATACCCAACAACTGTCTGCACATGCGGAATAAACAAGGATGCAACTTGTGTATGCACCTGACTAATTATGGTCATCATTTAGCTTGTGCTTTCCATTCTGACTTGTGCTGTCATGTCAGTAGCGTGTTTTGTAAACCAAGTATGCCTCTAGGACAAGTTCACAAGCAATTCCAGCAGTTGGAAGAGTTTGAGATGGGTCACATTGTAGGACTCCAGGAATTGATCCTCACAGGGTTTGGGCAGATATTACCATTAGAGAACCAATCCTATATCAGGTCAGATATTGATGTCATCACTCATCAAACATTTGCTGGACAATGATGATCCACTTACCGATCCAGTCTGGAGACACATCACCAATCCAGATTCTATTCCCCGTCATACCATGGACCTGCTGCATATTCATTCTGTAATTGAAGCCTCGTACACGCAATTTTTTTTGTGTGTGTGTGTGTGTGTTGTCCTCTGTTAACAAAATGTTTTTCAAAATGTTTTTGTCAGTGTGGTTGGCTGCTGTCAAACTGAAATGCGCAGCTCTGTTTACTTCAGCAGAGTGTGTTAAAAATCTCATGCTTTGTGTGTGTGGATTCCACCAGTCTTTACGGCGAACACGCATCCAGCATCTCGGTCTCTGTCTGTAACACAGCTTCAAAGAACAAGTGCTCGTCTCAGCCATGAAGAGAAAGCTGTGACATGAGCAGCCCTGAGTAATATTAGCCGCTGCAGGACGTTTATGTCACATCTTTCTATTAGCTGTTGCAAAGCAGAAATCAGACTATTGGCAGAATCATGTAAACTCTTGAGTTTTGACTGACGCTGATCAGATCTCAAAATCTAATTTTGTGCAGTTAAAGTGAATGTAAACACACTAACAGAGTAAGAAGGTAAAACAAAAAATCAAAAAAATAAAAAGTTTGAGACCATCGTTACTAACATTACCTTATAATGATTTTAACCTTATTGATAGTATGCCTCAGTTGACATGTAGGATAATGTGGCACAAGGGGTGTAACGTAAAAATATTGAATTTAAATGCATTCCAAAATAATATATTGTGTGTATATTTTTTGCTTTTCTAATAAGTGTGGTGTTACATTTCAGCCTCATGATGTAACCATAAACACAAAACCAAAAACAATAAAGATTATATTAAATTAAAAACATCACTTATATCAGCATCTGTACTGATATGGGCAGCTGTGGTTTGGATTGGCCCAACACTAATTACACTAGCACACTGTTAGCGGCACTCATTAACCTTAGCCAATGCTAGCTATGACTTGCTAAAACACTGACTGAAAGTAAAGCCTGGGCTTTCACATTTGTCTAAAAAGCCAAAGAGGTTTTAGCCCACGCTTGGCATTGAGGTTGGTGACCTATTCAATCTAGAACATGAAAATATAATAAGAGCATGGGTGTATATGCTCTTTAGAACTTGACAGAACTTGGGCTTGGCCATAAGGGAAGTCTGGACTGAGATTTAGCATTCCTTCACCTCCGTACATCCTGCATCCTTTCTTTTTTCTCTGTTCTCCAAGGACCAGAAAAATCCAGGAGCATCTCTACACTTCCATCTTGCCTTTCCATCTCTCCAGCATTTGCTCCAAAACCACTAAACCATATGTGAACCACTGGAGCCAGTGTGGGTAAACTTGGACATTAGCCCCCCTTCTCCATTTCTCTCTCTCTGACACATTTCCTGGGGTTCATGGCTTCATTGTGAACAGCTGTACATTTGCTTAGTAAGCCATCTACAACCATAATGTGAACCCTTTGCCTTTTCTATTGGAACAGTAAGAAGACAGTGGCTTCTCTAACTCCAAGACTCTGAAATTCAGATGTTAGGACACCTAAAAAAATACATCTACACTAGAAGAACAAAGGTATCAAGACAACTACACATTACATGTACATGTTTGCAGCTATAACAGCAGGTTTAGAACGTTCTCTGCCATGTCTTAGGATGAGTTGCTGTGGTTCCTAAATTCTTAAACTTTTAAATACTACTACTACTACTGACAGTTGATTTTGGAACATTTAGGAAAGGAGATATTTCACAAGCTGACTTCTTACAAATGGCACCCTACTAAAGTACTACACTAATCCTTTGAGGTCTTTGAAATAACCTATATTTTCATAAAATTTCGCAAAGGCAGACTGCATGGCTAGTTGCATAATTTTAAATGAATGAAACCCTTCATATGATATTTCAAATGTGACTTTAATCACATGAAAAATACAGAAGCTAATTCTACATTTTACATTTTCTTGACTCAACAAATTAGGCAAATGTAGTTTTTTTTCCCCATTATTTCACATCTGCACATTTATTCTCTTCCATTTAGTACAATCATCCTAGTCATACATTCACAGAAAAGTGGGAAAAAATTAATTCAAAGGAAAATTATTGCTCACTAAAAAGGTACAAACAGTGTAAATGTACCTTTACAAAAGGTACAACATTGGTTTTAAAGTCTAGTTTGGTTCCCTAAATACACATTACATTCCCTTCTCCAGAAATAGAGGTGAATATCTATTAGCTACTTACATTTTTATTGGAAACAAAAGGGTGAATGAAGGTCCAATCAGGATTATCCCCATGTAAAAGTTATGCAAGGTAGTGTTAAGAGCGCAGGTGAGATGGGAATAATTACCCATGAAGGATTTTTCTCTGACAAATTTTATGAAATTTGAGCAGATGCTACCAGCAAATGGAAAATCAAAGGGCCATATACCAAAAAAAGTGTCTTAGCATTCAGTCTAAACACCACACAATATAAACACCAAATTTACATAAATGTAAATGCAAAGTTTCTTCTATTAATAGATAGAGCATCCCATTTTTGACAGCAAAACTGTTAGATTTTGAACCCTGTGGGAAGAATTACTAAAGTGCCATATGGTAACCAAAAGTAATTGCAACATTGCTTGTCCATCCGTGTCTTTATAAGCAATATTCAACTATTCCAAAAGATTCCGAATTACTTCTTATTCTGGAGTGAATTGTGTGTAATAACACTGTAAGTTACACTATCATTCCATTGGAATAAAGATACTGTAAAGTGTTAGCATTACCGAGGACATGGGCCTATGGGAAGATTGGATAAAATGCACATAAGAAACGGAAAAATTACCCATAAAGATCTTTGGAATTATTTAACAGTGGTCCATTTAGGCTGCGAGGAAATGCCAAGGCAAAGTGAGCCTGGAAAACCTTGTTGTCTTGTGCCAACACAACGTCTTAACTTGGTAATTACACGGCATGTAAAACTTACAGGCATAGATGAGAAAAACAAGTTAAATCTCATGGGAAGTTATGGATCAAAGACTTCTGGAGAATCTACTGAGCTATTTAAAGCTTATATTTGGCTTGAGATTCAAAGATTTGGGCTGTAACCCTGGTTTATGCTGATATTAATAAACAAACTCCAGGCTTTAAAAGAGACCCAAGCGCATCCATGTTGGCACAATGCTCAATGGGTATTTCCAGCACTTTGGCCTGGCTTAAATGCCTTCGCTGTGTGACAGTTTTCCGTTTTAAGAAATATGTGCCCTTTTTAATTTTTCACAAGTTGGCAATTTGCTTTCACCACACCAAATAATTAATTCCACCAAACTTTCTGAGATGGACCCAGGTCCAGTGTCCAGTAAATCCTGCCAGAGGTGTGAAACTAAAACTAATACCTGGAAAAACAGTTCGGATTGTGTTCCAGATGTTTTCAACACCTGTGTGACACAGAAGAAGGCCTAAGACTTCAAAGTCATGTGTGGGAGGTGTGTCCAGTGTAAATTGAGACATGAGTTATTTTTAAGTTATTTTAAATATGCTGTCTGCTGCTAACCACTGGACGGTGAGGTCCAGCTGTCTAAATGACTCATTACATAGTGATACTTTGTATGAATAACGATCTTTCACAGTTTTTGAATAGTGACACAAAATGGTGCTGACCCCTGAAGAAGGGGCAGAAAACTAGAAGGAAAAAATATTGGGACACTAATACACACACACACACACACACACACACACACACAGGCTTTAACAGAAGGTTTGGGACATACTCTGCTTTTTCAATGATGAGTTGCTGTGGTTCCTAAAAACTTCCAAATTTCAATATTTCCACTCAGTTTAATTGTGGAATATTTAAGAGAGAAGATATGTCACAAACTGGCATGTTACAAAAGTGGCATCCTACTACAGTACCTCACTCAAATACAGCAAAGTCTTTGGAAGAACCCATACTTTCTAAAACATATGTAAATGCAATGAGACTGGATGAAACACCTGAATTCAAAGATTTGATGGTCTATCCCAGTACTTTTTATAGTGTATATTGGAATGTAAATACACTATATGGAAAGTTTTAATTGGTCACTGTCTGGGAAACCTTTTTTTGTTTGTTTTTTAATTCTCCTGTATAGTTTCCTTCCACAGTCCAAAACATATACCAATAGGTGGAAACCGTCCACAGATGTGAAACTGAGACTGGGTGAATGTGTGTGATGTCCTGTGATGGATTGGCACCCTCCCAAAAGTGTGTTCCTGTCTAAAACCCTGGATTACAAGAATGTTTTGGACCCAACACTCTGACTGTACAAAAAAAGATGACAATAGGCATTAAGGGTGGGGACCATAGGATGCTCTGGAAGTGCAGGGTATTTATTTCCACTGCTCAGGATACAATTGCTTTGAAATCATGGATATCAATCTCTGTTCCAGAAATTTGAATTGCTGTTCAGCCAAACTGGATTGAACACTTGAATTTCAGGACATTCCGCCCATAACACCATCAGCATGTTCCAGCTCTAACTCTTTCCTATTGGCTTGGCAGGTTGTTATAGCTACCACTCATTGACAGGGATGTTCATGATTGAGGGTGGTCTGGCAAGGCCCTTCGAAAAGTGCTGTGTTTATGAACCGTCTTGAGAATGGCCAGCTAGCAGCCAAAAGTCTGACCTACATGTGTGTGGGAGCATGTTAGGTTCTTAACCTGGGGCCTGTGCATTATATAACCTGTTTGTGTGCATATCTTCTGTCACATTCATTCACAGGAAACTGTATAACTGGAGTAATGGTAAAGCTGCTGTATGTCCTAATATGTAGTTTCCATTACTTCAGCCTGGGGATTAACAGTGGCTCTTAGGAAAGTGGCTAGTTGGCAGTGGACCCTCTCCCCTTCTCCCCCCAGCATTTAAATCTGACCCTTTCGCTTCTCCTGAAGCCTGTTTGTGTGTGGTTCTTTGAACATGAACCAACTTCACATTTGTAAACAAGTGTAACTATGGCCAGTTAGTTTACTGGATTCCCCTTTCTGTCTAAAATACAAATCTTCCAACAAAAGAGTTCTTTGTAATGATGCCACAGAGTACTACTTCCTGACTGGTCCCAGCTCACTCATTTGTACAGATGGAGTGAATAATGGGTACCTATAAATTTTGCAGATTTTAAAAGATGATTTCATACACCCCATTTCATTATAATAACACGTTTTATTTTACACAATTCAGTAATGAAACATTACAAATATTGACCTCTCCTGGAGAATTTATTGTACCTTTAGGGAACACAACTGATCATGAAAATCACTGCTGTACCTTTAAAAATGTACATTTACACTGTTTGTACCTTTAGTGACCTTTTGTCTGAGAGTTTACCATTGAGGACAATAACATTCTTCAAAAGACCGTGTCCAGCTCCACTGTGAGATAACCATTTATTTGAGGCTCTGTGCTCTTTCTGGAACTTCTGTGGCTCAACAGTCATGGTTTATGCATGACTATTTGGAAATCAATTTATGTTGTGAGTGAGTGAGGGAATGATACCCTATGATGGATTGGTGTCCCTGTACAGTGTGTGTTTCTGATGTGTACCCTGTGATTCATGGTTACAGAATAAAAATATACACCAAAACAATGTTTCAAAACTGTTACACTACTAATAATGCAATACTGTTATTGCCACTGTTAAATAAAGACAAATTTAATATATTTTAAGTTTCACAGACAAAGTCCCTAGAGTCTGAGGGTTCTCCACAGACTTTATTAAACTACAAAAAGTTTTAATCTCAGTTTTTAATATGTTATTATGAAAATACAATGAATACCTACACCACTTGCCAAAAAACTTGACACATTTGACACTAATCACATGGCCTTGGTCTCATTTAACCCATCTCATTCTTGCCCTCATTCCTTTATCCCCATCCTTCCAGATGGGAAGCGGCTCAGGAAGTACCGTCGACGGAGTGTTCTGTGTTAATAGAAACGTGTGGGCCGTGAGTGAGAAAAGCCAAGGGGCAATTCACACGCACTCGGGCCCACTGCCCCCACCCTGTCCAGCCACAGCCCAGCCAGAGGAACGTGAGAAACAAGGGAGTGGGACCGCAAGTTAACAGGGTTGACTCAGAGCAAAAGCTGCGGAAACCAGGTGAATCAGGAAAATCCCCTTAATCCACCCCACCCCCACCCAACCGCCCCCCATCCTCCCTTTGCTTTTACTGAAGTAAGGGTTGGGTTTTGGGAAAGTAGATATCCCACCTCACCTTTTTTTAATAGGGGCTCCCTGATGCCTGCAAATTATACAAAATCTCCCACAAACCCAGTGTGTACTGAGACACACGACTGGGAAATAAAGCCTGAGTAAGAGAAAGTGTCTCTCTCTCTCTCTCTCTCTCTCTCTCACACACACACACACACACACACAGTGATAAAGACAGCATTCTGATTGATTAGTCTTGTGCTTATTAGACCTTTCAGATGTCTCTGTGGGTAAGGCTTTATAGTCTAAAACACTTTTTGAGTGGCCATTAGTTTAAGCTGGGGTTACACTACACAACCTTTTTCCAGATTTGCTTTGCTTTTCTAGTCTCTATAACCTGCATCAACTTTAAATGTCATGTAGTGTCTCCAAGGCTTTAGAGTCAAACTCTATACATACTCTCTGAAACATATATAAAACATATTTTAGCCCAGACTACACTAAAATCTATCCATGATTATATTTTCCACTTAATAATGAGCATCACTCACTGCATTGTTAGCCACAGTGACTTGTCTAATGCTTATGGTGGGTTAGATGACCAAAAAAAAAAAAAAAGACAAGCGTTGAACAGTTTTCACTCATTCTTTCACATTGTTAATGTTAGTTAAACTACTTGGTTACGTGTTAAGGAGGTACTCTACTCTGTCCACTCCATTGAAATCATATTAGTACAGATGTGTGTTTCACATTTTGGCCTATCAGCTCCAATTTTTTCACAGATTTTTTCTGTAAGAAAACAAAATTATTAATATCTTGCAAAGTCTAAATCAATACAGTCAATGTAAGAAGTAAAAAATAACCTGAATACATGTGTAAATAATCTGATTATGTGAAAAGATTCTAATTGCGGTATTCTTTCCTAGCCCGAGATGTTTTTGCATTGATTTGCTGCAAAACTACATGTAAGAAAGTGTAACGTACTAGTATATGGATGAGAAACCCGACAGGTCTCGCAAGCAGCAGGGATTGTCAGTTCTGCAGAGAGAGGTTTGAAGGAAATTAATTATTTTTACACTGAAAATGTAGATGCCTGCTCATTTACTGAAAAGCCTGTGTGTAGTCTGATAGAAACAGTTCATATTACAGTTCAAATTCAAGAGGATTTATTGTCATTTCAGCTTTAGATCAGTACACAGTGAAACAAAAATGTTCCTTCAGGAATCACGTTGAATCACGGAACACAAGTGCAGAAATATAAGGCTGATTTACACAAAGCACTTTTGTTTTGATTCAAAGAAACCGGACCAGTGTTTTACTACAGCGCCACATCACATAATGATGCTTTCCTTTATTCCAAATGAGCCCCATGTTAAACAGAGTATTAATTAAAGACTTCAAAGAACATTAAAACAATGTTTTTCACTCTAATCACAAATTTATCGGGTCTCTCGCAAACACATCACCTCCAAAGAGGAGAGGGGCACACCTCAACCACCCCAACAACTCTGATGGGGTCAGGGACGTGCAGGCAAATTCAGAGAGCATGAGGAGGAGGCTTCTTCCAACAAGTCATTTGGGCTCTGAAATCTGGACAGAAAACAGGCCGTACCCCCTCAACACATACTCATCGTTCAATGGACATGCTTTTCACTGGAGATTAATAATCCACAAACTATGGCGTCACATCTCTGTCAAAAGTAAAAGGCAGTGATCATAATCTTGCTTTCAAACTCTCCCATTTCATTCATGGAATAGTTTTCACCCTCTCGATTTTTAAGGTTCCCTCACACATCAAGCTCTTTTCCCTCTTTTTTTTTTTTTTTTTTGCGAGTATTTTGAGAGGATTTTCCACGCTCGCATTTTGAAATGGGAGGGTTTTTGACAGTTTGGCCATTTCCCTTCAGTGAATGCTATTGACCGATCTCTCCCGGTTCTGCAACTGCCTGCCTCAAACACTGTATATCCCCTGACTATTGGGAGAAACCATGTTGACATTTGAAATATCTGAACCCCACCACGCTCAATTTCAAACAGCCACTCATGATTATGGAACCGAGGAACACGCTTAGAGGAGACTGCTAACTGCTCAGCTCAGTTACACTGTGCAAGACTACTTAACACAGGAATAAAATGCAAAAATGGTGTATTTATTATTGTGAATTTAAACAGTTAAACTCTTTTTTACTGTGATGATTTGACAGTTCTTCACCATAAAAATCTACAGTTCTTTTTTTTTTTTTTAAAACAGCATAGTCAAATCTGCCACCATGGTGAGAAAGTCCCTTCACTTCCAATGGTGAGAAAGTCCCTGGCTTGAGGGACTTAGTCAACCACTTGCAAGTCATTTCTAATACAGCAGAGGAAGAAGAAGAGAGGGAGAAAAGGAGCAGGAAAAAAAATTCTTATGCCTCAGTCAGTTCTGCTACTGCTAGAAAAAGCCTTCAGTACAGGGAATGTTGTTCCCATTTCTGTTTACTATGGCACTAAAATCAGTTTTTTTTTTACTGTCTGTGTCAGTTAAAAAACTATCACCAAACCGAATACTTTGGGCAGATAAAAAATTGTGTGTTTTTTTTCTTCTTTTTTTATGGATGGGTTTTTGGTGTGGGATCTGTTGTAATAGCACATACCATTACACCTATGTATTTCACAGCTTTCTAGTCAAGCTGAAGCAATAGCACACAAAAGGACTGAGTTGCTGTAACAAATACTGGTGGTTAATGGCAGAAAATGAATTACATGTTTGTGTGTAACTGAATCGCCTCTAATCTCTTAGAGGGACAGAGTGGAGTGCGGCATGTGCGGGTGCTACTACATTCCCCAGCAGGAGAATCAAAATTAAAAAAAGAACTACAGGAAATGCTCAACTAAACACTGATTTGTCTTAATTTAAAAATAAATAATGAATGAATGAATTCATTAAATACACCCACCACTGAACATTTGCGAACCACGCTATTGGGTTCATACAATTCAGTCCCTCTGTTTGCAGATATTTAGAGAAAAGTTTTTTTCCCTTGTTTGGAATTCAGGAGCAGTTGGAAGTTGAGGACAAGGGGATTCCTAAACATGAGACTGAAGGATTTGCCAGTGGTTACTGAGCTTGTCAGAGAACATTGACTTCCACCCACCCCCAATACCAAAAAGTTGGTAGTGCCCACAGCAGTTTTGGGACACTATTTCTTCAAACAACATGTATCTAACATGATGCATTTATGGGCTTTCAGTGTAGAGCAGTATTTGTACAAGTCTTGCTAATTGCAAAGTTTATGGCGCATCATCAAATAAAAAAGACCTCCACCATTTCCTTGTTGTTTAATCTGTGGAAAAGTTGGTTTATTGGGACGTACCAGTTTCATGCAAGTTTCCAACACAAGTAATGGTAGGATTCAGCCATCAATCTTCAGTACTGGCTGAAAGACAGTAATCAGCATAGGGAATGCAGTAAGGAGTAGTTCGTCCCATCCTTGAGATCAAGTCAGCAGTGCTTATTTTGTGGCTTCAACTCAACGGAGGTTGAGCTAACAACTCTGACCAACATTAGCATAACCCTGACATCCAGAGGATTCCTACTAAGAGCTTGATGTTGATGTTTAACCTCTAACCTCAGGTGCTGACCTTTGTTCTTTGATGTCTAGCAGAAGGTCACAGCTGGGCAACCATTTGGAGGCTGAATGTTAATTTTTGAAAAGACACAGCAGACATGAGTTGGGAGAAAATACACAGCTGAAATCACAACGGACTGATTAGACACGATTTGCTGCAGGCTAGTGTTAAACCTGAACCCAGGAAAGTTGTCTAGGCCCTGAAATACAGGGGGTTTATAAGTAAAAGGAAGGTCAAGGAACAGCTACATCTTTTATTGTGAAGGTGTAAAAATACACCAGTTCAGAACCCACTGTTCCCACACAAGAGTCCTAAAAAAATCCTGTTATACCTTACGCTGGAGACAAGGGATTATAGATTTGTGGGGTCATTTGAAAGCTGCCCACACTGCGAGAGAACAAAACAATATTAGCAGTAAAAATCATGCTGGATAATACATAAATCAAATAATTAATAAATTGCTATTAGAAACAGAAACTACTAAAATAGCATATGAACATCCTTAAACTCTAATGATCCATAGCAAGATTTTGGCATCTTATTTGCTCTTGATCTTCTGATTAGAATTTTCCATTTAATTTTAAAACGGATCAAGCAGGGCTGACGTTGATGCCTACTCGTGACTGCCATCAGGCATGTTGTCCTTTTCTTTTTTTTTATTCATTTCTTATTTTTCCATGGCATATACAAACTGGGCATGTGTGTAATAAGCATTGTGCATATTACTGTGTTGTTACATATTACTAGGCATTGATGCTTGTTTAATATCATTTTACATAGAGATACTGGGATTATATTATATTTTGTGGACTAAAACCTGTTTAAGAAATATCAATGTGGGGGCACTGCTTCCTTGCAAACACAAATCATAAATTTTTAAGTTGAAAACATGTCTTAAAGCAAGCTAGGGTTAGGGTAAGGGGGATAAGGTTAGGGTCAGCGTAAAGGTAATGGTTAGGTTTAGTTTAGTAATATCATGGTTATGGTTGGATGTTTGGTATAGCTAAGGGTTAAGGTTAGGTTTAGGTATAAAGTTAGGGGCAGACTTGTGTTACTTATGGGTAAGGTTAGAGTAAGGCCTCGTCCACGTGTATCCAGATTATTTTTTTAAAAAACAGATTATCCTCCTAAAATCACTGTCCACACAAATACAGAAATGGCTGCATTATCATGCCAGTCCAGCAGGGGCCATAGTGCCTCTTAAAGAGACATCAGAATACCAAAAGCATGAGAAAAAGATTTGGATTAATCCCAAAAATCAGTCCATAGTCCCTAGTACACCACGCAAGTCAGGAAAATACAGAATATACAGACACCACAGTTTTCACATGGACAGGAAGCCAAAACAAAAAAATGAACACCTCAATATTAATAAATATTCAGATACAGTATGTGTGCATGGGGCACAAGTTACCACAAATGAATAATAGATGTTCATATAATGGTCTCATACTACATTGAAGCACTGTGCACTGTGTGTATTTGTGGAATGATGTTGATGATAATAATGGGTAGGTGTTGGGTACTCACTACTCTCCCTCCCTGGAGTCTCTTTCTCTCTGGACAGGCATCACTGATCACACCCCCATGTGCAAGTCATTAATGGAGGCTTGTGTTACTGGTAAGCGTGCTGCTGTGACCTCATAGTTCTGGATCGCATCGGCGATATGGAAACATACTGTAAAACAGGTGGGAAAGAACCTAGAATGTTAAATCTGTTGGGCTGTTTGAAATAAACGCCTTGGGTCTGCTTTCAATTTGGAAATTTGGACGACTTGACACAATTTGGAGAACTTGAGACAAGGTTTAGGGCAGTTGCAGGTTTAGGAGCAGGTGGCGTGCAGACATTTGTTCAGGTGTAAGCAGGAGATAATTAAATTATGGCTGAAGAAATAAGGTAACGTAAACTAATCAAGTCAGAGACCTGGAGCTTTTACGGAAATACTCTGTGGGCCTGCAAGTATAGGCAGATGTTATGGATGTTATGACATGTGTTTATTCAAACTTACTGGTATAGCACAAACTTGCATGACAAACACTGCTGTTTATCACTTAATGGAATGAAGTTTGAAATTCAGAATGTATCCTGTGTAACCTAAAACACACTTAGTTTTGGTTTTATTCCCATGAAAATATTTGCTGAATATGACATTCCTTAAACAAGCACACTGGCAAAAAATAAAAAATAAAATAAAATAAAAGCATGTATTCGAGTGCTGGAATATGGCACCCTCTGAATCTAGTCATACTACCAGGCAGTACCAAATATTTTATGAAGTTTTCTTATTCACAGCATGGCCTTGTCTTAATATCCATTGTTGAATTTATTAATGTTAATCATTACAAATTATGTTTGTACTGAATTGTGAAAACACAATTTTCACACCTTTCTTCACAGTAATGTACTGTAAACTGTTTTTGAATATAAAATATGGTTTACAAAATAGTATACAGTAATCTCTTAAATATTGTGACTCATGGTTAAATTAATTTTTACTGTAAAATTTACAGATTTTGTTAGTTTTTAAAAAGGAGAACAAACACTTAATTAACACCCTCAATTTCAGATAACATGTTGAATGGCAGGTATCCACAAACAGTGTATTGTGCAGTCATATATTTCTAAGAGGGAGCTGGATGGGATTGCTTATTCTGCGTTTACTGACCTGTGAGAGCTGGTTTTGTGCACCAACTTGAACTCAGGAAACAGGAGTCATTAATAGCAGGGCCCACCTTTGGCCACCGCTGGTCCTGCAAAGTCTATTTCAGCATGTCCAGAGTTCACCAAGATCACTGGAGCATGTGGATCACATCCAGGACATTTAATCTGGCCAGATAGGGTGACATGAACCCAGGTGACATGAAGCCAACCTAGTCCAGGTGGTCCGGATGTAGACCAACATGGACAATAATGGACATTCACTCTCCATCAGCCACACACACACACATTATAAGGTCAAAAAGTATGGTTTGTGGACTAATACTTATCTAAAAATTCTTTGGAATTTGGGGTATAGGTGGAATCCAATGATTCCATATAATTTGAAGAAAGTACATTGCGGTGAGGATCTTTTGGTATTCAGCCATATAAGCATTAGTGAGGACAAGTACACTCATTCACCCAAGGGAAACTGGTGATGATCCACTACAGAGAATATAGTTTCACAATCAGCTAGTGGCTAGCTGATTGTTAGCATTAGGCATGATCATCTTAGGCCCATGGTAATTCCATTCTATGGACTTTACGCATGGTGTGTTAAGTATATAATGTGTGGGGGTTCTAGATTCAGAGTGTTTCACAGTCCATCCCACACTTGTCACCACTTGTTTTGAATGCCAACAATAGAATCAACCAGTTCTTAATGGCCATGATGAAGGCCTTATCAACATTTCATGTCAATAACTTTATCGCATTTCTCTCGACACCTCTGTACAACATAAACAAAATCCAATGCCAAAAAACACATTTGAGGTGTTGCCAACTCAGTTGTGGTAGCACTACACTTAAACGACACTACTAGAGAGGCTAATTAGCGTTTCTACACTTTGGATGCCTGTATTCAGCCTGGCGTCTTTTCTGTGAGCACTAAGGCCTTTCAGGATACTGGGAGTATATTTAGCACCCAGGCACAGGAAGAGTGCGCTTATTGTTTAATGGAGCTTGTAAAAAATTAGGTTAATGAGGCTGTTTACGGACTGCAGGTTTACACTCCTTGCTGCTAGGAAGCATTTTTCCACAGGATGGAAAGATGGGCGGCTAGTAAAAAACACACACAAAATGTTGTATCTGTGAATTGTGGGGACGTTACATTGACTTCGATTCATTTTGTGGAGAATTAGCGTTAGTTTTCCCATAAGTACAACTAGTTTAACCTTAAACTAATCTTGGGTCTGCTTGTGGTTCCCAAAAGGAAGGCAAGTCCTAATAATGTGTATGAGGAGTTTTGGTGCTCCCAACATGGTACACAAACGTACACAGAGCACTAACTGTTAACTACAGTTTGTGTTTCACGGGATAGTTTGTCCACTGCATGGTACTCTACTCGACTGTACTGGCTTTTTTATATCTGGTAACGATTCCACTACCAAAACTCTGCTCAAAATGACTTCAAAAAACCATCTCTAATGGGAATCACAAGCTTTAGAAACCACAATATTGGCTGCGGTAACTTTTAAGCATTGTGCACGTAACTTGTATTCCTTGTTGCACCATGCAATTCTCATGGGATTGTTTTGTCAGCCACCGATCAGAGGAGCATTTGCACCTTCCTCTGTAAACCACAGCAGGCATGCAATAGGTTTGCATTTTGTCATGATTGACTAGTCTCTGTGGCTAATCAGCACTCTGCAAGGTTTACACATTATTGGTTAGTCCCTACTCAAGTCACTTGGAACTACAAACAAGTTGGCACTAAAAAAGTACTCAATTCAGCTACCAAATGTGTCTAATCGAAAAGCAACAAAACCAAGCAGAGTAGGTACCATGCCGTGGAAGAAAAAAGCACCAATAGACATGGTTATCTGCTCTTCTTTAATTGAAATATACTCAACTTGGAAAGCCTGAGATAGATGCTAGAGCTGAAAAATACCAGCCAATGGACTTCAAAACATGAAACCAGTGCAAATATAAAATATGTGGCTAAAGGATTCATCAAACCAATCAAACATAGTCCTAAGCAGTGTCCCACACAAGAGGCATTTCTGTCAAGATGTGATGGCATTTATCTTGAGACAATTGGTCAGGCTAGGTTCAGAAGTCAGATGATTAGTTTTGTATCATGAACTCTATTCCAGCTCATGCCATAGATGTCAGATTGGGCTTTGTGACTCCTGAGAATGCAGTTCACCAGCCCAATACTGGTAGCTGTCTCCTGGCACTGGACTTTGTGAGTGAAGGCACATGTGCAGCTATTCAGGAGATTCCCATTCTTTTCAAATTGCCTGTGTCAGCGCAGGGTGCCCTGTAAATCAGCTGTATTCACTAATTAGAAGTGGTGTGTAGAATTATATGAACATATAGTGTTTCTGCTTCGGGGGTTAGGCTGTCTGGCTGAAAGTCTGGGTGACAAACTGATGAAATCATAAGAACTGACTGGCACTCGCTACCTCTTCTTTTGAGTAGGGTGAACGGCTATTTTAGTCTAGACAGCCTTCCCCAGTTTCTCAACCAATGTTTTGCAAGTGCTTTTTGAAACTTGCTTCAAAGCTTATGAAAGATATTGACAGAATTGTTTTTCCTCTGTTCATGTGTTTCACTCACATGTCACACTCACATACCACAGTGTTTTTAGCATGCAATAGATCAACTTCTCATCCCTTCTATTCAAAGGAGAACACTGTTGATTTTTCAGAATGCATGGTTAAATTTAATGGCTGAGAGTTACTGAACTTTTAAAATTGTCAGTTTAGAGTTTAACTTTCTCTGTGATTAACTTTTACACATTACAGACTATCATATATACAGCAGTGGTGACGTGAACCAGGGACCCATTTAGCTGAGTTGACAAAAGGTCAACTCCTGTGTCAGTGCAGGGTGACCCTCCCAAAAAAAAAAAAAAAGGTAAAGGGAAATGTGGTAGGAAAAGGTGCTTGAGTAACAGGGACATCCGATGACTTGATTCTCAAGGAACGTCCATACAAGAACTTGGGAGAATTTCAGGAGAGGAAGACTAAGGCTAGTGTAAGTGCATCAACAGCCACCATGCACAGACTTCCCCAGTGAAGGAACATCCCTAATATCAAGCCACATCTGAACCAGTAACACCTCCTAGGCTGAGGAGAAAAGAATTATTCTGTTGCTCAGTGGTCTAAAATCCTGTTTTCAGATGGAAGCAAAGTTTGCATTTCACCTGCCTACTGTGCCAAAACTTCTATCAAAAAGTTTGTCGATAATGAGATTACAGTGCTTGTTCAGCCAGCCAAATCGCTGGACATGAATGCCATAGATAAAATCGATGACACCTGACCCAGCACTACAGACGAGCTGAAGGTGGTATAGAAATAGGCCACCTAATTATTGAATTCAGGTGTTTTATTGCAGCCTGCCTTTACAAACATGTATGGAAGAATAGGTCGTTCTGAAGAGCTCACTGGATTATGAAAATATGCAACCACAGCAAATCAGTCACAAAAAAGCAGACCCCTTAAGAGTGTAGTCACTGATTGTTGAGGTCCGTCAGGTGTAAAATTCTACAACACTCAACTGACTCAGTAACCAGTCCATCAAGTCCATATTAATGCCAATGGATTTAGAATGGGATGTCATAAATGCTCTTGTAGGTGCACCAGGACAGTTTAGAGTACCCAGTTCACCTAACCGCCATGCTTTTGGATTGTGGGAGGAACCCAGAGACCCCAAACGAAACCCATGCAGACACAGTGAAAACGTGGAAACTCACCTGGATGTGACTGAACTCAAAATCCCAGTGCTGGATTGAAGTTGGACAATTCTGTATTCTGATTTTCGTGAGCTATACGCCATACTGATAAAATGTATATAATGTGTGAAATGCATTAAGTAGTGTCTTACAAAAACTGTATTCATAGAAAATGTATTATGTAAATATTTAACATTCTTGGGCTCCACAGAGTAAAAAAATAAGCTCATAATAAAACCCTAAAATGTGATTCCTTCCCTCTGCCTACAGAACTCAAACTTGGGAATTTTCTGCATTTTTGTAATGTGAATTTTTGAAATCAGAATATTTCACAACCTCAAAATTAAGTTTTATCAAATACTATACAAAAATAATTCAGATGTAAAATTCACACAAATATAATTCAAAGATTCAAAATTCAGATTCAAATACTTACTGATTTAGCTCCATATCTGTGCCCTTAGTGGAAGAAAGAAATTCAATCCCCCCACCCCCCCCCCCCCCCCCCCAAAAAAAAAAAAAAAAAAATGTAACTGTTCTTCTATAGCATCAAACTAACTTTAATAGAACATTGATGCTACAGCACAGAAAAGATTGTGAAAAAATTGTGGCTAAAATGTTTTTGGAAAAAAGGGAACATTTTATTATTGTGGCACTAGTTTTAACTACTGTAACAGAACATAACATATGTTTGTGTTCTTCAAATGTTCTGAACTTTCCAATTTTGTGATTTTATTATGCCCTCAAATATGTGCTTATTCAGACAAAACTAATATCATTTAATACTCTTTTCCAGACATATTTCTAACTGCTTGTGTGTTTGTTTGACACTGATATGCTGGTATGTGGGTTTGTTATGTGATTAGTGTACATCTCTGGGTTTATGAACATGTATGAGATTGCCAGAATCCATTCTTGTTTCAGATTAAATTACTCCACACGAACACACTCCTCCCTGGTCATTTGTGTAGTAGCTGGAATTCTGACTTGTGACTGAAGGCCCTGGAAAATAAATCTTCATAAGAACATGGTGGAGCATGGCTTCAGTGGAATGCATGTGAAATATCTTCACCTCCTATGTCAGGATACAGGCACAAATATCACAGTGAACACCAGGTCTATTTATATCACATTTGCCTAACTAGCATTCCATAAATCCTCAATCTGCCTGAAGACAATCTGAGGAGGCCCCCCCCCCCCTTCAGATGAGTTGTTGTTGTAGCCACTAATGATGGACAGTTTATTTTGAGGCTGAGTAATGGCAAATTATAGAGGGTTTGGGCAAACGATCATTCTTTGGTTCTTCAACTGGTTTTGTTCCCGATTCTTGGAACTTGGTACAAGTTTAGATGGGAACCACAAATGTGTCATCTATTGGGGGCATTGTGGGGGTGCATGGTTCCATCGGCATTGTGACTGAATACAAAACCAGCACTAGAACTGTAGATATATGCACAGATTCATGACAAGTTCCGTGCTTATTTTGATATGTAACATGCTGTAAATGTCCAGGTTCAGCTCCACTATGAGATCAGGTGTTTATTTGAGGCTCTGTGCTCTTTCTCGAGTTTTTCTTTTATCTTGACACACCCACAGATAACATCACGGTTCATAATGTAAAACCAACTGTTCATTAGTTTCACCTGAGAATCAACTTTTCTGGTTCATATACCAAAATATATTGATGGAAATGTGCCAAATTAGGTTTGTGAATGGGAAAAATTCCAGTTCCTTGTTGGTAGAAAAGAGACAAAAGGGTCTAGAGACTACCCAGTATCATTGGGCCCGAGACAACAACACACAATCTACAGAGCTATATGTCATACAAACCCATTTTTGAGACAGGGAAAAAAAACACAAATCTTACATTTTAATGAAGATTTATTAACTGGCAAATGCACAAGTAAATGTTGCCAGCCACACATAACTGAAATGCTCATACAGCGATTAATTTACAATTAAAAGTTTTCCATACAAATAAGTGAATATGAAGGGTGGAATAGGAGCACCAGTCAGAAGGCTGCAAAAACTAGGCAAGCTTAAATAACTTCAAATACAAATTTAAGTATTTGACCGTCTACCTTATGAAAATATTATAGAAATCCAGAGAAATCTCAGACAATATTAGAACAAGATTCAAAAAACCTACTGCATGACTTTCAAGCCCTCAGACTATAGTGTACCTAGGTTTAGGCTGGAATTCCACATCCATCCTGGGATCAAAGTAGCAACACTGATAAGCAAATACCACAGAGCATAAAGAGTCAGCAGGTATCTGTCCATTCTTGTCTTCACCTTCAACAATCTGCGTGTCTTTTGTATTGCCTTCAACACAGTGAATCTTGATTGGTAATTTTTTTTTTTTTTTCAAATTGACTTGCACACACCTGATTAGCTAGCTGAATATAGTGAACGGAATTTGATTGTGCAAACAAGAAATGTTAGGATGTGTGCATAAGGGCAGCAGATATACAACAAAAAGCAACAAGCAGCACAAAAACACCTTTCTACTGTGAGACATGACCTTGCCAACATGATTTTATTGCTTCCCTATACCTACTGCTACCAAGGTAGTTGTTTTGTAGATCAGAGCGTGGCACATTTTTTTCTGAACATTTCCTCGTACTTGAATTGTATATTTCATCACTAAATTCCACCTTCAGAGAAATAAATAAATAAATAAATAAATAAATAAATAAATAAATAAATATTTCCCCCCGAGATATGAATGAATATTCACCTGTGTGTCAGTTGGAATTTTTACTGCTTGATTTACACTAGATAAAATGATCAGGAATCTTTCCTGAAACTGGAGCACACACACTACAGAAAAATGACTGAAAAACCAATGAGACACTCAAGTAATAGTTACTTTACCCCACATCCACAGGTAAAACTAGCCTGTCCGAAAAAAGCTTTAGATTCAAGTTAAAGTTTAAGGTTAGGTTTAGAGAAAGTTCTAAGACTGATATTTCAGAAAAGCCAGACTATCAAATTAACATTCATGAATAAATTAACTAAACATTTTACTGCTGCCATATATTTTTAATGTTACTACACATTGATTTGTACACAACATCCATTCATTCAGTTGATAACCTGATATCACGGACATGACACAGAGCTTGATAAGCCAAAGCCAGATTGTAGAACACATTCCAGACTTGTATCAGCATTAGTGAAGCACCATCACTGTTGACTGGCTTCTTTCCTAAAGAGGAAAAATCCGAGCCTTCGAAGAATGCAAAAAAGCTGCATTCAAATAACAAGCATTTAGAGCATGATTTATGAGTGGCTCTACAATATGATAATGTAGTTTTCCCACAATACATTACCACACATATCAATTACAAAATAGCACTCTCCAATTCCCCCTGCACACTATATAGGAAATAAAACAGGGCCTACGTTGATTTGAAATGCTTCTGAGGTCTGAATTGATCCAACATCTGGATCCTGTTCATCTAAACTAAGATGTTTGCTTTGGATTGGTTCATTCAAAGTGTTTATTCAAGTTGTACAAAAGCAGTAAAATTGCTCATTTCCATGGAAGGCATTTTTAAAGTGTAGGAAAGAAAAACAAGTGTTTTAACCATTTCTTTTCTCTTTTTTTTATGTTTCAAATGTATTTTATTCCTTATTTCCATTACTGAGATTTAAACTTTTGCATGAAGTTGCTCTTCTTCATTTTCATTTTGAATGTGGAAGCATCAGTACCAAAATTAAAATGAAAATGTAATAAAATGGCAGCATACTCCTAAGTTTGAATTTAAATTTCCCTTTCATACATGTAACTTGAAAAAAATTACAATATGGTAGACTTTTATTGATATTTCATATACACTGAGATTTGAATGCTTTTTATGTATTTTTATTTAAACAAAAATATATTTAACATGTGATCATGCAACAACTTTGTCAAAATAATCACTAAAACATTACTCAGTTGATGTGGAACATTATAAATCTTTATTCAACTAATACTGGCAAAATGAATATGTTACACACACACACACACACACACGCACACACACACACACACACACACACACACACACACAGGGGTATACAGCGTTTGTCTGTGTTTAAAGCATTACACAGACAGCAGATGTCTAGTGAGACTGGCCTTCGACTTGATTACTGCAATTGGACAGCATCTGTTTGACCACAGTGACCATACGTGGGATGATGGGGTCAGGCAGCTAATTTCAGTTGCATGCACAAAGAACAAGATTTGGGACATTATTCCATGCACCAGCGTTTTGATCTTATCATCATTTAAACACAACAAGTAAGTGTCTGTGGTGCAGCCGGAATTGTGTTTGTCACTATAAACTAACTACCCTCATTGTAAGGTTTAGGAAGGACTTTACAACCCAACTTAGGGTCAAACTTACATTCAGCTGGTGCTTCCTTCTCCTTCCTCGATACACTTGCAGTGCAGGTGCTATAGACACAATGCTTTTATATCAGGAACGATGACCTGTGAGTGTAAATGTTTAGATGTATGAGTATATAATTTATGTAAGCTGGAACTTTTGAAGGACTGTACATATATTTGTATTAATTAATAAAGTTTATTAAAAAAAAAAAAAAAAAAAAAAGTAAAAACACACTTCTGAAGAAACTGGGAATGCCATCGAAATCGTGTTCCGGCAGTTCTCTCCTGTCCGGCCTGTCTTCAAGCAAGTTCCCACCACTTGAGTCTACTGTAAAGTACACACACCTGGTCTTGGTGTATGGACATGACTGTGTGTGTGTGTGTGTGAGTGTGTGTGTGTGTGTGTGTGTGTGTGTGTGTGTGTGTGTGTTCAGAATACATATGAATGGTGCACTATAAGAGCATGTGACTGTGGCCATGTGGGCATGTGTTTATGTGTCTGTGTGAACATTTTCTCCAGACTGTTACAGTATATTGTTACAGCTGCAGTCTCCTGTAGTCCTGACTCAGCCCTCAGTGCTTTCCTCGCTCTTTTCCTTCCCTCCTGCAAACCTTTTTTTTTCTTCTCTTAACAGGGAGAGAAAGAAAAGCCCATTCGCCTGGGGCTGGGGGTCTGATGTTTGTGGGGGTGTGTTTTGTTATGGCAGCGGTGGAGTTGATTGGCAGCGGTTGACTGATGATAGACTCGTGGAGTTCTTGGAGACTTTACTGCATTCCACAGGCTCAGTGTCTAGGTCCTCAATTACAATTAGCCCCAAGTTTTTTTGTTTTTTTCCTAGTAGTTCTATCTATATCTATGTCAGTCGTATGTATGTGTGTGTGTGTGTGTGTGTGTGTGTGTGTGTGTGTGTGTGTTTGTGTGTGTTTGTGTGTATACCAGGTTTAGGTCACATTGCGATTTACACTGCTAGTCCCAGCGGTGTAAATCACTACATTTAATGGTGAAGCAATGTTTTAAGGTTGAGCTAGTTATGGACAACTTAATGATTTATCTGGTAAAAAAATGAATGGAGTATTAGAATAGATTAGAATAGCTTTTATTGTCACTGAGAAAACAATGTTCAGAACAGTGTTAAAACAGTGAAATACAGTATTAGACTAAGTAATGTCCCCACAACTGACAAATTCAAGACTTGGAATAAGTGTGTATGTGTGCGTGAGAGAAAGTAATGGTATTTATAAGTGTGTATGAGTATGTATTTAGAACAATGTGGGGACCACATATCCCAGAATGGTTTTCATTCTGTATTTATATAAGCACCATGTCCAAACGTATTTGAACACATCTTCTAATCAATACAATTAACATTCTTCACACAGTGGCACACTTGTAGCTTGTAGCATAGACAACTGAGTCAGGATGCTGTAGAGCAGTTGCATATAATCCATCAAGGGTCCAACATGCGTTCTTGAATGTTGATTTGTTCTCGTGTTGTTCCTTGATGTAATCTTCCACTGCCAAAGTTGCATTTCAGTACTCAAGAACACAAACGTCAAAAATGATTAAAGTACCCGTATGTGGTTCTTGCTTTGGTTCATGACCTTAAGACCCATCTGTTGCAGTGAACACACACACAGATACACACACACACACACACACACACACACACACACACACACACACACACACACACACACACACACGCACACACCTACCAATCAGCACCCACAAAGCTGGAGCAGTGAGCAGCCAAAGTACCAGAGGAGCACTTCAGGGTTAGGTCCCATGCTCAAGGCTACTTCAGATGTTGAAGGAGAAGAAAGCACTGTTCTGAAACCTTCCTACCATCCTTTAAAAGTTGCACAGTGCCGTTTCTGCAGTGCGGAGATTGGAGTATAATTGACAGAGGATCCCTTCTCCCTGTTGCAGCTCAGTGATGCCTCACAATGAATGATTTTTGAAGCTATAATTTTAAGGTTAAAGATATTACCTAGTATTGCTTTAAAAGACCATACTGAATTTTAAAGGACCACTCGGTAAGATTTGGTTATTTTGCTCCTGGTCTCCCCCTACAGTGGAATTCAGTTTCAGAGTACTGGTGGGGGGTGTCTTCCTACCCTACTCCAAAAGTTACATAGTGCAGTTTCTGCACTGCTGGGCCTGGAGTAGCAAAAACAGAGACTCTATTCTCATAGGTCACTGGAGCATCACACATATATCTAATCCTTGCTTTTAAGGTAAATATTTTACCTAGTGTTGCTTTAAGCTAAAGTATAACCAATAGCTTGTGTGTTACATACTAGTGCTTTCTGATGTAGATCTATGTAATTGAAAGTGTCTCAAAGTATACAGATACATCAGACTGACATATGAGATTTGGCTAAAACATAACACACCAAACTTCTCACAGACAGTGACCCAAGGCAACACCTGGTTATCACGAGGTCTGCATGGGTTTCCTCAGAGTTCTCCCTGTGTCTGTGTGGGTTTCCTCCAAGTTCTTCCTGTGTCTGCATGGGATTCCTCTGTGTTCTCCCTGTGTCTGTGTGGGGTTCCTCCCAAACAAATGTTGGTGGCTGGACTTGATTTGTGTGAGTGACTGGATAAGTGCATGATGCCCTGTGAGGTATTGTGGGACAATAGGCAACTGTCACTTTGTTATTATGTCCTTCTGCCTCTCTTAGGTCCTAAAAGCTCAATGATTTCATGAAGTCATACAACGGTGTTGTATAAATCTGTCTATTTAACTAATGCTGAGTAATCCAAATTGATAACATAAAAGATTATGATCTTTTTTTTATAAATACTCTCTCTCTGTCTCTCTCTCTCTCTCTCTCTCTCTCTCTCTCTCTCTCTCTCTCTCTCTCTCTCTCTCTGAAGGGAAGAAAAGGATGTATCTGGGCATGTTGATGTCTCTTGGTGTTTGTTTGAATGACAGGGAGCCGTGCCTGGAGGATTGGATATGCTTTCTAATTAAATCCGTGCTGTACAAAATGCTGAGGTGGATTCATTGCGCAAGTCACGCTTTGTGTGTTGTTACTACCTCTGGGACTAGCCATTCACACACACATACACACACACACACACACACACACACAAACACACACACACACAGACATGTGCATTCACGAGACAACAACAATAAATCATAGTCACATGCACATCCAGGATAGAGAGAACATTATAAAAAGCACCTGTGGAAACACACACAGAATAAACACTCGTAACTAACTCTCATGCATGAGTATGTACACACACACACACAAACACACACACACACAAACATGCACGCATAGGGGAAAATATGTTGGACTCTCATTAAATTTCTCTCTGCTCTGTGATGATCCCATTAGGAAAAGATCCTACTTTGGCCAAAACATGATAAAGAGGAGGAGGGAATCAAATTCTCAGGTATGTATTTAAAGTAGGAAACATATTACAGAGCACATTCATGTGGTGGATGAGCTGTCTTACAAATCTCAGGTAGAAGACCAGTCAGATATCCAATATGATTGTCTTTGTTTCCAAGCTCAGGTATGTAGAGGTACAGATAATAGTGACAATAAAAAATTCAAACTAATAATGTGTCCAATCATATTGGCGTGAAAGATAACCTGTCCATTTTTCTGCTGGAAATATTGACACTAATTTTTAATGAATTCTGTGAGGATTCATCCCTGAGGACCTCAATGAGGCAAACTGCTGATGTTGAATGATTGGCTCTAGACCAATAATGCATATCCTACACATTCCAAAGGTACTGAATAACACACAACAACACAGTTGTACTGAACAACACAGTTCCACAGGTTCTCAGCCCACCGCTAATGTGGTTTTTTAACACTCGAGCTCACACTTGACATTGGAAATTGTGACCTTATGCAAACTTCACAGCATCACAATCATTTACAAACTTTTCATTTGTTTGATGTCTAGATCCAGCATTGGACCGACATAGCTGAAAGTGAAAGTCTTGACTTCAAAACCCAATGTTGGCTTGGTTTTGGCCTCCATACTTCACAAGTTTATGTTGCTATTTAATCAATAGGATGTTGGCATGTGACATTTGGAATTCACTGGTTGCTTAACTTCACTCCATTAAAACCAAATAAATATCATACACAGCTTTTATCATAATTGAAGTTGACATTAAACAATGTTCCAAAATTGTATTTTGGTCAAATTACATCACGACCCACATTCAACTGAATATTACCATCTATAGACATTGGTGGTGGTTGGCTGGATATGGATACTGTACAAGCTCTGTATGTCTGGGTCAACAAAGGGCTCAGAAAGGGTGGGTAAAATCCTACAGATGTTCCGTCTGACTTCCTTTCTCTCCCTCTAACTCTTTTTACCCTGTCTGTCTCTCCCTCTTTCACTCTTGGCTAATGCTTGTTTATTGAGGCTTGGCTAGTGCCCTTGACCAGGTTCAGTGGAGGGCTGCCCACGCCACTAGACCACCAGGGCTTCTGGAGGCTCAGCAGTGTTTGTGTTCACCCGGGTTTCGCAAGCATGTGCTCTGGCTCACAGGACAGAGGTTTCGGTGATGGCTGCCCACAGGAAACAGGTGGTAAGCGGTCATAAGGTTCTTCGTTCCAGCAGAATGAGCAGAGTTAGCATGAAAATGAGCAGAACAGATACACACCAGTGTCCAAAGATGGGTGTTCCATGCTTAACTCTGGTGGTATGTTAGTGTATGTTGCTGCTGGAGTTTTAAAACACCGTCCACTCCTTGCCCACTCGGTTAGATACACCTACTTCATTGGTCCACTTTGTAGAAGCTGGTGCCAGTAGCTCACCTGTTGGTTGTCTTCTAGTCCATCAGTGGACACAGGAAACTGTCGGCTGGATATTTTTGGTACTCTCAGTCTAGCAGTGACACTGAGGGCTGTAAAAACTCAAGCAGCAACTGATGGTTCTGATCAACACACACCAGAGCATCACACATTAACACACCACCACGTCAGAGAATGGTCCACCACCCAAATCATACTTGCTCTGTGCTGGTCCTGTGTGGACCTGTGTTTCTTGTTACAGGTCAGTGAATCATCACAATGATTTGGAAGCTGAAATTTTAAGGTTAAAATACTACCTATTGTTTCTTTAATAACCTCAGGAACCTCAGCTCTGGTCAGTGTGCAAATGACAGCACATGCTAAAAGAAACAAAGGATTCCACACATCTGGAGCCATGGCTGGAGTCTTCGCTCCATTGCACAAAGCCCTGGATCTTGTAAACAAACACGGAATGATGGTAGCTGCTTGATTTGATCACGTCTAAAGCACCAGTACTTCCCTCTCATTGTGTAAACCTCTCAACGAACAGCTTTCTTGACTCAGCACTGTCCTCAGTGATTTATCTCACGCACTTCAGTCATATCGAGATGTTCTGTGTGCTTTATAACCCTGATAGTTTTGTTCTGGAAGCCTTCCAGATCTTGGCAGAATTTATACGCATGATTTATTCTGAAGCAGGGAAGGAAAATCAAGGCTGAGAGAGCATTCAGGAGATTGATGACACCAGCTGGAAACAGCAATGACTCCTTTCCTGTCTGTTCACAAGTTCTACCCTGTGAGACGTCACACCAAGTTCACACACTCCAAACTGGTGGTGGTGTGTTGTGCTGGTATGAATGGATCAGACACAGCAGTGCTTCTGGAATATATTAACCCCTAAGTTTCACTGCTGGATTGAGAATAGTGCACCAACCAAAAAGTATCCAGCCGACAGCCTCCTGTGTCCACTGATGAAGGACTAGAGGACAACCAACACAAACTGTGCAGCAACAGACGAGCTACTGTCTCTGAAATTACATCTACAAGGTGCACTAATGAGGTAGGGGTGTTTAACAGAGTGGACAGTGAGTGGACGCAGTGTTTGAAAACTCAAGCGGCACTGCTGTGTCTGATCCACTTGCAACAGCACATCATACATTACATGATACATGATACATGATACATTAACACAGCACCACGTCGGTGTCACTGCAGCGCTAAATAGGATCCAGCACCCGAATCATGGCCCTGACCATCAAAGAACAGGGTGAAAGTAGGCAAAGCAAGTATGTAGAGCAACATATGGACTACAGTTTGTAATTGTAGAATTACAAAGTGTTCCTGTGTGGTCAGTGGAGCTGAGAATGGACAGTGAGTGTAGAAACAAGAAGGTGACAATACAAGTTGACTTGATGCTGTATAGCCCTGACTTCAGGAGATGCTGATGTAGGTGAAGTAACAGAGAAAATATAGACATTGAAAGAAGTCCTGATGTCCTACATACAGCTGTGTAGACTGTAGCCCTCCCTGAGCTGTGGGCAGTAGACTAAACAACACACAGTTACAACCTTACAGTTTCTTAGGCTTGTTTTCAGTAAATGACTCCTTCACTCACCCCCGACCCCTCTTTTAACACACACACACACACACACACACACACACACACACACACACACACACACACACACACTGTGTAGGCTCCTCATGCTTATACATTTATTCCAAACCATTCCTTATACACTCGATATCCATACTTTTACAGATGCCCTTTAAAATGTATTGAGCTTGGTTAAAGCTGAAATTCCAAATTTTTATAAAATTCAAAGAATATTTCCTCACAGTTTGGTTGTACTCCAGTCTGTTTTGGTGCTGGTCCCAGTGTAGGCCCACTGTTTTCTATGTGGCCCTGACTCAGTAAATGGGAAAATGTCTTAGCCTGAACACCAAAACACTTTTTCAGCCAATCAGCAAAAGGCAGCATTCCCTCTCATGTATAGGACAGTGGAAGGGGAGGAGTAGACCCCAGCATTGTCCCTCCAACTCCAGGCATTCTCTTTGCTGGCTCAGGTCTGTCCGAGAAACAGCATCTGGAGGTGTTTGGACTATGGAAAGATTTCCAAATGTTGAAAAGCATGAAAAGGGTTGAGCATATTGCTCTATTCCTGCCCCATAAGTGGGTAATATAGATTTTTTTTTTACATTACTTAAGTTGGCTTACTTTACATTACTTAAGACTTCAAATCCAGGAGAATGTAAACACAGACTGGATGTGCTACAAAACTAAACAGCTCAAGTTACAAATGAGATTCTGTGGTAATTCAAATGTGAAGAACTTCCAGATGAAGAAGCTACAGTTGGCTTGTTTTGCTGTGAGAACAACAGTTCTCCAGAATCATTCATGTAGCTTTAAGGCACATCCAGATGTCCAATAGTACACACAGTTTGTAGAATTCCATTGGCAGTATAGTTAATCTTTTTACCATATTCACCTGATACAAACAGGGGTCAACATTCGAATACTGGAACTGGCCCAGGCCTAAATTTCACGTTTAGACCCCCCACACTGGAATTCTCCGCTGATTTCCAAGCATCTGCTTAATCACTATGTTAACATAGACACTTTCAGGTCGTGAGAGACAGACGCATAAAGCAGCTTGCTCTTGGCTTCTTCTTGGCCAGATGAGGGTTTGCATTCTTCCAAAACCATAAATTGCAGTTTATATACGTGGGGGATTACTGTCCGGGTGATTGTTTCTGCAAGCTCCAGAGTCTGTGCTGTGTCTCGGATTTCTCTTCAGGTTTTCCTGGAAGAGTACCATTATTTTTGCTAGAAACCATTTGACCTACTAGGCAAAGAAGTAACGGGTGTCAAAAGCCCTTTAGTCTTTACCTCAAAGTCACCCCTAGATCCCGACCCCACACTACACTACACACATCCCCTCCTCCAAGTGGGTTTAGTCATGAACTCCCAGGTTCAGCCAGGGTTCGTTGTCCCCCAGAGAGCAGACAGTTTGACTACAGCTGGAGCCAAACAACAACAACAACACCACCGCTCAAAGCAGACAGGCCCCGAGCAATCCTCTTTAAGGCCTTGTTTCCAGCCAAGGGAATGTGTAACCGCTGCATTGCTGCACGCGTCCACCACCAACTGTTTGCATCTTTGTCTCTAGTGCTATAAACAAGTGTGTGGTTTCTTATGGGATTAGAGCTTGATGTGCTGCTTGTGTCACTGTTTAAGCACAAACTGGACACATTGTGCTCATAGATTTTGTTCTGGTGCAAAAGGCTAGTTCATCAGTCTTCAAATACATCTCCAAATGTATTACACATACAAACCATGCAAACCATGAAAGAGTGGAGATATTACAAATTATTCCCCTGGATTAACTAATGATTCTGAAACTAGTTACAGTTTTGCATGTCATTTCTTTCTCTTTAAAGAAAGAAAAAAATTGTATATTTGAGATATCTCAAATGTGGAGCAACATCAATCTGAATTTGTATTTTTAATATGTAAATGATATTGGTCTGAATTTATTTCAATATTTGAAATATATTTATCAGATTTTTTTATATTTGAATTATATTTATCTCAATATTTTAGATTTCAATTATTTTTGTATTGCATTTAATAAAGCTGAAATTCTAAGTTAGTGAAATTCATATTTGAAAATTTCAGATGAATAAATAATTCAGATTTTAGACCTACTCGTTATTCAAATACACAACTCAGATAAAACCTGTGCTATTTAAATTGTTTTGTTGTTTCTGTGAAGGCTTCTGAGAAGCTTTTACACTGTGAGTGTCACACCTTTGCCCTGTTTAGTGTGCTCCTGCTTTGTTTTTGTTTTCTTTTATGCCATGTGCTAAAGGAGCTATGTGCCATGTGCTAATGGCTCTGTTTGTTTTGGTTCCTTGTCTTGTGATTGTTACCTTGTCATGTGATTACACTTCCCTCATGTTTCTAGTGTCACATATTGTGATTAGTTTCCAGGTGTTTCTTGTCTGTGATGTCCTGTTATAGCACATGCTTTCCAGGGAGGAACCTGGAAAACAAAAACTTTACTAACAAATTAATTGACCCACAGGTGACAGGACAGAGGCAAAAAATGGAGACCAGACTGGGGACTGAACAGGAGACTGGAACAGAGAAACTAAACACATTGGACACACAAAGTGGCTAAACACTGACGATAGAAGCTTAACAATAAACACAAAACAAACAGAAACCCTGAGACAGAACTAAGTACCATGGACAAAGACTGACAGCAGACAATGACCCACAACTAGGGAACACAGACAGGGACTATAACAGGACACCACAAACAAAAAACACCTGGGAACTAATCAAGACACGTGACATTAGAAACACGAGGGAAGAGTAATAACATGACAGGGTAACAGTCACATGACAAGGAACCAAAACAAACAGAGCCATGAGCTCCTTTAGCACGACAATTTTAAAATCCTGGCCTGGAACCTAGATAGATCAAAAGCCTGGATTTGTTGACCTCTGCACTAGATGATGGAACATTTCTGTGAGGATGTCAAGGCTTTCGGTCCTGGGAAGGTTAGTGAGTTCAGGCATGGATGCTGGATATTAGTTCTGGATCACAAAGACGATTCCAACGTATCCCAAAGGATTTGGATGTCTTCTCGTCACTGGAAAGGATGCAGATCCACTGCTACACAGCCCAGTGCTGTGAGGCTTATTAACCCTCTAGCCTACTCTTGATATTGAGCATGGGGATCTTAGAATGATGTGCAGCTGCTCCACTGTTCCATTCTTCTAAATAGAGCTTAGCTTTGTCAGAAGACATTGGGAAGATATGTTCACAGATATGTTCCAATATTTGGTGTAAATGCTTCTCTGTGGCCACTACAGTTACAGAAGCAACCCCCAGATTTGTTTGTGTGACCGTAGCCCATATAACCCAGCTGTGCTAAGACCTGCTCTCCTTCTCCCTCATATTAAATTAATGATGGCCAAAACCACAAGATGAAGTCATGCTACGGTCTGAACTACTGCTGCTGATCAAAGTGGCAATCCTGCCGAGTCAGCATAGTTCCCAATTCAACCTGAAATAGCACACAGACAAAAATCTAAAAATAGCAGAACACATTGTAAAATGGAATCAGAATGAATAAGTGGTGCAGTTTTGTGGTCTCTTGTGATGGTGGTTAATCAAACACGCACTGGGAAAGCCATTTTTTCAATATTGTAGTAAATCTGGTGAGATCTTTTATGCAGATATTGTTGTGATTTATGGTGCTTACAGTGGCAGCAAGCACTCCAGCGTCTTTCACCAGCAATGTGCTCAGGTGGGGTGTATTTTACAGCAACAATGAGGAGAAAACCAGGCTTTCTCAGGTAGTCTTGTATGGGTGTCCATTTCATTTGGACAGGTTAGGACTAAGTTGCAGATTACTTAAAAATAATAAATTGATATGAAATTTTTAAATATTTTTAATACAGTTTTCTGGGGTCCTAATGAGAGATCTGTGACATGCTCACATGTCTGAATGCCATCAGATTTTCACTGCAATTTTAAAATGGAACAAACTATTTACTGACTACATACTTATTGGATAATGTCCAAAAATGTACGACATAGTATATTTTACAATACACAACATGCAATATAAACATTCAGCCTGCAGTACTGTATATGGTTTGAAGGGATAATTTAGCATTAAAACTGTTGAAAAATGTTACTAAAGCATTAATGTTATTAATAAGTTATTAATGTCTCATTAATGTATTATTATCTTTGACAGCCTCAGTAGTTCTTATGTTTACCAGTAAAAGGTTTAGTTATGTTTAATAAAAAATCAACTGGTAATATAATGTAGTAGTTACAACTTATGAAAGTATTACTGTGTTATTAAGAATTTTTTAAGGTGTTATTAATGCATTATTAACTTTGACAGCCTTAGTAGTTACATATATTAACATGCACAATCCTCAGGTTCCAGTCTCAATATTAAACACATGAGGAAATTATCTTAAGTTATTACACATTACACTGTTACATGAACTGCAGTGATTTATTACTATCCCTTTGTCCATGCATCTTATGTCTCCATGACTGTGGTAGGCCACAGTGAGAATCTATGGCTGTTGTTGTTTGAATGACCTGACTGAGACTGTCAACCTGGTGCTTGGTTACTGCACAGATACACAGAATAAACAAATGGAGGATGAGGAGTATAGTGTTAAGGTGGTGTAAGGAGGTTTTGAGGGGGGTTACTCTGGCCCACTGACCCAGTCTGCAGAGAAAGGGAATGTGACGGCGCAGCAGATTGTACCCATGAGCCCAGTGGTGGTCAGGACCATGACCATGTGCTTTTCATTAATCCAGACGAGGTCGCACATGAAAAACATTCTGCTTGCCTTCCCCTCCCTTCTTCCTTTCTTCAGCAGCTGGAAGGCGTGCCAGGAACTGGTGGTACTTATTGTCACTGAATTGCTTGATAAAAGAGTTGGAATGTGGGAAAAAAAAGAGAGGGAGGGATTGTTTTTCTCATTAAGTCTTTTGAAGGGTACCTTGATGGATGTGGTGTTGTTTTCAACTATTCTGATGCATCTACTTGCCATATGTAGTCCATCTGTTGCGCTGCATACATTTTTAAGCTTTTTTTAAAATGTTTTTAATGGACAGGACCACCACAGAGCAGGTATGATTTGGGAGGAGGATCATTCTCAGCTCTGCACTGACACTGAAATGGTGTTGGATCAGACACAGCAGTGCTGCTTGAGCTTTAAACACTGTATCCACTTACTCTCCACTCAGTGAGACACACCTACCCCATTGGTTCACCCTTTAACTAATCTGTCACTGCACAGTTTGTGTTGGTCATCCTCTAGTCCAGGGGTGCACAACTTCAGTCCTGGAGGGCCGGAATCCATAAAATGTTGGTGATTGCCCTGCTAAAACACACCCCTTAAACCTGGCAATTAAAAATTTGTTAAATCAGGTGTGTGTGAGCAGAGTTATCACCAAAATTTGCCGGATACCGGCCCTCCAGGACTGGAGTTGTGCACCCCTGCTCTAGTCATTCATCAGTGGACACATTCATGCTTTTGGCTGAATATTTTTGGTTATTGGACTATTTTCAGTCCAGCACTGGCACTGAGGGAACTAAAAACTATAATAGCATTGCTGTGTCTGATCCACTCTGACCAGCACAACACACACTAACACACCACCACCACAACGTTAGTGTCATAAACCTGTCCTTGAAGGGGATGCTACACAAGAAGAGTTGGAGGCATTCATAATTTGTCATTTAATTACACAAATTTAGAAAAAGGAAACGCACCCAGAAAACATCAAAATGTACACTGTAAAATGTTTACGGAAAAAAAACTGGCAGCTGTGGTTACCAGAATAATTTTGTTAAAAATACAGCACAAACGTAAAACATTTTACAGAGCAAACTGTAAATTTTACTGTTTTAAACTTTAAAACAAAGTTTAAAAAATACATTTTAAATTGCTAAACCCAACAGCAGTTTTATGCTAAATTAGCATAATCATACCGCTAATAAACTAATACATTCAGTAAAATTTACATGCTGTTGTTGCTTATTTTACAGTTAATCCCTTTCAAATGCATGGAAAAATACCAAAATAACAACATTGTTTTACTGTAAAAGTCTCATTATACAAATATTTATGCAAATTGTACTTAATTATTTTATATTTTTTATCATCTTTTACATTATTATTAAACACATTTACAGTAAAACAAATAATTTAAATACTGCAACTGAATTTCTTATATTATTTAGCATTTAAAAGCATATACTATGATTCTATTGACTAATATCAATTTCATTTAAACTGCAATAGCTTCTTATAGTTCCTGACCAGAAATGCTAAAGCATTTATAATTGGAAAAAAAGCAATGCTAAATAAACTGTACAGTAAGAAAAAGAAAATCCAATAATATGCCTTTCCAAGGGTTTATTAACCTCAAAATCATTAACAAAACAAACACTAATATATATTTACACATACACATACATACTTAACAAACATTAGAATACAGAGCATGTGACATTATTATCATCTTACTGGAACAAAAAGACAAAAGGATAAAGAATGAAAGAAAGAAATATAAAGCAGGAAAGGAATGTACTGCACTTTTTAAGTATTACTGTATTTTCATAATAGCCTAGACAATACAAAATGTACCATTAACTTAAAATCAGCATACTAAATTGAGCCATGTAAATAAAAATGAATACAAAAGCAACTACAATAAAGAATTTTACAAAAAGAGTTTGAAAAAGAGTTTGAAAGCCAAGGTTTTGCTAAGGTATCATATGGATAAATGCAAGGCTAAGGCTGTTGCTAGTGTATTGAAGCTGTTTTCTAAGGTATTGCTGTGCCTGTTAAGGTATTCCAAGTGGTTGCTCAAGTTTGCTAGGTTGTTGGTGGTTCATAGTTATTTTGGTACTCCATTTTTGTTACTATAGTACTGTGGGAGAGTCTGAATATGGGGTCGGAGTGTTTGTGCAGTATGTGATAATCTGTGTAGTTTAGAAGTCAGTGTCTGTGTAGTTTGAGAAACCTGTGAGAATCTGTGTAGTGTTTGTGGTGTTGGGTATGTGTGTATGTGTGTGGTGTGGAGTGTGTCTGTGGATAAGTGCATGTGTGTGGCATATGTGTGGTGTGAGAAATATGTGAGTGTACGTAGTGTGTATCTGTGTGTGACAATATATTTGTGGTGTGGGTTGTATGCATTTTGTGGTGCGAGTGTGTTTCATTTAAGCTGTATATGTGTAGTGTGGAGTGTGTCTGTGGATGAGTGTATGTGTGGCCTATAAATGGTGTTAGAAATAAGTGAGAGTCTGGTGTATGTGTATGTGTAGTATGTATGTGTGGTGTAGGCTGTATGCGTTTTATGCTGTGAGTGTGTTTAATTTAATGTGTGTGGTGTGAATTTATGTAAAGGCCTGTCTGTAGTGTTTGTTGTCTATATGTGTTTGCGAATGCATATGTATGGCTTGTGAGATGAGTGTGTGGTTTCGATGGTGTGAGATGAATGAGAGAGTCTGGCTGTACTTTATGTGGTGTGTGAGAATGTGTTATGTGATGCGAGTTTCTTTAAGTGGTGCTTGAGGTGTGCGAATGCCTGTGTTGTGTCCGTCTGTCTTATTTGGAATGCTCTTGAATGTGTGTGGTTTATGCAGTGCGTGCGAGTTGCCTAAAGCTGTGTGTGTGTGTATTTGTATAAGTTTGAAATCTGTTTGTAGTATGTAACTAGAAATAGCTAACTAAACAAACCTAAAAAGGAGCAGTGTTCACGATTTTAAGTATAAAATAGTTATACTAATAAATTACTGTTTGCAAATTAATAAAACTGAGAAACAATTTCAGAAGAATTGAGCAGATAATCAACAGAAACTGTGAGTAGAGCACATCAATTGCCATAAACCTTATAGAGTTTAGTCCATAATCAGACATCAAGCCACTCGTGATCTTAAAGCTGCTGGATCAAGGTAAGGACTCTAGGATTCACATAAAGATGAGATGTATTCGTCTTCTCCACTTTAGTGCTCTTTTCTGGGTTGATGGAGAAAAAACACCTTTTGATATAGAAGGAAAACAATGTAATTAATATTAAAATGCCTTCAGTAATGGAAGAGGGAGGGGGGGTAAATTAAAATTACATTAATTAAATTAAATAATAATAATCACACACAAACACTATACAAGTCTCCACTGCAGTAGCTACTTTTACATTTGTTTTATTTAAGTAAATTAAAAACATTGGATAATATCAATAAAAATAAGATTTTATACCTCTGCAGAAACTCCAAGGTTGATGCCAGGTCTGACGGATAATGAATGTTGAAACAATAATAGCTCTCAAACATCATGCACAGAGCAGAAACAAAAGAGGTGATGTTATCCTGAACAATGCTTCGATACACACTTAGCATAAACTGCCTTGTAGAATAGCAGGATTGCCCTACCAGTAAAATAAACAAACATGCAAAAAGTTAAATAACTTTAAAAAAAAGAATGATAAAAAAACCTTTCCACTAAACTGAGTATAAATGTTTAGAATTATTTAAGGGTGAATTAAAATGCTTTTAAGCGTGCAGGCTTAGGGCTGAGAAATGTAAGGCTTTTTAAGGCCACTTCAAACAAACCTAAGAGCGTAAACTAACAAAACATGCAATCTGAATGTGTCAGAGACAGAAAAGTTGAAATAAAATTAGGAAAATGAAAAAGCAAGAAAGTTAACTTACCACACACAGCAATGGTGGGAGTCAAGGGAACTTGGTCCATATGTACTTCTCCAGCAAGGCACGTGTCCTCCACATAACAAAACATCACATCTTCCTTCTCATCAAAGTAGGACAATAGAAGCAACACCATCTCTTCATCTTTTTTTTCCTGGCCCTCAGGTGTCTCTCCAAGGGGCAGGAATCTTAAATCCCAGTTTATGCACCCATACGTGTCAGCGCCAACATATTTGAAAAAACAATGAGGTTCGTTCCTATAAACTCTACAATGCAACACATACCCCCTTAAAGACTCAAGTGATTTTCTACAATAATGGCAGTAATCGTTTTAGCAAACTAACAATAACCCCTGTTTTATAGTTTCTTTCTCGCGTAACTGTGGGAGTCTGGGTTATTTTTATGAATGAATATTAAACGCTGGTTCATCAAATATCCGCTAGTACCCTTCTGAGAACAAGGGTACTTAAATTTGCCTGCAATCTAGGCCGTTCTGACCAAGCTGTCAGGAGGTTTTGAGAGCAGTGATGTCATGAACAAGAAACCTGGACTGTTATGGACTGGAACTGTTTTGTCTTTAGCGACAAGTTCCGGTTCTGTTTAAGATCTGATGACGGTCGTGTTTGAATTTGGAGGCCTGATGGTGAGCGCTATAATCCTGCCTTTGCTGTAGAGCGACACACTGCCCCAGCATCTTGTGTGATGATCTGGGGACCCATCGCATATGACATTCTGCTGTAGTAGTGATACGAGGGATAACAGCTCAGGGATATGTGCAGGACATCCTAAGGCCACGTGTTGTTCCTCATGGCACGCCTGCCAATGCTCACCCACACACTGCAGTGGCTTCCCATGAATGTCTCTTCCAGATTGCAACATTTCGTGGGCCTGGTTGCCAGATTTACCACCAATCGATCTACAGGCCCAGCTGTAGCATCTGTGGTCAAAGGTGCCACAGAATGCCATATGCGACCTTTAACCCTCTGGGGTTGAAGAATGCACTGGTGCTTCAAAATATTTTGTGATGTTTCTATTAATATCTTAGCGATAACAAAGAGCAGTTAGAGAGCAGAAGACTCTCTAAATGTGTAGAAACTGCTCTTTTGATTTCATCTGATCGCAAGACTCTACAGGATGTACATCCCGAGCTGTGGCAGACCTCCTCTGCCTCTGGCAGGGGAAAAAAAAAGTTATAGCTGGTTATACATTTTACACAGTGAAGCATATACTTATGAACAGACAATGACCTTTGACACAGTAACGTAAGTGTTAATAATGTTCAATTTTGTCAAAGGGGATGTTTTAAATAAAATCAGATTTAAGTTTTTCAGTGTTAGAGAAGATTATCTCTTTATACAATGCTCTAGGTCACATGGGCTTCTCCTAATGAGTGAGCTGAGATTGTTCAGAACATTTTGATATAAAACATGTGGGCAATATAATTATAATCCATGTACTTTAAAGGTGAATTTCAGAAATTTTGCAATAATTGAGAAAATGCCCTTAGACCCAAAAGAATTAATTGAGTTAACCCATTTTATAAAAACAAAAAATACATGAAGATGAAGTGCATGTAAATGTGAATTTAAGACTTGAAAAAAAAAGCAAAAAGTTAATTATGGCACATGTGCTTGAACAATTGAATATTTGCGTCCGCCATTTGCCCACATTGAGATGTTCTGGAGCAGCTGCCCACAAGTATCAGCTAAAGTATAAAACTCCTCAGCCCTGGGCTTCATACCCTTGACTTCAGAAGAACTGTTGGATGACTCTTTGCCATGCAGACCATATAAATCATATAAAGATTTTTTGATGTGTTAGTATTCATAGCAAGACACTACTTTAATTAATTATCATGACCTATAAGCCGGGTCTCAAGGTGAATCCATACATATTTCTGTCCAAAATGATTTGGTATAAAATATTACTTGCACTAAATATATTCTTGAATGCTTACGTGAATTTAAATTAAGAAATAAGCCTTAACACTTCCACTAACTCAAAACGTAACCATAACATAATGCTAATCATTAACCTAACCCTAAAGTGTATCACTTTTGAATAAGAATACACTTATAATGGTTTACACATGGTTAAAATCTGTTTATTAATGGTTATTAATTATGTGGTGAAAGTCATTAATAATCAATTATAACACATTGACAGAGAGGAAAACACTGACCTGTTGTTGGCCAAATAGTGGACCCACATCAGTCTACTCTGTTAATCTTGAGATCTTGCCAAGTATTGACCTGACTTTGTCTTCTCCTTCAGTCGACATTAACCCTGTCAGCTTTAGTAAATATTTCTTAATATGGTTTACCTCTTAAACACCAAGTTTAATGAACCAGCCTATTTGATTTCTGTGTTAAAAATGATTATTAATGACATTTAAGGTGTTTACAGTTTTTATTAATTCTTATTTTAAAGCCATACCCTACCATAGCCAACCTAATCTTAACTGTAAACATCACTCTAACCTTAAAAAATTAAGAAATTGCAGCATGTTGTGTAACACAAACTGATTACAGCATTGTTTCTGTAGCTTTTCTTCAGGTACGTAACAGAGTTTTTTAGTGTATTTACCCAAAACAGTGCCACCAGTGGAAGGGGGCTAACTTAGTGAAAGTAACTTATAAAAAGATCATAATGAATCAAAGTGCTTCATCATCTTTCCACTGGATATTGGATCACTGTCATGAGACATTAATTAGACATTCATTAGTGAGGGAAGGTACTAACAGTGGATAAGTAGATGATGGTTTGGATCACAGAGACCAATACAACTCATTCCAGCATTGGATTTGGTAGTGGAATTGCACTCTCTGGAATGATGGACCTCCATCCAATACCTTAGGGATAAGATGGTGTGACCCAGACCTAACTTTCCAACACCAGAACTTGACACCACTAATGATCTTGTAGCTAAATGCCATCAAATGTTCACAGAAATGTTTCAACACATAGCAAAAGACACTTTTACTGAAGCAAAGGTAGGATAGCCTCCCTGTTAGTCATAATTTCATAAGCAAGTTGGGCAAAAATTATGTCTGTATACTGAATTTACAGTAGCATTTGTTATTATTATGTCAGTAAAATCAATATATTTTTGTTTTATAGTTTAATAACCAAATAATTATTATGGAAATGAATTATATGGCAGGATTATGACCAACAACCCCTTAAAATACCCTTGGAAATTTGGCCTATATTAATTACATCTGTCCAGTACTTGACCACATGGTCATAGCTATGATCTAAACAGGCTGACGTTAGGGGGATTTCTGCCATATAAAGAGAAACTGTGGGGTGTGGGTTAGGGGGTGGTTGGCTCGGGGTGTGGGGGAGGCAGTTATGGACATGTGTGCTTCACTCTCTGTTCATTTTTACTGGGATTAAGTCTTTCAGCAGGATGCAAAATTCCAGAGTGCATCTCCGGAGACAGTGACGCTAGGTTGAGTGAATTGTTTACATTACATTTACATTTATGCATTTGGCAGACGCTTTTATCCAAAGCGACTTACAAAAGAGGATCTAACATTCGAACTACAGCACAAATTATACAAAATACCTTACATTAAGTGCAATATGCCAGGAAGTAATAAGTGCATTAAAGAAAGACATTCAGTGCAAAAGATACTCTCGGAAGAGCTGGGTTTTCAATGATTTCTTGAATGAAGAGAGGGTTTCTGTTGCTCTGATAGTGCTTGGAAGCTCGTTCCACCAGCGTGGTACCAGAGATGAGAATAGCCTCAACTGACCTGTACGGGGGGTTGGTCGTGTTAGTAGGCGCTCCTTTGAGGAACGGAGAGGGCGGGCGCTAACGTATGGTTTTAAGAGTCTATTGAGGTAGATGGGAGCAGAACCAGTGAATACTCTGAAGGCCATCATTAGTGATTTGAATTTGATGCGAGCAGCTAAGGGTAGCCAATGCAGCTCAACTAATAGGGGCGTGACATGTGCTCTTTTTGGTTGGTTGAAGACCAGGCGTGCTGCCGCATTCTGGATCATCTGTAGTGGTCTCACAGCACAGGCCGGAAGACCTGTCAGGAGGGCGTTGCAATAGTCTAGACGGGAGATTACTAACGTCTGAATGAGGAGCTGTGTTGTATGTTAAGTTAGGTATGGCCTAATCTTCCTTATGTTGAATAGGGAGAAGCGGCACGATCGAGCTACAGCGGTAATTGTTGATCAGGAACAACCAGAAAAACCACAGCCAGGAGTCAATGACATCACTAAAGACACTGGACCACTACAGGTCAGCAGGAAACACCACTGTAAAGATTTATAGGTGTCTAATGCCTTTACCACTTTACTGGCCAGATTTGCCAAGGTTTTAAACAATGACGCAGTGTCTAAATATGCAGGGGTGAGGAAAAACTCAGCAGGCACTTCAATGTGCTCATAATATCTCTAATTATGAAGAAAACTCTCAAATACACAGAATATCCATTATTCTAACAGATCTTAGCTGTTTAAATATGTAACAAGTGAAGGTGTTTTTCAACCAGGGGGTTGTCACTTGTTTTGTCCTAACTATTATACATGACTATTACTGGCAAAGCACTTCTCATACAAGTGCAAATACATTTTAAAGAATAGACGTGTAAGAAAATTGTGTAAGAATAGGTGTAAGAAAATTGTAATTCAAAATCCAATCCCACTTTTTTTGTCATTTTATGGTTAATGTTGTGTAATATTAAAAATTACAGTTGTACATTTAATTAAACAAAAATAGCCTAAAATGGTAGTATTTTGAATATGGCAAGTGGGAAGAATTTATTTGTCACTACATTTGTTCCATCAAAAAAGCATTGCAAAAGCATGTGCATGGATTTGTTCTGTTCTTGGGGATAAGTTTATATCCAAAAAGTATGTGTGAGTTCTGGGTTAAATTTAAAGGTGGTCATTTCAACGTTAGCAATTTGAATGCAGCTTTTTTACCCGTTTGTATGTTTACATCTTTTTTTCTTTAAATCAAACAGTAGATCTCCTTAATGTGTCTGTAGTTTCACCTAGACAACAATGAGATCAAATGGAAAAGCAAAAGAAGCTTAACATAAGGTTCCTGCTGCTAAATTCTGTCCTCAGTAATCCCACGTGTGGCTGTAGATCTCAGTATAGTCACAAACTGTGCTCAGATTTTCCAAATAAAATAAAACCTACTCTCTCCTCCATGTCTCATATCTCCTTTTTACCTCATTCTTTTTCTCCTTAAGGTACTTTAGAAGAATTGCTGTTATGTCCCCTGACCCATTACAGAGCAACCTAGTAGTAATAAAATTATCCTTGGGCCAGTTACCATGTAGTAATAAAACGAAAAAAAAAACAGAAGAATGTATTCATTGAAATGAATAGAATGAATGGAAAGGTCATAGTGGGAAACGGGATTTGAATAAAGCCTGAGAACAGGGGCAAATAAAGTTGAACTGGTCACCGATGTGACGAAAGTGAGGGAAAAGTGACCTTTACACAGAGTCATTGTGGTCAGTGAGTCGAACTTCCACCTGTCAGACCTCCAGGCTCTATAAAATGGCACAAAGCAATTAGTTCAGTACGGCACACTCAGCCAGAGAGTGACCAATGATTCCGGTCAGTTAAGTTCAGTAAGTTCCAGTAGATGTTAACAGGATTTGTGGTTTGATTTCATTAGGGAAAGAAGAGTGAGTGGTAACGAGGAATGTGAACAGCCTGTTTTGGAAGATGTTGATTCCTGAATGTTCTTCTAGTGGCTTGGCAGGGTACTTTAAGGTCTTTAGAAGTTTGGAGTTCAAGACATCGCTGTGTTCTTCATTTTAATAAATGAAATGTATGCAGAGGTGAAAACAGTTGTTGGTTTTAACATTTTGAGGAAAAATAAAACATCAGACATGAAATATATTAGACTGGGCCCGAGGTATGTATATGTTTTTGGGGAGTCTATGTCTATGAGTTAAATAGAAATCATCAATTCAGAAAAGGTTCACTTAAGGATAATGCGTTTCGACCAAAATGTTTCTTTAATTAATGCTTAATGCTTAGATTTCATAAAATCTAAGAAAATGCATTTAAAAGTCAAATTTATATTGTCTTATATTGTCATTGCTCAGAGTACAACAAAATTGGTATTACCCAACGCATCTAGGTACAGAAGCTATATAAAGTGCAAAAGTAGAATTAAAACTAAATCTTTATAATTTAAATGTATGTTAAATATTTGTAAATTAAAGAGGGGTGGCACGGCAGCGCAGCAGGTAGTGTCACACAGCTCCAGGGACCTGGAGGTAGTGGGTTCGATTCCCACTCCGGGTGACTGTCTGTGAGGAGTTAGTGTGTTCTCCCCGTGTCTGCGTGGGTTTCCTCCGGGTGCTCCGGTTTCCTCCCACAGTCCAAAAACACACATTGGTAGGCTGATTGGCGACTCAAAAGTGTCCGTAGGTGTAGTTTGTGAGTGAATGTGTGTGTGTGTGTCTGTGTTGCCCTGTGAAGGACTTGCGCCCCCTCCATGGTATATTCCCGCCTTGCGCCCAATGATTCCAGGTAGGCTCTGGACCCCCGCAAGCCTGAATTGGATAAGCGGTTACAGATAATGAATGAATGATAAATTAAAGAGTGAATATTAAAAGAATGTACAGCTGGAATTGAAATTATGGAATAACATATTTTTAGGAGTAGGAACATGCCTGAACTACCCCTCATCCATTCATATGCATTCCAAAGCCACCCTGAATTCCTAATTCCTTCCCAATCACATCTGAGTTTACCTTCCTATTTCAGCCTTTGTGGGCATGGTGCGTACTAGCAAATAATGCATTGTTTAATTGTAGTGGCTCTGTAGTTTTGGACATGTAAATACACAAGGTGTCATTGAGGTAAAAACAATTATGTAGGTTCTTAAACTCCTCTGACAAATGTTGACTCTCAAGTAGGATTTTTAAATGGCGGCTGTAGGAAATGGTCTAATAAAACTTATAAAACCTTAAAAATTTTATAAAAAGGCTTGAACATCTATTAATCTCAGCATCCCAAGAGTGGAGAGGGGCAAATGGAGTCCATGCCGCAAAGAGATTTAAAAACAAACTGGCTTCTGTACCTCACTGGTAAGGTACATGTGTTGTTATGTTATTTGTGGTGCTTATTTTCATTGCATATTTTCTATTTTTTCAGATTTGTCACATCAAATATATATAGCTTTGAACAGGTGTGTCTAAAAGCCTGCACTCAAAGCCATGTCTGAAACTGGATGAAGAAACCATGTCCATAAACATCTGTTTACAAATGTACACCTCTACAACTCTGTTCTTTAAACTAGACAAATAAATATCAAGTCAAGTCAAGTTTATTTATATAACACATTTAAAAGACAGTGAATGTCAGCCAATGTGCTGCACAATAAAAATCAAATAACAAACAAACCATATAAAATTATAAAACATTCATATAAAAGAAATAAAACAAATAAAACAAATAAAACAACATAAACCAAGGCAGAAACAAATGGCTAAAATAATTTAAAAGGACCCAAAGGCCAGAGAAAATAAATAGGTTTTACAAATTACTATTGTAGGGGATTGCTTTATGAAGAGTGGGAGACTGTTCCAAAGTCTTGGAGCGGCTACAGCAAATGCCCGATCTCCTTTGAACTTCAACCGAGAGCGAGGGGTGTCTAAAAGCAATTTGTCAGAGGAGCGTAGGGCATGTGGGGTAGATTGAAAGCTAAGCTAATATATTTCGGAGCCAGGCCATGGAGAGCTTTAAAGACAAACAGTAAGATTTTAAATTTTAAATATCAGACACTGATGCTAAACTGTCTGACTCCACCCTGTTGTTTAATATTCATGGTTAACAGACGATCCATGAAAAAGAAAAATACATTTTTATTTTATTCATTTTGTAATTTTCTAACTTAGATGTCATATGAATTTCACAATAATAAGCAAAAATATATTTAACTAGATTATAAACAAGGGCATATAATATCATAATCCACCTACAAATTTAATATTTGTAATTTGTTAGCAAATATTAGCCAAAAACATCAATTGATTTTTGTCCACAAAAGAAAAACAACAAACAAAAAATTCCTGTCAGTACTTTTTTATCAGTTAGAACAGATTCCTGCCTAAAATGTATAGCATGTGTGAATATACTTGTGAATATTTTAAAACACTAATTTAATAAGAGTACAACACTTTTGTGAACTTGATTCTGTCTGAACAGCAGATTTGTCTTGTTTTTTGAGGGGACACACTTTGGTAGCTCTGTGCTAACTCCATCTGATAAATTCTAATGCAGGTGTCAGACCACAATGTTTTCATACTTTAAAGTGTTACGTTGTAAACATGGCCTAAGGTTCCTCTGGACTGGCCTTTATTTCCATACCAGAGTGTACAGGATTTTAAAGCCTCAACACCTCTAATGATGTGGTTAGTTACGATGTGAGAAGCACTGACTGTATGAATCATTTTGAGGGAATCAAACACCTTTATGTATCATTTCTAGTAAATGTATTTGAGACCCCTGACACTTTGAAGGGGCACCGAATTGGAGATGTTTATTACACACATCTGTCTGGAACATGATGTGCTTTTCATCTGAAATGCTGACAATGAAGGTTATCTTCAACAACAGCAACACAGGGCCAAACATTTGAACAGAGGGAGATTATACTAAGATATGGGCTGTGTGTTTTATTCAGATATACTTTATTTGTCTGTGAATAGCTTGCTCAGAGTTACTGTTTTCAGAGCCTTGTGATCTTCTTTCAAGCTGTAGCTCTGAAGTGAAATTCAATTTCCCCCCAAATTTCTATAAAAATAAGTGGCTTAAATATAAAACGTATAATTCAGCAGTTACCTTACTTAAAACACAGCTTGCATTGATAATGATGTCTTACTTGATTTGACACTTAGGCATTTGAGCATTGTCCTTGCTTGAGAAAGGTTCACAGCAGGTTCTGAGAGGAAAGTGCAAGATGCACAGTTGGTGGCAGGGGGTAGCTCAGTTGCAAAGCAAGGAATGAAGGTCCTTAGCACAAGAGAGGATGGCTTGTAAAGGAAGAGGCAGGGTGCGGCATGACCGCAAAGGGGAGTGGATTAGGATGAAAGTCCATGGCAGCACCTGAAAAGACGATGAGCTGGAAAATCAGAGACTGGAATAAGTGTGGCAGAAAAGAGGAGGGGTAGCACAACGGTCCACAGCAGCACTTGAATAGAGATAGCATGAAGTAGAAAGCTGGAGGGTGGGAGCAGCACAGCAGCAGAGGGGAGGGGTCGGGATGAGGGTCTGCAGCATCACATGAAAAAAGAAAGCATGAGCTGTAAAGTTAGAGACTGGGTATGACACACCTGTAAACTGGAGTGTTTGGAACAAAAGTCCACAATAGCAAACAAGCTGTCGAGTTCACGAAGGGAGCAGTTGGGTGACAAGGGGATGGGGTTGGATGATGAGTAGAGCATGAAACTATGAGGAGGCCATGTAGTGAGGAAATGCAGCAACAACTGTAGAGGGGGTGCAAGCTGGAAGGTTTGAGGCAGGAAACAGCAGGGGTAATGGATGGGATGAGGGGAAAGGCTGGGATGACAAAGGGACCGGTTGGGATGATGAGTAGAGCCAAGAGTTGAAAGATGAGGAAGAAGGTTGAGGAGATGAGAGAAAATGGGATGAGCAGAGAAGGGCTGCATCTAAATAGGCACAACCAAGAATAGTTATAGGATGATGAGAAAGACAAAGGCTGGGCGGGCGCACACAGCCTGTCTTTATTAATGCCTTTCTATTCTGCCTATAATGCTTAATCAGTAAAAAGCACCCACTCACAATGGATTCATTAATCGCTCTTAAACATACTAAAAGAACATTAGATAGGAGAGTGCACACTGCTGCATTGAATAGTATGAAAATATATTTGTTGTTTGGGACACAGCCTAACTCTCTAACGTTAATGCTAATCAAATGCTGTTCCACATCATTATAAATGCAATATTTTACTGCCTTATCTACAGGAATCAGCTTGTAGCTAGCTAATATTTTGGATATGGAGTGGGCTTTGATTAAGCAAATAGTTCTGGAGAACTGTGGTTGTTCAGCCAGAAAAGGAGGGAAAATGGAGGCTGCACACTGGCAGCAGAGGTTGAGGTGGGGTTTCATGCTGGTCACAGTGGCAGGAAAAGCAGGATAAACCGTGTCTGTGTGGGAGCTGAAGTGATGCTATTGGAGCTGTGGGGGAGCCAGACATCACATTGGCAAATCGCATTCCCCAAACACGAGGCTGTCCCATAGCTGTCCAGCCAGAAGAAAAAATGCAAGGCTTGAGGCTTGCAGATGCTATGTTTACTCAGAAGGCTGGTTGCAGTGGGAGGAGATGAAGCAGGAGAGCAGAGGAAACACTGGAACATGCCATAGAACTTAGAGCAGTGGTAACAGGAAGCAGCCATGACAATGACCAAACATAGCCCCAAACATGCGGCAGTCTCGTAGCTGTTTATAATGAGAAGGGGGGAAAATGTGAAGTTCAGAGCTGCACACAGGCGATGGAGGTGGAGGTTCACTGTTGATGCTGGTTGCAGCAAGGGGGAGGGGAAACCGAGGCTGGGCGTGATCCAGTGGGCTGCGGAGCTAGAAGCAGTGGGACAAAATGGCTTGACAATGGCTAAACACATTCCAAATATGAGGCGGAGGAGCAAGGTCATATTACGAAGCAGTTGAGTCTATGTCTGTCTCATGAGCCAAGTGCAGTGACTTTGACTGATACAGAAATTACATGAGTTCACAGGATATATATAAGACTGAGGGGAGGAGTTCAGGCATGGTCCTAAAATGATGTTAAAACTTCAAGTATGGTGTCACGAGTCACGGGGTGGACTGACAGAGGCGGATGCACTTGCTAAAACACAGATGACTTTTATATTTACAAATATCAAAACAAAGAAACATAACAAACACAAATGGACAGAAGGTCAAACACGAAATGCAGAAATAACAAGAGTAGGGATATAAACAAAACGACTTGACATGGAGAAGGAAGGAAACAACACAACTGGGAAACAGAACGAAACGACACGACTTGACTTGACTTGAACAGAGCAAAACAACAAATGACCGATAACAGGAAGGGATACAAGGGGACTTAAATACTGAACACAGACGAGACGCACCTGGACAGATAATGAGGAGGACGGGTTAACACATGACACAGACGAGAAGGCGGAACAAAGGCGGGACAAGGGCGGAGACAAGAACATAAACAAAACATAGCCATGTGCTAACAGAGCACATGACCGGGGGAAAACAGAGGTGACGAGACGAGGGCGTGACAGATGCCCCACCCTGAACGCGCAACTCCCGGGGCGCGTACACCTAAACCCCCCAGGAGCTGGCACAGGAGAGGGCATGGAAAACAAGACAGACTAAGACAAGACAAGGAACCATGGGAACAGACAAAGGAAATGGAGCTGGGAACTTGACAGGACTGGATCTATGAGACGGGACTGGGGACATGACATGAGACTGACAAAGGAGGGCAACAAGAGACTGGAAAGGAGACGGGACAGGTGACGGAATGGAGAAATGGGAATGGACAGGGGACTGGACATGAAACAAGACAGAGGGTTGAAACGGGAACTTGACCGGAGACGGGACTTGAGACGAGACAGGTGATTGAACGTGGGATGGATACAGGGACTTGACATGTTTGGGGACAGAGGACTGGACATGATTAACAGGTGACTGGACATGAGACGAGACAGAGGGTTGAAATGGGACCTGGACAGGAGACGAGACAGAGGGTTGAAACAGGGACTGGACTGGGGGCAAGACAGGTGATTGAACATTGGACGGACACGGGGACTGGACTGGACTAGGCAGGGTAACAGGAACCAAGACATTCAGGGGGACAGACACGAATACAGTGACAGGGACCGGGACAGAGACAAAGGCAGACACGGGCACAGGGACAAAGACAGAGACAGGAACCAGGACAGGGACAGACAAGGGAACTAAAATAACAGGAGGGTGCCCAGGACTGGCAAATGTTTGTGGGGCAGACTGAGGCAGAAACGGCCGTAGCCACAGTCACAGGGGCAGAAACGGCCGTAGCCACAGTCACAGGGGCAGAAACGGCCGAGGCCACAGTCACAGGGGCAGAAACGGCCGTAGCCATAGTCACAGAGGCAGAAACGGCCGTAGCCGCAGTCACAGGGGCAGAAGCGGCTGAAGGAGCCGCCTTCACAGGGACAGGAGGCCCTGCAGCGACGTCCACTGAGGCAGGGGAGCCTGTGACAACGTACACGGAGGCAGGGGAGCCTGTGACGACGTCCACGGAGACAGGGGGACCTGTGACGGTGTCCACGGAGACAGGGGGACCGGCGACGTCGTCCATGGAGGCAGGGGAACTTGCGACGTCGTCCACGGAGGCAGGAGAGGCGGGCGCCGTGCTCACGGAGACAGAAGCGGCTGGAAGCGCCGTGCTCACGGAGACTGGAGAGGCGGGCGCCGTGCTCACGGAGACAGGAGAGGGGAACGCCGTGCTCATTAAGACAGGAGCGGCTGGAAGCGCCGTACTCACGGAGACTGGAGAGGCGAACACCGTGCTCATTAAGACAGGAGTGACTGGAAGCGCCGTGCTCACGGAGACTGGAGAGGCGGGCGCCTCGCTCACGAAGATAGGCGCGGCTGGAGGCGCCGCTTTCACGAGGACCGCAGCGGCTGGAGGCGCCGCTTTCACAAGGACCAGAGCGGCTGGAGGCGCTGCTTTCACGAGGACCGGAACGGCTGGTGGCGCCGCGCTCATGGAGACAGGAGAGGCTGTGTTCGCCGCCTTCACGGGGACAGGAGTGATTGGAGGCGCTGCGCCTAGTGGAGCAGCAGCCGTAAGCCTTCCTGCAATGATGTCCTCGGAAGCAGGGGGACCTGCGACGACATCCACGGAGGCAGGAGAACCTGCGACGACGTCCACGGAGGCAGGGGAACCTGCGACGACGTCCACGGAAGCAGGGGCTTGTGCTGCTTGTCTGGCTCGCGTAGGAGTTGTAGAGGGTTTAGGGGGACTGTTGGGCGCACTCTTGCAGGACTTTTTCAACCATGATTTCCTCGGAGATGCGTCCCTGTTAGCCTCACCTCCCGAATCCAGTAGTTTGAGGCTATGGGAGAATCTCTCAGTAAAGAGTTCAAAAAATGTCTCTACATTGATATCATGAGATCTCTCCTTAATTACGGCTTCAGCCCACCGTAACGCCTCTCCTCTAAGGAGAGATTTCATGAACATGACTTGGACTAGAGCAGGAGGAGGACCGGTTAAATATTCAAAATAGTTCGTGCATTGGAATATAAAACCTTTCCAGTTGGAACCTCCTTCATATTCTGCTGGAACTCCCAGATAAGACTGTAAAACAACTGGTTGATCACCAACCCTTACAGCCAGTATATCCTCAGCCGTTTTTATGTTCCTCTCTGGGAGAATGTCCGTGTTAGCTGCGTCCTTTTGATCGGTCATTCTGTCACGAGTCACGGGGTGGACTGACAGAGGCGGACGCACTTGCTAAAACACAGATGACTTTTATATTTACAAATATCAAAACAAAGAAACATAACAAACACAAACGGACAGAAGGTCAAACACGAAATGCGGAAATAACAAGAGTAGGGATATAAACAAAACGACTTGACATGATGAAGGAAGGAAACAACACGACTGGGAAACAGAACGAAACGACACGACTTGACTTGACTTGAACAGAGCAAAACAACAAATGACCGATAACAGGAAGGGATACAAGGGGACTTAAATACTGAACACAGACGAGACACACCTGGACAGATAACGAGGAGGACGGGTTAACACATGACACAGACGAGAAGGCGGAACAAAGGCGGGACAAGGGCGGAGACAAGAACATAAACAAAACATAGCCATGTGCTAAAAGAGTACATGACCGGGGAAAACAGAGGTGACGAGACGAGGGCGTGACATATGGGAAAACATTTAATTTGTAGAACTAAAACAACTGGTCTCCTCAGCTCCCAAACATTTACAGGGTGTTTAAAGAAAATTTGATGCAGTAGACTAGGGTACGCTAGAGGAACATTTTTGTAATTAAAAGTACATTTAAAAGGTACAACATTGGTCTTAAAGTCTACTTTTGTTACTTAAAGGAACAAACGAAGGAATGAATATTTGTAAGTGTACATTAGAGAACTCATTCATTCATTCATTCATTCATTATCTGTAAACGCTTATCCAATTCAGGGTCACGGACATTAGAGAACTGTGTAAAATAAAAGAACCATGTAAACAGATACAATCAGTTTTAGCCCCAGCATTCTGGGAAGTTGTTATGACACCTACTAATAGCAACTCCAAAAGTCACTACAAGCAGTGATGTTTTGGAAGTTAAATTATGTCATGTTTCAAAATGAAGAGGTGTCTGAAGCGTTGGACAGCAGCTTTGACTTTGAGTAACTGTGACTGGCTCTCTGGGAAATGACTCAAACCTTTTCCTAGGAACACCAAAAGGTGCTTTACACGGGATATTTTTGAAGCCCAGCTTAATAGATATGTTGGGTGGTAGGATAATAAACACATAAATGCTGGAGCTATGGCTCATTTCAGATCTAAGCTGTCCTGTTTCATCATGAGTGGAATTAACTGCAGAGTGATTGAGAGCCATATATAAGTCACCAGTAAGACATGCTCCCTTTCAGAACAGCAGGAGAAAACCATGGCTGTCATCATTCTTTAGCCATAAGTAAACACACACAGCCTTTTCGACTGAAGTCTAGAAAGGAGAATGTGTTCTTTTTCCTACATGCATTCACCCTCCCACACAACCCCCTGGAAGACTTCTTTTATGTCTCAGTGGAAAGAGTAACCATTTTCTTAAATCTAAAATGTTCTTCTTGGACGGAGTTTGCTCCTTGATGCTTCAAAGTTGAGTGCAGTGGCTTCTATACTGCTCCCTCCAAAAGTGTCAAAGAAGTTCAACTTGAAGTTCAAATTATGTTTCTTTAGGCAAATGTTGAATGAGGTATAAGGAGAGTATTTCCATTTGTATTTGCTGGGCATTTATTCACACAATTTTAACTTTAACTTACAGCTCTAAAAACATTGTGAAACCTCACTGACCTGTAATACATAGAATAGAACATTCTGTCATTGCTACTCCGGGCTCAGCACTGGAGAAACTGCACTGTGTTGCATTTGAAGAAGGGTAAGATTATACAGGGTGGGCCATTTATATGGATACACCTTAATAAAATGGGAATCGTTGGTGATATTAACTTCCTGTTTGTGGGACATTAGTGTATGGGAGGGGGGAAACTTTTCAAGATGGGTGGTGAAGTCGGCCATTTTGGATCCAACTTTTGTTTTTTCAATGGGAAGAAGGTCATGTGAACACATCAAACTTATTGGGAATTTCACAAGAAAAACAATGTTGTGCTTGGTTTTAACGTAAAACTTGGTTTTATTCTTTCATGAGTTATTTACAAGTTTCTGACCTCTTATAAAATGTGCTCAAAGTGTTCAAAGTGTTCAAAGTGCTGCCCATTGTGTTGGATTGTCAATGCACTCCTCTTCACCCACTCTTCACACACTGATAGCAACACCGCAGGAGAAATGCTAGCACAGGCTTCCAGTATCCGTAGTTTCAGGTGCTGCACATCTAGTAAACACAATATTTTTCTCGTGCTTTGTTTTAATGTGTTAAGAGACTACAGAAACAAGCCACATACACTTTTGTCTCATTTTGTCCCAGTTTACAGGGCAAATGATCTGATCAAAGCCATTTTCACATGAATTTTGAACATGCGACAGTGCTTACAATCACTGAAGCATTCCTAAATCTCCTCAAATTTGAACACGCTTAAGATGCGCCAAGGTGGAAGGCCTATGAAAAGGCTTTGGTTTCTGTCAATACATGGCCAAAGCAATTTCCCTTGAAATCAAGTGTGTTAATAGAGTTGCTCTGCCCTTCTCCACTTCCTGGAAAGTTGTGGACATTGGAAAACTGCTGTGAGAAATGGAACTCATTCCAAAGGTAATGGATGCTGCTCCATCACTCCAGAGAATGTAGTTCCATTGATTTACTGGTCCACTGCCCATTTCTGGGGCATTTTATACACATGTGGCTGGTCTTAGTCTCATGTGTAGCTTTTCCACAGCATGTCAATGGAGATTATGCAAATTAGTGTCATTTTCTTTTTTACATCCAAGTTCAGCCAAGACCTTGGAATGAATTTGACTGGGCTTTGTGATCCAGAATTAATCATCCAACACTAGTACCTGACCTCTGTAATGTTCATAGAAGTAGTAATCTGTGATGCATTGGTCATCTGTCTAGGGTTTATTCCTGCCTAGTGCCCAGAGACATTGCTAGAGATTTATGAATAGCAGGACAAAGTTTACAACAACACTAACGAGGGGTGGCATATAACATAAAATCACATGTTAGTGTAATGCAATGAACTCTTTTAGAGTGTGTTTAGACTATTAGTTCAGTTTCCTTGGTCGGGATCAAAAAGGAAATTAAACATTTTAGTCCTGGTTTGACTTACAAGGGTTGTGTGTTTACCTGGAAGGAGTTTTACAGCGAGAGGTAGTAAAATGTCAGCTACAGAGCTATTCTGTTGCCTCTGGGCCCGATTATTCTTACATCTTGGGACTTCACATTCTGTGTTTGGTTCATTTCATTGCCTTTGATTCGTATTGTGTTCACAAATGAACAGAACTAAAGAAACAAGACAAACCAGCTCAGGCGGCCTCTGTATACTTGTGCACATCAGGGTTCGAAAGCGAGTGCTCACACTTACTTAAAAAAACCACCAGGGTTTGTTTTAATGGAACCAAAATTGAACACCAAGTCTGAACACATTTAGTGTCCAAATATGGGATACTTCTGTATTATATGGCACAGTTTAAGCAGGTCTAACAGTGCCACTGTTAATACCCATTGCTAATGCTACAAACAGCCTAATACATATGATTACAGAAATATATAGTGCACGATATTAAAGGTGGTAGATTTCCCATTGAGGGCCTAAGCCAAACCCTGGAGTACATTTCGCTTCCAATCAGGAATCTCAAGTTCAAGACTAGGCTTAACCCCTGTCTGGTAAGCCTAGATTAAGTGAGGGAAGCTGCTTAATTCCAGGATTACATTGGGATTTCATGGAGCTGGAAAGCAAGAAGTAGAAGGTAAGGAATATCAGTTGTAAAGAAGGATTTCGGGACAGCAAATCAGAATTTATCTTTCTTAACACCTTTCCCTCACTCTATCACCTCCCTCCTCAACTCTTATTCATCTGATTCCTGGCTTCCTCGCTTGTATGACTCGGCACATCTGGCACCGTCACCAAGGCAACCTGTCAGGGCAATGTTTTCTTTCTTGTTTTCACTATAACCAGAGGTGGGCGAATCAGAGGGAGGGGGGAGGTGACTGTGCACCTGCAGGATTTAACCCTTAGGCCATCAAGCCATTACTGGGTGTAACCTTTAGGTTTCCGAGCACAAAGTGCAAGGAACCCTATTATAATTGTTCAGATTATTATTATTATTATTATTATTATTATTATTATTATTATTCCTCCAATTTTCTCCTGAAACAACAGTCCAAAGCTGATTGAATTTATGCCTACACTCCCCTAAAAGTTACATAGTGTGGTTTCTGCAGTGCTGAGCCTAAATTAGCAACAACAGAGGCGCTTCTCTCCCCCAGTGATTCTGAAGCTGTAATTTTATTGTACTTTCAAAATTACTACCTAGCATTCCTTTAAATAGTGGATCACCAGCCTAACCAGGGCTTGATTTAGATTCTTAGATGCAGTAGAGTTACAGCCATATGCGGGGGTTGCCATAATGTTTGCCACATCCATATGCAAAGGGGCTTTTTTGATCATTTTATATAAACATGCATGCTTAGACTTATTCCCACATCGGGAATGCTCATCCCGATCTGCGCCTCATCGTACGGTCCCAGCTTCCACACCCTCCCTCAGAACTGCAAGGGAAAGCAACATCAAAGTGTGTCTGTACCAGCCTTACCCACAATCCCCCATGGCCCTGACATCACAGCTGCTTGTTTGCACAGCTGGTGGAGGGCTGCGCCAGATGGAGTTTGCCACACACACCACTTCCCTCTGCTGCTGGTCTCTAGGAGTACACTGTGTGAGAGAGCATTTGTACTGTGGACTGTGGTACCATGCTGATATGATGGGATGCAATGTTCCTCCCAAGGTTGACCTGCTAGCTCCTGCCAGATCTCTCTGTTGTCACCACATGAAATACCAGGAGAACCTCTAAGCTTTCGCTTTATCTGCATAATGTACCTGTATTTGTGAAGAGCTAGATCCAGGAGTTCATTATAAAGGCATTTGTCTCTACAGCAACTGAACAATCAGCTGGGGTCATAAACAGAAATGGTCATTTAGTCACATCTCACAAATATTTGGAAGAGAGATCAGCTTTATCATTGCTTATATACAATTCTATACATGTGTCACATTTCAGTCTAACAGATGACATTTTATTTTAGGTGGAGGAGATCCAGAATAATGAGTATTGTACAGTATTGCTGACTGTAGCCGGACTGACCAGATTACTATCTGCTCAATCTACATGGCTCTGGCTGCACCGGTTATTACCTATTCAATGTATACTTGCTACATAGTTAGTGTAAAGAATAGGGAAGAAGGCCATTTGGAACACAGCTCAGGTTGTGTATGTTGAAAGCTCGTTGGAGCAAGCCCACTCAGAACCCACAGAGAATGAAATGAAGGCTCTGCAACTCCCAAAAAATAGCCGTAACATGAGAGTTTATGAAAAGCATTATTTGCAATTTTCCATCTCCTTGAAAATGCCTGAAAAAGAGGCGGGACTGTACAGAACAAAACCTAATGCTGATTGGACAGTGATACATGGACTGTACATAACCTAATGTTGATTGGACAGTACCTTCCTGGATCAGGGCCTTGTCATGGTGGAAGGGCTTGTGAGGTTTCATGACCTCCAGGGCTATGTCATCAGGAGCTGTTAGCTCCCTGTAGGGTCTCCCATGGCGAACAGGTCTGGAGTGAAGATCCAGACAAACATGACCCAAAAGCATTCCTATGAGTACACCCATTAAAATTCAGTGTACCCTGCCTGGGAGAGGGTTACTGGGACCTACCCCTGGAGCCAGGCCTGGGGGTAGTGTCCGACGGCAAGCGCCTGGTGGCCGGGCAGCCCACGTAACCCAGCCGGGCTCAGCCCAAAATGGCAACATGGGAGGATCATGTGGGCTCACCACCCGCAAGATCCAGAGTAGGGGTGCGGTGCAATGCCCATCGGGCACAGAGCAGGGGCGAAGGGGCCCCTGGCGTTGTGGAACTTGTCAGTGGAAACTGGTTCTTGATACATGGAATATAACCTCACTGGGGGGAAAGAGCTAGAAGTGGTGCGTGAGGTTGAGAGATACCAGCTAGATATAGTTGGGCTCACCTCTACACACAGTGTAGGCTCTGGAACCAAACTCCCTCCATTAGTTACACCCTCCATTGGTGTAAGTTACTAAAATCAACTAAAAGCTGTAAGTACCTGCAATTCCATGGCTGCTACTGGCTGTTTTGCCTGCTCAGAGTGTGGCATTTTTAATCTAACCCCCTTTTCCACCTATAAAGATAGTGGTTCTGTTTGTACTAAGTGTCAGCTAGTTAGCTCTCTGGTGGACAAAGTGGACCAGTTAGAAGTGCGCATCCGGAGCTTATTATTAAGGGATAAACAGCGAGATTCAGTGTTAGCAACTCCGGGTGCCTTAGGGAGAGTTAGCACCCCCACGACTCCAGCGTTAGAGCCCTCACAGCGGGGTGAATGGGTGATGTCTCGGCGTCATAGCCGGAAAGCTAAGGCTGATGCTAATGCTGAGGCCAAAGCTAGCCCACCAGGACACCACGCTCCTCCGATTCGCGTGTCAAACAGGTTTGCCCCGCTCAGCGAAGCACCCGCTGAGGAGCCTGTTAAGAGTGCTCTGGTTATAGGAGACTCTATTGTTCGACATGTGAAATTAGCTACTCCTTTAGGGGCGCCGGCAGTAACAGTTAGCTGTTTATCGGGAGCCAGAGCGCCGGATATTAGTGGCAACCTTAGACTGTTAGCTAATAGGAGATATTCGAGGGTAGTCATTCATGTAGGGGCCAATGATATTCGTCTGCGGCAATCTGAGGTAACTAAGGGTAATAATACAGAGTTGATTAAACTGGCCCAGACGATGTCCGATGCCGTAATCTGCTCTGGCCCCATACCAATGCGGCGTGGCGACGAAGTTTACAGCAGACTTTGGGCGTTAAACTGCTGGATGTCCAAGTGGTGTTCTGAAAATCAAGTGGGCTTTATAGACAATTGGTTACGTTTTGAGGGCAAGCCTGGTCTTATAGGTAGGGATGGTATCCACACCATGCAGGAGGGTGCTGCCTTACTTTCTTGCAGCATAGCACATAGTCTTTTAGTTAGTCAGCACAGTAGTCTAGATAGCTGCTGACAATCCAGAGCCGGGACCAGGCCGCAAACAGACAGGCTAAACCGACCGTCTGCGAACTGTCTTGAGGCGTCACCCAGGTTCAACTGTATTGAGACTGTGTCTTTCCCCCGAACTAAATGTAAAAGTAGAAACACAAAATGAGCCTGTTTCAGCAACCTAATCAATATTAAATCATACACAACACCTAGCAGCAACACCTCAGAACTAAAATTTGGGTTACTCAACATAAGATCACTAAACTCAAAAGCACTCATCGTAAATGATATTATAAATGATCATAAATTCAATGTTTTCTGTCTCACGGAAACGTGGGTTAGACCAAATGAATATTTAGCACTAAATGAAGCCACCCCCCTAGGCTATAATTATGCACATAGCCCATCAGGCAAATATCAGGCAAAGGAGGTGGAGTATGTGTAATTTACCAAAATACCCTAGAAATTAATCTTAAACAATGTGACACCTTCTCTTCTTTTGAGGTACTCTCCACTATTATTACAAATCCGGTCACAAAAAAAGGACGCATTTTTATTATGCAACATTTACAGACCACCAGGGCCTTACTTAGAATTTCTGAAAGAATTCAGCGATTTTGCTACAAACCTAGCGGTGTGCAATCATAAAGTTATAATTGTAGGAGATTTCAATATCCATTTTGAGAAGTAAAGTGACCCACTAAAAAAGGCATTTACCTCAATCTTAGACTCTATTGGTATTACTCAAAATGTAACAGGGCCTACACACTACTGCAGCCACATTTTAGACTTAGTTCTGACACTAGGTCTTAACATTGACAAAATTAATATCTTACCGCAATCCTTAGCAATCTCCGATCATTACTTAATTTCATATGAGCTACGTTTTAGCCATAATATATGTAAGAACCCTCGCTATTCTACAAGGCGTATAATAAAACCATCTACCGCCCTACAATTTATAGAAAACCTACCAGAACTATCGACCCCAGTTCCAACTCCATCAGACCCAATGGACCTAGATGTACTAACTGATTACCTAGAAAATACCTGTCGATGTACTTTAGAAAAGGTAGCACCACTTAAACATAAAAGTATAAGACAGAAAAAGCTTGCACCATGGTATAATGATAAGACCCGTACTTTAAAACAAACATTACGAAAACTAGAGCGGAAATGGCGATCAACCAAGCTTGAAGTGTTCCATTCTGCTTGGAAGGACAGCCTTATAGAGTATAGAAATGCCCTCACTAAAGCTCGCTCAGCATATCTGGCCTCGCTGATCTCCAATAATAAAAATAATCCGAGAGCACTGTTTAGTGTGTTTTCTAGAATTACAAAAAATCAAGCAGGTTCTGAACAACTAATTCCAGCAACTCTCACCAGTAAAGATTTTATGGACTTTTTTAATAATAAAATTGAGAATATTAGACAACAAACTCAAGCCACAGGATCAAATCCATCCTGGCTGCCACTGTGAATGATATAAAACATAATATAACTGTAAAAGAAAGACTTGAAACCTTTTACCCACTCCCACAATTAGAACTAGAGAAGATTATCACCTCCGCAAACTGTACAACTTGCACACTTGATGCAATTCCCACAAAGTTGCTCAAAGAAGTACTACCAGCTATTATTGATCCTCTTTTAACTATAGTAAACTCATCCCTTAGTCTGGGCCATGTACCCAAAGCTTTTAAACTAGCAGTTATTAAACCTTTATTCAAATTATTCAAAAGTAAGATTTGGAATTCCACAAGGCTCTATTTTAGGACCATTATTATTTACATTATACATGTTACCGCTAGGCACAGTTATAAGAAACCATGACATTAACTTTCACTGTTACGCAGACGACACACAACTGTATATTTCAGCCAAGCCCGATGACAAACACAGATTAAAGAAAATAGAGGACTGTGTAAAAGACGTGAAACGCTGGATGTTGCGTAACTTCCTCCTTCTAAACAGCAACAAAACAGAGGTCCTGCTTTTGGGTCCAAAAGTGGCAAGAAATAAATTATCAGATTTAATTTTAAATCTAGCTGACTTTCCAGTTAAACCTGGTTCAGCAGCAAAAAATCTTCGTGTCATAATTGACCCGGAATTATCATTTGATCAACACATAGGTAGTATCACTAGGACAGCTTTTTTACATCTTCGCAATATTGCTAAGATTAGAAATGCCTTATCCCTTCAGGACGCAGAAACATTAGTACATGCCTTTATTACTTCAAGGCTTGACAACTGTAACGCACTACTGTCAGGATGCACCAGCAGCAATTTAAGAAAACTTCAACTAGTTCAAAATGCTGCAGCTAGGGTCCTCACTAAAATTAGAAAATTTGAACATATCAGCCCAGCTTTATCATCACTTCATTGGCTGCCTGTTAAATTCCGCATTGACTACAAAATTTTGTTATTAACATATAAAGCTCTACATGGGCTTGCTCCTGAATATCTTCAAGATACAATTTCCTATTATGAGCCTCCACGTTCACTCAGATCACAGAATACTGGATTTTTAATTGTTCCCATAATTCATAAGGCCTCAGCTGGGTGAAGAGCCTTTTCTTATAAAGCCCCCAGACTCTGGAATGATCTTCCAGAAAATGTTCGGGACTCAGACACAGTCGCAATCTTCAAATCTAGGCTAAAAACACATCTGTTTAGTTTATCTTTTGGTAGCTAATGCTCCCCCATAGATAAAGGCGGCAGATCCGGGGGGTCCATGGACACAGGGAATTATAGTAAACTGAGACACTGGTGCTGTCGTCCCGCCGCTTCTCGCAATCACTCAGGTTTGTTGACGGTGGAGCGGAGGGATGCCAGTGTTTCAGGATGCTCCCGTGTCTGTGTGTCCTTCTGGTTCTCTCCTTTTAGTTAAAGCTGTCATAGTCAGATCTGCCGGAGTCATTAGCCACACTCTGGAAATTTTCATATTTTCTACTTTACAAACACAAAACAGTTCAAAACTAATTCCATCCCTTTACATCTTTCCGAGTAAACAACTGCCCACCTGTCTGTCTGGACACTGATGGATGACTGTCGAGATCCTCCTCCACGCTTCAGACCAGCTGCCCACGCTCCAGCAACCAACAAGTGCCTTGAAGCTGTCCCTACACTGAAGTTCTCATGGACTACTAACTATCATCACCAGTAGATTGACCAGAGGAGGATGGGTCACCCCTTGTGAGCCTTGGTTCCTCCCAAGGTTTCTTCCTCAGCTGGGGGAGTTTTTCCTTGCCACTGTCGCCCCTGACTTGCTCAATTGAGGGTTTTACATTTGTTTTTACATTTCATGTCAAATCTTAGTCTTACTGGAATTCTGTGAAGCTGCTTTGTGACAACATCAGTTGTGAAAAGCGCTATTTGAATAAATTTGATTTGATTTGATTTGATTAGGGGTTGGTCTCTCTCCTACTCAGGAGGTGCACAGGGTGAGAGGTGCCAGGCGGGTGTGGGGATACTCACAAGTCCCCGGCTGGCGCCTGTACAGCTGGAGTTTGCCCGAGTAAATGAGAGGGTCGCCTCAATGCGGCTCCGGCTTACAGAGAGGAAAACTTTGACTGTTGTGTGTGCGTATGCACCGAAGAGCAGCTCAGAGTATTCGTCCTTCTTGGAGGCAGTGAGTGGAGTTCTAGAGGGGATTCCATGCAATAACTCTACACTGTAAAAAATGTGACCCATTAGTTACTTAAAAATATTATGGCAACAAAGTGACATGTAATATTATTGAGTAGATTCTAATTTTCCAACTTAAGTAACATTTATTGAGTAAATAAACTATGTCCTTTTTGTGCCATGTTCGAGTCAACAGGTCAATATGCATAAAAATAACACCAGGTAAATATTTATTCAACTCTTGCAACATTTATTCACACAAAAATTGAAAATTGATACAACTACAACAAGGATCACAGGGAGAATATATTTTGGGGATGTGATGCAAGGTCAAAACTTGTTGGTGCACTTAAATCACAACAATGTTTTCAGACTGCACTCATCTTACACCAGATCAATTTAATAAGGATTCAGCCTGCACCTGCAAATAGATGAATATTAGTTTTAACTTCATAAGCAAGTGTAATGTTTTAGTGTTGGTCTTTTCTATTCATCTATTTTCAGGTGCATCCTGAGTCCTAATTAGATTGACTGAGTATAATTGTTAACAAAATATGATCTCTTGTATTTGAAATGTTATGTACATGAAATATAAACAGGCATAACCTTGCTGTACAGTCAAATAATTTAAACCAGAGACTCAGCGTCCTGTCATGGCTTCATTATACCGTCAACAGACACATGAAACAACATGCAAACTACAGAAAGCACAACAGCTTCTTAAAACCGTAATTCAGGATTGTAATCACAAAAAGACTTTGTTTTTTAATCAAACATTGTTCCTCACCATCAGCTAACTCTCCATTCTGTGCTCGGTCTTGGGAATTTGCTACTCCACTCTACACATGCTTTGTGGATTTGGAGAAAGCATATGACCGTGTTCCCCGAGAGATTCTGTGGGAGGTGCTCCGGGAGTATGGGGTGCCAGGGTCGCTCCGGCGAGCCGTACGGTCCTTTTACTCTCAGTTTGAGTTGTGTTCGCATCCTTGGTAGTAGGTCAAGCTTGTTCAGTGTTGGCATTGGACTCCGTCAGGGCTGTGCCTTATCCCCACTCCTGTTCCTGATATTCATGGACAGGGTGGCGTGGTGTAGCCTGGGGCAGGAAGGCTTCCGTCGAGGAGCTCAGGAGGTGGCATCTCTGCTTTTTGCGGATGATGTTGTTCTTCTGGCTTCTTCGCACGGAGACCTCCAGCGTTCACTTGAGCAGTTTGCAGCCGAGTGTAAAGCGGTCGGTATGCGGATCAGCACCTCCAAGTCTGAGGCCATGGTTACCTCCCGGAAACAGATGGCATGCTCCCTTCAGGTAAGGGGTGAGAACCTGCCCCAAGTGAAGGAGTTCAAGTATCTCGGGTTCTTGTTCACGAGTGATGGGAAGAGGGATGGTGAGATTGACCGTAGGATAGGTGCAGCGTCTGCAGTAATGCGGTCACTGTACCGCACCGTTGTGGTAAAGAGAGAGCTGAGCCATAAAGCAAAGCTCTCAATTTACCGGTCAGTCTACGTCCCCACTCTCACCTATGGTCATGAGCTCTGGGTAATGACCGAAAGAACAAGATCGCGGATACAAGCGGCTGAAATGAGCTTTCTCCGACGGGTCGCTGGGCGTACTCTCCGTGATCAGGTGAGGAGCTCAGTGACTAGGAAGGAGCTCGCAGTAGAGTCGCTGCTCCTTTGCGTTGAGAGAAGTCAGTTGAGGTGGTTTGGGCATCTGATCAGGATGTCTCCTGGACGCCTCCCACTGGAGGTATACCAGGCACATCCAACTGGAAGGAGGCCCCGGGGTATACCCAGGACATGCTGGAGGGATTATATCTCCCGGCTGTCCTGGGAGCGCCTTGGGATCCCCCAGGAGGAATTGGTGGATGTTGCAAGGGACAGAGACGTCTGGGCTTCTTTGCTCGCCCTGTTGCCACCGCGACCCTGAAATGGAAAAGCGGAAAATTATGTATGTATGTATGTATGTATGATTGGACAGTGATACGTGGGACTGTACAGAACCTAATCATGATTGGACAGTGATACGTGGGACTATACAAAACCTAATGCTGATTGGACAGTGATACATGGGACTGTACAGGACCTAATGCTGATTGGACAGTGATATGTGGGACTATACAGAACCTATTACTGATTGGCCAGTGATACGTGGGACTGTACAGAACCTAATGCTGATTGGACAGTGATACGTGGGACTATACATAATGATGATTGGACAGTGATATGTGGGACTATACATAACCTAATGATGATTGGACAGTGATACGTGGGACTGTACAGAACCTAATGCTGATTGGACAGTGATACGTGGGACTGTACAGAACCTAATGATGATTAGACAGTGATACATGGGACTTTACAGAACCTAATGATGATTGGACAGTGATGCGTGGGACTGTACAAAACCTAATGCTGATTGGACAGTGATACGTGGGACTGTACAGAACCTAATGTTGATTGGACAGTGATATACTTAGAAGCAGGATAAACATTCTGGCAGAGCTGGTTAATACAGAGCTATGGGTTAATACTATGTTAGAATGAATGAACAAACCACCCTGGCCTGATATTACTCACTAGAGTACTGGGCAGCACTGTGGGATCCAGTCTGGTCTTACTGCTGTTCTCTGAAGCAATGGACAGTGCTGTCGAAACCATCACTTGCCCTCCCAGCATGGTGCTCTCTGGAGAACTAGGTGGTGCTGTGGCACCCAGAAATAGTTCACCGGTTCTCTCTGGAGGACTGGGCAGAAACATGGGTCCAAGTGTTGTGGAGCACTGAGTGATGCTGTGGGAAGCTTGGGACCTAGAAAGGGCTTGGCAGGGGGGAGGGACCCAAGTTGATTGTTTTGCCAGCGCTGGACCACGCAGAGCCATATAGTGCTTCAGAAATCACCTGTGAGCCACAGCCAAGTCCCACAGCAATGCCAAGTGCTCTAGATGCAGACAACTAACCTTGCAAATCTCATATTGGTGAGGTAGCATTAAGGCAACCCATTCTCACCTATAAAAAAAACAAATTAAAAAAGAAAAGAAAAAAAATCAACCACCACCCCCTCTGGACCTGAACATTTTGATTGGGAGACAATAGGAAGACATATGTAGTCACATATTCACACACATACCTCTGTCACTGTTTCCTGTGCATCATCTCAGCTGGAGTCATGAAGACGCCTGTGCTTTTGTGACTTTGTTGTGTATATTGAATTCTGTGTTTCTTGGTTTTGACTTTATGCCACGTTTACTTAGGCTACGAGTTTGTTTTGCCCCTGTTTGGTTACGGATGCTACATTTATATTTTTGTTGTAATGAGTTGTAATGAGTTTTGTAACACTGTATATATATTTCAGAGTAGGTGTTGGGTGCCATTTGTTTTGGGAGTAGGTTTTGTGTGTGTTTTTGTATATACCTAGGGAGTGAGGTAAGACATTGTCTTTTGTTTCCTTTTTGTTTCACTTAGGTAAGTTAGAGCTGTCTGTAGGGGTCAGTTAAGTGGGGTGTTTGTTTGTTATTTTTGTCAGCATGAGGCCATCCTGATGTTCACTGGTGTTTGTGTCATTGTAAATAGCACATCTACGATATATATATTCTATTCATTATCCATTCTGTGTTTCCGGTTGTGTCCTTTTCGTCCACATTGTTGTCCACATCCTCATCTCTGTTACAGTTATTAGTTTCCTACTGGCGATTGGACAGTGGGCGAGATTACAACCCAAAACATAGAATATACTGACTGCTGGCACTGCTTTTCACAGATGCCAGTGTTACAACTTCCTGACCATAGCATTTTTCCTTCATCTCTGATTCACCCTGATCATTTTATGACTTACTACAGTAAATATATTAGACTGTTCCTTTAAAAAAAGCTTCAATCCAAAACGTGTCAATTCATCTGGGTGAGTGGAATGTTGGGTCAGAGAACTGCAAAGTTAAAAGTATCCTCCAAGCATGTTCAGCATGTTGTATAGCCAAACCCTCCTAGCTTGTTGGTATCATGAGGAAGAACAGAAAATAACTCTAGGTTTCCCAGACAGGGATTAAGACTAGTCCTGGACTAAACAGCATTTTGAAATGTGATCTTCCATTGAAAGGAGACTATAATAAATAATTAGGCTTAATCCCTGTCTGGGAAACCACCCCTATATGACCCCCAAAACAGGGATTTAGCACCATTAACATCATTATTAAAAAACAAATAGGCCAAGTGGGATAGACTGCACACAGTTTCCTGTGATGAGAAAATGCCACAAAGCAGTGAACGTGGTACCATCCACTGCCAAATTTCCCATTACATCACTTATCCCACTGGTCCTTACCCATTTCACACAGCCTCCATGGCAACAAGGCCCAGATTAAAGGAACCGACATTTCCTGGCTGTTAAGGAAAGGGCTTAAGTATGTTCATCAGTTTCTCAACCTGAATTATTTTTTCATTTTCAATATATGTGGCAGCCATCTGATAAAACAAACTCACAATTAAACAAACAGGGGAATGACATCTATTCACAACAAAGACCCCAATAGATAGGGGAAATAAATAAGAGAAATGTGTATGTTCTATTATGAATCCATATATGCAGCTAACATTTATATTCTGTGAGGAAAACACATTACTGATACCATCCTGACTGGCACTTTGAGGCTGGAATGAATGAATGAATGAATAATTCAATTTACTGTCTGTCTGTTATTGTCCATGTCTCCGCCTTTGTCCCGCCTTTGTTCCGCATCCTTTACCCTCGTTATCTGTGTCAGGTGTGTCTCGTTTGTTCATGTATTTAAGTTCCTTTGTGTCACTTCCTGTCATCGGTAATTTGTTTTGTATTGTTTTGTGTCGTTCTCTTACTCATTTCATGTCCCAGTCATGTAGGGTTGTTTTGTATGGTCTTGCTTGCTATGTTTCTAGTCGTGTTATTTCGTGTTTACCCTCAAGTTGTGTTTGTGTTTGTTTTGTTATTTCATTAATAAATTATCTGTGTTGTAGCGAGTGCATCCGCCTCCGTTAGTCCGCCCTTCACGTCCCCCTGACACTAATACTCTCCCTGAAAGTTATACTCAGCAAATTAGGAGATTCTAATTTGTAATTCATTGAATCTACTCTTGTAATAAAGCAAGAAGAATGGTTTTCTCTAGACAGTTTGTCCTACATATCACACTACACATTAGTAAACACATGTTAGTAGGTGGACTGGTGACTAAAAAGTGTCTCTATGTGTGAGTGTGTGTCACCCTGTGAAGGACTGGCACCCCCTCCAGGGTGTGTTCCTGCCTTGCACCCAGTAAATCCAGGTAGTCTTTGGACCCACCGCGACCCTGAACTGAATGAGCGGTTTCAAACAATGAATGGATGACTGAATGGTAGACAACCCTTATATGGAGCGTAGTAGTATGTGTAAAAATTTAATTCAAAGCCAAAACTAAGACTACGATTATGATCTTTTAGTATCAGAAAACTAACACTGCCAGCAAAATGTTGATAAAATGTAAGTAGAGCAGGCAATTAATCTCCACCTATCATAATATATTATTACTATAAATACATATGTGTGATTACAATAGAGAAAACTGAATTTGATACTCAAAGACATTAAAACGTTACTGTTAATGCACTATTATCTACAGAGAGCAGTGAACACATCACTAGTAAAATGTTGTATCATGTATTGTTCATTTGTAACTACAGTGTTATTACAGATAATATTGTACTTTATTATACAAAGTGTAATCTGGTGTATCTGTCTAACATAATAAAGAAACATGAAGATTTAAGCGTGATGTTTAGTCACTGTCTGAACATCTGACAGCATTGTTTATCTTTGCTGCAGTGTTTACATTGTATATCTGTGTGGGACGGAAAGCGATACTCTTTTTTTTTGTAATTTCCAGTCTGAAAATGTATTCTGAGAATATGGAACTTTGTGATCTGGTGTGTAAATTTATAGTTTAAAATATAGAAAAAAATGAGGAAGAAAAGGCAGCAAGAGAAAAGCAGAAACAGAACAGTCTAGTTAGACATTCTCATGTGAGTGGGTGTCTGCTAATTTGTGTGCACATCCCTGGAGAACAGCCTATACCCTTGTGTAAGGGGGTGGGATTGCAAATTAGTAATGCTAAGCATTTCACGAAAGCCACTTCTGATGCTCCGATTTTTCCATAGCCCTTACTCATGATCTCTGAGAGAAGCGTGCCATGAGCCCGCTGTGAATTCGTCAAGGATTGTTTGTGTGTGAGTGAGACAGCACCTTATCCTTAAATGACTTTAAAGTCACTTAAGGACACACTGGCAATGCCTCATACTTTATGAACTTGAGAAGCTGTTATTGAAGCCCGGCTCCAGCTATTATTCTCAGCTAGGCATCCATAAATTTAAACCCACGTTAGCCACGCAGTACAGTCTGCAAATGCTCTGATGCTAACTGTAGAGTTTCTCAAGAGAAACTTGGCTGAAATTTCACTGCATTATAATCAGTACTACCTCTATCCTGTATCACTCAGTCCAATCTGAATCATCTTTAATGGAATTTCAAACATACATGAGGCCGATAAAGTTTGAAATCAACATTCTGTAGAGAATTATGCCATGATTTAGGAAGCTACTAAAAACATGTAAAAAATCTGATTAATACATCTGAACACTCCAAAATGATTGAAGTTATAATGTCCAATTTTTGACAAAATAGTGGTTGAACCTTGAGACCTCATTATTATGATTATATTAATATTACAGCATTATTTCTAACTCCTAGCCAAACATGCACAGCATACTCTCACCCAGGAATGTCCACCTGGAGGACTGCATCGGGCACTAGGGGCTCACCCAAGCTTAGTGCTAATCTATAAATCTGGGCACATACACATTCGCTGACACACATACACACAAACTCCAAGACAGTTATTAGAGAAGCCAATTCACCTAACCTCCATATGTGGGAGGAAACAGGTGACCCTGGAGGAAACCAACGCAGACACAGGGAGAACATGGAAAGATCCCATCGCTGAGAGGCAACCCACATTCTAACCACTAAGCCACTTTGATCTGAAATATATGATAATCTTAGAGGTATAATTCTAACTAATCTATATTTGTTTCTGTAATCAATGGTGTATTTAGAACCCATGATAAACGTACTGCTCTATGAATATGGAAAGCTGTTTCAAAAGTATTTCAAGGTTTTAAACAATCATGTAGGCATGTGAAACACGAGATAAAAAAAAAACCCACTTAAGATTGCCTTAGATCACTTCAAAGAAATAGCAGCATATATGAATATATAAAATGATACCATTAAAGGAGACAATCTTCTGGAATATAAAAGTGTCAACGTGCATCATCTATGTTATATTGAACTTTCCCAGAAACAAGTCAGGAGAGATCACAATCAAGGATTGCGGATTGCAAAAAAATAACTGCAAAGTTCACGAGACACAACAAAGCTTTGTTGTCCAGTGGTTTATTGATGGCACTCTTTGTGAACTTGCCTGTTTTATTGGCAAAAGCTCTCAGAATCTTTGAAGACTGAACTATGGGTGAAGGTATCCATTTTGATTACTAGGAATATGCAGTAATAAAGGAAGAAGATAAAAGCCATTGAAGGGATTAACCTTTGCTTGTTTCAGTCAGGGTTAATTACAGCCCAAAAAGGAGTTCCCAAAAGGAGAGAGTATGTTGTGAAACTGCTTCTTGGAAGAGATGCAGTATTGGTTTACAGTCATGGAAGACACAGGCACTTGCCAGTAGGAACAGAAACAAATCTACAAAACCAGAGGATGACTATTCTTCATGACATAAGTGAGAACGTATCTGCTGCAGTCCTGCAAAATGTAAAACTTCCACCTATTTCTTGACAGCCGAGTGACAAAACGACTGAAATGCCAGGAGGTTTCATTCTGCAAAATTCTAGCACCAAGGTCCAGAAGAAACTTGACATAGGTCACTAAGAAGGTTATCTATTCACTAAAACATACACCAGCAAACGTGTCATTAGAAGCTCAGTTCTTTGTCTGAGCTTTATCCTCAGGCCTAGACTATAGGCCTGGCTCATGGAGAGCTGTCATTTACAGATAAACAGTCAGGGAAGACAAAGCATGGCAGTGTTATTATCCAAAACAAATAGAACATGAAACACTTACAACCCCTGTTTATTACACACTCAGGTTCAAAATTTTGGATCACAACCTTCATAAGGATGGAACGTTATTATATTATGTAAATTGGGACAAAAACTAAAATATAGCTAAAAATAGATCATGGTTTTATTAGAAATTATACAGTAATTATGTATTTACAGTATTTTTCACTTAAATATTATCAACAGCTGTGACCTTACGCAGTAAATACTTGTAAAGGCTGTAAAAATGTAGACTATATTGAAGGTAGACTGTAGTGTAGACTAAATTACTTTAAGTAATTCAATGTAGTTAAAGATTTTTTGTTCAATATTCAAATGTTTTTGGGTTGAAAAAAAAAAATAAAATTATGAATCCTTTAAAAAACATTAAATTAAATTATACTATTAATGATAACAATGTTATTATTATTATTATTAATAATAATAATATATCAATTTCATGGTATTTCATGACATTATTGGAACATTATATATATATATATATATATATATATATATATATATATATATATATATATATATATATATATATATATATATATATATATATGCTGTCTTTTTTTTTTTGCAGCTGCATCTGAGAATGTGATATGTGATGCCATTTGCCTGGAAAGTAAGTATTTATTCATCAGAAACAATAATGATATGAATGGGGCAAACCATTGTAATAACATTGTTATAAACTCATAACAGTGTATAAAGATCTTGCTTAGGAAAGAGTACTATGTTTACATTGGACTCTTAAAATGTAAAAACTGCAGAGTTCATGTGTTTATGACTCATGTCCGTTTTTCTACTACAGTCGACTGTCTACATGAACTCAGACATCGTAAACTACTTGTGGGCAACAACACACCCTTCAGTCCGAAAGTAAAAGTGTAATGGAATACTTTCTGGTCATTTTTTGGTGTAGACTGCCCCCTGGACGTTGAAAAGAGAAGTGTATGCTAACCTCGGGTTTACAGTGTCAGGGAAGAAGCAGCCACCAGGAGGCAGAGTTAAGACTGCAAGCTAAATGTTTCCATTTAGAGGCTATTTCTGACTTAAGGGCCTGATTCAAGCTATAGGCCCATGTCGTACATTATTGGCTGTTACAACTTTGTAATTAAAATGTAAGACTAAGGCTGTACAGAGTAAGGAACAGTAATGTATGAATTAGCTCTATTGTTTATATTTCCAAAAAGAATTTAAGAAGAAGTGGTGTCTATTAGAAGGGTACCGCTTGTTTTTCTCCCCAGAGGTGGACCTTTTGCTCACAAATATGGCATAATTTCTTGACTTTCATACTTTGTTTCTTTCATTTATATATAGGTCAAAATTTTCTCTTTGTTTTTTTTTCCTTTGCTGCAGTTACAGCTACATACTGATACTGGAAGATTAGCTCTGGATCATAAAAGCCAAGCAAACCCACTCAAAAGGAACTGGATGGTGCTCCTTCACTCCAGATAGCCAATTCCACAGCTCCATGGCCCAACGCTGAGAAGCAATGAACCCTCCACAAAACATTTGGCTTTAAGCCATCATGGACATCAGCACGCTCATATGTGGATCTCTCTCAGCTGTGTTTAGACGCCTAAGTATTGGTCTGTCTCACACCATATACAATGTCTTAATGTCTCTCTATCTTTCACACATTCTCTTGCTCATCTGTCCAGTTGTTTTGATGGAAGGGAGACCTTGGCTTTTTCCTTTGACATGAATCCATAAAGATGCTTCTGAGGCAGATGTTTGTCCCCTTCTATTCTTAAAAGTTCTTCTTGTACTTAGTGTCCACTGCTCTTCAGCCAATCTCTTGGGACTGTCTTGTACCCAAACTATTAATTCCTGTGTTTATTTTTCCAGTTTGATAGGTTTATTGAGGCTATAAATAGCTCTGCGCACTCAATAAAATGGACTTTCTTGGACAGGATTGAGCTGGATCAGAACAGCATTTAGCAAAACTCAAAGAGTAATTTCCAGTCCTTAAGTACACATTATTCATTTTTTCAGTCTCACCAATTAAACTGAATACCACTGGCTCCTTTATTTGCTGTCCTCTCCCTGTCATTATAACAACATCCATTCTCTTTGGGAGATATTCTTTCAGCTTTTATAAATGTTTAATATAGCATCGTCGCCCAAAGACCATCATGTATCTCCAAAATAATAACTTTACAGTTAAAATTTCTGGTCCTGGGGATCAAACCATTAACCGTTCGGTACTAAGCCTGGTCTTAAAACCATTAGCCCAAGGCTGCCTCCAAATGTGAAGAATAGCAGCTATGTTGAACACACACATAGTAATCTAAAAATCCTTGTAAAAATGTAGTTACGTGTTGTTCTTTGGACAGCGACAATGTTTTTTGCTTCTTCCCTGACACTGAGGAATTAATTTCCTAAAAATAAAGAATTTCTATAGAAATGTGTATTTAATCCAATATAATTAAATTTGTCAAGCATCAGAAAAGGCATTTCAACTATTTTCAAACTCTGTTTAACAACTTTCGGATTAGGAATCCTTAGATGCATTGGTTCTAATCGCTACTACTGTTTGGTTTGTGTCTATTTTAAAATCAGTGCACTTCCAATGACTTTTATTCATCTTACATTATATATATATATATATATATATATATATATATATATATATATATATATATATATATATATATATATATATATATATATCAATAGCTCAACAATGCAGATTTGTAACAATATGAAAACATACATGTTTTACAAAAAGAGCATTCACAGATTTGTCAATTGTGTATGAATTAGATGTGAATATCTCACAAACGTGTGAAGAAGCAGCCTTAAAACCTTCCCTGCACTGAACTGAAATTCTAAACTTAACCCAAAAACAACCACCAAAGTTCAGAAAGTTAGAAATACAATGTTTTGTGTTTGTGTACTGCTATGGGTAACATAAAACTCTAGTAGTAATTTTTGTAGCATTGTTTCAGGTAACATAACAGAGAGTTGGAGTGCATTCAGTGAACCAGGGTCACCAGTGGGTGGGAGCTCCCTTAGTGAACATACAGTATGAATTAAGATGACACAAAGTGTCTTCAACATAAAATTGACAACATTTTAGTAGATGTTGTCTTTCAGGAGTATATTTACCTGCTCTACCAAGTTGTTGAAAATGCATACATATACAAAGAAAAGGACACCAATGGTATCCCAAACACTTGTAAATATACAATTGTATAAGATATAAACACTCTCAGTAATAAAGGTACTGTAGAATTATTGGTCTATAAACAGTGTAAATGTAACTTTGAGGGTATGACAATGTTTTTAAAGTCCTGTTATGTTCCTTAAAGGTACATTAGGCACTCTTCTCAAGAAGGAGAGGTCAATATTTGTAATTTAACATTTTACACAGTTCTACGATACAATTGTGCCTCCATTTCATCTTGACATGTGAAATCGAAACAACACTTTAACATCTGGTATTATAATAGAATAAGGTGCAATTATATTCCATAATTAAAGGTACTTAATATGCACCCTTAAAGGGAACTACCTACTGGTTAGCCTTTGTGTTTAGCCCCTGGCTTTTGTGTTTAGCCTCTGTTTCTAGTTCCCTAGCCCCTGTATCTAGTGTTTAGTCTCTGTTTCTAGGTACCTAGCCTCTGTGTCTAATTTTTAGCTTCTGTTTCTAGTTCCCTAGCCTATGTTTCTTGTGTTTAGCCTCTGTGTCTAGTGTTTAGCCTCTGTGTCTAATTTGTAGCTTCTGTTTCTTGTGTTTAGCTCCTGTGTCTAGTGTTTAGCCTCTGTTTCTAGTTCCCTAGCCTCTGTTTCTAGTTCCCTAGCCTCTGTGTCTAGTGTTTAGCCTCTGTTTCTAGTGTTTAGCCTCTGTGTCTAGTGTTTAGCCTGTGTCTAGTTCCCTAGCCTCTGTTTCTAGTGATTAGCCTCTGTGTCTAATGTTTAGCCCCTGTGTCTAGTGTTTAGCCTCTGTTTCTAGTGTTTAGCCTCTATGTCTAGTTCCCTAGCCTCTTTGTGTCTAGTGTTCAGCTTCTGTGTCTAGTTCCTAGCCTCTGTGTCCAGTTTCTAGTCTCTATGTCTAGTTCCTAGCCTCTATGTCTAGTTCCTTAGCCTCTGTGTCTAATGTTTAGCATCTGTGTCTATTGTTTAGCCTCTGTGTCTAGTTCCTTAGCCTCTGTGTCTAATGTTTAGCCTCTGTGTCTAGTGTTTAGCCTCTGTTTCTAGTGTTTAGCCTCTATGTCTAGTTCCCTAGCCTCTGTGTTTCTAGTGTTCACCCTCTATGTCTAGTGTTCAGCCTCTGTGTCTAGTTCCTAGCCTCTGTGTTTAGCTCCTAGCCTCTGTGTCTAGTTTCTAGTCTCTATGTCTAGTTCCTAGCCTCTGTGTGTCTAGTGTTCACCCTCTGTGTCTAGTTCCTAGCCTCTGTGTCTAGTTTCTAGTCTCTATGTCTAGTTCCCTAGCCTCTGTGTGTAGTATTTAACCTCTCTGTGTCTAGTATTTAGCCTCTGTGTGTCTAGTGTTCAGCCTCTATGTCTAGTTCCCTCCTGCACTTGCCTCCTTCCCTGTTACTCACTCTTTGACCACTCCATGACAAAAACAAAGCATTGTTTGTAGTTTTTTTTTTTTACAACCACTATAAGTGAGTTTTCATCCAGTAAACACACACAACATTAGGGTTAGGGGTAAGTTTAAGTTTTCTTAACATGCATAGCCACGAAGAATCAACTACCAACAAGATCTCCAATTAATGAGTACATATCAAATAAAATAAAATAAATAAATAAATAATAATAATAATAATAATAATAATACAAAATAAATAAATAAAATAAACACCCTAAATATTCATGCCATTTCTACATTAAGATTCATTAACAAGCTCCCATTCTCTGGAAGTGTCATGTAATGTACCTGCAAAGATATCACAGAAAGAGCACTGTAAAATATTATAGGAGAACCTTTTGCAGGAGAATGTCCTGCTGTTTCTGTTCATTTGGAGTTTACATTTAGGTTTACGGTTTATTGTAAGTTTAGCTCAGTGTTAGAGCAAGATACAATTCCCATTGGTTCACATGCATATCCTCCTATTTCACATACAGCACAAAGCTGGGAATGCTTTTTAGTGTAAAATGTCCAAATTCATGTTGAACTGTGGAATGAGCGATGGAATTCTTCTTTTAAATTTAGAGTAGGGAGGATGGCCAGCCCAGAGGACAGAGGGTCATTGGTGATGGACGGAGAAGGAGGAGCACGAGAAAAGGTGACAACAACAGAAGCAGTGAACTGAGACAATAGGCTAATGTCAAAACCAGCTTCTGGTCAAAAAGCCACACCCACACAGGAAACATACCTCCGTACGACTGATGACCAAACCAGCAGTGTGTTTGTATGTGTGTGTGTGTGTGTGTGTGTGTGTGTGTGGGTTTGGGAAGGGGGGGGGGGGGGGGGGCAGAGATTTAAAGAGCATATATGTCAGGATTCACATTAAGATGATTTTGAGTACCCAATCTTTAATATTGTTTACCTAGTCCAGGTTAAAGTAAGTCCAGGTTAAAGTAAATATGTTTCACACCAGATATTAGGCAAAATGATGACAAATATTTTAAATTTAATGCAACTGTCTTTTTATTTATTTTTACTAAATCTTAAGTGGACAGCAGTGAATAAACAAAGGCATATTCTGATTCTTGAGGTAAGGTGCAAGAAACAATACTGTGCACAATTGCTGTGTGTGTTCATATTTCATGACCTGTATACACAATTTAAATGTATTCATTATTTCTTTGTAATTATTATAGCAAGTTGAAGTCAGACCACTGTTGGTCCACTGAGGGCAAAGTGGCGGTTCACTGGTGTTTTGCATAGCATTTTCTTGATGGAACACAGGTGATTAAACAGAAATTTTAGACAAAATGCCAGATTTTAGCACTTTTCCATTCACAGTCCAATTTACATTTTTTTCCTTCATTAGGTTTTTTTGTTATCCTTTATAAATCAAGATAGTGATTTAGAACACTGGTGTGCCAACTGTTTTACACCAGTGGACCCCCTAATGGATATGTTGGTCCCTGTGTTTTTTACTATTTATTTTTATTTTCAATTTTCCCCAAAAAATATTAAAAAAAAACAACAAAGCATTTTTTTTACTGTTTTATATTTTTTGGGTGGAAAGTTGAAAAATATGAAATTAAATTAAAATATTAAAATTTAAATTAGTAATAATAATAATAATTAAAAACATAATATTGTGTGGTATTGCTTCAGGAACTGCCTGATTTTATTTCCCCATCACTATTAAAATTAGTACAGTTTTTCACAATAGTGCATATAATGATATATAATGTAATATAATGTAACAATATATAATGTAAATATGTGCCAGTTCCTAATACGCCAAGTCATGCCAAGCTATCACTTGATTTTACAAGGCTAAAACTTCACTCTCATCATTAAACCAGAAGGTCTTTTTCTACTGCTGTAACATTCATCACTCTTAAGTAGTTGTCTTATGAATACAGGATTCAAAGGAGGTGTGTGACCAGATGTTGTAATTGGATTACAGGGAATAAACTGAAATGTAAAAGAATAATGCAGGACCCGGGCCCTTTAATAAAGAAGTGCATTCAAAAGATGTTTTGTGTATTTGTACAGATCAAGGACACACACACACACACAGAGACACGCACTCAGGAGTGTTTTTTAATCCAGAGCATTCCAGTGAGCTGTGTGTGTGTGTATGTGTGTGTGTGTGTGTGTGAGTGTGTGTGTGTGTGTGTTTTAGACTGTCCCCAATATGCAGTGATTGTTCTCCCAGAATGCACATGGCTCAGTGAGAACTCTAAACTCAGTGAACTCTTCAGCTTCGTGTTTAGCTCCTTCTCCTTTTTCTCCCACCACTGTCACTCTTTCTCGCTCTCTCTCTCTCTCTCTCTCTCTCTCTCTCTCTCTCTGTCCACGGTTTGTCTTTCTGCAGATTCTCAATCCTATTTTTCTTTCTTTCTAATTCTTCCCCCTTTTTTGGCCCACTCTTCACTCCCCTTCCCTCCATTTCACTCTCTGCCTCTTTCTCAGCTGCACTGCATTCAACAGCAATGAATAGTAATAACAACAATAACAATAAAATAATAATAATAATAATAATAATAATAATAATAACAACAATAATAATAAAGGTCTACTTGCACCAGTTTGTATTTTTTGTCTATTAACACAGATCAATGGAATTTTAGGACACCCCAAATTTTCTAAAATAGATGAATAAATAAATAAATAAATAAATAAATAAATGTAAAGTAGATTCCACTATATCTATAGTATTTTAAGTGTCTCAAATAACTGTGTATTTACACAATAGTAACACATGCCACAACATTGCAATAACTGACAATATGTTTCCTAAAGATGGTTTAGCTCATTTAAGTACAAATATAATCATTCTCTGTTTTTGATTGTGTAAGTACATATAATAAAACAGTAGTTATCAAAATATATTAATTCATTCATTCATTGTCTGTAACCGCTTATCCAATTCAGGGTCGTGGTTATCAAGGTACAATTGTTTTAATTACACAGATAAACCTGAACCTGACATGTGTGGTCTTGGAAAAGCTATACCAATGCATTCAAAGGTGAATATACCATTAGACATTATGTTGATCCTACATGTATTGTTAATGTGTAATTACACATTTATTAGCAACTCTTAATGATTTTGCAAAATCCTGCACAATTAAATAATGAAGTTGCCCGTATTCTTCAGTCCTGAGGCCAGTAACATTGTAAATGTAATTATTCAGAATTACTATTTTTTTTGTAATGCTTGCAGGACTATCCTCAGTGGTGGAGAAGTGTGATATTTATGATAGATGATTAGCTTTGCATCAGAAAAAGTCCAAAAAGTGCTCTTTCTAAGTAGAAAATAACAACAGTCCAACAGTTCCACATTTCAAAGTTTATACCCCTTTGGCTGACGGGGCATAGTGAAATTAGAAGCATGCAGAGATGATCCAGAGTGCCCTACTCTACCCACAGTCTTTTCTATATAGATTATTTGATTAATTTTGAAATACCCTCTGACCAGCTTATGGTTTGAACATATGTCCTTCACTGACTTTTATTGAAATGTACTTTTTTGTAAATATTCACATTTACAATTTTGCTCTTCCTTGGAGCAAGAAGGATTTGAACATGTCTGGGTAGCATGAGGTAGCCCAGTAGTTTATATAACTATAGCTTGGAGTTTAAGGGGATAAAGATCATGATAAAGACACAAACGTGGGGTCTTTATAGGGTTGCACATCAGACCTTTCACCCATCAAGACAATAAGCAGTTTTGAGCCTTTCATTATTGCTGCCATAGAAAACACATTTTAATTCCCAACTTATTAAAATTAGCAGCTGTTGCAATGGGGTCCCACTAGCATCACCAATAGAAATAGAAGTGTACTGTATTTGTGTAAAGCTCTTTTGACTGTAATGTATGTTCAATGGCCACCATGGAGATACACTCTCATAAAAAGTACCGTAGAAGCACATTGATTTCACTAAAGGCACCATTAAAGGTACAACAGTAATGTTTAAATGCAGTTGTGTTCCCTTAAGGTACATTACATTCTATTCTCCAGAAGGAAAGGTGAATGTTTGTAATATTTCATTAAAGGACTGTGTAAAAGAATATAATATAAGTGCAGCAGGTAATGTCGTAATGTAGGTGTAGCGGGTAGTGTCACAGTTACACAGCTCCAGGAACCTGGAGGTTGTGGGTGCAAGTCCCGCACCGGGTGACTGTCTGTGAGGAGTTTGGAGTGTTCTCCCTGTGTCCGTGGGTTTCCTCCGGGTGCTCCGGTTTCCTCCCATGGTCCAAAAACACAATTTGGCAGGTGGATTGGCGGCTCAAATGTGTCCATACGTGTGAGTAAATCGCCCTGCAAAAGACTGGTGCCCATTCCAGGGTGTGTTCCTACCTTGCACCCAGTGATTCCGGGTAGGCTCAGGACCCACCAAATAGCTTTTTAAATCTCATAATCTCCCTGAACTACATAACGGTTAGAGACAATAAATGAATGAATGAATGAATGAATATAAGTCCTCAAGATGAAATGGAGTATTCAAAGTCAACACAATTTTTAAATGTACGATTATAATAGAATAAAGTATAGTTATGTTCTCCAACTAAAGTACAGAAAATGTACCCCTGAAGGCACCGCAACAGTGACAGCTTATTTCTGGGACGGTTTGGTTGGACATGCCATAGGAAATCGTGGTTTTCATGTATAAATCATGTTTGAAGAGGTCTATATTTGATAATTAAAGTAGCAATATAGTCCCAGAATGGTTGAAGTCACAGCTCTGTCCAAAATAGAGTCATACTGACTATTTAGTGCAACTAACGCTTATAGATTAATATAAATGGCTTTATAATCTGACATACAACACATTATGTGAGAGCAGAAGATTTTATAACATATACTGTGCACTATATAGGGTTTAGGTTTAGGGTTAATTTTAGGTTTACATTTAAGGTTTAGGTTAATGATTTGATTCACTTCAGGGCTAGGGTTAGCTTTAAGCATAAGGGAAGTGTTAAGGTTGAATTTTTTTCAGTCAGATAGCCAGAAATTCTCTAATATACAGCACTGAGCAAAAGTTTTAGGCACCGGAGATTATTAGATTTAAAAAGCTATTTGTCTGAGCAGTAAGTGTTTATTTGCTAAAAACAAACAAAGAAATAACACCCAGCATTAGAATAAAACCAAATGGCATTATTCCAGTGAGTGTGATATTCTGTGTGTGAATGTGTTGGTTAATCTCTCATAACGGCAGTCCATATTATTTGAGGTTATCATCCAATACCTAGTTTTACTGGTTACTAAATAATTATTTTAAATAATGTGTGCAGTCAAAAGCTTATATATAAATAAATATAAATATATATATATATATATATATATATATATATATATATATATATATATATATATATATATATATATATATATATATACACACACACACACATACACACACACATACACAAATGTTTACGTCAGCTTTTGAAAAGTTCATAGTATTGGTATTGTATTGGTAGATGAAGAAAAACTTCAGCAAGAGCAACAAAGTATGAAAAAGACAATTTCTAATCTTTCTGAACTGGTGCATGGAGCTGTTCAGTTCCAAACAATTACAACAACATGTGAATACACAATAAGCAAACATTGCTTAATGTAACCGCTGCTGTTGTTGTGGTTTCCAAAGCCCACGGGTCCACTTAGAGACTGGGTTTTGCAATGTTATTGGTTACATTTTGGGGCAGGTTGACTTTTTATTTGAAAAACCAACCAGGGTATGTAGAGTTGAGTTGAACTGGTGTAATGCAGTAACAAAGCACCAAAAGACAAACCCAGTGCTGGTGCCTAGCTAACAATAAAGATATCTTTACTTTGCTCCCACTCTCCAGAGCTCATTTTCATTAAACAACCAAATGGTGAAAGGGCTTTTGGGATCGGCTAAAAATACATCACGGCCTCCTCTCCGGATTGTTCCATTATTCAACAGATTTGGCACCCATGGTGCTTCAGCACTCCAGAGAGTTACGACACAAACACTCCCCGTATTATCATACCAAGTCCACCTTAATTATTCCTTCCAGCGGCTGCTGTTTAATATGATAGCAATCGACTTTTCCACTCGCCCTGCCTCTGAAGGTCGTGGCCCCTAAGGCAGGGTTCGGAAAGTATCCCACCCGTTACTGAAACACAGCAGGGTGAAAGAAGGAGTGAACAGAGTGAAGAATACAGTTCGCATCCTGAATGAATTGGTCACTTTATAATGCCACCGGAAAAGCCAAGCCATTCAGCCACAGGTCATAAACTGGATAACAACGAGCACTACAGCTCATCCCTATGTGGCACTCCAGAGGCCATAGTTCCATAGCAACACAACTGGAGGGGTTACACCTGTAATGCCGATGCTCTGCATTGTGTGCTCAGGCCTTGTGTGGCAGCTCCAGAGGCTTCTGCTTTTGGCAGGGCTTTGCTGTTGAGATGGTACAAGCTGTGTGTGCACAACTGAACACCATACACTTGGACATATGCTGTAGGTGTGTGCAGAACATCACTGAGGATTTGCGTGTACCGTAACATGTTGATATCTGTGTGATCAGTCTTGATAATATATGTTTGTATGGCTATGGAGTGCAACTGCAGCACGTGCCTCTTTGTGGTGCTGAGAGGCGGCGCTGACAGAACCTTGGAGCTGCATCCAGAACCCTGCTGAACCTGGACCTCACTCAACCTCAGACTCTGGAATCTGGGTTAAAGAACAGAGAGAGAGAGAGAGAGAGAGAGAGAGAGAGAGAGAGAGAGCAAAGACAGCTAGAATAAGAAGGAGTGGGATAATTATGATAAAAAATTACAGAGAGCATGAGTAAGTGTGAGAAGGAAAGGAAATGAAAGGGGGCAGAGAGTGAAGACAGTGGAAGACAAAGGAGAGCATAAAAATACAGTCAGAGAAAGCGACAGATCAAGGATAGTAAGAGTAAGAAAATGAAACAAAGAGGAAACAATAGAGAGAGAGAAAGCGATAGCACAGGCAGAACCACTCTGTGACATACTGTGTGTATCTTGAAAAACATTTCCTCACAGCAGACAATGGAGCTCTCTCTACCTCATTTTCTCTTTAAACCCCTGAACTTAAGGGTCTGGATGTAGCTGTACACTTCAATTTCTTCCCTGTAACAACATAAATTAGTATTAACCGTAATTACCATTTAATTACATAGTAGTTACTTAATAATGAGTTTTAAGTGTGCTGTATTGTGGGAAAACTGGATCTGGATTTCAACCACTCAGCTGTTCTGAATAGGGCTGTTTAGACAGGGGGAGAATGGTGCTGTGGTGCTTGAACCTTGTGGTATTTTGGGCAATGACATACATGTCAATAAGACCACAGGGAACTAGGTTACGTTTTGAAAACTACTTAAGTAGTTTAACAGGGAAATTTATCTATAATTCGAGTCCATTTTCACTCAAGGATTTCTATTAAAACCAAGACCCTGCAACTCCCTTTCATATAACAAAACACAAACACACACACACACACACACACACACACACACACACACACACACACACACACACATACATTCACTGTCATATATGGCCATGAACAGATACACCATTGTTCTCACTCTCCCTTATCCACATATTCCACTTTGCTTTTGCTTCCTGTATATTTTTTTTTCTTCCTCCTCTTCCAACTACTTCCTTATCATTGCTTACCTTTAATCTTCTGATAGGCCTTGAAAAGAGAGGATAAAAGTGATAGAGGGAAGAGAAATAGGTGAAGAGAGGAGAAAGAGGAGCAGACCCTTCTGATCTTATCTCTCTTGGTCTCAAGTATGCCTGAGCCACCAAAAGAAAAAGAAAAAACTAAGAAAGGCCTTCTCCGTCACACACTGGAGCCATTGTTGGCGGCATGCACCCTGTGATCAGGTGGACTAAGACTTTAGGAGCATGTGTCCCCTTCTCTGCTTTCTTTTTCATGTCCCTGCTCTTTCTGTCAGCCTCTACCTGTCTCTGGAAGCCTTCCTTCCCTCTGTCTCCTTAGCCCCCTACTCTAGCTGTTCTCAAAGCTCTCTGCAGCTCAGATCTTTATCAGACTCCACTCTTCCTGCTTTTTCATCTCTCCAACTTTGTCCTCTGACTTGGTCCAGCTCTATACCCTCCTCCAAGTTAGCTTCAGGGTGAAAACTGCCCAGTGGTCACTTAAGAAACTTTGATGGTCTGGGGTGATGACATACTTTCAGTTATTTTTGTTTAGGGCTCTGATTACAAGCCTACATATATCCAATGTGAACACCTGTGTAAAGGCCTGGTCACACTGGGTTTTTGCTATTCATGTCACCTCACGAAAAGAGGCGGTGCTGGAAATCAGTGTTGAAAACAGTCCTATATTTTGCTTCAGTATTTTCACATCTGAAGAGTGTCAGTGTTTTAGCAGCAGCAGCAAAAAGGAGGAGTTCTCAGAGAAGAGTTTGGTTAGCGTTGTTAATGTGACTCTTTCTTGTGTTGTATTTTGTAGGCCATGAGAATTAGTGGCATAATAACTCCAGTTTTGAAACAGCAACAGGCTGTGCTGCCTCCATGTTGGCTCAGACAGAGCAGAAACATTACTGAGCATATCAGAGGTCACAAAGACAGAATAGCAGTGCTATTGGTCAGAGACACAAATTTGTGTAGCAAATTTCCCCCAAGTTGAACTCAACTTTGAAAATTAATGTTTGAGAAAGACTCACCCATCTCCCTTTAATTTTAGTTGTATTGCAAAAGGACATCTGCTGTCAATTTGTAATGCTTCAGCTGGGAGTCTAAGACAGCACAATGCTAGCCAACATTCTGTTCATTCATTCATTCATTATCTGTAATCGCTTATCCAATTCAGGGTCGCGGTGGGTCCAGAGCCTACCTGGAATCATTGGGCGCAAGGCGGGTAATGTACCCTGGAGGGGGCACCAGTCCTTCACAGGGCAACACAGACACACTCTCACATTCACACCAACGGACACTTTGGAGTCACCAATCCATCTACCAACGTGTGTTTTTGGACTGTGGGAGGAAACCGGAGCACCCGGAGGAAACCCATGCGGACACGGGGAGAACACACCAACTCCTCACAGACAGTCATCTGGAGCGGGAATCGAACCCACAACCTCCAGGTCCCTGGAGCTGTGTGACTTCGACACTACCTGCTGTGCCACCGTGCCGCCCCCAACATTCTGTACGATAGCTAATATGACAATTAGTGTTCTCCTCCAAGCGTGCTGAGCAGTCAAATGACCTTGGGCTTGCAGCAGGTAGAAAATAGGATGTGGCTGCTTTCAAACATACGAAGCACAGGAAGCATGTGTCTGATTCAGGGAGACCTAGCAAAGAACAAATTGGAGATAAAATAAAATGGACTCATCCAAAGCACATCTGCACAGAGCTCAGTGCACAAACACCAAGGCTTCAAAGGTTTAAAACTAGATAGACCTTGAGAGCTAATCCTTCTCGAAATTTAGGAACACATCCCAAATCAACCAACAGCTGGACAGAGAAGACATTTCTTTTGCCAGTGACTTATTACAACTTATGTAATGTTACTAAAAGAGTTGGGGCCACAGCAGCAACATTGCTTACGACATGCTGACAATGTTATGACTCCATTAAGACAGAGGGTTCAGGTGTAATGTCTGTGAGAGCTTTGCAATGGCTTCCATCCTGCTGTGCTATAAAATAGCCCTCCCAATGTTTCAGGACAATGTTATTTGACATTCTTGCTCAAGAGAAATGGCTATTATAGGAGTGTGCACTGACAAGAATGGTCAAACAGCAAGACGTGTAAATCTGTAAACACAGGTGGAGTTGGGCCATGATACAATTGCAGCTGTGGGCTAAGTTTCACTATAGTTAGTAGAATACAGTTGCTAATAGAGAAAACCATGGCATTCCTGCAATGGAAATAATGATCTAGAGATGGTCCCAATATAATTGATATGAGTCAATTTACATGGGATTTAAGGCATACACAAAACCTTATGATCTTCTATGATCATAACACTTAATAAATCATTAATAATTGTGTCAAGTCAGGTTACAGAGCACATTGTAATATGACTTTTAAAATGCTTAAAATGTTCCCTTCAGTAGATGTTGTGTTATGAAACCTGAATTCATGTCAATCTTCTTGTAAAAATTTTACTTACAAACCGGATTGCAAAAAAGTTGGTACACTAAACAAATTGTGAATAAAAACTGAATGCAATGATGTGGAGGTGCCAACATCTAATATTTTATTCAGAATAGAACACAAATCACAGATCAAAAGTTAAAACTGAGAGAATGTATCATTTTAAGGGAAAAATATGTTGTTTCAAAATTTCATGGCATCAGCAAATCCCCAAAAAGTTGGGACAAGGCCATTTTTTACCACTGTGGCATCCCCCCTTCTTCTTACAACACTCAATAGAGTGTTGTAGAGTGGTAGAGTGGGGACAGAGGAGACCAGTTTCTCAAGTTTAGAAATAGGAATGCTCTCCCATTCATGTCTAATACAGGCCTCTAACTGTTCAATCGTCTTGGAACTTCTTTGTCGCACCTTCCTCTTTATGATGCGCCAAATGTTCTCTATAGGTGAAAGATCTGGACTGCAGACTGGCCATTTCAGTACCCGGATCCTTCTCCTACGTAGCCATGATGTTGTGATTGCTGCAGAATGTAGTCTGGCATTATCTTGTTGAAAAATGCAGGGTCTTCCCTGAAATAGATGACATCTAGATGGGAGCATATGTTGTTCTAGAACCTGAACATAGTTCTCTGCTTTAATGGTGGCTTTCCACATGCAAGCTGCCCATGTGACAAGCACTCATGCAACCCCATACCGTCAGTAATGCAGGCTTCTGAACAGAGCATTGATAACAACTTGGGTTATCCTTGTCCACTCTGGTCCGGATGACATGGCGTCCCAGGGGTCCATAAAGAACTTCAAATCGTGACTCATCTGACCACAGAAAAGTCTTCCATTTTGCCACACTCCATTTTAAAAGACCCCTGGCCCAGTGCAAATGTCTGAGCTTGTGGAGCTTGCTTAGAAATGGCTTCCTCTTTGCATCTGGTTGATGATGATAACTTAAAATCTTTGCTATTTTACGCTGGGTAACACCATTCTGCTATTGCTGCACACATCTTTCTGCGCAACAATGGTGGAATTGGTGATCCTCTTACCATCTTGGCTTCAGAGAGACACTGACACTCTGAGAAGCTCTTTTTATACCCAATCATGTTGTCAATTGATCTAATTAGTGTTAATTGGTCTTCCAGCTGTTCGCTATATCCTCTATTTCCTTTTCTCCAGCCACTTATTGCTACTTGTCCCAACTTTTTGGGGATTTGTTGACACTGTGAAATTTTGAATCAACATATTTTTCCTTTAAAATGTTACATTTACTCAGATTAAACTTTTGATCTGTCATCTATGTTCTATTACGAATAAAATATTGACATTTGCCATCTCCACATTGCATTCAGTTTTTATTCACAATTTGTTTAGTGTCCCTACTTTTTTGGGATCAGGTTTGTACTTTAATTATTCCAACCTTTAAGTAGTGCTACATGTTTAAGGCCCATCCAATAATATTGGGATGAACTGATAATGCATTTTATGATCTAGAACTAATCCTTAAATCACTAAAGCTGTCATTCATTAGATGGACAACATTATTGAGACAATCCTAGTCCCTGAATTCAGGTGTTTCATTCAGTCCCTTTTGTCACATATGTATAAACTCCTAGTCATGAAATCTGCCTTTACCTGTATTTGTGAAATAAATTTATGTTTAAAGAAGTCAGTAGGATGCCACTGTTGCAACAAGTCAGTTCATGACATTTCTTTCCATGATTCAGTTCAATCAAATGCTAGTGGTATTATTAAAAAGTGTGTTTAGTAACTCTTTAGTTAGTAACTCTGAGTTAGTAACTCAGCCACAAAGTGGTAACCCATGTACAGTTACAGACCCAATACTTATGTTCCAAATCTCCTCCAGCATTAAACCAGCGGTCCATGGCATGGGTTTCCATAACCAAGTTTGCGGAAGGCCCTTTTCTGTTGTGACATGTCTGTGCACCTGTGCACAAAGCAAGGACCATAAAGGCACGTTTTAGTGAGCTTGGTATGAAAGAACTTGACAGGCCCACATAGAGCTCAGACATCAAGCCCATTTAGGATTAACTACAATGGAGCCAGACTATATCTTCCAACAGCAGTGTCTCACAAATACTCTTCTGGAAGAATGTACAAAAATACAGACAGACACACCTCAAAATCTACCTTCCCGGAAGAATGGAAGCTATTACAGCTGCAAAACTCCATATTATGCCTATGGATTTAGAATGGGATGTCATAAAAACACGTGTAGATGTCCCATTTTTAAAATCAATGTATCTTAATGTAATCAAAGCCTCAAAGAAATAAAGCCTGGAGTCTGTGTAGTAAATAATCACCACCAGCACATTTGAGTACACAACTGATACATATAGCTTAACAAAATTATACACATCCACATGGTGTTCTTTTTAAATATCTACAAGTCCTCACAGAAATCTTTCCACATGTAGTGTAAAGCTTTCCCAGCTCTTTGGAGAGAGTGGCATTCTCGGATATTATACATCATTTTCTTTTTAGCTAGCATTTAAAGCAAGTGATGATTTAATTTTTTCTATCATGAAAGATTTTCCAGAATAAAAGGCCTTCTATTTGAAGTTTCATCAAATGTGATGAGCTAAATCTTGCACAAAACCTGCAGCTAAACTAAAACCTTACACACGTAAGTTTGAAAACAAATATTTTCATGAAGTCAAAACATAAAGGCTGTGGTCTTGGCTGAAATTTCACAAAGTTTAGAGTCTGAGTTAAATCATGAGTCAAATATTGTGATGGTTCCAGTAATTTACAGTCAGGACAAACAGCTTAATATCATTCCAGATGCCTCAGGGGCATTGGAAATGTGTTGACAGAATCAGCTGAATATATCAGTTTGTGAGGCTTCATGCTGAAACCCAGCTGAAGACATCTGACAATGCTAATCCTCTGCCACACACACAGGGAAAGTCACAGATCCCCAAACAACAAAAAGGAGGACTTTGTATCCTTTAGCACATGTGTGTTTTAAACAAAAAAAACATACAAAAGACACAAGCACCATGGCCACTGCAGTGTTTTGATGTATGGTTACCATGCCAAAAAACTGTCTCTGTGTTTTCTCACCTCCTGATGTTCACACTTCCCTTCAAAAGAGAGAAAGTGGAATGAATGGAATCCGCAAAGAATGTGCCACTTTCAAGCAGGCCTTGCTCAGGTCGTCCATCTTGAGACCTGCTTCCATTCTTGACCTTTTTTACTTTGCCTTGATCTTTGTAAACAGCCTTCAAAGAGGTAGCCTTTATTAGGTAAGTGGTTATTGGTTTTATGTTAATACCACACATTATAAAAACTTGTCTGAATAAAAGCTTACTGTTTGGAAATATTGAAGTATTTAGTAACATAATGTGCAATTAAAACAAGAATCTGTGATATGTTATTTCTCTTGAATATGAGAAAAGAACACAAAAAAAATCCAGTGTTGTTACCAACTTAACTGCATTTTGTAAATGTAAGCACAGTTAGATTTTGATGCCTGCATTTCATTACAAAAAAGTTGCCTTTTCTTTTAACTATTTAAACATTTGGGAACCACAGATATAATTTTTTTAGCCTATTATTTTTTTGTACCAGACTCTGTGGTCAACATTTACTGATTGTCCTCTACATCATGCAAAAATAGATTACAGATCTAGACAGCAGTCAGCCACTGATGTCATTGTGTCTATAAAGTATGTTGTTTTAGTATGTGTCAGTGGCGATTGCTCTAAGACTGCAAGGGAAGCTCAGCTTCCCCTAAAATGTAAAAAAAAAAAAAGTGATCAAATATATACTGTTGTGTGTACATGTCATTGAATAAATATGCACTACAACGCGCTAAATTTTTGTTCAGAATCTGCTTCGTATCACTGGTAAAGACGCGGCTTTCCTCTCAATCATTTCCTTCACAGTGATTTGAGCATCCACAGAGTTCAATAGCAAAGCAGCGAATTGCGAAACGAGACGAGTCATTGGATAAATGCTGGGCTTTGTCCCGCCCATCGGACGCTCAGCGTCTCTGGGAGTCTACGGGGCAGCAGGCTAGCCTCGGCTGGTCCGGACGCTCAGCTTCTGCATGATGATTGGGTAATCTGTCTGAGGCTGAATCCCTTTTTGATTGACAGCGAAATGAGCGAATCAGCGATCCTTTGGTGTAAAGATCCGTGGGAGCACAGGCGGACACACTTCACACGGGCCAAGGCCGTTTAAGCAGGCCATTGAGAGGACACTAGTCAAGTCCCTGGAAAAGAGGCACTGTTGGTACGACAGGGTCAAAGATCATTTTCTTAAAAAGGAACAGAGGGTAGAATTTACGTATAAATAAACCGACACATTTTATGATGTAGGCCGAAATTGAGCTTCCCCTCCTTGAAAGACCAGCATCCGCCACTGGTATGTGTAGAATGAGGACTGCATTGTCTTGCTGAAATAACCATGTGCTTCCCTGGATGAGACCTTGCATTGTTAGCAGCATATGTCAGGTCCGTTCACATATATGAACACATAAGTTATTCATGCACCAAAAAATTACCCATTGGCTTTTTCACCTCTCACTGATAATAGTCTGCATGGTCCCTTTCGCCTTTGGCACAGAGAACTCCATGCCCATGTTTTCCTGAAGTTGGACCCATAGAACTGATGTTTATTGATGTTTATTATGTTCACTGATGCAGTGCCAGATTGTGAAAAATGATAATGGTTTGTCATGTGATGCTGCTCATGAGCCTTATGTCAACATGTCCAATGCCAAATGTTGGCTCGAGGTGTATACAACCTGGAAGCACTGGGCTGATGAAGCTCCAACCAATCATCCACTATCAGTGTCCTGAAAAACCTATCCACAATGTTGTTTATATAATAGGCAGCTCTTTCTGCAGTCAAGCATTGGAGAGGGTAGGCTTGGATCTTCAATCCCTATGTTGCCTCTGATCTCAAGATTTGGCAAGCCAGAGAAAAGAGGTGGAGCCTTACTATCACTATGGAGACTACCTAAATGTTGACAGCAGCAGCTTGGTTGATGTTAGGCATGCATTGACCATTGACTTGTTGTAACTGGGGGGAGAAAAGAGCAGTGTCAGGGCTTTAGGTGATCTTGGCAGTTGAGTCAGAGGTGCTCTAAAGGGCTGGGAAATTCTGGTAAACCCTTTGATGTTGGACTGTGCTGAGCCTTGCTCTATAAACCAAATCCTCAACTACATGCCACCTATGATGTCACATCTTGCAACTGGAGATGCTGCTTCCTGACCTTTCTGACCTAAAGACGTCATCAACCCTGTTAGAAAGGTTACTGTGTCATGACTAACAGACTTCAGGTTTCCTGGTCTTGCCAGATTTTGCACTGTGAAACTGTTTATGGTCCGAGCTGAGAAATATAGCTTGGTGGGGTCAATCAGTCATGACTGCTTGCCTCATGCACTAATCTATAAACTAATAGCACCAAGCTAGTTTTTGTTTAACAAAATATATTTTATTAAAGCCTAAAACTAAAGTTTAATGGCATATTTTGAGACAGGGACCCATGCATCAAGTCCAGGTCAAGACTAAAACACATCAAAACTGAATCAAGGACAGAATCCAGGTCACATGAAATCCAAGCCACAACCAAAACAAGGACACTTTAGTCCGAATTAAGAAAAATCTGGATAAGCATTTACAGACAAGGAATGAATGAATGAGTCAAAACCAAGATGAGACATGCTGAGTCTGAGTCAAGCCTGAGATGTCCCAATCAAAACTGACACCAATGCAGTTTGAACTATTGAACTTTTCACATAATAAACATAAAAATGAGAAACATGTCTGTAATTTGTCTGTAATTCAACTTTTCTGTTCTCCCCGTGTCCGCGTGGGGTTCCTCTGGGTGCTCCAGTTTCCTCCCATGGTTGCTATGTGGATTGGCAACTCAAAAGTGTCCATAGGCGTGAGTGTATGAGTGAATTTGTGAGCAATTGTTGGCCTGCAAAGGACTGGTGCCCCCTCCAGGGTGTGTTCCCAGTGATTCCTGGTATGCTCCAGCTCTGGTTAAGTGGTTGCAGACAATGAATGAATGAATGAATGTAACTCAACTCAATTCCAAGATGCCACTAATCCGTGTGTCATCCTCTTGAGACTTACATCTTATTTTATCTTTAGTTTAGTTAATATACATATCACCAGTAAGACAATAAGATAGGCACTCTTGTTTAACAGTACAGTTCATCATGAACTTTTCTTTTGATTTTCTGACTTTTCTACTACATTCAGAATCCACTCAGCTCAAACACCAAGGCCCTGAAATGGGATGAATTAAGAAACCTGGATTTACAACCCAGAGTGAGTTCAAAGAATATTGTGCCTTTATTCTCACTGAAACTTTACTATTGAACAACAGACACGGTGGGTACAGAGGTGTGTAGAGTTGCCAAAAGTACTCAAGTAAGATTATTGTTACTTTAGAATAATATGACTCAAATAAAAGTAAAAAGTAGTTACCCAATTAACTACTTGAGTAAGAGTAGAAAGTACTAGGTGAAAAAACTACTCAAATACCAAAGTAACTACTGAGTAACCTCTTGTTTAATAATTAGGATGTCAAATAATACACCTCAATGCGCAAAAAATATAAAGCATCAATGAGCAAATTCACAGCCAGATAATATCTCTTAAACAATAATAAATTAAATCTTTACAAAGTAACACAAATTATCTTCAGCCACAATAGCTTATCTTTTGTGGGGCCAGGGGTGCTGTGTCTCTTCAGGCTGTTGCGAAACGCATGCTGTAGTCTCTGCCATTGTACTGTGCATCTGTGCTCTTTTCCACCTGTGTTTGGAGCTGGAATTTTGTGTGTGGTCATGTGACCACTTGTCTCTGTTTGATTGGTGAAACTGAGTCAAACCTTGCTAGTGGATACATTTTATTAGTGAGTTGCAGTCACGTGACAGAGCCTCTGTTGGTAGTCTCAACAAGACCAAACAAAACAAAGAAATTGATTAAAATAAGTAGCAAGTAGCGAACAGAATGTAGCTCAGTGTAGCGGAGTAAAAGTACTGCCTCTTATTCGCAAATATACTCAAGTAAAAGTAAAAAGTATGCTGCATTAAAACTACTCTCATAAGCACAAATTTCCCAAAAAGTTAATAAAGTAAATGTAATGGAGTAAACGTAGTGTGTTGCTACCCACCTCTGCTCTGGTACAGCCAACAAGACACACCGAATAAGAAAAAAAAGGGGGTTCACAGACAAAAACACAACACTGACAGGCACATCATTTTTAGTTCATTAGCTCTATAACTTAACTGCTGTGTGCTCAAAACTTACAGCATGATATGAACATGGCATGACTGCAGTTTCAATACAGAGCCCATGGCTAGAACCCTGAGAGTAGAGAAGACATAAATACAGAACAGGAGGAGCCATTAACCTGGTATAAGCCCCATCCAGGGGCAGGATACATAGGCTGCGATGCCTGGTCTTGGAAGCCCCCACAAGGTGGATAACTTACCACCAGACTGTGTTAAGGAGCAAGCATGGGGAAAGTCTTCTAGGAAACCTCAACACACACGATAATCAGGGAAATGCCCTCAGCAGCTAATTAGGACCTACATATTTGACACCTACGTATTGAGTTCATAAATACAGGCTGTGCAAATTTGCTTGCTCCGATGTGTTCACATCTACTGTGCGTACGTGCCTGCAACACTTTGTTAGTTCACGTTCTCCCTCTTCTTCAATCGCAAGGACCACCACAGAACAGGTATTATTTGAGTGATGGATCATTCTGGTGTGTTGGTATGAGTGGATCAGACACAACAGTGTTCCTAGAGTTTTTAAACACTGTTAGACACAGCTACCTTATTGCCCCAACTTGTAGATGTAAACTCAGTGACAGTAGCTCATATGATGCTGCACAGTTTGTGTTGGTCATTTTCTAGTCCTTCATCAGTGGTAACAGGTGTGCTCAGGGGACGTTGCTGGCTGGATATTTTTGGTTGGTGGACTATTCTCAGTTCAGCAATGACACTGCGAGATTTGTCATAAAAAAGAAAGAAAAAAGATCATAATAGTTGAGCAACACTGCTGTGTCTGATCCACTTGAACCAAACACAACACATACTAACACATGTCAGTATCACTGCAGTGCTGAGAATGATCCACCGAATCTTACCTGCTCTGTGGTGGTCCTGATTACTAAAAAACAGGGTGAATCGGGGGTCAGAGAAACAGGTGGACTACAGTCTGTAAATCTAGAACTACAATATGAGCTGAAAAAATGGAAAATAGCAAAGTATATACAAGATAGGTGTTCCTAATCCAATGATAATTAATTGTATATATTTTATATATGTGTCTAAAAAACTTATAAATGTTTCTCCAGGAATGTTGTTCTTTAACTGTTGTATTATGCACAAATGAATTTTTTTTACCTCTATGTTCATAAGTTGTGCACTGAACACCAAAACATCCTCATCACGTTTTCAAACTCTGAGAATTAATTACCTCAGCATAAACTTTTTTTTTTTTTTAGTTTGTTGCAGTCATCAGTTTAGAAATAAGAATTTATTTACAACGTAATGAAATTCATAAGTTAAAACACTAAATGCTCTTTGTCCTTTTGGTGTAAATAGAGGTCAGAGTATATTTACAAGGCCTTGCTTCTGTTATTATTTGCGTTTCACAAACTGTCTCAACTTTTCTGGATCCGAGGCTTGTATACACACCCACTTCCAGCAACATCTACACACACACTGAAACCAGCCCCCTTCCCAGAAACCTAGTGATGGACACATTTCATAGCGCGATTCTGCTGGGTCAGTGACAGCCAAGCTTCTCTTTGAAGGCCATAAATCTTCCCGTTGTTTATGTGTGTGAAGGGGATGGAGAGATGGAAGCGTCTGCCTCTTGTGTTTACCTTGAGCCATGTTGCAGATTTTCTTGACAAAGTGTGGAAAGTTTTATTTTCTCTCCTCTTTGAACTCAGTGTTAGTTTTGAATGTACGTGCACAGGTTTGTGTATGTTAGATGTATGCGCGTTGCGTTACAGATGATCTAGGGTTTGTGTTTCCAAGGTGACAGCAGTCATGGCAATGTTACTTGCGGCACGGACCCCTCTTCCCGCAACCATGGTCCACACCTCCGAGAGGAGAGACGGGCCACTGTTGCTGTTGCCGTTGCCTGGATCCCAAGTCACTGTTTGCCTGCCCGTGGGCTTCACACCTATCTTGCTGAATCTGCACATTCTGGCCCCTCCCACCTGGTGCCTCATGCTTCTGAGCAATCTGCCAATCAAAAGCTACAAAACACAGTAGTGCTGGGAAGTAGTGCTGGGAAATGGGGCCTTAATAAGAGCCCAGGAATCTAACACAATCTAACACTACTATTAATAAAAAGGGTAATGCAAATATAGAACACATTTAGTAATAATAATATGATTAACAGCACAGATTCAAGTACTATTACTACAAACAGAAATTTCTTCATCATAAAATCAAGATCATTAATACACAGTCTGCATCAAGACCTTGACACATCAAGTCAAGTCAAGACCAAGACCAGCAAACGTTGAGTCAGAGACAAGACAGAGACCATAACACATGGATACTGAGACAAGGCCAATAATGAAACGTCTGTTCCTATAAAGGCAGGGTGTGTTTCTCCATTACAGACAGGGGCTGTGTCTGAAACAGAAGGCAGAGACCCTGATGCTTTGCTGTCTTGCTGTCTCACAGGTCAGTGCCTTAGGAAACAGTGTTTTGAAATTAAGTTTTGTAATTAAGTTCAGTTTTTCCTGCAGTGTTTTACAGTTATGGTGGCCAGCGTGACAATGGAGGGCGAACACACTGATGACGTCATCATGTTTTGAATCATTGATTCGAATTTGCACTCAATTCATGAACCAATTCACTCAATCTGATTCACTGAATTTACACCCATCGTGTAAGTTCCTCAAAGCGTCCAAAACCCAAACAGAGCGCATAATTCATGAGATTTCAGTGGATTTTTATAACATCGATTTTTATGACCGATTTTTTGTGGGAAACCCTGGAGTTAAATTATAGAAAGGCTTTAAATGCAGACATGTTTCAGTATGTTACTAGGACATAGGTTCCCCTACAGTGTTTGCCAGTATAGCTAAAACTATGAAGATAAGGGAGTACATAGCAGGCAGTGTTTATACAAGGCACAACTCATGGCCTTCCTCCCTCAGAATACTGCCTTGGTAGATAGCATACTGCTCATTTCAGACACGGCCAAGGATTGAGCTTCTGGATGTGTGTTTGTAGTAAGGACTCGGGGGAGTAATTGTTGGTACTTGAAATTTCAAGTACACAATGACGAGATAACTTTGGAGAGAACTCACTTCACTCTGTCCAGCTGCATTTGGACACATGCAGATCAGTTCTTTTAAGTGGATTTCTTAATCTGATTTCTACATCTTACTCTGACCTCAGAAATCGGAGTATGCTGTTTACATGACACTTGAATAATCAGATAACTGCAGAAATCCAATTAAGAATGGATTATTTAGTGCATGTAAATGCACCCAGTGACAAACTGAGACTTTGACAGTGTGAGTCAGTGTGTGTGTGGATGTTACTGGATGTGGGTGTGTATGTGAACTTTGGATCCACAAAAGTTGAGACAGTTTGGGAACGCAACTTACAACAGAAGCAGTGCCTTGTAAATATTCTCTGACTTGTGTTTACATGAAAAGGACCCAAAGAGAAGGTATTTCATGTATTACCTTTTGAACTTCATTATGCTGTAAATAAATATAATTGAATGTGGCAATGAATTCTACAAGTGTAAAATGGTGATAATGATGTTTATGTGTTAAATGCACATCTGATAGGGCCATTTTTATGAAGAAATAAGCCAAAAAAATGCATCTACAAATAATAGAACAGTTAAAGAACAATTTCCTCAATGAACAGTTCTAATGTTTTTATGTATTTCTCACTCTACAAAACACTATGTCATAAGGAATACAGAGCAGAGTTAAATCCAAGGCAGGGAAACAAAGAAAATGTCAAGTCAGAGACCGTATACCTGCTAAATCATTGTCAATTGTACATTCAGGACCGTTTCCTTCATCATAATTCTTAGTTATTTTACATTCACTCAGTACACTCCCATCCACTGGCAGCACTGATTTTTACTGGGTTGCCAGATATTCACACACAAATCAAATACAAGGGAATACTCTTTTAGTAAAATATGGACACATATATATATATATATATATATATATATTCATTCATTCATTCATTCATTATCTGTAACCACTTATCCAGTTCAGGGTCGCGGTGTTGTCCAGAGCCCACCTGGAATCATTGGGCACAAGGCAGGAATACATCCTGGAGGGGGCGTCAGTCCTTCACAGGGTGACACACACACACACACATTCACTTTTGAGTCGCCAATCCACCTACCAATGTGTGATTTTGGACTGTGGGAGGAAACCGTGGCACCCAGAGAAAACCCACACGGACACAGGGAGGACACACCAAACTCCTCACAGACAGTCACCCGGAGCGGGACTTGAACCCACAACCTCCAGGTCCCTGGAGCTGTGTGACTGAGACATTACCTGGTGCACAACTGTGCCACCCTAGCACTTCAATCAAGATACATTAAATATTTTGAGGTGGTAATAGAGTAATCAACAACCACCACAGGCAAAGGGAACTAGTCTAAACATGAAGGTGACAGAACTCAATTTCCACTGCGTTCGAACTTGAGTGGTATTTACACATAGACTGTATTCAGACACAACTGACATCACATCCTTCAGGAGGAGCTTAGGGGAAGGCGGTATTGTCAAACTATATATGCTGTGTTTTTCTACTACTCAATGTTCAGTGTAGCTCCGCTGAATCCATGGTACATCACTGTATCTTGCAACTGCTTGCTGTAATAAAGGTTTTCCATTTTTTATCAATTTTGACAGACATCCCATTTTTCCTACAGCAGGAAAGTGAGATATTTTTTTTTTCTCTGATGGCAAGAGTTTCAGCAGTCAGCTACATATTGCATGGTGGTAGGAACTCCCATTTTCTCTGTGTTCATAGATATTTTAAAGAAGATTTTGTTTTGCTTAATTACCTAATACATATATCTTGAAATATTAGGGACATATTGGGGACCTACACATTACTGAAACCCACAACTCCAAGCCTGGTATATTGAAGTTGTTTTATTGTTTCTGTCATCAATTTTTATCCTTGTTTAGATGTTAAAAATGAAGAGATATAAGTATGGATCCCTGACCCAGTTATCATCATATCAACTGATACCTCACACATTCAGACAAGGATAATTACTATATTAAAATTTAAGTCTACCCAGAAAAATAATTTAAGCAGACAGTTGTAATAAATCTTTATCCACTAAAAATCTGTCCCACTCTCAGAGTGACAGTGGGATCAGAATATCAACCCTCTAATCCAGGAGGAAAGGCAGAAAGGATTGTGCAATTACATGATTACTGAAGCTCGTATGATCTGCATATGAGCAACTCACTCCGATTCCGACAGAAGAGCAGAGAAATGCATTAGAGGCTTATATGCTAACAGTTCTCCATTAGGTCCTATTATAAAAATGCTAATATGGTTTACAGAACATAAGCCTTTTTCTCCTCATTAGGCCACACTGTAGGATCCTTTATGCCCCTAATGCAAAGAGGTGTGTGCTTCTGTGTTTCTGAGTGCTGTGAGACTCTCTCCAGTGCAGTGAGAGGAGCTGTGAATGAGATAAATGTATTAATCTTTTCCTTCTGTTTACATTAGTGCTGAACTCTGAAACCCAACTCTAAAATCGGTCCCACCCCCCCAAAAAAAAAAAGTAATGTGACTACAACCTATGGTTATACAATTCATCTAGGATACAGGCGACAGGTAGCACATTAAACTGCAGAGTGATACAGATAGTAAGAGAGTGAGAACCACTTAGAGAGGGTGAGTAATGGCCTCTCTATAGAGTCTGGCCACTGCTTCTGCTCTTCAAAGCACTGACCGGTGTGTGTGGAATGCCAGGAGGCCTGCTCCAGGGCGTTTGAAGTGTTTAGGAGAGCTGGGCCTTTAAAAATAACTGCTGCTGGCCAGTAGTCAGGCCATTCCTGCTGTTTCTCACACACTGGTCAGCAGTGCCACCATGGACAGTCCAGCTCAACATTCCACACTCACTTTCATACACTCCTTATGCATATGGACAGCACTTTGGGCTCAGCTTAGTATAAACTGAAGAGAGTCATAAACATGGATATGGACATCGAAATTTAGAGGGAGCATGTGATGTGGCTTCCCAGATGTAAATAATCATTGCTTTGCATTCAGCCATAAGAACATAGTTGAGGTCAGGTACTGATGTTGGATGATTAGGTCTCGAAACTTGTGGTACTGTTATGTGGTGTTAAATGTGCAGTATTAAAAATTTATATTGTCATTTTATTTAAAAAAAGTGAAGAATTAGTATGCTTTGTTTATGATCACAAACACCAAAATCAAACATTTAAATTGTCTAAAGCAAAACTCACATTTGGATACAATATAACCCCAAAAACATAAAATTAATTTGCACATTTTCTAAGTGTTTTTTTCCTTGATGGAACTAATAAAGAATACAGTAACGCATACATTCTTCTCACTTGCTTTTTCTACTCAGTTTAAATATAAATATATATATATATATATATATATATATATAAATATATATAGCGGCACAGTGGTGCAGCAGGTAGTGTCGTAGTCACAAAGCTCCAGGGACCAGCTGTGGGTTCGATTCCTGCTCCGGGTGACTGTCTGTGAGGAGTTGGTGTGTTCTCCTTGTGTCTGTTTGGGTTTACTCCGGGTGCTCCGGTTTCCTCCCACAGTCCAAAAACACACGTTGGTAGGTGGATTGGTCACTCAAAAGTGTCCGTAGGTGTGAGTGTGGGAGTGAATGTGTGTGTTGCCCTGTAAAGGACTGGCGCCCCCTCCAGGGTGTATTCCCGCCTTGCACCCAGTGATTCCAGGTAAGCTCTGGACCCACCACAACCCTGAACTGGATAAGCGGTTACAGATAATGAATGAACGAATGAATAATTGTGGTGCTACACTCCTAACTCTTGGCTGGAACCAGCCTGAGCTGTTCCTTTTGAGGCTTCTCCACAACTTGGTGCTGGTGGAGGCAGTTGGGCTTTGTTAGCTAATAGGTAGCTTTGTTAGATGATAGGTAGCTAGATGAGATCTCAGATTCAATGTATTTCCCTGTTTTACAGCAACCTTTCTGGCATAGGTTATGCATATTGCCTCTCCCTTTTCATTAGGCTGAAAGTTTCCATTTTATAAAATCGTAGCCTTTTCCAGAAGCAGATCAGATGCCAGCAGTTGGGAAAAATTACACTCAGCCTATTTTTAGAATTTTTGAAAAAAATGTATTTACCATTCAATGCACACACAGTGTTAAACAAGAAACGGGTATGACCTTTATAGATGTTGCTCATCATTCCCTGGTCAATAGCGTGGTATTACAGTCCTGAGGTCATTATAACAGCCCTGACCTACTTGTAAGGGATTCTCAACATTCTAGGTCTGAAAGGATGTGGAACAAAAAAGAAATACGATTGTTCATGGTGCCTGGGCATGGAACATGAACACAATGTCAGTGCTGAGACACATGAACTGAACATTAATAATAATCTTGCCAGACACTGATCCATCAGTCAACATTAACCCTGTCAGCTTCAGCACATCCTTGTTAATATGTCTAATCACTGATAGAATGTCTTTTCAGACACATATGATAATGCGGTGCACATTAACATGACTAATTTCACATAATCTGGTCTTAGCTTATTCTTTATCCTGACATTTTTTGTAAGTTTTCAGATATTTTCACCTAGTCAAAAAGGTGGTTATAATCTCTCTTTCTATCTCTGTGTTAAACATGATATTTAATTATCTTTAAGATGTTTAATAACCATGTAATAAACAGGCTTAAGCCATTTATAAACCTTTATGTGCAGTCAACAAAGTCAACAAAGTATAACAAAGTCTAGAGTTCTGTTTAAATGATGAAAAGTCCTGATAAAAGTTTCAGAATTTCTGTTTTTCTGAGTCAATACAAACACAGTTTCAGCTTTGGGTACTTTATTTAAGTGCTTTATTTAAGAGAGTTCCTTTTTATTAATTCTCCAAGGTCTGAATGTACATTCCTTAACATAACAAAGCTGCTTAGATATTTTTCCTCTGCTATTTGTTCGTATTTTCCCATTCCACCTGTGCATACGCCAGCAAGCCCCTTTAAAGAACGGGAAAAAAAATTAGCTGGGAAATAATGGAAAGACACTTAAATAAAGAAAGCCAAAAAGAAAGGAAAATCAAATAATAGGAAGACCTGGCCAGATATTATTAAAATTTTCCTGTCCACCTTAAAGTGTACAGCAGTGATGTACTGGTGCCTTCACCTTTTAAGGTGGAAGCAAAAAGTAAAACAAATTAGGCACAGAAGAGAAGAGAAGAGAGGTAATTCTTGGGGGGGGGACTGAGGGTCACTGCTGGGGAAAACACTCCAGGTAAACTATAAAATACAATGCTGAGCTCCAGAGAGTAATGCAACATTAAAAATTAAAAATTTATGATGAAATGAATATGCTTAGGCCCTGAACATCAAATGCATTGGGACCGAAGGCAAGCAGGGGAGTGCACAGTGCTCATGCACAGTATGAGGCAACCAAGAAAAATGTGAGTACAGTAAAAATGCGGAGAACAAATTCCCCTGTGTGCAAAGTTGGATATGTACAATGTTAACAAATGTCAACCTTAACAAATCATTCATGTTTACAACATTAACAATTCATTCATTCATTTTTCATGTATGAAAGTTGTTGAAACACTGGTTAATATTAATGTTAATAATATTAACAAAGTAAAATACATATATGTTATTATGGCTTTCACATATATTTATGACTCATCAGCATAAATGAATACAGCTACACATTTGCAAACAACACGTGAAAGTAATCTAGTACAAAAATAATAATGTTATTAATCTAAATGTTATCAAATACCAAATATGACTGCATTTATAACATCACTTATACCTCAAATGCTACTTCAGATATATGATGTTAATAAATATAACTATCACTGCTAGATTTAGACTGGTCCCACCAAAGAATATTACTGGTAATCCAGTTCTTGGGATTGATGTATGTAAATGATCTGGTTTTGTTTTGCAAGATGCCTTCATAGATTGTTTTTTTTTTTCAAAAGAATCTTCAGGGAGGACCTATCAGGTGTCTGGATTCTTTGGAAAACTGCAGTGATTCATTCACTTTCTGTCATCCAGGAACAGCTAATCATCCCTTCTCCACATATAATCCCTAGTAATGATTCTTGCTCTTAATTGTCTCTAACCATCATTAATTTATTACTTTATATAATAATTATATATTACTTTATATTACTTTATAATATACTGATCAAATAATATTTTTTTATATTTACAAAATGTAATAACATTGACATAAGTTCCTAGAGTATACTAAAAGGCTTTATATGAAAATCCAAATTCAATCATACACATTTTGCCAGAGTGATGTAATTAAATAAAAATGTTGTGGTCACTGGGCTCTCCCACATATAGATCAAGTGACTTAACCATAACCACACAGATATAAAGCCAGCTACTTGTTTTTTTTTTACTATTTGTAAAAAATCATATCATCGCTCATTCATTCAATATCTGTTACCGCTTATCCAGTTCAGGGTCGTGGTGGTTTCAGAGCCTACCTTGAATCATTAAGTGCAAGGCAGGAATACACCATGGAGGGGGTGCCAGTCCTTCACAGGGCAATACACACACTCACTCACAACTACGGACACTTTTGAGTTTCCAATCCACCTACCAACATGTGTTTTTTGACCGTAAGAGGAAACCCACGCAGACACAGGGAGAACACACTAAACTCCTCACAGACAGTCACCCGGAACGGGACTTGAACCTACAACTTTCAGGTCCCTGGAGCTGTGTGACTGCGACGCTACCTGCTGTGCCACCATGGCGCCCCTGAATGAACCAGTTTATGCTAAATAGAATGTGTCCTCCCCATGGGGACGATCAAGTTTAAAACATGTTTTGTACAGAATGTCTGATATACAAAGGTGTGTCATAATAAAAAGAGAGTATCACTGGAGAAAACACTTATGTTTGGAGATTGCAGCCTTTAACGGCATTCATTTTGGCAGTTGATTTAGTTTTATTCTTAGCCTTTTGACTAAAATGTGCATTCAGTTTAGTGTCATTTCAGCCATGTAATTCAGTCTAGTTTTGTTCAAAATGAATTATGGATGATGTTATGGATGGAATATGACCACTATTTCTTCAAAAAGATTTTTCTTTGAAGGGGACATATGCAAAACTCACTTTTTGCGTGCTTTTGTAATTTTTTTAGTAAAAAAAAAAATCGGAGGCCCCCTCGTCTCAAGTTAGGGAGAATTTGTGTATCATCAGAAGATTACAAGACTGGAAATGTAAAGAGCAAAAAAAGACTCCATGAGACTGAGCTGCGGGAACAGCAGTGTGGTAAACCTGTGACTCTTCTTCTCGAGGTTGGATTGTTAATAAATATTAGTCTACAAACACAGCCATAGGAATATATTTACCTTAAAAGCCTTACAGTGCCTCATTGTCATGAACCAGACTTTGAAGCTGAAAAGTGAACATATATTGATGTTTTTAGACTGCTTGGTACTTGTTTAAACTTCCCCAAACACACCAGACAGTCTAAAAGTTGCTTACTATTTCATTCCACCTTAAAAATGTTGTAGTTATTTCCAAGTGCTCCAAGTTGAGCTCTTCGAAATATCAGTTCCACCTTAAATGTTGCTGCTATATTCACACAATCACACTAACAATGTTTTCATTAAACACCTTAAACAGTGAAGCAGTTACATGCGCCTGGACAAAACTACTGCATCATTTAATGTGACACAAAGCTGCAAGCTGGAGGATAAACAGCTACATTTGCTTCTTTTTCTTCTATTCCACATTAAGGACTGCAGCTGTTAAAGAATCAGACAAATGCTGACTTGGATGCAGGAGGGCCAGTCACAAGTTAATTATGTTTATACTGTTTATATATTGCTTTTTGAATAAATGTGGTTTGTTTACACCTTTTGTTCTGTATATGGCTGGCTGTTTATTCTTAAGCCAAAAAAGGAGGGAGAGTACTAGTAGAGAGTCAGGTGCAACAGTTTAAAATTTTGCTTAGGGCCCCAGGAAAGTCTGGACCGGCTGTGTGTGTAGGTGACTCTTCTTTTTCTTGCTCTGGGTCCGACCCAGGGTTGAACATATAGTGTGGTAAACACTCAGCATATACAAGTGCTGGGTGGGGCGTGGCCAGCAACAACTTATTTGCATAAAAGTGACAGAGCCCTTAAACACCTCATTCTGAAAGGGACTGAAACTGGAAAGAATAGAGCTGGTGAGATCTCTTTATGTGAGAGTGATTTTGTGCAAAGGGCTTCATGAACATTCGAATAGCCCATAGACCTATTCTAACTTGTTTATAAAGAGGCACACTATGTCCCCTTTAACATTAACATTTTAAGTTTAAAAAATATGTAGCAGGCTCTTGCAAACTGAAAATGACTTCAAGAGATTCAACTCTATGGATCACTGACCATTTGACTGCAATGACTCCCAAACAGTCAAAGAAACGACTCTTTGGGAGACTTTTGGGAGTCTGTCTGTGGCTCTTTTTGCTCTGACAACAGTAAACAGATGGATTATTTTATTCTCTTATTTCCTTGTGATTTACTTTTTTCAAATCAGAAATAATAGATCAATTATCAGTCTTTCACATTTTGTGTTTGTTTTTATACAGAGATGAAAAGTGCAAAACATGTTGTAATATTTGTTGTGTTCAAATGATTATTTTTATTTAGTTCTTGTCTAGTTTCCTTTGTGAAAATAGGTTTTCAGTGAATATTTTTCTTGATCGTTTTTGCTAGTGAAATTAACACTGCCCTGTAAGTCTATAATTCACAGTGTTGCCTCATGGCATCAAACCTATTCCCTTCATTTTATAGCAGTGAACGTTTTTGCATAAATTACGCACATTCATATCTCTCAAGCTAAATATTCTCAGACCCACAATTACACACACACACACACACACACACACACACACACACAAGGACTTTGCTGTCATTAAGGACAGTGTGGGTTGACTGGGTTTGTGAGGTGATGAATACACTCTTCCACACCCTCCCACCATCCTTCCTTTCCATTCCCTGGCATCTCCAACGTCACACACATGGCCATGCTGTCTCTGGAGCAGTAGGACACTTCCACGCATTTGGCTGCAATCCTTTCTGCTCCGCTTTTCCAAAAGTTCAGTTTTTTCCCCTAAATTTATGGGTTAGTGGAATTTTACTGAGGACGCCAGTTTGCCAGGAATCCATTGTGTGTGTGTGTGTGTGTGTGTGTGTGTGTGTGTGTGAGCTTTGACTAACTCTTCAACATGCAATTTCTATTAGCAGGCCATTTATTTGCTTAGGATGGGTTTGTGAAAACGCTGACCACTGAAACAAGCTTTCTGATTGTGCTTTCTGCAAGTGTCTGAAAACCCAGTGGCACTTTTTAAAAGTCAATGGAACCACAGGCAAATTTCTAAGCCTATAAATATGTCCAAGTTTCCACTCTACATTCGCAGTGCTACGGCCGTACTGCAGGCTGTTTACTTGAAACATCCTCAGAGAGCTGAGGAATGGGAAAATGAGTAGAGGCTATATGGCCAAATGTATTTAGATACCACTTAAAATGACTGAATTTTCTTTTTAGAATTGAACCCTATGGAAGAGCCATGCATGAAATAGAGATCACCATACCCAATGTCAAAATCTCAACTAGAGGATTGTAAAGGCCCTCAAAACTGGGTTGTGAAGCAGTGGAACTGTGTTCTCTGGAGTGATGGAGCATAGCTGAATATCAGTGGGATGAGCTGGAGTCCATTAGAAGAGAAGGTTTTAAAATAGATTTTGGGTTACACACACTTTGCCAGCCAATAAATAAATAAATAATGATATATGTAAGTGATTACAATTTTAAAGCTAAAGAATACGTTCATAGAGAAAAATCGCATAATAGAAAGGAAGCTCTAGTACACTGCTGGGCCACCTCAAGCCTAGATATGATGTGATACGGTTGGGCATGGAGGCACAGAGTTTCCCTATGGCATCTTCCAACACGTTTGCCTGCAGACACTGCGGCTGGGCCTGTAGATCCTACACACTCTTGGGTTGCAGATGCTGACATAAATGCTTGATTGGAGATTTCAGGCTAAGGAAGTGTTGCAGCCTCTCAGAGACATTCCTGGAAAACCCTTGCAGTGTGTGGGTGAGCATTATCCTGTCAAAAATTGCCAGTCGATAGCTCTGCCATGAGAGCCAACACATTTAACTGAGCTGTTAGTGTCCCTCATATCACTGCTAGTGATGACAGACACCCAGCCTCTGAGAGCCTGTTTATAGGGCAGTGAAGGAAATATTTTATGCTCTCATGACAAGACCCGGTTTCTAATAAGTTTTGTCACAATTTCCGTGTTTTTAAAATTCATTTAATTATTTAATTATTTAGTCAATGAGCATATCTGTGATACCACAATGGCACTTTTCTGGTAGTTGCAA